>NW_026047544.1:0-667112 GCF_023864345.2 Schistocerca serialis cubense
ACCTTCTTATTGACGATGAAACACAGTAATTGCAACCGAATTTAATACAAATGGCACAATGCCGACTTAAGTAAAAGAGGACTGACACTCTCTCTTTCTATGATTTGACCCTCTCCTGTGAGTCCAGTTTTAGATTCCGATGCTTCACTTCAGGTATAACGGATACCTTGCTCCGTCTTATTGACGAAGAAACACAGATATTTCATCGGAATTAAATTCAAAAGGCACAATGCCGACTTAAGTAAAAGAGGACTGACACTCTCACTTTCTATGATTTGAACCTCTCCTGTGGGTCCAGTTTTAGATTCCGGTGCTTCATTTCATGTTTACTGTATCCCTTAGGCCTTCTTATTGACGATGAAACACAGAGTTTGCATCCGAATTTAATACAAAAGCACAATGCCGACTTAAGTACATGAGGACTGACACTCTCACTTTCTATGATTTGAACCTCTTCTGTGAGTCCAGTTTTAGATTCCGATGCGCACTTCAGGTTTACTGTATCCCTTGGACCTTCTTATTGACGATGAAACACAGAAATTGCAACCGAAAATAATACAAAAGGTACAATGCCGACTTAAGTACAAGAGGACTGACACTCTCCCTTTCTATGATTTGAACCTCTTCTGTGAGTCCAGTTTTGGATTTCGATGCTTCTCTTCAGGTTTACTGTATCCCTTGGTCCTCCTTATTGACGATGAAACACAGAGTTTGCATCCGAAATTAATACAAAAGGCACAAGGCCGACTTAAGTACAAGAGGACTGACACTCTAACTTTCTATGATTTGAACCTCTCCTGTGAGTCCAGTTTTGGATTTCGATGCTTCACTTCAGGTTTACTGTATCCCTTGGACCTTCTTATTGACGATGAAACACCGAAATTGCATCGGAACTTAATAGAAAATTCACAATGCCGACTTAAGTAAAAGAGGACTGACACTCTCACTTTCTGTGATTTGAACATCTCCTGTGAGTCCAGTTTTAGATTCCGATGCTTCACTTCAGGTATACTGTATACCTTGCTCCGTCTTATTGACGAAGAAACACAGATATTTCATCGGAATTAAATTCAAAAGGCACAATGCCGACTTAAGTACAAGAGGACTGACACTCTAACTTGCTAAGATTTGAACCTCTCCTGTGAGTCCAGTTTAAGATTCCGATGCTTCACTTCAGGTTTACTGTATACCTTGGACTTTCTTATTGACGATGAAACATAGAAATTGCATCCGAATTTAATACAAAATGCACAACGCCGACTTTAGTACAAGAGCACTGACACTCTAACTTTATGTGATTTGAACCTCTCCTGTGAGTCCAGTTTTAGATTCCGATGCTTCACTTCAGGTTTACTGTATCCCTTGGATCTTATTATTGACGATGAAACACAGAAATTGCATCCGAATTTAATACAACAGGCACAAGGAAGAACTTAAGTACATGAGGACTGACACTCTAACTTTCTATCATTTGAACGTCTCCTGTGGGTCCAGTATTAGATTCCGATGCTTCACTTCACGTATACCGTATACCTTGCACCTTCTTATAGACGATGAAACACAGAAATTGCATCGGAATTTAATAAAAAAGGCACAATGCCGACTTAAGTACAAGATGACTAACACTCTCACTTTCTATGATTTGAACGTCTCCTGTGAGTCCAGTTTTAGATTCCGATGCATCACTTCAGGTTTACTGTATCACTTGGACCTTCTTATTGACGATGAAATACAGAAATTACATCCGAATTTAACACAAAAGGCACAATGCAGACTTAAGTAAAAGCGGACTGACACTCTCTCTTTCTATGATTTGAACCTCTCCTGTGAGTCCAGTTTTACTTTCCGATCCTTCACTTCAGGATTACTGTATACCTTGCACCTTCGCATTTACGATGAAACACAGAAATAGCATCGGAATTAAATTCAAAAGGCACAATGCCGACTTAAGTACAAGAGGACTGACACTCTAACTCTCTATGATTTGAACCTCTCCTGGGAGTCCAGTTTTAGATTCCGATGCTTCACTTCAGGTTTACTGTATACCTTGCACCTTCTTGTTGACGATGAAACACAGAAATTGCATCGGAATTAAATTCAAAAGGACAATGCCGACTTAAGTACAAGAGGACTGACACTCTAACTATCTATGATTTGAACCTCTCCTGTGAGTCCAGTTTTAGATTTCGATGCTTCACCTCAGGTTTACTGTATCCCTTGGACCTTCTTATTGACGATGAAACACAGAAATAGCATCGGAAGTTAATACATAAGGCACAATGCCGACTTAAGTTAAAGAGGACTGACACTCTCACTTTCTATGATTTGAACCTCTCCTGTGGGCCCAGTTTTAGATTCCGGTGCTTCACTTCATGTTTACTGTATCCCTTAGGCCTTCTTATTGACGATGAAACACAGAGTTTGCATCCGAATTTAATACAAAAGCACAATGCCGACTTAAGTACATGAGGACTGACACTCTCACTTTCTATGATTTGAACCTCTTCTGTGAGTCCAGTTTTAGATTCCGATGCGCACTTCAGGTTTACTGTATCCCTTGGGCCTTCTTATTGACGAGGAAACACAGAAATTGCAACCGAATTTAATACAAAAGGTACAATGCCGACTTAAGTAAAAGAGGACTGACCCTCTCACTTTCTGTGATTTGAACATCTCCTGTGAGTCCAGTTTCAGATTCCGATGCTTCACTTCAGGTATACTGTATACCTTGCTCCGTCTTATTGACGAAGAATCACAGATATTTCATCGGAATTAAATTCAAAAGGCACAATGCCGACTTAAGTACAAGAGGACTGACACTCTAACTTTCTAAGATTTGAACCTCTCCTGTGAGTCCAGTTTAAGATTCCGATGCTTCACTTCAGGTTTACTGTATACCTTGGACTTTCTTATTGTCAATGAAACATAGAAATTGCATCCGAATTTAATACAAAATGCACAACGCCGACTTTAGTACAAGAGGACTGAAACTCTAACTTTCTAAGATTTGAACCTCTCCTGTGAGTCCAGTTTAAGATTCCGATGCTTCACTTCAGGTTTACTGTATCCCTTGGACCTTCTTATAGACGATGAAACAAAGAAATTGCATCCGAATTCAATACTACAGGCACAAGGAAGAGCTTAAGTACATGAGGACTGACACTCTAACTTTTTATGATTTGAACCTCTCCTGTGAGTCCAGTTTTAAATTCCGATGCTTCACTTTAGGTTTACTGTATCCCTTGGACCTTCTTATTGACGATGAAACACAGAAATTGCATCGGAAGTTAATACAAAAGGCACAATGCCGACTTAAGTAAAAGAGGACTGAAACTCTCACTTTTTATGATTTGAACCTCTCCTGTGGGTCCAGTTTTAGATTCCGGTGCTTCACTTCATGTTTACTGTATCCCTTAGGGCTTCTTATTGACGATGAAACACAGAGTTAGCATCCGAATTTAATACAAAAGCACAATGCCGACTTAAGTACATGAGGACTGACACTCTCACTTTCTATGATTTGAACCTCTTCTGTGAGTCCAGTTTTAGATTCCGATGCGCACTTCAGGTTTACTGTATCCCTAAGACCTTCTTATTGACGATGCAATTTCGGTGTTTCATCGTCAATAAGAAGGTCCAAGGGATACAGTAAACCTGAAGTGAAGCATCGAAATCTAAAACTGGACTCACAGGAGAGGTTCAAATCATAGAAAGTTAGAGTGTCAGTCCTCTTGTACTTAAGTCGGCATTGTGCCTTTTGTATTAAATTCGGATGCAAACTCTGTGTTTCATCGTCAATAAGAAGGTCCAAGGGATACAGTAAACCTAAAGTGAAGCATCGGAATCTAAAACTGGACTCACAGGAGAGGTTCAAATCATAGAAAGTGAGAGTGTCAGTCCTCTTGTACTTAAGACGGCATTGTGCCTTTTGTATTAAATTCCGATGCAATTTCTGTGTTTCATCATCAATAAGAAGGTGCAAGGTATACAGTAAGCATGAAGTCAAGCATCGGAATCTAAAACTGGACTCACAGGAGAGGTTCAAATCATAGAAAGAGAGAGTGTCAGTCCTCTTTTACTTAAGTCGGCATTGTGCCTTTTGTATTAAATTCCGATGCAATTTCTGTGTTTCATCGTCAATAAGAAGGTCCAAGGGATACAGTAGACCTGAAGTGAAGCATCGGTATCTAAAACTGGACTCACAGGAGAGGTTCAAATCATTGAAAGTGAGAGTGTCAGTCCTCTTGTACTTAAGTCGGCATTGTGCCTTTTGTATTAAATTCGGATGCAAACTCTGTGTTTCATCGTCAGTAAGAAGGTCCAAGGGATACAGTAAACCTGAAGTGAAGCATCGGAATCTAAAACTGGACTCACAGGAGAGGTTAAAATCATATAAAGAGAGAGTGTCAGTCCTCTTTTACTTAAGTCGGCATTGTGCCTTTTGTATTAAATTCCGATGCAATTTCTGTGTTTCATCGTCAATAAGAAGGTCCAAGTGATACAGTATACCTGAAATGAATCATCGGAATCTAGAACTGGACTCACAGGAGAAGTTGAAATCTTAGAAAGAGAGAGTGTCAGTCCTCTTTTACTTAAGTCGGCATGGTGGCTTTTGTATTAAATTCGGATGCAATTTCTGTGTTTCATCGTCAATAATGCCGACTTAAGTAAAAGAGGACTGTCACTTTCTGTTATTTGAACATCTCCTGTGAGTCCAGTTTTAGATTACGATGCTTCACTACAACTTTACTATATACCTTGCATCTTCTTATAGACGATGAAACACAGAAATTACATCGGAATTTAATACAAAATTCACAAGCCACTTATGTACAAGATGACTAACACTCTCACTTTCTATGATTTGTGCCTCTCCTGTGAGTCCAGTTTTAGATTCCGATGCTTCACTTCAGGTTTTCTGTATCCCTTGGACCTTGTTATTGACGATGAAACACAGAAATTGGATCCGAATTTATTACATAAAGCACAATGCCGACTTAAGTAAAATAGGACTAACACTCTCTCTTTCTATGAGTTGAACCTCTCCAGTGAGTCCAGTTTTAGATTCCGATGCTTCACTTCATGTTTACTGTATACCTTGCACTTTCTTATTGTTGATTAAACACAGAAATGGCATCGGAATTTTAAAAAAAGGCACAATGCCGACTTAAGTAAAAGAGGACTGACACTCTCACTTTCTATGATTTAAACCTCTCCTGTGGGTCCAGTTTTAGATTCTGGTGCTTCACTTCATGTTTACTGTATCCCTTAGGCCTTCTTGTTGACGATGAAACACAGAGTTTGCATCCGAATTTAATACAAAAGGCACAATGCCGACTTAAGTACATGAGGACTGACACTCTCACTTTCTATGATTTGAACCTCTCCTGTGAGTCCAGTTTTAGATTCCGATGCTTCACTTCAGGTTTACTGTATCCCTTGGTCCTTCTTATTGACGATGAAACACAGAGTTTGCATCCGAATTTAATACAAAAGCACAATGCCGACTTAAGTACATGAGGACTGACACTCTCACTTTCTATGATTTGAACCTCTTCTGTGAGTCCAGTTTTAGATTCCGATGCGCACTTCAGGTTTACTGTATCCCTTGGACCTTCTTATTGACGATGAAACACAGAAATTGCAACCGAATTTAATACAAAAGGTACAATGCCGACTTAAGTACAAGAGGACTGACACTCTCCCTTTCTATGATTTGAACCTCTTCTGTGAGTCCAGTTTTGGATTTCGATGCTTCTCTTCAGGTTTACTGTATCCCTTGGTCCTCCTTATTGACGATGAAACACAGAGTTTGCATCCGAAATTAATACAAAAGGCACAAGGCCGACTTAAGTACAAGAGGACTGACACTCTAACTTTCTATGATTTGAACCTATCCTGTGAGTCCAGTTTTGGATTTCGATGCTTCACTTCAGTTTTACTGTATCCCTTGGACCTTCTTATTGACGATGAAACACCGAAATTGCATCGGAACTTAATACAAAATTCACAATGCCGACTTAAGTAAAAGAGGACTGACACTCTCACTTTCTGTGATTTGAACATCTCCTGTGAGTCCAGTTTTAGATTCCGATGCTTCACTTCAGGTATACTGTATACCTTGCTCCGTCTTATTGACGAAGAAACACAGATATTTCATCGGAATTAAATTCAAAAGGCACAATGCCGACTTAGGTACAAGAGGACTGACACTCTAACTTGCTAAGATTTGAACCTCTGCTGTGAGTCCAGTTTAAGATTCCGATGCTTAACTTCAGGTTTACTGTATACCTTGGACTCTCTTATTGACGATGAAACATAGAAATTGCATCCGAATTTAATACAAAATGCACAACGCCGACTTTAGTACAAGAGGACTGACACTCTAACTTTCTGTGATTTGAACCTCTCCTGTGAGTCCAGTTTTAGATTCCGATGCTTCACTTCAGGTTTACAGTATCCTTTGGACCTTCTTATTGACTATGAAACACAGAGATTGCATCCGAATTTAATACCACAGGCACAAGGAAGAACTTAAGTACATGAGGACTGACACTCTAACTTTCTATGATTTGAACGTCTCCTGTGAGTCCAGTATTAGATTCCGATGCTTCACTTCACGTATACCGTATACCTTGCACCTTCTTATAAACGATGAAACACTGAAATTGCATCGGAATTTAATAAAAAAGGCACAATGCCGACTTCAGTACAAGATGACTAACACTCTCACTTTCTATGATTTGAACGTCTCCTGCGAGTCCAGTTTAGATTCCGATGCATCACTTCAGGTTTACTGTATCCCTTGGACCTTCTTATTGACGATGAAATACAGTAATTGCATCCGAATTTAATACAAAAGGCACAATGCAGACTTAAGTAAAAGCGGACTGACACTCTCTCTTTCTATGATTTGAACCTCTCCTGTGAGTCCAGTTTTACGTTCCGATCCTTCACTTCAAGATTACTGTATACCTTGCACCTTCGTATTTACGATGAAACACAGAAATAGCATCGGAATTAAATTCAAAAGGCACAATGCCGACTTAAGTACAAGAGGACTGACACTCTAACTCTCTATGATTTGAACCTCTGCTGTGAGTCCAGTTTTAGATTCCGATGCTTCACTTCAGGTTTACTGTATACCTTGCACCTTCTTATTGACGATGAAACACAGAAATTGCATCGGAATTAAATTCAAAAGACTCAATGCCGACTTAAGTAAAAGAGGACTGACACTCTAACTTTCTGAGATTTGAACCTCTCCTGTGAGTCCAGTTTTACATTCCGATCCTTCACTTCATGTTTACTGTATCCCTTAGGCCTTCTTATTGATGATGAAACACAGAGTTTGCATCCGAATTTAATACAAAAGGCACAATGCCGACTTAAGTAAAAGAGGACTGACACTCTCACTTTCTATGATTTGAACCTCTTCTGTGAGTCCAGTTTCAGATTCCGATGCGCACTTCAGGTTTACTGTATCCCTTGGACCTTCTTATTGACGATGAAACACAGTAATTGCAACCGAATTTAATACAAATGGCACAATGCCGACTTAAGTAAAAGAGGACTGACACTCTCTCTTTCTATGATTTGACCCTCTCCTGTGAGTACAGTTTTAGATTCCGATGCTTCACTTCAGGTATAACGGATACCTTGCTCCGTCTTATTGACGAAGAAACACAGATATTTCATCGGAATTAAATTCAAAAGGCACAATGCCGACTTAAGTAAAAGAGGACTGACACTCTCACTTTCTATGATTTAAACCTCTACTGTGGGTCCAGTTTTAGATTCCGGTGCTTCATTTCATGTTTACTGTATCCCTTAGGCCTTCTTATTGACGATGAAACACAGAGTTTGCATCCGAATTTAATACAAAAGCACAATGCCGACTTAAGTACATGAGGACTGACACTCTCACTTTCTATGATTTGAACCTCTTCTGTGAGTCCAGTTTTAGATTCCGATGCGCACTTCAGGTTTACTGTATCCCTTGGACCTTCTTATTGACGATGAAACACAGAAATTGCAACCGGATTTAATACAAAAGGTACAATGCCGACGTAAGTAAAAGAGGACTGCCACTCTCCCTTTCTATGATTTGAACCTCTTCTGTGAGTCCAGTTTTGGATTTCGATGCTTCTCTTCAGGTTTACTGTATCCCTTGGTCCTCCTTATTGACGATGAAACACAGAGTTTGCATCCGAAATTAATACAAAAGGCACAAGGCCGACTTAAGTACAAGAGGACTGACACTCTAACTTTCTATGATTTGAACCTCTCCTGTGAGTCCAGTTTTGGATTTCGATGCTTCACTTCAGGTTTACTGTATCCCTTGGACCTTCTTATTGACGATGAAACACCGAAATTGCATCGGAACTTAATAGAAAATTCACAATGCCGACTTAAGTAAAAGAGGACTGACACTCTCACTTTCTGTGATTTGAACATCTCCTGTGAGTCCAGTTTTAGATTCCGATGCTTCACTTCAGGTATACTGTATACCTTGCTCCGTCTTATTGACGAAGAAACACAGATATTTCATCGGAATTAAATTCAAAAGGCACAATGCCGACTTAAGTACAAGAGGACTGACACTCTAACTTGCTAAGATTTGAACCTCTCCTGTGAGTCCAGTTTAAGATTCCGATGCTTCACTTCAGGTTTACTGTATACCTTGGACTTTCTTATTGACGATGAAACATAGAAATTGCATCCGAATTTAATACAAAATGCACAACGCCGGCTTTAGTACAGGAGGACTGACACTCTAACTTTCTGTGATTTGAACCTCTCCTGTGAGTCCAGTTTTAGATTCCGATGCTTCACTTCAGGTTTACTGTATCCTTTGGACCTTATTATTGACTATGAAACACAGAAATTGCATCCGAATTTAATACAACAGGCACAAGGAAGAACTTAAGTACATGAGGACTGACACTCTAACTTTCTATCATTTGAACGTCTCCTGTGGGTCCAGTATTAGATTCCGATGCTTCACTTCACGTATACCGTATACCTTGCACCTTCTTATAGACGATGAAACACAGAAATTGCATCGGAATTTAATAAAAAAGGCACAATGCCGACTTAAGTACAAGATGACTAACACTCTCACTTTCTATGATTTGAACGTCTCCTGTGAGTCCAGTTTTAGATTCCGATGCATCACTTCAGGTTTACTGTATCACTTGGACCTTCTTATTGACGATGAAATACAGAAATTGCATCCGAATTTAACACAAAAGGCACAATGCAGACTTAAGTAAAAGCGGACTGACACTCTCTCTTTCTATGATTTGAACCTCTCCTGTGAGTCCAGTTTTACTTTCCGATCCTTCACTTCAGGATTACTGTATACCTTGCACCTTCGCATTTACGATGAAACACAGAAATAGCATCGGAATTAAATTCAAAAGGCACAATGCCGACTTAAGTACAAGAGGACTGACACTCTAACTCTCTATGATTTGAACCTCTCCTGTGAGTCCAGTTTTAGATTCCGATGCTTCACTTCAGGTTTACTGTATACCTTGCACCTTCTTGTTGACGATGAAACACAGAAATTGCATCGGAATTAAATTCAAAAGGACAATGCCGACTTAAGTACAAGAGGACTGACACTCTAACTATCTATGATTTGAACCTCTCCAGTGAGTCCAGTTTTAGATTTCGATGCTTCACCTCAGGTTTACTGTATCCCTTGGACCTTCTTATTGACGATGAAACACAGAAATTGCATCGGAAGTTAATACATAAGGCACAATGCCGACTTAAGTAAAAGAGGACTGACACTCTCACTTTCTATGATTTGAACCTCTCCTGTGGGCCCAGTTTTAGATTCCGGTGCTTCACTTCATGTTTACTGTATCCCTTAGGCCTTCTTATTGACGATGAAACACAGAGTTTGCATCCGAATTTAATACAAAAGCACAATGCCGACTTAAGTACATGAGGACTGACACTCTCACTTTCTATGATTTGAACCTCTTCTGTGAGTCCAGTTTTAGATTCCGATGCGCACTTCAGGTTTACTGTATCCCTTGGACCTTCTAATTGACGATGAAACACAGAAATTGCAACCGAATTTAGTACAAAAGGTACAATGCCGACTTAAGTAAAAGAGGACTGACCCTCTCACTTTCTGTGATTTGAACATCTCCTGTGAGTCCAGTTTTAGATTCCGATGCCTCACTTCAGGTATACTGTATACCTTGCTCCGTCTTATTGACGAAGAATCACAGATATTTCATCGGAATTAAATTCAAAAGGCACAATGCCGACTTAAGTACAAGAGGACTGACACTCTAACTTTCTAAGATTTTAACCTCTCCTGTGAGTCCAGTTTAAGATTCCGATGCTTCACTTCAGGTTTACTGTATACCTTGGACTTTCTTATTGTCAATGAAACATAGAAATTGCATCCGAATTTAATACAAAATGCACAACGCCGACTTTAGTACAAGAGGACTGAAACTCTAACTTTCTAAGATTTGAACCTCTCCTGTGAGTCCAGTTTAAGATTCCGATGCTTCACTTCAGGTTTACTGTATCCCTTGGACCTTCTTATAGACGATGAAACAAAGAAATTGCATCCGAATTTAATACAACAGGCACAAGGAAGAGCTTAAGTACATGAGGACTGACACTCTAACTTTTTATGATTTGAACCTCTCCTGTGAGTCCAGTATTAGATTCCGATGCTTCACTTTACGTATACCGTATACCTTGCACCTTCTTATAGACGATGAAACACAGAAATTGCATCGGAATTTAATACAAAATGCACAATGCCGACTTAAGTACAAGATGACTAACACTCTCACTTTCTATGATTTGAACGTCTCCTGTGAGTCCAGTTTTAGATTTCGATGCATCACTTCAGGTTTACTGTATCCCTTGGACCTTCTTATTGACGATGAATTACAGAAATTGCATCCGAATTTAATACAAAAGGCTCAATACAGACTTAAGTAAAAGCGGACTGACACTCTCTCTTTCTATGATTTGAACCTCTCCTGTGAGTCCAGTTTTACATTCCGATCCTTCACTTCAGGATTACTGTATACCTTGCACCTTCTTATTTACGATGAAACACAGAAATAGCATCGGAATTAAATTCAAAAGGCACAATGCCGACTTAAGTACAAGAGGACTGACACTCTATCTCTCTATAATTTGAACCTCTCCTGTGAGTCCAGTTTTAGATTCCGATGCTTCACTTCAGGTTTACTGTATACCTTGCACCTTCTTATTGACGATGAAACACAGAAATTGCATCGGAATTAAATTCAAAAGACACAATGCCGACTTAAGTACAAGAGGACGGACACTCTAACTATCTATGATTTGAACCTCTCCTGTGAGTCCAGTTTTAAATTCCGATGCTTCACTTCAGGTTTACTGTATCCCTTGGACCTTCTTATTGACGATGAAACACAGAAATTGCATCGGAAGTTAATACAAAAGGCACAATGCCGACTTAAGTACATGAGGACTGACACTCTCACTTTCTATGATTTGAACCTCTTCTGTGAGTCCAGTTTTAGATTCCGATGCGCACTTCAGGTTTACTGTATCCCTAAGACCTTCTTATTGACGATGAAACACAGAGTTTGCATCCGAATTTAATACAAAGGGCACAATGCCAACTTATGTACAAGAGGACTGACACTCTAACTTTCTATGATTTGAACCTCTCCTGTGAGTCCAGTTTTAGATTTCGATGCTTCACTTCAGGTTTACTGTATCCCTTGGACCTTCTTATTGACGATGAAACACCGAAATTGCATCGGAACTTAATACAAAATTCACAATGCCGACTTAAGTAAAAGTGGACTGACTCTCTCACTTTCTGTGATTTGAACATATCCTGTGAGTCCAGTTTTAGAGTCCGATGCTTCACTTCAGGTATACTGTATTCCTTGCTCCGTCTTATTGTCGAAGAAACACAGATATTTCATCGGAATTAAATTCAAAACGCACAATGCCGACTTAAGTACAAGAGGACTGACACTCTAACTTTCTAAGATTTGAACCTCTCCTGTGAGTCCAGTTTAAGATTCCGATGCTTCACTTCAGGTTTACTGTATACCTCGGACTTTCTTATTGCCGATGAAACATAGAAATTGCATCCGAATTTAATACAAAATGCACAACGCCGACTTTAGTACAAGAGGACTGACACTCTAACATTCTGTGATTTGAACCTCTCCTGTGAGTCTAGTTTTAGATTCCGATGTTTCACTTCAGGTTTACTGTATCCCTTGGACCTTCTTATTGACGATGAAACAAAGAAATTGCATCCGAATTTAATACAACAGGCACAAGGAAGAGCTTAAGTACATGAGGACTGACACTCTAACTTTCTAAGATTTGAACCTCTCCTGTGAGTCCAGTATTACATTCCGATGCTTCACTTCACTTATACCGTATACCTTGCACCTTCTTATAGACGATGAAACACAGAAATTGCATCGGAATTTAATAAAAAATGCACAATGCCGACTTAAGTACAAGATGACTAACACTCTCACTTTCTATGATTTGAACGTCTCCTGTGAGTCCAGTTTTAGATTTCGATGCATCACTTCAGGTTTACTGTATCCCTTGGACCTTCTTATTGACGATGAAATACAGAATTTGCATCCGAATTTAATACAAAACGCACAATGCAGACATAAGTAAAAGCGGACTGACACTCTCTCTTTCTATGATTTGAACCTCTCCTGTGAGTCCAGTTATACATTCCGATCCTTCACTTCAGGATTACTGTATACCTTGCACCTTCTTATTTACGATGAAACACAGAAATAGCATCGGAATTAAATTCAAAAGGCACAATGCCGACTTAAGTACAAGAGAACTGACACTCTGACTCTCTATAATTTGAACCTCTCCTGTGAGTCCAGTAATAGATTCCGATGCTTCACTTCAGGTTTACTGTATACCTTGCACCTTCTTATTGACGATGAAACACAGAAATTGCATCGGAATTAAATTCAAAAGACACAATGCCGACTTAAGTACAAGAGAACTGACACTCTAACTATCTATGATTTGAACCTCTCCTGTGAGTCCAGTTTTAGATTCCGATGCTTCACTTCAGGTTTACTGTATCCCTTGGACCTTCTTATTGACGATGAAACAAAGGAATTGCATCCGGATTTAATACAACGGGCACAAGGCCGACTTAAGTACATGAGGACTGACACTCTAACTTTCTGTGATTTGAACCTCTCCTGTGAGTCCAGTATTAGATTCCGATGCTTCACTTCACGTTTACTGTATACCTTGGACCTTCTTATTGACGATGAAACACAGAAATTGCATCCGAGTTTATTACAAAAAGCACAATGCCGACTTAAGTAAAAGAGGACTCACACCCTCTCTTTCTATGATTTGAACCTCTCCAGTGAGTCCAGTTTTAGATTCCGATGCTTCACTTCATGTTTACTGTATACCTTGCACTTTCATATTGTCGATGAAACACAGAAATTGCATCGGAATTTTAAAAAAAGGCACAATGCCGACTTAAGTAAAAGAGGACTGACACTCTCACTTTCTATGATTTGAACCTCGCCTGTGAGTCCAGTTTTAGATTCCGATGCTTCACTTCAGGTTTACTGTATCCCTTGGTCCTTCTTATTGACAATGAAACACAGAGTTAGCATCCAAATTTAATACCAAAGGCACAATGCCAACTTAAGTACAAGAGGACTGACACTCTAACTTTCTATGATTTGAACCTCTCCTGTGAGTCCAGTTTTGGATTTCGATGCTTCACTTCAGGTTTACTGCATCCCTTGGACCTTCTTATTGACGATGAAACACCGAAATTGCATCGGAACTTAATACAAAATTCACAATGCCGACATAAGTAGAGGACTGACACTCTCACTTTCTGTGATTTGAACATCCCCTGTGAGTCCAGTTTTAGAGTCCGATGCTTCACTTCAGGTATACTGTATACCTTGCTCCGTCTTATTGACGAAGAAACACAGATATTTCATCGGAATTAAATTCAAAAGGCACAATGCCGACTTAAGTACAAGAGGACTGACACTCTAACTTTCTAAGATTTGAACCTCTCCTGTGAGTCCAGTTTAAGATTCCGATGCTTCACTTCAGGTTTACTGTATACCTTGGACTTTCTTATTGACGATGAAACATAGAAATTGCATCCGAATTTGATACAAAATGCACAACGCCGACTTTAGTACAAGAGGACTGACACTCTAACTTTCTGTGATTTGAACCTCTCCTGTGAGTCCAGTTTTAGATTCCGATGCTTCACTTCAGGTTTACTGTATCCCTTGGACCTTCTTATTGAGGATGAAGCAAAGAAATTGCATCCGAATTTAATACAACAGGCACAAGGAAAAACTTAAGTACATGATGACTGACACTCTAACTTTCTATGATTTGAACCTCTCCTGTGTGTCCACTATTATATTCCGATGGTTCACTTCACGTATACCGTATACCTTGCACCTTCTTATAGACGATGAAACACAGAAATTGCGTCGGAATTTAATACAAAAGGCACAATGCCGACTTAAGTACAAGATGACTAACACTCTCACTTTCAATGATTTGAACGTCTCCTGTGAGTCCAGTTTTAGATTCCGATGCATCACTTCAGGTTTACTGTATCCCTTGGACCTTCTTATTGACGATGAAATACAGAAATTGCATCCGAATTTAATACAAAAGGCACAATGCAGACTTAAGTAAAAGCGGACTGACACTCTCTCTTTCTATGATTTGAACCTCTCCTGTGAGTCCACTTTTTAATTCCGATCCTTTACTTCAGGATTACTGTATACCTTGCACCTTCGTATTTACGATGAAACACAGAAATAGCATCGGAATTAAATTCAAAAGGCAATATGCCGACTTAAGTACAAGAGGACTGACACTCTAACTTTCTAAGATATGAACCTCTCCTGTGAGTCCAGTTTAAGATTCCGATGCTTCACTTCAGGTTTACTGTATAACTTGGACTTTCTTATTGACGATGAAACACAGAAATTGCATCCGAATTTAATACAAAATGCACAATGCCGACTTAAGTACAAGAGGACTTACACTCTAACTATCTATGGTTTGAAGCTCTCCTGTGAGTCCAGTTTTAGATTCCGATGCTTCACTTCAGGTTTACTGTATCCCTTGGACCTTCTTATTGACGATGAAACACAGAAATTGCATCGGAATATAATACAAAAGGCACAATGCCGACTTAAGTAAAAGAGGACGGACACTCTCACTTTCTATGATTTGAACCTCTCCTGTGGGTCCAGTTTTAGATTCCGATGCTTCACTTCAGGTTTACTGTATCCCTTGGACCTTCTTATTGACGATGAAACAAAGAAATTGCATCCGAATTTAATACAACGGGCACAAGGCCGACTTAAGTACATGAGGACGGCCACTCTAACTTTCTATGATTTGAACCTCTCCTGTGAGTCCAGTATTAGATTCCGATGCTTCACTTCACGTTTACTGTATACCTTGGACCTTCTTATTGACGATGAAACACAGAAATTGCATCCGAGTTTATTACAAAAAGCACAATGCCGACTCAAGTAAAAGAGGACTCACACTCTCTCTTTCTATGATTTGAACCTCTCCAGTGAGTCCAGTTTTAGATTCCGATGCTTCACTTCATGTTTACTGTATACCTTGCACTTTCTTATTGTCGATGAAACACAGAAATTGCATCGGAATTTTAAAAAAAGGCACAATGCCGACTTAAGTAAAAGAGGACTGACACTCTCACTTTCTATGATTTGAACCTCGCCTGTGAGTCCAGTTTTGGATTCCGATGCTTCACTTCAGGTTTACTGTATCCCTTGGTCCTTCTTATTGACAATGAAACACAGAGTTTGCATCCGAATTTAATACCAAAGGCACAATGCTGACTTAAGTACAAGAGGACTGACACTCTAACTTTCTATGATTTGAACCTCTCCTGTGAGTCCAGTTTTGGATTTCGATGCTTCAATTCAGGTTTACTGTATCCCTTGGACCTTCTTATTGACGATGAAACACCGAAATTGCATCGGAACTTAATACAAAATTCACAATGCCGACATAAGTAGAGGACTGACACTCTCACTTTCTGTGATTTGAACATCTCCTGTGAGTCCAGTTTTAGAGTCCGATGCTTCACTTCAGGTATACTGTATACCTTGCTCCGTCTTATTGACGAAGAAACACAGATATTTCATCGGAATTAAATTCAAAACGCACAATGCTGACTTAAGTACAAGAGGACTGACACTCTAACTTTCTGAGATTTGAACCTCTCCTGTGAGTCCAGTTTAAGATTCCGATGCTTCACTTCAGGTTTACTGTATACCTTGGACTTTCTTATTGACGATGAAACATAGAAATTGCATCCGAATTTGATACAAAATGCACAACGCCGACTTTAGTACAAGAGGACTGACACTCTAACTTTCTGTGATTTGAACCTCTCCTGTGAGTCCAGTTTTAGATTCCGATGCTTCACTTCAGGATTACTGTATCCCTTGGACCTTCTTATTGAGGATGAAGCAAAGAAATTGCATCCGAATTTAATACAACAGGCACAAGGAAGAACTTAAGTACATGAGGACTGACACTCTAACTTTCTATGATTTGAACCTCTCCTGTGAGTCCACTATTATATTCCGATGCTTCACTTCACGTATACCGTATACCTTGCACCTTCTTATAGACGATGAAACACAGAAATTGCATCGGAATTTAATACAAAAGGCACAATGCCGACTTAAGTACAAGATGACTAACACTCTCACTTTCAATGATTTGAACGTCTCCTGTGAGTCCAGTTTTAGATTCCAATGCATCACTTCAGGTTTACTGCATCCCTTGGACCTTCTTAATGACGATGAAATACAGAAATTGCATCCGAATTTAATACAAAAGGCACAATGCAGACTTAAGTAAAAGCGGACTGACACTCTCTCTTTCTATGATTTGAACCTCTCCTGTCAGTCCAGTTTTTAATTCCGATCCTTCACTTCAGGATTACTGTATACCTTGTACCTTCTTATTTACGATGAAACACAGAAATAGCATCAGAATTAAATTCAAAAGGCACAATGCCGACTTAAGTACAAGAGGACTGACACTCTAACTCTCTATGATTTGAACCTCTCCTGTGAGTCCAGTTTTAGATTCCGATGCTTCACTTCAGGTTTACTGGATACCTTGCACCTTCTTATTGACGATGAAACACAGAAATTGCATGGGAAGTTAATACAAAAGGCACAATGCCGACTTAAGTGAAAGAGGACTGACACTCTCACTTTCTATGATTTGAACCTCTCCTGTGGGTCCAGTTTTAGATTCCGGTGCTTCACTTCATGTTTACTGTATCCCTTAGTCCTTCTTATTGACGATGAAACACAGAGTTTGCATCCGAATTTAATACATAAGCACAATGCCGACTTCAGTACATGAGGGCTGACACCCTCACTTTCTATGATTTGAACCTCTTCTGTGAGTCCAGTTTTAGATTCCGATGCGCACTTCAGGTTTACTGTATCCCTTGGACCTTCTTATTCACGATGAAACACAGAAATTGCAACCGAATTTAATACAAAAGGCACAATGCCGACTTCAGAACAAGAGGACTGACACTCTCACTTTCTATGATTTGAACCTCTCCTGTGAGTCCAGTTTTAGATTCCGATGCTTCACTTCAGGTTTACTGTATACCTTGCACCTTCTTACTGACGATGAAACACAGAAATTGCATCGTAATTAAATTCAAAAGACACAATGCCGACTTAAGTACAAGAGGACTGACACTCTAACTATCTATGATTTGAACCTCTCCTGTGAGTCCAGTTTTAGATTCCGATGCTTCACTTCAGGATTACAGTATACCTTGCACCTTCTTATTTACGATGAAACACAGAAATAGCATCGGAATTAAATTCAAAAGGCACAATGCCGACTCAAGTAAAAGAGGACTGACCCTCTCACTTTTTATGATTGTAACCTCTCGTATGGGTCCAGTTTTAGATTCCGGTGCTTCACTTCATGTTTACTGTATCCCTTAGGCCTTCTTATTGACGATGAAAAACAGTGTTTGCATCCGAATTTAATACAAAAGCACAATGCCAACTTAAGTACATGAGGACTGACACTCTCACTTTCTATGATTTGAACCTCTCCTGTGAGTCCAGGTTTAGATTCCGATGCTTCACTTCAGGTTTACTGTATCCCTTGGACCTTCTTGTTGACGATGAAACACAGAGTTTGCATCCGAATTTATACAAAAGGCACAATGCCGACTTAAGTACAAGAGGACTGACACTCTAACTTTCTAAGATATGAACCTCTCCTGAGAGTCCAGTTTAAGATTCCGATGCTTCACTTCAGCTTTACTGTATACCATGGACTTTCCTATTGACGATAAAACACAGAAATTGCATCCGAATTTAATACAAAATGCACAATGCGGACTTAAGTACAAGAGGACTTACACTCTAACTATCTATGATTTGAACCTCTCCTGTGAGTCCAGTTTTAGATTCCGATGCTTCACTTCAGGTTTACTGTATCCCTTGGACCTTCTTATTGACGAAGAATCACAGAAATTGCATCAGAATATAATACAAAAGGAACAATGCCGACTTAAGTAAAAGATGACTGACACTCTCACTTTCTATGATTTGAACCTCTCCTGTGGGTCCAGTTTTAGATTCCGATGCTTCACTTCAGGTTTACTGTATCCCTTGGACCTTCTTATTGACGATGAAACAAAGAAATGGCATCAGAATTTAATACAACAGGCACAAGGGCGACTTAAGTACATGAGGACTGACACTCTAACTTTCTCTGATTTGAACCTCTCCTGTGAGTCCAGTATTAGATTCCGATGCTTCACTTCACGTTTACTGTATACCGTGCACCTTCTTATGACCGATGAAACACAGAAATTGCATCGGAATTTAATACATAAGGCACAATGCCGACTTAAGTACAAGATGACTAACACTCTCACTTTCTATGATTTGAACCTCTCCTGTGAGTCCAGTTTTAGATTCCGATGCTTCACTTCAGGTTTACTTTATCCCTTGGACCTTCTTATTGACGATGAAACACAGAAATTGCATCCGAATTTAATACAAAAGGCACAATGCAGACTTAAGTAAAAGCGGACTGACACTCTCTCTTTCTATGATTTGAACCTCTCCTGTGAGTCCAGTTTTAGATTCCGATGCTTCACTTTAGATTTACTGTATCCCTTGGACCTTCTTATTGACGATGAAACACAGAAATTGCATCCGAATTTATTACAAAAAGCACAATGCCGACTTAAGTAAAAGAGGACTCATACTCTCTCTTTCTATGATTTGAACCTCTCCTGTGAGTCCAGTTTTAGATTCCGATGCTTCACTTCATGTTTACTGTATACCTTGCACCTTCTTATTGTCGATGAAACACAGAAATTGCATCGGAATTTTAAAAAAAGGCACAATGCCGACTTAAGTAAAAGAGGACTGACACTCTCACATTCTATGATTTAAACCTCTCCTGTGGGTCCAGTTTTAGATTCCGGTTCTTCACTTCATGTTTACTGTACCTTAGGCCTTCTTATTGACGATGAAACACAGAGTTTGCATCCGAATTTAATACAAAAGGCACAATGCCGACTTAAGTACAAGATGACTAACACTCTCACTTTCTATGATTTGAACCTCTCCTGTGAGTCCAGTTTTAGATTCCGATGCTTCACTTCAGGTTTACTGTATCCCTTGGACCTTCTTATTGACGATGAAACACAGAAATTGCATCCGAATTTAATACAAAAGGCACAATGCAGACTTAAGTAAAAGCGGACTGACACTCTCTCTTTCTATGATTTGAACCTCTCCTGTGAGTCCAGTTTTAGATTCCGATGCTTCACTTTAGATTTACTGTATCCCTTGGACCTTCTTATTGACGATGAAACACAGAAATTGCATCCGAATTTATTACAAAAAGCACAATGCCGACTTAAGTAAAAGAGGACTCATACTCTCTCTTTCTATGATTTGAACCTCTCCTGTGAGTCCAGTTTTAGATTCCGATGCTTCACTTCATGTTTACTGTATACCTCGCACCTTCTTATTGTCGATGAAACACAGAAATTGCATCGGAATTTTAAAAAAAGGCACAATGCCGACTTAAGTAAAAGAGGACTGACACTCTCACATTCTATGATTTAAACCTCTCCTGTGGGTCCAGTTTTAGATTCCGGTTCTTCACTTCATGTTTACTGTACCTTAGGCCTTCTTATTGACGATGAAACACAGAGTTTGCATCCGAATTTAATACAAAAGGCACAATACCGATTTAAGTACATGAGGACTGACACTCTCACTTTCTATGATTTGAACCTCTCCTGAAGTCCAGTTTTAGATTCCGATGCTTCACTTCAGGTTTACTGTATCCCTTGGACCTTCTTATTGACGATGAAACACAGAAATTGTATTCGAATTTAATACAAAAGACACAATGCCGACTTAAGTACAAGAGTACTGACGCTCTCCTTTTCTATGATTTGAACCTCTCCTGTGAGTCCAGTTTTAGATTAAGATGCTTCATTTCAGGATTACTGTAACACTTGGACCTTCTCATTGACGATGAAACACGGAAATTGCATTGGAATTTAATAGAAAAGGCGCAATGCCGACTTAAGTAAAAGAGGACTGACACTCTCACTTTCTATGATTTGAACCTCTCCTGTTAGTCCAGTTTTAGATTCCGATGCTTCACTTGAGGTTTACTGTATCCCTTGGACCATCTTATTGACGATGAAACACAGAAATTGCAACCGAATTTAATACAAAAGGCACAATGCCAACTTAAGTACACGAGGACGGACACTGTCCCTTTCTATGATTCGAACCTCTCCTGTGAGTCCAGTTTTAGATTCCGATGCTTCACTTTAGGTTTACTGTATCCCTTGGACCTTCTTATTGACGATGAAACACAGAAATTGCATCGGAATTTAATACAAAAGGCACAATGCCGACTTAAGTAAAAGAGGACTGACACTCTCTCTTTCCATGATTTGAACATCTCCTGTGTGTCCAGTTTTAGATTCCGATGCATCACTTCATGTTTACTATATACCTTGCACCTTCTTATTGACGATGAAACACAGAAATTGCATCGGAATTTAATACAAAAGACACAATGCCGACTTTAGTACAAGAGGACTGACACTCTCACTTTCTATGATTTGAATCTCTCCTGTGAGTCCAGTTTTAGATTCCGATGCTTCACTTCAGGTTTACTGTATCCCTTGGACCTTCGTATTGACGATGAAACACAGAAATTGCATCCGAATTTAATACAAAAGGCACAATGCCTACTTAAGTAAAAGCGGACTGACACTCTCTCTTTCTATGATTTGAACCTCTCCTGTGAGTCCAGTTTTAGATTCAGAAGCTTCACTTCATGTTTACTGTATACCTCGCATCTTCTAATTGACGATGAAACACAGAAATAGCATCGGAATTAAATTCAAAAGGCACAAAGCCGACTTAAGTACAAGAGGACTGACATTCTAACTCTCTATGATTTGTACCACTCCTGTGAGTCCAGTTTTAGATTCCGATGCTTCACATCAGGTTTACTGTATACCTTGGACCTTCTTATTGACGATGAAACACAGAAATGGCATCGGAATTAAATTCAAAAGACACAATGCCGACTTAAGTAAAAGAGGACTGACACACTAACTATCTATGATTTGAACATCTCCTGTAAGTCCAGTTTTAGATTCCGATGCTTCACTTCAGGTTTACTGTATCCCTTGGACCTTCTTATTGACGATGAAACACAGAAATTGGATCCGAATTCAATACAAAAGGCACAGTGCCGACTTAAGGACAAGAGGACTGACACTCTCACTTTCTATGATTTGAACCTCTCCTGTGAGCCCAGTTTTAGATTCCGATGCTTCACTTCAGGTTTACTGTATACCTTGAACCTTCTTATTGACGATGAAACACAGAAATTGCATCCGAATTTAATACAAAAGGCACAATGCCGACATAAGTACAAGCGGACTGACACTCTCCTTTTCTATGATTTGAACCTCTCCTGTGCGTCCAGTTTTAGATTCCGATGCTTCACTTCAGGTTAACTGTATCCCTTGGACCTTCTTATTGACGATGAAACATAGAAATTGCATCCGAATTTAATACAAAAGGCAGAATGCCGACATAAGTAAAAGAGGACTGTCACTCTCTCTTTCTATGATTTGAACCTCTCCTGTGAGTCAAGTTTTAGATTCCGATGCTTCACTTCAGGTTTAATGTATACCTTGCACCTTCTTATTGACGATGAAACACAGAAATTGCATCGGAATTTAATACAAAAGGCACAATGCCTACTTAAGTAAAAGAGGACTGACACTGTCACTTTCTGTTATTTGAACATCTCCTGTGAGTCCAGTTTTAGATTACGATGCTTCACTACAGCTTTACTGTATACCTTGCACCGTCTTATTGACGAAGAAACACAGATATTTCATCGTAATTAAATTCAAAAGGCACAATGCCGACTTAAGTACAAGAGGACTGACACTCTAACTCTCAACAATTTGAACCTCTCAAGAGACTTCAGTTTTAGATTCCGATGCATCACTTCTGGTTTATTGCATACCTTGCACCTTCTTATTGACGATGACACACAGAAATATAATCGGAATTTAATACAAATGGCACAATGCCGACTTAAGTAAAAGAGGACTGTCACTCTCTCTTTCTATGATTTGAACCTCTCCTGTGAGTCCAGTTTTAGATTCAGATGCTGCACTTCAGGTTTACTGTTTAACTTGCACGTTCTTATTGACGATGAAACACAGGAATTGCATCGGAATTTAATACAAAAGGCACAATGCCGACTTAAGTAAAAGAGGACTGACACTCTCACTTTCTATTATTTGAACCTCTCCTGTGATTCCAGTTTTAGATTCCGATGCTTCACCTCAGGTTGACTGTATAACTTGCACCTTCTTATTGACGATGACACACAGAAATTTAATCGGAATTTAATACAAATGGCACAATGCCGACTTAAGTAAAAGAGGACTGACTCTCTTTCTATGATTTGAACCTCTCCTGTGAGTCCAGTTTTAGATTCAGATGCTGCACTTCAGGTTTACTGTTTAACTTGCACGTTCTTATTGACGATGAAACACGTAAATTGCATCGGAATTAAATTCAAAAGACACAATGCCGACTTAAGTACAAGAGGACTGACTCTCTAACTATCTATGATTTGAATCTCTCCTGCAAGTCCAGTTTTAGATTCCGATGCTTCACTTCAGGTTTACTGTATCCCTTGTACCTTCTTATTGACCATGAAATACAGAAATTGCATCCGAATTTAATACAAAAGGCACAATGCCGACTTAAGTAAAAGAGGACTGACTCTCTTTCTATGATTTGAACCTCTCCTGTGAGTCCTGTCTTAGATTCCGATGCTTCACTTCAGGTTTACTGTATACCTTGCACCTTCTTATTGACGATGAAACACAGAAATTGCATCGGAATGAAATTCAAAAGGCACAATGCCGACTTAAGTACAAGAGGACTGACACTCTAACTCTCTATAATTTGAACCTCTCCTGTGTGTCCAGTTTTGGATTCCGGTGCTTCACTTCAGGTTTTCTGTATACCTCGCACCTTCTTATTGACGATGAAACACAGAAATGGCATTGGAATTAAATTCAAAAGACACAATGACGACTTAAGTACAAATGGACTGACACTCTAACTCTCTACAATTCGAACCTCTCCTTTGAGTCCAGTTTTAGATTCCGATGGTTCACTTCAGGTTTACTGTATACCTTGCACCTTCTTATTGACGATGAATCACAGAAATTGCATCGGAATTAAATTCAAAAGGCACAATGCCGACTTAAGTACTAGAGGACTGACACTGTAACACTCTACAGGTTGAACCTCTCCTGTGAATCCAGTTTTAGATTCCGATGCTTCACTTCTGGTTTACTGTATACCTTGCACCTTCTAATTGTCAATGAAACACAGTAATTGCATTCGAATTTAATACAAAAGGCACAATGCCGACTTCAGTGCAAGAGGTTTGACACTCTCACTTTCTATGATTTGAACCTCTCCTGTGAGTCCAGTTTTAGATTCCGATGCTTCACTTCATGTTCACTGCATACCTTGCACCCTCTTATTGACGATGAAACACAGAAATTGCATCCGAATTTAATACAAAACGCACAATGCCGACTTAAGTACAAGCGGACTGACGCTCTCCCTCTCTATTATTTGAACCTCTCCTGTGAGTACAGTTTTAGATTCCGATGCTTCACTTCAGGTTTACTGTATACCATGCACCATCTTACTGACGATGAAAGACAGATATTGCATCGGAATTAAACTCAAAACACACAAAGCCGACTTCAGTACATGCGGACTGACACTCTAACTATCTATGATTTGAACCTCTCCTGTGAGTCCAATTTTAGATTCCGATGCTTCACTTCAGGTTTACTGTATCCCTTGGAGCTTCTTATTGACGATGAAATACAGAAATTGCATCCGAATTTATTACAAAAGGCACAATGCCGTCTTAAGTAGAAGAGGACTGACACTCTCCCTTTGTATGATTTCAACCTCTCCTGTGAGTCCAGTTTTAGATTCCAATGCTTCAGTTCAGGTTTACTGTATCCCTTGGACCTTCTTATTGACGATGAAACACAGAAATTGCATCCGAATTTAATACAAAGGGCACAATGCCGACTTAAGTACAAGAGGATTGACACTCTCACTTTCTATGAGTTGAACCTCTCCTGTGAGTCCAGTTTTAGATTCCGATGCTTCACTTCAGGTTTACTGTATACCTTGCACCTTCTCGTTGACGATGAAACACAGATATTGCATCCGAATTTAATACAAAAGGCACAATGCCGACGTAAGTACAAGAGGATAGACACTCTCACTTGCTATGATTTGAACCTCTCCTGTGAGTCCAGTATTAGATTCCGATGCTTCACTTCAGGTTGACTGTATACCTTGCACCTTCTTGTTGACAATGAAGCACAGAAATTGCATCCGAATTTAATACAAAAGGCACAATGCCACTTAAGTACAAGAGGACTGACACTCTCCGTTTCTATGATTTGAACCTCTCCTGTGGGTCCAGTTTTAGATTCCGATGCTTGACTTCAATTTTACTGTATCCCTTGTACCTTCTTATTGACGATGAAACACAGAAATGTAATCGGAATTTAATACAAATGGCACAATGCCGACTTAAGTAAAAGAGGACTGTCACTCTCTCTTTCTATGATTTGAACCTCTCCTGTGAGTCCGGTTTTGGATTCCGATGCTTCCCTTCAGGTTTACTGTATAACTTGCGCCTTCTTATTGACGATGAAACACAGGAATTGCATCGGAATTTAATAAAAAAGGCACAATGCCGACATAAGTACAAGAGGACTGACACTCTCACATTCTATGATTTGAACCTCTCCTGTGATTCCAGTTTTAGATTCCGATGCTTCACTTCAGGTTGACTGTATACCTTGCACCGTCTTATTGACGATGAAATACAAAAATTGCATCGGAATTAAATAAAAAGGCACAATGCCGTCATAAGTACAAGAGGACTGACACTATAACTCTCTATGATTTGAACTTCTCCTGTGAGTCCAGTTTTGGATTCCGATGCTTCACTTCAGGTTTACTGTATACCTTGCACCTTCTTATTGACGATGAAACTCGTAAATTGCATCGGAATTAAATTCAAAAGGCACAATGCCGACTTAAGTAAGAGAGGACTGACACTCTTTCTTTGTATGATTTGAACCTCTCCTGTGAGTCCAGTTTTAGATTCCGATGCGTCCATTCAGGTTTACTGTATACCTTGCACCTTCTTATTGATGATGAAACACAGAAATTGCTTCGGAAAAAAATTCAAAAGACACAATGCCGACTTAAGTACAAGAGGACTGACACTCTAACTATGTATGATTTGAACCTCTTCTGTGAGTCCAGTTGTAGATTCCGATGCTTCACTTCAGGTTTACTGTATCCCTTGGACCTTCTTATTGACCATTAAATACAGAAGTTGCATCCGAATTTAATACAAAAGGCACAATGCTGACTTAAGTAAAAGAGGACTGACACTCTTTCTTTCTATGATTTGTACCTCTCCTGTGAGTCCTGTTTTAGATTCCGATGCTTCACTTCAGGTTTACTGTATACCTTGCACCTTCTTATTGACGATGAAACACAGAAATTGCATCGGAATGAAATTCAAAAGGCACAATGCCGACTTAAGTAAAAGAGGACTGACACACTCTCTTTCTATGATTTGAACCTCTCCTGTGAGTCCTGTTTTAGATTCCAATGCTTCACTTCAGGTTTACTGTATACCTTGCACCTTCTTATTGACGATGAAACACAGAAATTGCATCGGAATGAAATTCAAAAGGTACAATGCCGACTTAAGTACAAGAGGACTGACACTCTAACTCTCTATAATTTGAACCTCTCCTGTGAGTCCAGTTTTAGATTCCGATGCTTCACTGCAGGTTTACAGTATCCCTTGGACCTTCTTATTGACGATGAAATACAGAAATTGCATCCGAATTTAATACAAAAGGCACAATGCCGACTTAAGTGAAAGAGGACTGGCGCTCTCTCTTTCTATAATTTGAACCGCTCCTGTGAGACCAGTTTTAGATTCCGATGCTTCACTTCAGGTTTACTGGATACCTTGCACCTTCTTATTGACGATGAAATAGAGAAATTGCATCGGAATTAAATTCAAAAAGCACAATGCCGACTTAAGTACAAACGGACTGACACTCTAACTCTCTATGATTTGAACCTCTCCTGTGAGTCGAGTTTTAGATTCCAATGCTTCACTTCAGGTTTACTGTATACCTTGCACCTTCTTATTGACGATGAAACACAGAAATTGCATCGGAATTAAATATAAACGACACAATGCCGACTTATGTATAAGAGGACTGACACTCTAACTATCTATGATTTGAACTTCTCCTGTGAGCCCAGTTTTAGATTCCGATGCTTTACTTCAGGTTTACTATATACCTTGCACCTTCTTATTGAAGATGAAACACAGAAATTTCATCGGAATTAAATTCAAAAGTCACAATGCCGACTTCAGTACAAGAGGATTGACACTCTCACTTTCTATGATTTGAACCTCTCCTGTGAGTCCAGTTTTAGATTCCGATGCTTCACTTCAGGTTTACTGTATACCTTGCACCTTCTTATTGACGATGAAACACAGAATTTGCATCGGAATTAAATTCAAAAGGCATAATGCCGACTTAAGTACAAGACGACTGGCACTCTAACTCTCTACAATTTGAACCTCTCAAGTGAGTCCAGTTTTATATTGCGATGCTTCACTTCTGGTTTACTGCATACCTTGCACCTTCTTATTGACGAAGAAACACAGAAATTGCATCGGAATTTAATACGAAAGGAACAATGCCGACGTAAGTACAAGAGGATATAACTTTCTCACTTCCTATGATTTGAACCTCTCCTGTGAGTCCAGTATTAGATTCCGATGCTTCAGTTCAGGTTTACTGTATACCTTGCACCTTCTCGTTGACGATGAAACACAGAAATTACATCCGAATTTAATACAAAAGGCACAATGCTGACTTAAGTAAAAGAGGATTGACACTCTAACTATCTATGATTTGAACCTCTCCTGTGAGTCCAGTTTTAGATTCCGATGCTTCACTTCAAGTTGACTGTATACCTTGCACCGTCTTATTGACGATGAAATACAAAAATTGCATCGGAATTAAGTTCAAAAAGCACAATGCCGACTTAAGTACAAGTGGACTGACACTATAACACTCTATGATTTGAACTTCTCCTGTGAGTCCAGTTTTGGATTCCGATGCTTCACTTCAGGTTTACTGTATACCTTGCACCTTCTTATTGACGATGAAACACGTAAATTGCATCGGAATTAAATTCAAAAGACACAATGCCGACTTCAGTACAAGAGGACTGAAACTCTAACTCTCTATGATTTGAACCTCTCCTGTGAGTCCAGTTTTAGATTCCGATGCTTCACTTCAGGTTTACTGTATCCCTTGGACCTTCTTATTGACGATGAAATACAGAAATTGCATCCGAATTTAATACAAAAGGCACAATGCCGACTTAAGTAAGAGAGGACTGACACTCTTTCTTTCTATGATTTGAACCTCTCCTGTGAGTCCAGTTTTAGATTCAGATGCGTCACTTCAGGTTTAATGTATACCTTGCACCTTATTATTGACGATGAAACACAGAAATTGCATCGGAATTAAATTCAAAAGGCACAATGCAGACTTAAGTACAACAGGACTGCCACTCTAACTCTTAATGATTTGAACATTTCCTGTGAGCCCAGTTTTGGATTCCGATGCTTCACATCAGGTTAACTGTATACCTTGCACCTTCTTATTGATGATGAAACACAGAAATTGCATCGGAATTAAATTCAAAAGACACAATGCCGACTTAAGTACAAGAGGACTGACACTCTAACTATCTATGATTTGAACCTCTCCTGTGAGTCCAGTTTTAGATTCCGATGCTTCACTTCAGGTTTACTGTATCCCTTGGACCTTCTTATTGACCATGAAATACAGAAACTGCATCCGAATTTAATACAAAAGGCACAATGCCAACTTAAGTAAAAGAGGACTGACACTCTCTCTTTCTATGATTTGAACCTCTCCTGTGAGTCCAGTTTTAGATTCCGATGCTTCACTTTAGCTTTACTGTATACCTTGCACCTTCGTATTGACGATGAATCACAGAAATTTGATTGGAATTAAATTCAAAAGGCACAATGCCGACTTAAGTACTAGAGGACTGACACTCTAACTCTCTACAGTTTGAACCTCTCCTGTGAGTCCAGTTTTAGATTCCGATGCTTCACTTCTGGTTTACTGTATACCTTGCACCTTCTTATTGTCAACGAAACACAGAAATTGCATTCGAATATAATACAAAAGGCACAATGCCGCCTTCAGTGCAAGAGGTTTGACACTCTCACTTTCTATGATTTGAACCTCTCCTGTGAGTCCAGTTTTAGATTGCGATGCTTCACTTCATGTTCACTGCATACCTTGCACCTTCTTAATGACGATGAAACACAGAAATTGCATCCGAATTTAATACAAAAGGCACATTGCCGACTTAAGTACAAGCGGACTGACACTCTCCCTTTCTATTATTTGAACCTCTCCTGTGAGTCCAGTTTTAGATTCCGATGCTTCACTTCAGGTTTACTGAATACCTTGCACCTTCTTGTTGACGATGAAGCACAGAAATTGCATCCGAATTTAATACAAAAGGCACAATGCCGACTTAAGTACAAGAGGACTGACACTCTCCCTTTCTATGATTTTAACCACTCCTGTGAGTCCAGTTTTAGCTTCCGATGCTTGACTTCAATTTTACTGTATCCCTTGTACCTTCTTATTGACGATGAAAC
Organism: Schistocerca serialis cubense; assembly: GCF_023864345.2. Lineage (NCBI taxonomy): Eukaryota > Metazoa > Arthropoda > Insecta > Orthoptera > Acrididae > Schistocerca > Schistocerca serialis. The sequence continues at coordinate 29,545 of NW_026047544.1, forward strand.
ACAGAAATGTAATCGGAATTTAATACAAAAGGCACAATGCCGACTTATGTAAAAGAGGACAGACAGTCTCTCTTTCTACGATTTGATCCTCTCCTGTGAGTCCAGTTTTAGTTTCCGATGCTTCACTTCAGTTTTACTGTATACCTTGCACATTCTTGTTGACGATGAAGCACAGAAATTGCAACCGAATTTAATACAAAAGGCACAATGCCGACTTAAGTACAAGCGGACTGACACTCTCACTATCTAGGATTTGAACCTCTCCTGTGATGCCAATTTTGGATTCCGATGCTTCACTTCAAGTTTACTGTATCCCTTGGACCTTTTTATTGACGATGATATACAGAAATTGCATCCGAATTTATTACAAAATTCACAATGCCGTCTGAAGTATAAGAGGACTGACACTCTCCCTTTGTATGATTTCAACCTATCCTGTGAATCCAGTTTTAGATTCCAATGCTTCAGTTCAGGTTTACTGTATCCCTTGGACCTTCTTATTGACGATGAAACACAGAAATTGCATCCGAATTTAATACAAAAGGAACAATGCCGACGTAAGTACAAGAGGATATAACACTCTCACTTTCTATGATTTGAACCTCTCCTGTGAGTCCAGTATTAGATTCCGATGCTTCTCTTCAGTTTTACTGTATACCTTGCACATTCTTGTTGACGATGAAGCACAGAAATTGCAACCGAATTTAATACAAAAGGCACAATGCCGACTTAAGTACAAGAGGACTGACACTCTCCCTTTCTATGATTTTAACCACTCCTGTGAGTCCAGTTTTAGCTTCCGATGCTTGACTTCAATTTTACTGTATCCCTTGTACCTTCTTATTGACGATGAAACACAGAAATGTAATCGGAATTTAATACAAAAGGCACAATGCCGACTTATGTAAAAGAGGACAGTCAGTCTCTCTTTCTACGATTTGATCCTCTCCTGTGAGTCCAGTTTTATTTTCCGATGCTTCCCTTCAGGTTTACTGTATAACTTGCACTTTCTTATTGACGATGAAACACAGGAAGTGCATCGGAATTTAATAAAAAAGGCACAATGCCGACATAATAACAAGAGGACTGACACTCTCAGTTTCTATGATTTGAACCTCTCCTGTGATTCCAGTTTTAGATTCCGATGCTTCACTTCTGGTTTACTGGATACCTTGCACCTTCTTATTGACGATGAAATACAGAAATTGCATCGGAATTAAATTCAAAAGGCACAATGCCGACTTAAGTACAAGCGGACTGACACTCTAACTCTCTATGATTTGAACCTCTCCTGTGAGTCAAGTTTTAGATTCCAATGCTTCACTTCAGGTTTACTGTATACCTTGCACCTTCTTATTGACGATGGAACACAGAAATTGCATCGGAATTAAATTCAAACGACACAATGCCGACTTAAGTATAAGAGGACTGACACTCTAACTATCTATGATTTGAACTTCTCCTGTGAGCCCAGTTTTAGATTCCGATGCTTTACTTCAGGTTTACTATATACCTTGCACCTTCTTATTGACGATGAAACACAGAAATTTCATCGGAATTAAATTCAAAAGGCACAATGCCGACTTCAGCACAAGAGGATTGACACTCTCACTTTCTATGATTTGAACCTCTCCTGTGAGTCCAGTTTTAGATTCCCTTGCTTCACTTCAGGTTTACTGCATACTTTGCACCTTCGTATTGACGATAAATCACAGAAATTGCATCAGAATTAAATTCAAAAGGCACAATGCCGACTTAAGTACAAGAGGACTGACACTCTAACTTTCTATGATTTGAAACTCTCCTGTGAGTCCATTTTTGGATTCCGATGCTTCACTTCAGCTTTACTGTATACCTTGCACCGTCTTATTGACCATAAAACACAAACATTGCATCGGAATTAAATTCAAAAGGCACAATGCCGACTTAAGTACAAGACGACTGGCACTCTAACTCTCTACAATTTGAACCTCTCAAGTGAGTCCAGTTTTAGATTGCGATGCTTCACTTCTGGTTTACTGCATACCTTGCACCTTCTTATTGACGTTGAAACACAGAAATTGCATCGGAATTTAATACAAAAGGCACAATGCCATCTTAAGTAGAAGAGGACTGTTATTCTAACTATCTATGATTTGAACCTCTCCTGTGAGTCCAGTTTTAAATTCCGATGCTTCACTTCAGATTTACTGTATACCTTGCACGTTCTTGTTGACGATGAAACACAGAAATTGCATCCGAATTTAATACAAATTGCACAAAGCCGACTTAAGTACAAGAGGACTGGCACTCTGCCTTTCTATGAATTCAACCTCTCCTGTGAGTCCAGTTTTAGATTCCAATGCTTCAGTTCAGGTTTACTGTATCCCTTGGACCTTCTTAATGACGATGAAACACAGAAATTGCATGGGAATTTAATACAAATGGCAGAATGTCGACTTAAGTACAAGAGGATTGACACTCTCACTTTCTATGATTTGAACCTCTCCTGTGAGTCCAGTTTTAGATTCCGATGCTTCACTTCAGGTTTACTGTATACCTTGCACCTTCTCGTTGACGATGAAACACAGAAATTACATCCGAATTTAATACAAAAGGCACAATGCCGACTTAAGTACAAGAGGATAGACACTCTCACTTTCTATGATTTGAACCTCTCCTGTGAGTCCAGTTTTAGATTCCGATGCTTCAGTTCAGGTTTACGGTATACCTTGCACCTTCTTGTTAAACGATGAAGCACAGAAATTGCATCCGAATTTAATACAAAAGGCACAATGCCGACTTAAGTACAAGAGGACTGGCACTCTCCCTTTCTATGATTTGAACCTCTCCTGTGAGTCCAGTTTTAGATTCCGATGCTTCACTTCAGGTTGACTGTATACCTTGCACCGTCTTATTGACGATGAAATACAAAAATTGCATCGGAATTAAATTCAAAAGGCACAATGCCGACATAAGTACAAGAGGACTGACACTATAACACTCTATGATTTGAACCTCTCCTGTGAGTCCAGTTTTGGATTCCGATGCTTCACTTCAGGTTTACTGTATACCTTGCACCGTCTTATTGACGATGAAACACAAAAATTGCATCGGAAGTAAATTCAAAAGGCACATTGCCGACTTAAGTACAAGAGGACTGACACTCTAACTTTCTATGATTTGAAACTCTTCTGTGAGTCCAGTTTTAGATTCCGATGCTTCACTTCAGGTTTACTGTATACCTTGCACCTTATTATTGACGATGAAACACAGAAATTGCATCGGATTTAAATTCAAAAGGCACAATGCAGACTTAAGTACAAGAGGACTGCCACTCTAACTTTTAATGATTTGAACAATTCCTGTGAGCCCAGTTTTGGATTCCGATGCTTCACTTCAGGTTTACTGTATACCTTGCAACTTCTTATTGATGATGAAACGAAGAAATTGCATCGGAATTAAATTCAAAAGACACAATGCCGACTTAAGTACAAGAGGACTGACACTCTAACTATCTATGATTTGAACCTCTCCTTTGAGTCCAGTTTTAGATTCCGATGCTTCACTTCAGGTTTACTGTATCCCTTGGACCTTCTTATTGACCATGAAATACAGAAATTGCATCCGAATTTAATACAAAAGGCACAATGCCAACTTAAGTAAAAGAGGACTGACACTCTCTCTTTCTATGATTTGAACCTCTCCTGGGAGTCCTGTTTTAGATTCCGATGCTTCACTTTAGTTTTACTGTATACCTTGCACCTTCTTATTGACGATGAAACACAGAAATTGCATCGGAATGAAATTCAAAAGGCACAATGCCGACTTAAGTACAAGAGGACTGACACTCAAACTCTCTATAATTTGAACCTCTCCTGTGAGTCCAGTTTTGGATTCCGATGCTTCACTTCAGGTTTGCTGTATACCTCGCACCTTCTTATTGACGATGAAACACAGAAATTGCATCGGAATTAAATTCAAAAGACACAATGACGACTTAAGTACGAGAGCACTGACACGCTAACTATCTATGATTTGAACCTCTCCTGTGAGTCCAGTTTTAGATTCCGATGCTTCACTTCAGGTTTACTGTATCCCTTGGACCTTCTTATTGACGATGAAATACAGAAATTGCATCGGAATTTAATACAAAAGGCACAATGCCAACTTAAGTAGAAGAGGACTGTTATTCTAACTATCTATGATTTGAACCTCTCCAGTGAGTCCAGTTTTAAATTCCGATGCTTTACTTCAGGTTTACTGTATACCTTGCACCTTCTTGTTGACGATGAAACACAGAAATTGCATCCGAAATTAATACAAATTGCACAAAGCCGACTTAAGTACAAGAGGACTGGCACTCCCCATTTCTATGATTTCAACCTGTCCTGTGAGTCCAGTTTTAGATTCCAATGCTTCAGTTCAGGTTTACTGTATCACTTGGACCTTCTTAATGACGATGAAACACAGAAATTGCATCCGAATTAAATACAAAAGGCACAATGCCGACTTAAGTACAAGAGGATTGACACTCTCACTTTCTATGATTTGAACCTCTCCTGTGAGTCCAGTTTTAGATTCCGATGCTTCACTTCAGGTTTACTGTATACCTTGGACCTTCTAATTGACGATGAAATACAGAAATTGCTTCCGAATTTAATACAAAAGGCACAATGCCGACTTAAGTACAAGAGGACTGACACTCTCACTTTCTATGTTTTGAACCTCTCCTGTGATTCCAGTTTTAGATTCCGATGCTTCTCTTCAGGTTTACTGTATACCTTGCACCGTCTTATTAACGATGAAACACAAAAATTGCATCGGAATTAAATTCAAAAGGCACAATGCTGACTTAAGTACAAGAGGACTGACACTCTAACTTTCTATGATTTGAAACTCTCCTGTGAGTCCATTTTTAGATTCCGATGCTTCACTTCAGGTTTACTGTATACCTTGCACCGTCTAATTGACCATAAAACACAAACATTGCATCGGAATTAAATTCAAAAGGCACAATGCCGACTTAAGTACAAGACGACTGGCACTCTAACTCTCTACAATTTGAACCTCTCAAGTGTGTCCAGTTTTAGATTGCGATGCTTCACTTCTGGTTTACTGCATACCTTGCACCTTCTTATTGACGATGAAACACAGAAATTACATCGGAATTTAATACAAAAGGCACAATGCCAACTTAAGTAGAAGAGGACTGTTATTCTAACTATCTATGATTTGAACCTCTCCTGTGAGTCCAGTTTTAAATTCCGATGCTTTACTTCAGGTTTACTGTATACCTTGCACCTTCTTGTTGACGATGAAACACAGAAATTGCTTCCGAATTTAATACAAATTGCACAAAGCCGACTTAAGTACAAGAGGACTGACACTCTCTCTTTCTATGATTTGAACCTCTCCTGGGAGTCCTGTTTTAGATTCCGATGCTTCACTTTAGTTTTACTGTATACCTTGCACCTTCTTATTGACGATGAAACACAGAAATTGCATCGGAATGAAATTCACAAGGCACAATGCCGACTTAAGTACAAGAGGACTGACACTCAAACTCTCTATAATTTGAACCTCTCCTGTGAGTCCAGTTTTAGATTCCGATGCTTCACTTCAGGTTTGCTGTATACCTCGCACCTTCTTATTGACGATGAAACACAGAAATTGCATCGGAATTAAATTCAAAAGACACAATGACGACTTAAGTACGAGAGCACTGACACGCTAACTATCTATGATTTGAACCTCTCCTGTGAGTCCAGTTTTAGATTCCGATGCTTCACTTCAGGTTTACTGTATATCTTGGACCTTCTTATTGACGATGAAATACAGAAATTGCATCGGAATTTAATACAAAAGGCACAATGCCAACTTAAGTAGAAGAGGACTGTTATTCTAACTATCTATGATTTGAACCTCTCCTGTGAGTCCAGTTTTAAATTCCGATGCTTTACTTCAGGTTTACTGTATACCTTGCACCTTCTTGTTGACGATGAAACACAGAAATTGCATCCGAAATTAATACAAATTGCACAAAGCCGACTTAAGTACAAGAGGACTGGTACTCCCCATTTCTATGATTTCAACCTCTCCTGTGAGTCCAGTTTTAGATTCCAATGCTTCAGTTCAAGTTTACTGTATCACTTGGACCTTCTTAATGACGATGAAACACAGAAATTGCATCCGAATTTAATACAAAAGGCACAATGCCGACTTAAGTACAAGAGGATTGACACTCTCACTTTCTATGATTTGAACCTCTCCTGTGAGTCCAGTTTTAGATTCCGATGCTTCACTTCAGGTTTACTGTATACCTTGGACCTTCTTATTGACGATGAAATACAGAAATTGCATCCGAATTTAATACAAAAGGCACAATGCCGACTTAAGTACAAGAGGACTGACACTCTCACTTTCTATGTTTTGAACCTCTCCTGTGATTCCAGTTTTAGATTCCGATGCTTCTCTTCAGGTTTACTGTATACCTTGCACCGTCTTATTGACGATGAAACACAAAAATTGCATCGGAATTAAATTCAAAAGGCACAATGCTGACTTAAGTACAAGAGGACTGACTCTCTAACTTTCTATGATTTGAAACTCTCCTGTGAGTCCATTTTTAGATTCCGATGCTTCACTTCAGGTTTACTGTATACCTTGCACCGTCTTATTGACCATAAAACACAAACATTGCATCGGAATTAAATTCAAAAGGCACAATGCCGACTTAAGTACAAGACGACTGGCACTCTAACTCTCTACAATTTGAACCTCTCAAGTGTGTCCAGTTTTAGATTGCGATGCTTCACTTCTGGTTTACTGCATACCTTGCACCTTCTTATTGACGATGAAACACAGAAATTGCATCGGAATTTAATACAAAAGGCACAATGCCAACTTAAGTAGAAGAGGACTGTTATTCTAACTATCTATGATTTGAACCTCTCCTGTGAGTCCAGTTTTAAATTCCGATGCTTTTCTTCAGGTTTACTGTATACCTTGCACCTTCTTGTTGACGATGAAACACAGAAATTGCATCCGAATTTAATACAAAAGGCACAATGCCGACTTAAGTGAAAGAGGACTGTCACTCTCTCTTTCTATGATTTGAACCTCTCCTGTGAGTCCAGTTTTAGATTCCGATGCTTCACTTCAGGTTTACTGTATACCTTGCACCGTCTTATTGACGATGAAACACAAAAATTGCATCGGAATTAAATTCAAAAGGCACAATGCCGACTTAAGTACAAGACGACTGGCACCCTAACTCTCTACAATTCGAACCTCTCAAGTGAGTCCAGTTTTAGATTGCGATGCTTCACTTCTGGTTTACTGCATACCTTGCACCTTCTTGTTGACGATGAAACACAGAAATTGCATCCGAATTTAATACAAATTGCACAAAGCCGACTTAAGTACAAGAGGACTGGCACTCTCCCTTTCTATGATTTCAACCTCTCCTGTGAGTCCAGTTTTAGATTCCGATGCTTCACTTCAGGTTTACTGTATTCCTTGGACCTTCTTATTGACGATGAAATACAGGAATTGCATCCGAATTTAATACAAAAGTCACAATGCCGACTTAAGTAAGAGAGGACTGACACTCTTTCTTTCTGTGATTTGAACCTCTCCTGTGAGTCCAGTTTTGGATTCCGATGCGTCACTTCAGGTTTACTGTATACCTTGCACCTTATTATTGACGATGAAACACAGAAATTGCATCGGATTTAAATTCAAAAGGCACAATGCAGACTTAAGTACAAGAGGACTGCCACTCTAACTTTTAATGATTTGAACATTTCCTGTGAGCCCAGTTTTGGATTCCGATGCTTCACTTCAGGTTTACTGTATACCTTGCAACTTCTTATTGATGATGAAACGAAGAGATTGCATCGGAATTAAATTCAAAAGACACAATGCCGACTTAAGTACAAGAGGACTGACACTCTAACTATCTATGATTTGAACCTCTCCTGTGAGTCCAGTTTTAGATTCCGATGCTTCACTTCAGGTTTACTGTATCCCTTGGACCTTCTTATTGCTCATGAAATACAGAAATTGCATCCGAATTTAATACAAAAGGCACAATGCCAACTTAAGTAAAAGAGGACTGACACTCTCTCTTTCTATGAATTGAACCTCTCCTGGGAGTCCTGTTTTAGATTCCGATGCTTCACTTCAGTTTTACTGTATACCTTGCACCTTCTTATTGACGATGAAACACAGAAATTGCATCGGAATGAAATTCAAAAGGCACAATGCCGACTTAAGTACAAGAGGACTGACACTCAAACTCTCTATAATTTGAACCTCTCCTGTGAGTCCAGTTTTGGATTCCGATGCTTCACTTCTCGTTTGCTGTATACCTCGCACCTTCTTATTGACGATGAAACACAGAAATTGCATCGGAATTAAATTCAAAAGACACAATGACGACTTAAGTACGAGAGCACTGACACGCTAACTATCTATGATTTGAACCTCTCCTGTGAGTCCAGTTTTAGATTCCGATGCTTCACTTCAGGTTTACTGTATCCCTTGGACCTTCTTATTGACGATGAAATACGGAAATTGCATCGGAATTTAATACAAAAGGCACAATGCCAACTTAAGTAGAAGAGGACTGTTATTCTAACTATCTATGATTTGAACCTCTCCTGTGAGTCCAGTTTTAAATTCCGATGCTTTACTTCAGGTTTAATGTATACCTTGCACCTTCTTGTTGACGATGAAACACAGAAATTGCATTCGAATTTAACACAAATTGCACAAAGCCGACTTAAGTACAAGAGGACTGGCACTCCCCATTTCTATGATTTCAACCTCTCCTGTGAGTCCAGTTTTAGATTCCAATGCTTCAGTTCAGGTTTACTGTATCACGTGGACCTTCTTAATGACGATGAAACACAGAAATTGCATCCAAATTTAATACAAAAGGCACAATGCCGACTTAAGTACAAGAGGATTTACACTCTCACTTTCTATGATTTGAACCTCTCCTGTGAGTCCAGTTTTAGATTCCGATGCTTCACTTCAGGTTTACTGTATCCCTTGGACCTTCTTATTGACGATGAAATACAGAAATTGCATCCGAATTTAATACAAAAGGCACTATGCCGACTTAAGTAAGAGAGGACTGACACTCTTTCTTTCTATGATTTGAACCTCTCCTGTGAGTCCAGTTTTAGATTCCGATGCGTCACTTCAGGTTTACTGTATACCTTGCACCTTATTATTGACGATGAAACACAGAAATTGCATCGGAATTAAATTCAAAAGGCACAATGCAGACTTAAGTACAAGAGGACTGCCACTCTAACTTTTAATGATTTGAACATTTCCTGTGAGCCCAGTTTTGGATTCTGATGCTTCATTTCAGGTTTACTGTATACCTTGCAACTTCTTATTGATGATGAAGCACAGTAATTGCATCGGAATTAAATTCAAAAGACACAATGCCGACTTAAGTACAAGAGGACTGACACTCTAACTATCTATGATTTGAACCTCTCCTGTGAGTCCAGTATTAGATTCCGATGCTTCACTTCAGGTTTACTGTATACCTTGGACCTTCTTATTGACCATGAAATACAGAAATTGCATCCGAATTTAATACAAAAGGCACAATGCCAACTTAAGTAAAAGAGGACTGACACTCTCTCTTTCTATGATTTGAACCTCTCCTGGGAGTCCTGTTCTAGATTCCGATGCTTCACTTCAGGTTTACTGTATACCTTGCACCTTCTTATTGACGATGAAACATAGAAATTGCATCGGAATGAAATTCAAAAGGCACAATGCCGACTTAAGTACAAGAGGACTGACACTCAAACTCTCTATAATTTGAACCTCTCCTGTGAGTCCAGTTTTGGATTCCGATGCTTCACTTCAGGTTTGCTGTATACCTCGCACCTTCTTATTGACGATGAAACACAGAAATTGCATCGGAATTAAATACAAAAGACACAATGACGACTTAAGTACAAGAGCACTGACACGCTAACTGTCTATGATTTGAACCTCTCCTGTGAGTCCAGTTTTAGATTCCGATGCTTCACTTCAGGTTTACTGTATCCCTTGGACCTTCTTATTGACGATGAAATACAGAAATTGCATCCGAATTTAATACAAAAGGCACAATGCCGACTTAAGTAAAAGAGGACTGACACTCTCTCTTACTATGATTTGAACCTCTCCTGTGAGTCCAGTTTTAGATTCCGATGCTTTACTTCAGGTTTACTGGATACCATGCACCTTCTTATTGACGATGAAATACAGAAATTGCATCGGAATTAAATTCAAAAGGCACAATGCCGACTTAAATACAAGCGGACTGACACTCTAACCCTCTATGATTTGAACTTCTCCTGTGAGTCCAGTTTTAGATTCCAATGCTTCACTTCAGGTTTACTGTATACCTTGCACCTTCTTATTGACGATGAAACACAGAAATTTCATCGGAATTAAATTCAAAAGGCACAATGCCGACTTAAGTACTAGAGGACTGACACTCTAACTCTCTACAGTTTGAACCTCTCCTGTGAGTCCAGTTTTAGATTCCGATGCTTCACTTCAGGTTTACTGTATACCTTGCACCTTCTTGTTGACGATGAAGCACAGAAATTGCATCCGAATTTAATACAAAAGGTACAATGCCGACTAAAGTACAAGAGGACTGACACTCTCCCCTTCTGTGATTTGAACCTCTCCTGTGAGTCCAGTTTTAGATTCCGATGCCTGACTTCAATTTTACTGTATCCCTTGTACCTTCTTATTGACGATGAAACACAGAAATGTAATCGGAATTTAATACAAAAGGCACAATGCCGACTTAAGTAAAAGAGGACTGTCACTCTCTCTTTCTATGATTTGAATCCCTCCTGTGAGTCCAGTTTTAGATTCCGATGCTTCCCTACAGGATTACTGTATAACTTGCACCTTCTTATTGACGATGAAACACAGGAATTGCATCCGAATTTAATAAAAAAGGCACAATGTCGACATAAGCACAAGAGGACTGACACTCTCACTTTCTATGATTTGAACCTCTCCTGTGATTCCAGTTTTAGATTCCGATGCTTCACTTCAGGTTGACTGTATACCTTGCACCGTCTTATTGACAGTGAATTAATAAAATTGCATCGGAATTAAATTCAAAAGGCACAATGCCGACTTAAGTACAAGTGGACTGACACTCTAACTATCTATGATTTGAACCTCTCCTGTGAGTCCAATTTTAGATTCCGATGCATCACTTCAGGTTTACTGTATCCCTTGGACCTTCTTATTGACGATGAAATACAGAAATTGCATCCGAATTTATTACAAAAGGCACAATGCCGTCTTAAGTAAAAGAGGACTGACACTCTCCCTTTGTATGATTTCAACCTCTCCTGTGAGTCCAGTTTTAGATTCCAAAGCTTCAGTTCAGGTTTACTGTATCCCTTGGACCTTCTTACTGACGATGAAACAAAGAAATTGCATCCGAATTTAGTACAAAAGGAACAATTCCGACGTAAGTACAAGAGGATAGACACTCTCACTTTCTATGATTTGAACCTCTCCTGTGAGTCCAGTATTAGATTCCGATGCTTCACTTCAGGTTTACTGTATACCTTGTACCTTCTTATTGACGATGAAACACAGAAATTGCATCGGAATGAAATTCAAAAGGCACAATGCCGACTAAAGTACAAGAGGTCTGACTCTCTAACTCTCTATAATTTGAACCTCTCCTGTGGGTCCAGTTTTAGATTCCGTTGCATCACTTCAGGTTTACTGTATCTCTTGGACCTTCTTATTGACGATGAAATACAGAAATTGCATCCGAATTTAATACAAAAGGCACAATGCCGACTTAAGGAAAAGAGGACTGACACACTCTCTTTCTATGGTTTGAACCTCTCCTGTGAGTCCAGTTTTAGATTCCGATGCTTCACTTCAGGTTTACTGGATACCTTGCACGTTCTTATTGACGATGAAATACAGAAATTGCATCGGAATTAAATTCAAAAGGCACAATGCCGACTTAAGTACAAGACGACTGGCACTCTAACTCTCTACAATTTGAACCTCTCAAGTGAGTCCAGTTTTAGATTGCGATGCTTCACTTCTGGTTTACTGCATACCTTGCACCTTCTTATTGACGATGAAACACAGAAATTGCATCGGAATTTAATACAAAAGGCACAATGCCAACTTAAGTAGAAGAGGACTGTTATTCTAACTATCTATGATTTGAACCTCTCCTGTGAGTCCAGTTTTAAATTCCGATGCTTTACTTCAGGTTTACTGTATACCTTGCACATTCTTGTTGACGATGAAACACAGAAATTGCATCCGAATTTAATACAAATTGCACAAAGCCGACTTAAGTACAAGAGGACTGGCACTCTCCCTTTCTATGATTTCAACATTTCCTGTGAGTCCAGTTTTAGATTCCAATGCTTCAGTTCAGGTTTACTGTATCCCTTGGACCTTCTTAATGACGATGAAACACAAAAATTGCATCTGAATTTAATACAAAAGGCACAATGCCGACATAAGTACAAGAGGATTGACACTCTAACTTTCTATGATTTGAACCTCTCCTGTGAGTCCAGTTTTAGATTCCGATACTTCACTTCAGGTTTACTGTATCCCTTGGACCTTCTTATTGACGATGAAATATAGAAATTGCATCCGAATTTAATACAAAAGGCACAATGCCGACTTAAGTAAGAGAGGACTGACACTCTTTCTTTCTATGATTTGAACCTCTCCTGTGAGTCCAGTTTTAGATTCCGATGCGTCACTTCAGGTTTACTGTATACCTTGCACCTTATTATTGACGATGAAACACAGAAAATGCATCGGAATTAAATTCAAAAGACACAATGCCGACTTAAGTACAAGAGGACCGACACTCTAACTGTCTATGATTTGAACCTCTCCAGTGAGTCCAGTTTTAGATTCTGATGCTTCACTTCAGGTTTACTGTATCCCTTGGATCTTCTTATTGATCATGAAATACAGAAATTGCATCCGAATTTAATACAAAAGGCACAATGCCAACTTAAGTAAAGGAGGACTGACACTCTCTCTTTCTATGATTTGAACCTCTCCTGGGAGTCCTGTTTTAGATTCCGATGCTTCACTTCAGGTTTACTGTATACCTTGCACCTTCTTATTGACGATGAAACACAGAAATTGCATCGGAATGAAATTCAAAAGGCACAATGCCGACTTAAGTACAAGAGGACTCTCTATAATTTGAACCTCTCCTGTGAGTCCAGTTTTGAATTCCGATGCTTCACTTCAGGTTTGCTGTTTACCTCGCACCTTCTTATTGACGATGAAACACAGAAATTGCATCGGAATTAAATTCAAAAGACACAATGACGACTTAAGTACAAGAGCACTGACACGCTAACTATCTATGATTTGAACCTCTCCTGTGAGTCCAGTTTTAGATTCCGATGCTTCACTTCAGGTTTACTGTATCCGTTGGACCTTCTTATTGACGATGAAATACAGAAATTGCATCCGAATTTAATACAAAAGGCACAATGCCGACTTAAGTAAAAGAGGACTGACACTCTCTCTTACTATGATTTGAAACTCTCCTGTGAGTTCAGTTTTAGATTCCGATGCTTCACTTCAGGTTTACTGGATACCTTGCACCTTCTTATTGACGATGAAATACAGAAATTTCATCAGAATTAAATTCAAAAGGCACAATGCCGACTTAAATACAAGCGGACTGACACTCTAACTCTCTTGATTTGAACTTCTCCTTTGAGTCCAGTTTTAGATTCCAATGCTTCACTTCAGGTTTACTGTATACCTTGCACCTTCTTAATGACGATGAAACACAGAAATTTTATCGGAATTAAATTCAAAAGGCACAATGCCGACTTAAGTACAAGAGGACTGACACTCTAACTCTCTACGATTCAAACCTCTCCTTTGAGTCCAGTTTAAGATTCCGATGCTTCACTTTAGGTTTACTGTATACCTTGCACCTTCGTATTGACGATGAATCACAGAAATTTGATTGGAAATAAATTCAAAAGGCACAATGCCGACTTAAGTACTAGAGGACTGACACTCCAACTCTCTACAGTTTGAACCTCTCCTGTGAGTCCAGTTTTAGATTCCGATGCTTCACTTCTGGTTTACAGTATACCTTGCACCTTCTTATTGTCAACGAAACACAGAAATTGAATTCGAATTTAATACAAAAGGCACAATGCCGACTTCAGTGCAAGAGGTTTGACATTCTCACTTTCTATGATTTGAACCTCTCCTGTGAGTCCAGTTTTAGATTCCGATGCTTCACCTCATGTTCACTGCATACCTTGCACCTTCTTATTGACGATGAAACACAGAAATTGCATCCGAATTAAATACAAAAGGCACAATGCCGTCTTAAGTACAAGCGGACTGACACTCTGCCTTTCTATTATTTGAACCTCTCCTGTGAGCACAGTTTTAGATTCCGATGCTTCTCTTCAGGTTTACTGTATACCTTGCACCTTCTTGTTGACGATGAAGCACAGAAATTGCATCCGAATTTAATACAAAAGGCACAATGCCGACTTAAGTACAAGCGGACTGACACTCTCCCTTTCTATTATTTGAACCTCTCCTGTGAGTCCAGTTTTAGATTCCGATGCTTGACTTCAATTTTACTGTATCCCTTGTACCTTCTTATTGACGATGAAACACAGAAATGTAATCGGAATTTAATACAAAAGGCACAATGCCGACTTAAATAAAAGAGGACTGACACTCTCTCTTACTATGATTTGAACCTCTCCTGTGAGTCCAGTTTTAGATTCCGATGCTTTACTTCAGGTTTACTGGATACCTTGCACCTTCTTATTGACGATGAAATACAGAAATTGCATCGGAATTAAATTCAAAAGGTACAATGCCGACTTAAATACAAGCGGACTGACACTCTAACTCTCTATGATTTGAACTTCTCCTGTGAGTCCAGTTTTTGATTCCAATCCTTCACTTCAGGTTTACTGTATACCTTGCACCTTCTTATTGACGATGAAACACAGAAATTTCATCGGAATTAAATTCAAAAGGCACAATGCCGACTTAAGAACTAGAGGACTGACACTCTAACTCTCTACAGTTTGAACCTCTCCTGTGAGTCCAGTTTTAGATTCCGATGCTTCACTTCAGGTTTACGGTATACCTTGCACCTTCTTGTTGACGATGAAGCACAGAAATTGCATCCGAATTTAATACAAAAGGCACAATGCCGACTTAAGTACAAGAGGACTGACACTCTCCCTTTCTGTGATTTGAACCTCTCCTGTGAGTCCAGTTTTAGATTCCGATGCTTGACTTCAATTTTACTGTATCCCTTGTACCTTCTTATTGACGATGAAACACAGAAATGTAATCGGAATTTAATACAAAAAGCACAATGCCGACTTAAGTAAAAGAGGACTGTCACTCTCTCTTTCTATGATTTGAACCTCTCCTGTGAGTCCAGTTTTAGATTCCGATGCTTCCCTACAGGTTTACTGTATAACTTGCACCTTCTTATTGACGATGAAACACAGGAATTGCATCCGAATGCATTACAAAAGGCACAATGCCGTCTTAAGTAAAAGAGGACTGACACTCTCCCTTTGTATGATTTCAACTTCTCCTGTGAGTCCAGTTTTAGATTCCAAAGCTTCAGTTCAGGTTTACTGTATCTCTTGGACCTTCTTACTGACGATGAAACACAGAAATTGCATCCGAATTTAGTACAAAAGGAACAATGCCGACGTAAGTACAAGAGGATAGACACTCTCACTTTCTATGATTTGAACCTCTCCAGTGAGTCCAGTATTAGACTCCGATGCTTCACTTCAGGTTTAATGTATACCTTGCACCTTCTTATTGACGATGAAACACAGAAATTGCATCGGAATTAAATTCAAAAGGCACAATGCCAACTTAAGTACAAGAGGACTGACTCTCTAACACTCTATAATTTGAACCTCTCCTGTGGGTCAGGTTTTGGATTCCGTTGCATCACTTCAGGTTTACTGTATCCTTTGGACCTTCTTATTGACGATGAAATACAGAAATTGCATCCGAATTTAATTCAAAAGGCACAATGCCGACTTAAGTAAAAGAGGACTGACACACTTTCTTTCTATGGTTTGAACCTCTCCTGTGAGTCCAGTTTTAGATTCCGATGCTTCACTTCAGGTTTACTGGATACCTTGCACCTTCTTATTGGCGATGAAATACAGAAATTGCATCGGAATTAAATTCAAAAGGCACAATGCCGACTTAAGTACAAGACGACTGGCACTCTAACTCTCTACAATTTGAACCTCTCAAGTGAGTCCAGTTTTAGATTGCGATGCTTCACATTTGGTTTACTGCATACCTTGCACCTTCTTATTGACGTTGAAACACAGAAATTGCATCGGAATTTAATACAAAAGGCGCAATGCCATCTTAAGTAGAAGAGGACTGTTATTCTAACTATCTATGATTTGAACCTCTCCTGTGAGTCCAGTTTTAAATTCCGATGCTTTATTTCAGGTTTACTGTATACCTTGCACATTCTTGTTGACGATGAAACACAGAAATTGCATCCGAATTTAATACAAAAGGCACAATGCCGACTTAAGTAAAAGAGGACTGACACTCTCTCTTACTATGATTTGAACCTCTCCTGTGAGTCCAGTTTTAGATTCCGATCCTTCACTTCAGGTTTACTGTATCCCTTGTACCTTCTTACTGACGATGAAATACAGAAATTGCATCCGAATTTAATACAAAAGGCACAATGCCGACTTAAGTAAAAGAGGACTGACACTCTCTCTTACTATGATTTGAACCTCTCCTGTGAGTCCAGTTTTAGATTCTGATGCTTCACTTCAGGTTTACTGTATCCCTTGGACCTTCTTATTGACGATGAAATATAGAAATTGCATTCAAATTTAATACAAAAGGCACAATGCCGACTTAAGTAAGAGAGGACTGACCCTCTTTCTTTCTATTATTTGAACCTCTCCTGTGAGTCCAGTATTAGATTCCGATGCGTCACTTCAGGTTTACTGTATACCTTGCACCTTATTATTGACGATGAAACACAGAAATTGCATCGGAATTAAATTCAAAAGGCACAATGCAGACTTAAGTACAAGAGTACTGCCACTCTAACTTTTAATGATTTGAACATTTCCTGTGAGCCCAGTTTTGGATTCCGATGCTTCACTTCAGGTTTATTGTATACCTTGCAACTTCTTATTGATGATGAAACACAGAAATTGCATCGGAATTAAATTCAAAAGACACAATGCCGACTTAAGTACAAGAGGACTGACACTCTAACTATCTATGATTTGAACCTCTCCAGTGAGTCCAGTTTTAGATTCCGATGCTCCACTTCAGGTTTACTGTATCCCTTGGACCTTCTTATTGATCATGAAATACAGAAATTGCATCCGAATTTAATACTAAAGGCACAATGCCAACTTTAGTAAAAGAGGACTGACACTCTCTCTTTCTATGATTTGAACCTCTCCTGGGAGTCCTGTTTTAGATTCCGATGCTTCACTTCAGGTTTACTGTATACCTTGCACCTTCTTATTGACGATGAAACACAGAAATTGCATCGGAATGAAATTCAAAAGGCACAATGGCGACTTAAGTACAAGAGGACTGACACTCAAACTCTCTATAATTTGAACCTCTCCTGTGAGTCCAGTTTTGGATTCCGATGCTTCACTTCAGGTTTGCTGTTTACCTCGCACCTTCTTATTGACGATGAAACACAGAAATTGCATCGGAATTAAATTCAAAAGACACAATGACGACTTAAGTACAAGAGCACTGACACGCTAACTATCTATGATTTGAACCTCTACTGTGAGTCCAGTTTTAGATTCCGATGCTTCACTTCAGGTTTACTGTATCCCTTGGACCTTCTTATTGACGATGAAATACAGAAATTGCATCCGAATTTAATACAAAAGGCACAATGCCGACTTAAGTAAAAGAGGACTGACACTCTCTCTTACTATGATTTGAACCTCTCCTGTGAGTCCAGTTTTAGATTCTGATGCTTCACTTCAGGTTTACTGTATACCTTGCACCTTCTTATTGACGGTGAAATACAGAAATGTAATCGGAATTTAATACAAAAGGCACAATGCCGACTTAAGTAAAAGAGGACTGTCACTCTCCCTTTCTATGATTTGAACCTCTCCTGTGAGTCCAATTTTAGATTCCGATGCTTCACTTCAGGTTTACTGTATCCCTTGCACCTTCTTATTGACGATGAAACACAGATATTGCATCGGAATTAAATTTAAACGATACAATGCCGACTTAAGTATAAGAGGACTGACACTCTAACTATCTATGAGTTGAACCTCTCCTGTGAGTCCAGTTTTAGATTCCGATGCTTCACTTCAGGTTTACTGTATCCCTTGGACCTTCTTATTGACGATGAAACACAGAAATTGCATCGGAATGAAATTCAAAAGGCACAATGCCGACTTAAATACAAGCGGACTGACACTCTAACTCTCTTGATTTGAACTTCTCCTGTGAGTCCAGTTTTAGATTCCAATGCTTCACTTCAGGTTTACTGTATACCTTGCACCTTCTTATTGACGATGAAACACAGAAATTTCATCGGAATTAAATTCAAAAGGCACAATACCGAGTTAAGTACAAGAGGACTGACACTCTAACTCTCTACAATTCGAACCTCTCCTTTGAGTCCAGTTTAAGATTCCGATGCTTCACTTTAGGTTTACTGTATACCTTGCACCTTCGTATTGACGATGAATCACAGAAATTTGATTGGAAATAAATTCAAAAGGCACAATGCCGACTTAAGTACTAGAGGACTGACACTCAAACTCTCTACAGTTTGAACCTCTCCTGTGAGTCCAGTTTTAGATTCCGATGCTTCACTTCTGGTTTACTGTATACCTTGCACCTTCTTATTGTCAACGAAACACAGAAATTGATTTCGAAATTAATACAAAAGGCACAATGCCGACTTCAGTGCAAGAGGTTTGACACTCTCACTTTCTATGATTTGAACCTCTCCTGTGAGTCCAGTTTTAGATTCCGATGCTTCACCTCATGTTCACGGCATACCTTGCACCTTCTTATTGACGATGAAACACAGAAATTGCATCCGAATTTAATACAAAAGGCACAATGCCGACTTAAGTACAAGCGGACTGACACTCTCCCTTTCTATTATTTGAACCTCTCCTGTGAGCACAGTTTTAGATTCCGATGCTTCTCTTCAGGTTTACTGTATACCTTGCACCTTCTTGTTGACGATGAAGCACAGAAATTGCATCCGAATCTAATACAAAAGGCACAATGCCGACTTAAGTACAAGAGGACAGACACTCTCCCTTTCTGTGATTTTAACCTCTCCTGTGAGTCCAGTTTTAGATTCCGATGCTTGACTTCAATTTTACTGTATCCCTTGTACCTTCTTATTGACGATGGAACACAGAAATGTAATCGGAATTTAATACAAAAGGCACAATGCCGACTTAAGTAAAAGAGGACTGTCACTCTTCCTTTCTATGATTTGAACCTCTCCTGTGAGTCCAGTTTTAGATTCCCATGCTTCCCTTCAGGTTTACTGTATAACTTGCACCTTCTTATTGACGATGAAATACAGAAATTGCATCCGAATTTAGCACAAAAGGAACAATGCCGACGTAAGTACAAGAGGATAGACACTCTCACTTACTATGATTTGAACCTCTCCTGTGAGTCCAGTATTAGATTCCGATGCTTCACTTCAGGTTTACTGTATACCTTGCACCTTCTTATTGACGATGAAACACAGAAATTGCATCGGAATGAAATTAAAAAGGCACAATGGCGACTTAAGTACAAGAGGACTGACACTCTAACTCTCTATAATTTGAACCTCTCCTGTGGGTCCAGTTTTAGATTCCGTTGCTTCACTTCAGGTTTACTATATCCCTTGGACCTTCTTATTGACGATGAAATACAGAAATTGCATCCGAATTTAATACAAAAGGCACAATGCCGACTTAAGTAAAAGAGGACTGACACTCTCTCTTTCAATGGTTTGAACCTCTCCTGTGAGTCCAGTTTTAGATTCTGATGCTTCACTTCAGGTTTACTGCATACTTTGCACCTTCTTATTGACCATGAAATACAGAAATTGCATCGGAATTAAATTCAAAAGGCACAATGCCGACTTAAGTACAAGCGGACTGACACTATAACTCTCTATGATTTGAACCTCTCCTGTGAGTCCTGTTTTAGATTCCAATGGTTCACTTCAGGTTTACTGTATACCTTGCACCTTCTTATTGACGATGAAACACAGAAATTGCATCGGAATTAAATCCAAACGACACAATACCGACTTAAGTATAAGAGGACTGACACTCTATCTATGATTTGAACTTCTCCTGTGAGCCCAGTTTTAGATTCCGATACTTTACTTCAGGTTTAATATATACCTTGCACCTTCTAATTGACGATGAAACACAGAAATTTCATCGGAATTAATTTCAAAAGGCACAATGCCGACTTAAGTACAAGAGGACTGACACACTTACTTTCTATGATTTGAATCTCTCCTGTGAGTCCAGTTTTAGATTCCGATGCTTCACTTCAGATTTACTGTATCCCTTGGACCTTCTTATTGACGATGAAATACAGAAATTGCATCCGAATTTAAAACAAAAGGCACAATGCCGACTTAAGTAAGAGAGGACTGACACTCTCCCTTTCTATGATTTCAACCTCTCCTGTGAGTCCAGTTTTAGATTCCAATGCTTCAGTTCAGGTTTACTGTATCCATTGGACCTTCTTATTGACGATGAAACACAGAAATTGCATCGGAATTTACTACAAAAGCACAATGCCAACTTAAGTAGAAGAGGACTGTTAATCTAACTATCTATGATTTGAACCTCTCCTGTGAGTCCAGTTTTAAATTCCGATTCTTTACTTCAGGTTTACTGTATACCTTGCACCTTCTTGTTGATGTTGAAGCAAAGATATTGCATCCGAATTTAATACAAATGGCACAAAGCCGACTTAAGTACAAGAGGACTGACACTCTCCAATTCTATGATTTGAACCTCTCCTGTGAGTCCAGTTTTAGATTCCGATGCTTCACTTCAGGTTGACTGTATACCTTGCACCTTCTTATTGACGATGAAACACAGAAATTCCATCGGAATTAAAATCAAAAGACACAATGCCGACTTAAGTACAAGCGGACTGACACTCTAACTATCTATGATTTGAACCTCTCCTGTGAGTCCAGTTTTGGATTCTGATGCTTCACTTCAGTTTTACTGTATACCTTGCACCTTCTCGTTGACGATGGAACACAGAAATTGCATCCAAATTTAATACAAAAGGCACAATCCCGACTTACGTACAAGAGGATAGACACTCTCACTTTCTATGATTTGAACCTCTCCTGTGAGCCCAGTTTTAGATTCCGATGCTTCACTTCAGGTTTACTGTATACCTTGCACCTTCTTGTTGACGATGAAGCACAGAAATTGCATCCGAATCTAATACAAAAGGCACAATGCCGACTTAAGTACAAGAGGACTGACACTCTCCCTTTCTATGATTTGAACCTCTCCTGTCTGTCCAGTTTTAGATTCCGATGCTTGACTTCAATTTTACTGAATCCCTTGTACCTTCTTATTGACGATGAAACACAGAAATGTAATCGGAATTTAATACAAAAGGCACAATGCCGACTTAAGTAAAAGAGGACTGTCACTCTCTCTTTCTATGATTTGAACCTCTCCTGTGAGTCCAGTTTTAGATTCTGATGCTTCACTTCAGTTTTACTGTATAACTTGCACCTTCGTATAGACGATGAAACACAGGAATTGCATCGGAATTTAACAAAAAAGGCACAATGCCGACTTAAGTACAAGAGGACTGACACTCTCACTTTCTATGATATGAACCTCTCCTGTGATTCCAGTTTTAGATTCCGATTCTTCACTTCAGGTTGAGTGTATACCTTGCACCGTCTTATTGACGAAGAAATACAAAAATTGCATCGGAATTAAATTCAAAAGGCACAATGCCAACTTAAGTACAAGAGGACTGACACTATAACTCTCTATGATTTGAACCTCTCCCATGAGTCCAGTTTTGGATTACGATGCTTCACTTCAGGTTTACTGTATACCTTGCACCTTCTTATTGATGATGAAACACGTAAATTGTATTTGAATTAAATTCAAAAGACACAATGCCGACTTAAGTACAAGAGGACTGAAACTCTAACTATCTATGATTTGAACCTCTCCTGTGAGTCCATTTTAGATTCTGATGCTTCACTTCAGGTTTGCTGTATCCCTTGGACCTTCTTATTGACGATTAAATACAGAAATTGCATCCGAATTTAATTCAAAAAGCACAATGCCGACTTAAGTAAGAGAGGACTGACACTCTTTCTTTCTATGATTTGAACCCCTCCTGTGAGTCCAGTTTTAGATTCCGATGCGTCACTTGAGGTTTACTGTATACCTTGCACCTTATTATTGACGATGAAACACAGAAATTGCATCAGAATTAAATTCAAAAGGCACAATGCCGACTTAAGTACAAGAGGGCTGACACTCTAACTCTCTATAATTTGAACCTCTCCTGTGAGTCCAGTTTTGGATTCCGATGCTTCACTTCAGGTTTGCTGTATACCTCGCATCTTCTTATTGACGATGAAACACAGAAATTGCATCGGAATTAAATTCAAACGACACAATGCCGGCTTAAGTACAAGAGGACTGACACTCTAACTCTCTACATTTTGAACCTCTCCTGTGAGTCCAGTTTTAGATTCCGATGCTTCACTTCTGGTTTACTGTATACCTTGCACTTTCTTATTGACGATGAAACACAGAAATTGCATCGGAATCTAATACAAAATGCACAATGCCGACTTATGTACAAGAGGACTGACACTCTAACTATCTATGATTTGAACCTCTCCTGTGAGTCCAGTTTTAGATTCCAATGCTTCACTTCAGGTTTACTGTACCCCTAGGACCTTCTTATTGTCAATGAAACACAGAAATTGCATTCGAATTTAATACAAAAGGTACAATGCCGACTTAAGTACAAGCGGACTGACACTCTCCCTTTCTATTATTTGAACCTCTGCTGTGAGTCCAGTTTTATATTACGATGCTTCACATCAGGTTTGCTGTATCCTTTGGACCTTCTTATTGACGATGAAACACAGAATTTGCATCCGAATTTAATACAAAAGGCACAATGCCGACTTATGTAAAAGAGGACTGACACTCTCACTTTCTGTGATTTGAACCTCTCCTGTGAGCCCAGTTTTAGATTCCGATGCTTCTCTTCAGGTTTACTGTATACCATGCACCTTCTCATTGACGATCAAACACAGAAATTGCATCGGATTTAAATTCAAAAGGCACAAAGCCGACTTAAGTACAAGAGGACTGACACTCTAACTCTCTATGATTTGAACCTCTCCTGTGATTCCAGTTTAGGATTCCGTTGCTTCACTTCAGGTTTACTGTATGCCATGCACCTTCTTATTGACGATGAAGCACAGAAATTGCATCCGAATTTAATACAAAAGGCACAATTCCGACTTAAGTACAAGAGGACTGACACTCACCCTTTCTATGATTTGAACCTCTCCTGTGAGTCCAGTTTTAGATTCCAATGATTGACTTCAATTTTACTGTATCCCTTGTACCTTCTTATTGACGATGAAACACAGAAATGTAATCGGAATGTAATACAAATGGCACAATGCCGACTTAAGTAAAAGAGGACTCTCTCTTTCTATGATTCGAACCTCTCCTGTGAGCCCAGTTTTAGATTCTGATGCTTCACTTCAGGTTTACTGTATAACTTGCACCTACATATTGACGATGAAACACAAGAATTGCATCGGAATTTAATAAAAAAGGCACAATGCCGACTTAAGTACAAGAGGACTGACACTCTCACTTTCTATGCTTTGAATCTCTCCTGTGATTCCAGTTTTAGTTTCCGATGCTTCACTTCAGGTTGACTGTAACCCTTGCACCGTCTTATTGACGATGTAATACAAAAATTGCATCGGAATTAAATTCAAAAGGCACAATGCCGACTTAAGTACAAGAGAACTGACAGTCTAACTCTCTATGATTGGAACCTCTCCTGTGAGTCCAGTTTTGGATTCCGATGCTTCCTTCAGGTTTACTGTATACGTTGCACCTTCTTGTTGACGATGAAACACGTAAATTGCATCAGAATTAAATTCAAAAGACACAATGCCGACTTACGTACAAGAGGACTGAAACTCTAACTATCTATGATTTGAACCTCTCCTGTGAGTCCAGTTTCAGATTCCGATGCTTCACTTCAGGTTTACTGTATCTCTTGGACCTTCTTATACACGATGAAATACAGAAATTGCATCCGAATTTAATACAAAAGGCACAATGCCGACTTAAGTAAGAGAGGACTGACACTCTCTCGATTTGAACCTCTGCTGTGAGTCCAGTTCTAGATTCCGATGCGTCACTTCAGGTTTTCTGTATACCTTGCACCTTATTATTGACGATGAGACACAGAAATTGCATCGGAATGAAATTCAAAAGGCACAATGCAGACTTAAGTACAAAAGGATTGCCACTCTAACTCTCTATGATTTGAACATCTCCTGTGAGCCCAGTTTTGGATTCCGATGCTTCACTTCAGGGTAACTGTATACCTTGCACCTTCGTGTTGATGTTGAAACACAGAAATTGCATCGGAATTAAATTCAAAAGACACAATGCCGACTTAAGTACAAGAGGACTGACACTCTAACTATCTATGATTTGAACCTCTCCTGTGAGTCCAGTTTTAGATTCCGATGCTTCACTTCAGGTTTACTGTATCCCTTGGACCTTCTTATTGACCATGAAATACAGAAATTGCATCCGAATTTAATACGAAAGGCACAATGCCGACTTAAGTAAAAGAGGACTGACACTCTCTCTTTCTATTATTTGAACCTCTCCTGTGAGTCCAGTTTTAATTCCGATGCATCACATCAAGTTTGCTGTATCCCTTGGACCTTCATATTGACGATGAAACACAGAAATTTCATCGGAATTAAATTCAAAAGACACAATGACGACTTAAGTACAAGAGGACTGACACTCTCACTATCTATGTTTTGAACCTCTCCTGTGAGGCCAGTTTTATATTCCGATGCTTCACTTCAGGTTTACTGTATCCCTTGGCCCTTCTTATTGACGATGAAATACAGCAATTGCATCCGAATTTAATACAAAAGGCACAATGACGACTTTAGTAAAACAGGACTGACACTCTCTCTATCTATGATTTGCACGTCTCCTGTGAGTCCAGTTTTAGATTCCGATGCTTCACATCAGGTTTACTGGATACCTTGCACCTTCTTTTTGACGATGAAACACAGAAATTGCATCGGAATTAAATTCAAACGACAGAATGCTGACTTAAGTATAAGAGGACTGACACTCTAACTATCTATGATTTGAACTTCTCCTGTGAGCCCAGTTTTAGATTCCGATGCTTTACTTCAGGTTTACTGTATCCCTTGGACCTTCTTATTGTCAATGAAACACAGATATTGCATTCGAATTTAATATAAAAGGCACAATGCCGACTTCAGTGCAAGAGGTTTGACACTCTCACTTTCTATGATTTGAACCTCTCCTGTGAGTCCAGTTTTAGATTCCGATGCTTCACTTCATGTTTACTGCATACCTTGCACCATCTTATTGACGATGAAACACAGAAATTGCATCCGAATTTAATACATAAGGCACAATGCCGACAAAAGTACAAGCGGACTGAAACTCTCCCTTTCTATTATTTGAACCTCTCCTGTGAGTCCAGTTTTAATTCCGATGCATCACATCAAGTTTGCTGTATCCCTTGGACCTTCATATTGACGATGAAACACAGAAATTTCATCGGAATTTAATACATAAGGCACAATGCCGACGAAAGTAAATGAGGACTGTCACTCTCTCTTTCTATGATTTTAACCTCTCCTGTGAGTCCAGTTTTAGTTTCCGATGCTTCACTTCAGGTTAACTGTATAACTTGCACCTTCTTATTAACGATGAAACACAGGAATTGCATCGGAATTTAATACAAAAGGCACAATGCCAACTTAAGTACAAGAGGAATGACACTCTAACTCTCTATGATTTGAACCTCTCCTGTGAGTCCAGTTTTAGATTCCGATGCTTCACTTCAGGTTTACCGCATCCCTAGGACCTTCTTATTGACGATGAAATACAGAAATTGCAACCGAATTTAATACAAAAGGCACAATGCCGACTTCAGTGCAAGAGGTTTGACACTCTCACTGTCTATGATTTGAACCTCTCCTGTGAGCCCAGTTTTAGATTCCGATGCTTCACTTCATGTTTACTGCATACCTTGCACCTTCGTATTGACTATGAAACACAGAAATTGCATCCGAATTTAATACAAAAGGCACAATGCCGACTTAAGTACAAGCGGACTGACACTCTCCCTTTCTATTATTTGAACCTCTCCTGTGAGTCCAGTTTTATATTCCGATGCTTCACATCAGGTTTGCTGTATCCCTTGGACCTTCTTATTGACGATGAAACACAGAAATTTCATCGGAATTTAATACAAAAGGCACAATGCCGACTAAAGTAAAAGAGGACTGTCACTCTCTCTTTCTATGATTTTAACCTCTCCTGTGAGTCCAGTTTTAGATTCCGATGCTTCACTTCATGTTTACTGTATACGTTGCACCTTCTTATTGACGATGAAACACGTAAATTGCATCGGAATTATATTCAAAGTACACAATGCCGACATAAGTACAAGAGGACTGAAACTCTAACTATCTATGATTTGAACCTCTCCTGTGAGTCCAGTTTTAGATTCCGATGCTTCACTTCAGGTTTACTGTATCCCTTGGACCTTCTTATTGACGATGAAATACAGAAATTGCATCCGAATTTAATACAAAAGGCACAATGCCGACTTAAGTGAGAGAGGACTGACACTCTTTCTTTCTATGATTTGAACCTCTCCTGTGAGTCCAGTTCTAGAATCCGATGCGTCACTTCAGGTTTTCTGTGTACCTTGCACCTTATTATTGACGATGAAACACAGAAATTGCATCGGAATTTAATTCAAAACGCACAATGCAGACTTAAGTACAAAAGGACTGCCACTCTAACTCTCTATGATTTGAACATCTCCTGTGAGCCCAGTTTTGGATTCCGATGCTTCACTTCAGGTTTACTGTATACCTTGCACCATCTTATTTATGTTGAAACACAGAAATTGCATCGGAATTAAAATCAAAAGACACAATGCCGACTTAAGTACAAGAGGACTGACACTCTAACTATCTATGTTTTGAACCTCTCCTGTGAGTCCAGATTTAGATTCCGATGCTTCACTTCAGGTTTACTGTATCCCTTGGACCTTCTTATTGACCATGAAATACAGAAATTTCATGCGAATTTAATACAAAAGGCTCAATGCCGACTTAAGTAAAAGAGGACTGACTCTGAAACTATCTATGTTTTGAACCTCTCCTGTGACTCCAGTTTTAGATTCCGATGCTTCACTTCAGGTTTACTGTATCCCTTGGACCTTTTTATTGACGATGAAATGCAGCAATTGCATCCGAATTTAATACAAAAGGCACAATGCCGACTTAAGTAAAAGAGGACTGACACTCTCTCTTTCTATGATTTGATCCTCTCCTGTGAGTCCAGTTTTAGATTCCGATGCTTCACTTTAGGTTTACTGGATACCTTGCACCTTCTTATTGACGATGAAACACAGAAATTGCATTGGAATTAAATTCAAAAGGCACAATGCCGACTAAAGTAATAGCGGACTGACACTCTAAATCTCTATGATTTGAACCTCTCCTCTGAGCCCAGTTTTAGATTCCGATGCTTTACTACAGTTTTACTATATACCTCGCACCTTCTTATTGACGATGAAACACAGAATTTGAATCGGAATTAAATTCAAAAGGCACAATGCCGACTTAAGTACAAGAGGACTGACACTCTAAATATCTATGATTTGAACCTCCGCTGTGAGACAAATTTAAGATTCCGATGCTTTACTTCTGGTTTACTGTATCCCTTGTACCTTCTTATTGTCAATGAAACACAGAAATTGCACTCGAATTTAATATAAATGGCACAATGCCGACTTCAGTGCAAGAGGTTTGATACTCTCACTTTTAATGATTTGAACCTCTCCTGTGAGTCCAGTTTTAGATTCCGATGCTTCACTTCATGTTTACTGCATACCTTGCACCTTCTTATTTACGATGAAACACAGAAATTGCATCGGAATTAAATTCAAAAGACACAATGCCGACTTAAGTACAAGAGGACTGAAACTCTAACTATCTATGATTTGAACCTCTCCTGTGAGTCCAGTTTTAGATTCCGATGCTTCACTTCAGGTTTACTGTATCCCTTGGACCTTCTTATTGACGATGAATTACAGAAATTGCATCCGAATTTAATACAAAAGGCACAATGCCGACTTAAGTAAGAGAGGACTGACGCTCTTTCTTTCTATGATTTGAACCTCTCCTGTGAGTCCAGTTCTAGAATCCGATGCGTCACTTCAGGTTTTCTGTGTACCTTGCACCTTATTATTGACGATGAAACACAGAAATTGCATCGTAATTTAATTCAAAACGCACAATGCAGACTTAAGTACAAAAGGACTGCCACTCTAACTCTCTATGATTTGAACATCTCCTGTGAGCCCAGTTTTGGACTCCGATGCTTCACTTCAGGTTTACTGTATACCTTGCAGCATCTTATTTATGTTGAAACACAGAAATTGCATCGGAATTAAATTCAAAAGACACAATGCCAACTTAAGTACAAGAGGACTGACACTCTAACTATCTATGATTTGAACCTCTCCTGTGAGTCCAGATTTAGATTCCGATGCTTCACTTCAGGTTTACTGTGTCCCTTGGACCATCTTATTGACCATGAAATACAGAAATTTCATCCGAATTTAATACAAAAGGCTCAATGCCGACTTAAGTAAAAGAGGACTGACTCTCTAACTATCTATGTTTTGAACCTCTCCTGTGACTCCAGTTTTAGATTCCGATGCTTCACTTCAGGTTTACTGTATCCCTTGGACCTTTTTATTGACGATGAAATGCAGCAATTGCATCCGAATTTAATACAAAAGGCACAATGCCGACTTAAGTAAAAGAGGACTGACACTCTCTCTTTCTATGATTTGATCCTCTCCTGTGAGTCCAGTTTTAGATTCCGATTCTTCACTTCAGGTTTACTGGATACCTTGCACCTTCTTATTGACGATGAAACACAGAAATTGCATCGGAATTAAATTCAAAAGGCACATTGCCGACTAAAGTAATAGCGGACTGACACTCTAAATCTCTATGATTTGAACCTCCGCTGTTAGACAAATTTAAGATTCCGATGCTTCACTTCAGGTTTACTGTATCAATTGTACCTTCTTATTGTCAATGAAACACAGAAATTGCACTCGAATTTAATTTAAATGGCACAATGCCGACTTCAGTGCAAGAGGTTTGATACTCTCACTTTAAATGATTTGAACCTCTCCTGTGAGTCCAGTTTTAGATTCCGATGCTTCACTTCATGTTTACTGCATACCTTGCACCTTCTTACTGACGATGAAACACAGAAATTGCATCCGAATTTAATACAAATGGCACAATGCCGACTTAAGTACAAGCGGACTGAAACTCTCCCTTTCTATTATTTGAACCTCTCCTGTGAGTCCAGTTTTATAATCCGATGCTTCACATCAGGTTTGCTGTATCCCTTGGACCTTCTTATTGACGATGAAACACAGAAATTTCATCGGAATTTAATACAAAAGGCACAATGCCGACTTAAGTAAGAGAGGACTGACACTCTTTCTTTCTATGATTTGAATCTCTCCTGTGAGTCCAGTTCTAGAATCCGATGCGTCACTTTAGGTTTTCTGTGTACCTTGCACCTTATTATTGACGATGAAACACAGTAATTGCATCGGAATTAAATTCAAAAGGCACAATGCCGACTTAAGTACAAGCGGACTGACACTCTAACTTTCTATGATTTGAACCTCTCCTGTGAGTCCAGTTTTAGATTCCAATGCTTCACTTCAGGTTTACTGTATACCTGGCACCTTCTTATTTACGATGAAACACAGAAATTGCATCGGAATTAAATTCAAACGACACAATACTGACTTAAGTATAAGAGGACTGACACTCTAACTATCTATGATTTGAACTTCTCCTGTGAGCCCAGTTTTAGATTCCGATGCTTTACTTCAGTTTTACTATATACCTTGCACCTTCTTATTGACGATGAAACACAGAATTTGCATCGGAATTAAATTCAAAAGGCACAATGCCGACTTAAGTACAAGTGGACTGACACTCTAAATATCTATGATTTGAACCTCCCCTGTGAGACAAATTTAAGATTCCGATGCTTCGCTTCAGGTTTACTGTATCCCTTGGACCTTCTTATTGTCAATGAAACACAGAAATTGCACTCGAATTTAATATAAAAGGCAGAATGCCGACTTCAGTGCAAGAGGTTTGATACTCTCACTTTCTATGATTTGAACCTCTCCTGTGAGTCCAGTTTTAGATTCCGAAGCTTCACTTCATGTTTACTGCATACCTTGCACCTTCTTATTGACGATGAAACACAGAAATTGCATCCGAATTTAATACAAAAGGCACAATGCCGACTTAAGTACAAGCGGACTGAAATTCTCCCTTTCTATTATTTGAACCTCTCCTGTGAGTCCACCTTTAATTCCGATGCATCACATCAGGTTTGCTGTATCCCTTGGAACTTCTTATTGACGATGAAACACAGAAATTTCATCGGAATTTAATACAAAAGCACAATGCCGACTAAAGTAATAGAGTCCTGTCACTCTCTCTTTCTATGATTTTAACCTCTCCTGTGAGTCCAGTTTTAGATTCCGATGCTTCACTTCAGGTAAACTGTATAACTTGCACCTTCTTATTGACGATGAAACACCGGAATTGCTTCGGAATTTAATACAAAAGGCACAATGCCGACTTAAGTACAAGAGGACTGACACTCTAACTCTCTATGATTTGAACCTCTCCTGTGAGTCCAGTTTTAGATTCCGATGCTTCAGTTCAGGTTTACCGCATCCCTTGGACCTTCTTATTGACGATGAAATACAGAAATAGCATCCGAATTTAATACAAAAGGCAGAATGACGACTTAAGTAAAAGAGGACTGACACTCTCTCTTTCTACGATTTGAACCTATCCTGTGAGTCGAGTGTTAGATTCCGATGCTTCACTTCAGGTTTACTGTATACCTTGCACCTTCGTATTGACGATGAAACACAGAAATTGCATCGGTTTTAATTCTAAAGTCACAATGCCGACATAAGTACAAGCGGACTGACACTCTAACTCTCTATGATTTGAACCTCTCCTGTGAGTCCAGTTTTAGATTCCGATGCTTTACTTCAGGTTTACTGTATACCTTGCACCTTCTTATTGACGATGAAACAACGGAATTGCTTCGGAATTTAATACAAAAGGCACAATGCCGACTTAAGTACAAGAGGACTGACACTCTAACTCTCTATGATTTGAACCTCTCCTGTGAGTCCAGTTTTAGATTCCGATGCTTTACTTCAGGTTTACTGTATACCTTGCACCTTCTTGTTGACGATGAAACACAGAAATTGCATCCGAATTTAATACAAATGGCACAATGTCGACTTAAGTACAAGAGGACTGACACTCTCCTTTCTATGATTTGAACCTCTCCTTTGTGTCCAGTTTTAGTTTCCGATGCTTCACTTCAGGTTTACTGTATCCCTTGGACCTTCTTATTGACGATGAAATACAGAAATTGCATCCGAATTTAATACAACTGGCACAATGCCGACTTAATTAAAGAGGACTGACACTCTCTCTTTCAATGATTTGAACCTCTCCTGTGAGTCCAGTTTTAGATTCCGATGCTTCACTTCAGGTTTACTGTATAACTTGCACCTTGTTATTGACGATGAAACACAGGAATTGCATCCGAATTTAATACAAATGGCACAATGCCGACTTAATTAAAGAGGACTGACACTCTCTCTTTCAATGATTTGAACCTCTCCTGTGAGTCCAGCTTTAGATTCCGATGCTTCACTTCAGGTTTACTGTATAACTTGCACCTTCTTATTGACGATGAAACACAGGAATTGCATCAGAATTTAATACAAATGGCACAATGCCGACTTAATTAAAGAGGACTGACACTCTCTCTTTCAATGATTTGAACCTCTCCTG
The DNA here is from genome assembly GCF_023864345.2 of Schistocerca serialis cubense. Classification (NCBI taxonomy): domain Eukaryota; kingdom Metazoa; phylum Arthropoda; class Insecta; order Orthoptera; family Acrididae; genus Schistocerca; species Schistocerca serialis. Next base: position 61,919 of record NW_026047544.1, read on the forward strand.
TGAGTCCAGCTTTAGATTCCGATGCTTCACTTCAGGTTTACTGTATACCTTGCACCTTCTTATTGACGATGAAACATAGAAATTGCATCGGAATTAAATTCAAAAGGCACAATGCCGACTAAAGTACAAGAGGACTGACACTCTAACTTTCTATGATTTGAACCTCTCCTGTGAGTCCAGTTTTACATTCCGATGCTTCACTTCAGGTTTACTGTATACCTTGCACCTTCTTATTGATGATGAAACATGGAAATTGCATCGGAATTAAATTCAAAAGGCACAATGCCGACTAAAGTACAAGAGGACTGAGACTCTAACTTTCTATGATTTCAACCTCTCCTGTGAGTCCAGTTTTAGATTCCGATGCTTCACTTCAGGTTTACTGTATCCCTTGGACCTTCTTATTGACGATGAAACAGAGAATTAGCATCCGAATTTAATACAAAAGCACAATGCCGACTTATGTGAAAGAGGACTGACACTCTCACTTGCTGTGATTTGAACCTCTCCTGTGAGTCCAGTTTTAGATTCCGATGCTTCACTTCAGGTTTACTGTATCCCTTCACCTTCTTATTGACGATGAAACACAGAATTAGCATCCGAATTTAATACAAAAGGCACAATGCCGACTTATGTAAAAGAGGACTGACACTCTCACTTGCTGTGATTTGAACCTCTCATGTGAGTCCAGTTTTAGATTCCGAAACTTCACTTCATGTTTACTGTATACCTTGCACCTTCTTATTGACGACGAAACACAGAAATTGCATCGGAATTAAATTCAAAAGGCACAATGCCGACTTAAGTACATGAGGACTGACACTCTAACTTTCTATGATTTGAACTTCTCCTGTGAGTCCATTTTTATATTCCGATGCTTCATTTCAGGTTTACTGTATCCCTTGGTCCTTCTTATTGACCATGAAACACAGAAATTTCATCGGAATTAAATACAAAAGGCACAATGCCGACTTAAGTAAAAGAGGTTTGTCACTCTCTCTTTCTACGATTTGAACCTCTCCTGTGAGTCCAGTTTTAGATTCGGATGCTTCACTTCAGGTTTACTGTATAACTTGCACCTTCTTATTGACGATGAAACACAGGAAATGCATCCGAATTTAATACAAATGGCACAATGCCGATTTAATTAAAGAGGACTGACACTCTCTCTTTCAATGATTTGAACCTCTCCTGTGAGTCCAGCATTAGATTCCGATGCCTCACTTCAGGTTTACTGTATACCTTGCACCTTCTTATTGACGATGAAACATAGAAATTGCATCGGAATTAAATTCAAAAGGCACAATGCCGACTAAAGTACAAGAGGACTGACACTCTAACTTTCTATGATTTGAACCTCTCCTGTGAGTCCAGTTTTACATTCCGATGCTTCACTTCAGGTTTACTGTATACCTTGCACCTTCTTATTGACGATGAAACATGGAAATTGCATCGGAATTAAATTCAAAAGGCACAATGCCGAATAAAGTACAAGAGGACTGACACTCTAACTTTCAATGATTTGAACCTCTCCTGTGAGTCCAGATTTAGATTCCGATGCTTCACTTCAGGTTTACTGTATCCCTTGCACCTTCTTATTAACGATGAAACACAGAAATTGCATCCGACTTTAATACAAAAGGCACAATGCCGATTTAAGTACAAGAGGACTGACACTCTCCCTTTCTATGATTTGAACCTCTCCTGTGAGACCAGTTTTAGATTCCGATGCTTCACTTATGGTTTACTGTATCCCTTGGTCCTTCTTATTGACGATGAAACACAGATATTTCATCGGAATTTAATACAAAAAGCACAATGCCGACTTAAGTAAAAGAGGATTGTCACTCTCTCTTTCTATGATTTGAACCTCTCCTGTGAGTCCAGTTTTAGATTCGGATGCTTCACTTCAGGTTTACAGTATAACTTGCACCTTCTTATTGACGATGAAACACAGGAAATGCATCCGAATTTAATACAAATGGCACAATGCCGACTTAATTAAAGAGGACTGACACTCTCTCTTTCAATGATTTGAACCTCTCCTGTGAGTCCAGTTTTAGATTTCGATGCTTCATTTCAGGTTTACTGTATACCTTGCACCTTCTTATTGACGATGAAACATGGAAACTGCATCGGAATTAAATTCAAAAGCACAATGCCGACTAAAGTACAAGAGGACTGACACTCTAACTTTCTATGATTTCAACCTCTCCTGTGAGTCCAGTTTTAGATTCGGATGCTTCACTTCAGGTTTACTGTATCCCTTGGACCTTCGTATTGACGATGAAACACAGAATTAGCATCCGAATTGAATACAAAAGGCACAATGCCGACTTATGTAAAAGAAGACTGACACTCTCACTTGCTGGATTTGAACCTCTCCTGTGAGTCCAGTTTTAGATTCCGATGCCTCACTTCAGGTTTACTGTATACCTTGCACCTTCTTATTGACGATGAAAAATAGAAATTGCATCGGAATTAAATTCAAAAGGCACAATGCCGACTAAAGTACAAGAGGACTAACTTTCTATGATTTGAACCTCTCCTGTGAGTCCAGTTTTACATTCCGATGCTTCACTTCAGGTTTACTGTATACCTTGCACCTTCTTATTGACGATGAAACATGGAAACTGCATCGGAATTAAATTCAAAAGGCACAATGCCGACTAAAGTACAAGAGGACTGACACTCTAACTTTCTATGATTTCAACCTCTCCTGTGAGTCCAGTTTTAGATTCGGATGCTTCACTTCAGGTTTACTGTATCCCTTGGACCTTCTTATTGACGATGAAACACAGAATTAGCATCCGAATTGAATACAAAAGGCACAATGCCGACTTATGTAAAAGAGGACAGACACTCTCACTTGCTGTGATTTGAACCTCTCATGTGAGTCCAGTTTTAGATTCCGATGCTTCACTTCATGTTTACTGTATACCTTGCACCTTCTTATTGACGATGAAACACAGAAATTGCATCGGAATTAAATTCAAAAGGCACAATGCCGACTTAAGTACATGAGGACTGACACTCTAACTTTCTATGATTTGAACTTCTCCAGTGAGTCCAGTTTTAGATTCCGATGCTTCATTTCTTGTTTACTGTATCCCTTGGACCTTCTTATTGACGATGAAACACACAAATTGCATCCGAATTTAATACAAAAGGCACAATGCCGGCTTAAGTAAAAGAGGACTGACACTCTCACTTTCTATGATTTGAACCTCTCCTGTGAGTCCAGTTTTAGATTCCGATGCTTTACTTGAGGTTTACTGTATCCCTTGGACCTTCTTATTGACGATGGAATACAGAAATTGCATCCGAACTTAATACTAAGGGCACAATGCCGACTTAAGTAAAAGAGGGCTGACACTCTCTCTTTCTATGATTTGAACCTCTCCTGTGAGTCCAGTTTTAGATTTCGATGCTTCATTTCAGGTTTACTGTATCCCTTGCACCATCTTATTAACGATGAAACACAGAAATTGCATCCGAATTTAATACAAAACGCACAATGCCGACTTAAGTACAAGAGGACTGACACTCTCGCTTTCTATGATTTGAACCTCTCCTGTGAGACCAGTTTTAGATTCCGATGCCTCACTTCTGGTTTACTGTATACCTTGCACCTTCTTATTGACGATGAAACACAGAATTAGCATCCGAATTTAATACAAAAGGCACAATGCCGACTTATGTAAAAGAGGACTGACACTCTCACTTGCTGTGATTTGAACCTCTCATGTGAGTCCAGTTTTAGATTCCGATGCTTCACTTCATGTTTACTGTATACCTTGCACCTTCTTATTGACGATGAAACACAGAAATTGCATAGGAATTAAATTCAAAAGGCACAATGCCGACTTAAGTACATGAGGACTGACACTCTAACTTTCTATGATTTGAACCTCTCCTGTGAGTCCAGTTTTGGATTCCGATATTTCATTTCAGGTTTACTGTATCCCTTGGACATTCTTATTGACGATGAAACACAGAAATTGCATCCAAATATAATCCGAAAGCACAATGCCGACTTAAGTACATGAGGACAGACACTCTCACTTTCTATGATTTGAACCTCTCCTGTGAGTCCAGTTTTAGATTCCGATGCTTCACTCCAGGTTTACTGTATCCCTTGGACCTTCTTATTGACGATGAAACACAGAATTAGCATCCGAATTTAATACAAAAGGCACAATGCCGACTTATGTAAAAGAAGACTGACACTCTCACTTGCTGTGATTTGAACCTCTCATGTGAGTCCAGTCTTAGATTCCGATGCCTCACTTCAGGTTTACTGTATACCTTGCACCTTCTTATTGACGATGAAACATAGAAATTGCATCGGAATTAAATTCAAAAGGCAAAATGCCGACTAAAGTACAAGAGGACTGACACTCTAACTTTCTATGATTTGAACCTCTCCTGTGAGTCCAGTTTTAGATTCCGATGCTTCATTTCAGGTTTACTGTATCCCTTGGACATTCTTATTGACGATGAAACACAGAAATGGCATCCAAATATAATACAAAAGGCACAATGCCGACTTAAGTACATGAGGACTGACACTCTCACTTTCTATGATTTGAACCTCTCCTGTGAGTCCAGTTTTAGATTCTGATGCTTCACTTCAGGTTTTACTGTATCCCTTGGACCTTCTTATTGATGATGAAACACAGAAATTGCATCCGAATTTAATACAAAAGACATAATGCCGACTTAAGTAAAAGAGGACTGACACTCTCACTTTCTATGATTTGAACCTCTCCTGTGAGTCCAGTTTTAGATTCCGATGCTTTACTTGAGGTTTACTGTATCCCTAGGACCTTCTTATTGACGATGGAATACAGATATTGCATCCGAACTTAATACAAAGGGCACAATGCCGACATAAGTAAAAGAGGACTGACACTCTCTCTTTCTATGATTTGAACCTCTCCTGTGAGTCCAGTTTTAGATTCCGATGCTTCATTTCAAGTTTACTGTATCCCTTGCACTTTCTTATTAACGATGAAACACAGAAATTGCATCCGAATTTAATACAAAAGGCACAATGCCGACTTAAGTACAAGAGGACTGGTACTCTCCCTTTCTATGATTGAACCTCTCCTGTGAGACCCGTTTTAGATTCCGATGCCTCACTTCTGGTTTACTGTATACCTTGCACCTTCTTATTGACGATGAAACATAGAAATTGCATCGGAATGAAATTCAAAAGGCACAATGCCGACTAAAGTACAAGAGGACTGACACTCTAACTTTCTATGATTTGAACCTCTCCTGTGAGTCCAGTTTTACATTCCGATGCTTCACTTCAGGTTTACTGTATACCTTGCACCTTCTTATTGACGATGAAACATGGAAATTGCATCGGAATTAAATTCAAAAGGCACAATGCCAACTAAAGTACAAGAGGACTGACACTCTAACTTTCTATGATTTGAACCTCTCCTGTGAGTCCAGTTTTACATTCCGATGCTTCACTTCAGGTTTACTGTATACCTTGCACCTTCTTATTGACGATGAAACATGGAAATTTCATCGGAATTAAATTCAAAAGGCACAATGCCGACTAAAGTACAAGAGGACTGACACTCTAACTTTCTATGATTTTAACCTCTCCTGTGAGTCCAGTTTTAGATTCCGATGCTTCACTTCAGGTTTACTGTATCCCTTGGACCTTCTTATTGTCGATGAAACACAGAATTAGCATCCGAATTTAATACAAAAGGCACAATGCCGACTTATGTAAAAGAGGACTGACACTCTCACTTGGTGTGATTTGAACCTCTCATGTGAGACCAGTTTTAGATTCCGATGCTTCACTTCATGTTTACTGTATACCTTGCACTTTCTTATTGACGATGAAACACAGAAATTGCATAGGAATTAAATTCAAAAGGCACAATGGCGACTTAAGTACATGAGGACTGACACTCTAACTTCCTATGATTTGAACCTCTCCTGTGAGTCCGGTTTTAGATTCCGCTGCTTCATTTCAGGTTTACTGTATCCCTTGGACATTCTTATTGACGATGAAACACAGAAATTGCATCCAAATATAATACAAAAGGCACAATGCCGACTTAAGTACATGAGGACTGACACTCTCACTATCTATGATTTGAACCTCTCCTGTGAGTCCAGTTTTAGATTCCGATGCTTCATTCAGGTTTACTGTATCCCTTGGACCTTCTTATTGACGATGAAACACAGAATTACCTCCCGAATTTAATACAAAAGGCACAATGCCGACTTAAGTACAAGAGGATTGTCACTCTCTCTTTCTATGATTTGAACCTCTCCTGTGAGTCCAGTTTTAGATTCCGATGCTTTACTTGAGGTTTACTGTATCCCTTGGACCTTCTTATTGACGATGGAATACAGAAATTGCATCCGAACTTAATACAAAGGGCACAATGCCGACTTAAGTAAAAGAGGACTGACACTCTCCCTTTCTATGATTTGAACCTCTCCTGTGAGTCCAGTTTTAGATTCTGATGCTTCATTTCAGGTTTACTGTATCCCTTGCACCTTCTTATTAACGATGAAACACAGAAATTGCATCTGAATTTAATACAAAAGGCACAATGCCGACTTAAGTACAAGAGGACTGACACTCTCCCTTTCTATGATTTGAACCTCTCCTGTGAGACCAGTTTTCGATTCCGATGCCTCACTTCTGGTTTACTGTATACCTTGCACCTTCTTATTGACGATGAAACATAGAAATTGCATCGGAATTAAATTCAAAAGGCACAATGCCGACTAAAGTACAAGAGGACTGACACTCTAACTTTCTATGATTTGAACCTCTCCTGTGAGTCCAGTTTTACATTCCGATGGTTCACTTCAGGTTTACTGTATACCTTGCACCTTCTTATTGACGATGAAACATGGAAATTGCATCGGAATTAAATTCAAAAGGCACAATGCCGACTAAAGTACAAGAGGACTGACACTCTAACTTTCTATGATTTGAACCTCTCCTGTGAGTCTAGTTTTACATTCCGATGCTTCACTTCAGGTTTACTGTATACCTTGCACCTTCTTATTGACGATGAAACATGGAAATTGCATCGGAATTAAATTGAAAAGGCACAATGCCGACTAAAGTACAAGAGGACTGACACTCTAACTTTCTATGATTTGAACCTGTCCTGTGAGTCCAGTTTTAGATTCCGATGCTTCATTTCAGGTTTACTGTATCCCTTGGACCTTCTTATTGTCGATGAAACACAGAATTAGCATCCGAATTTAATACAAAAGGCACAATGCCGACTTATGTAAAAGAGGACTGACACTCTCACTTGCTGTGATTTGAACCTCTCATGTGAGTCCAGTTTTAGATTCCGACGCATCTCTTCATGTTTACTGTATACCTTGCACCTTCTTATTGACGATGAAACACAGAAATTGCATAGGAATTAAATTCAAAAGCCACAATGCCGACTTAAGTACATGAGGACTGACACTCTAACTTTCTGTGATTTGAACCTCTCCTGTGAGTCTAGTTTTAGATTCCGATGCCTCATTTCAGGTTTACTGTATCCCTTGGACATTCTTATTGACGATGAAACACAGAAATTGCATCCAAATATAATACAAAAGGCACAATGCTGACTTAAGTAAAAGAGGATTGTCACTCTCTCTTTCTATGATTTGAACCTCTCCTGTGAGTCCAGTTTTAGATTCGGATGCTTCACTTCAGGTTTACTGTATAACTTGAACCTTCTTATTGACGATGAAACACAGGAAATGCATCCGAATTTAATACAAATTGCACAAAGCCGACTTAATTAAAGAGGAAAACACTCTCTCTTTCAATGATTTGAACCTCTCCTGTGAGTCCAGTTTTAGATTCCGAAGCCTCACTTCAGGTTTACTGTATACCTTGCACCTTCTTATTGACGATAAAACATAGAAATTGCATCGGAATTAAATTCAAAAGGCACAATGCCGACTTATGTAAAAGAGGACTGACACTCTCACTTTCTGTGATTTGAACCTCTCCTGTGAGTCCAGTTTTAGATTCCGATGCTTCACTTCATGGTTACTGTATACCTTGCACCTTCTTATTGACGATGAAACACAGAAATTGCATCGGAATTAAATTCAAAAGGCACAATGCCGACTTAAGTACAAGAGGACTGACACTCTAAATTTCTATGATTTGAACCTCTCCTGTGAGGCCAGTTTTAGATTCCGATGCTTCATTTCAGGTTTACTATATCCCTTGGACATTCTTATTGACGATGAAACACAGAAATTGCATCCAAATATAATACAAAAGGCACAATGCCGACTTAAGTACATGAGGACTGACACTCTCATTTTCTATGTTTCGAACCTCTCCTGTGAGTCCAGTTTTAGATTACGATGCATCACTTCAGGTTTACTGTATCCCTTGGACCTTCTTATTGACGATGAAACACAGAAATTGCATCCGAATTAAATACAAAAGGCACACTGACACTCTCTTTTTCTATGATTTGAACCTCTCCTGTGAGACCAGCTTTAGATGCCGATGCTTCATTTCAGGTTTACTGTATACCTTGCACCTTGTTATTGACGATGAAACACAGATATTGCATCCGAATTTAATACAAAAGGCACAATGCCGACTTAAGTACAAGAAGACCGACACTCTCCCTTTCTATGATTTGAACCTCTCCTGTGAGTCCAGTTTTAGATTCCGATGCTTCATTTCAGGTATACTGTATTCCTTGCACCTTGTTATTGACGATGAAACACAGATATTGCATCCGAATTTAATACAAGAGGCACAATGCCGACTTAAGTACAAGAAGACTGACACTCTCCCTTTCTATGATTTGAACCTCTCTTGTGAGACCAGTTTTAGATTCCGATGCTTCACTTCTGGTTTACTGTACACCTTGCACCTTCTTATTGACGATGAAACATAGAAATTGCATCGGAATTAAATTCAAAAGGCACAATGCCGACTAAAGTACAAGAGGACTGACACTCTAACTTTCTATGATTTGAACCTCTCCTGTGAGTCCAGTTTTACATTCCGATGCTTCACTTCAGGTTTACTGTATACCTTGCACCTTCTTATTGACGATGAAACATGGAAACTGAATCGGAATTAAATTCAAAATGCACAATGCCGACTAAAGTACAAGAGGACTGACACTCTAACTTTCTATCATTTCAACCTCTCCTGTGAGTCCAGTTTTAGATTCCGATGCTTCACTTCATGTTTGCTGTATACCTTGCACCTTCTTATTGACGATGAAACACAGAAATTGCATCGGAATTAAATTCAAACGGCACAATGCCGACTTAAGTACATGAGGACTGACTCTCTAAGTTTCTTTGATTTGAACTTCTCCTGTGAGTCCAGTTTTAGATTCCGATGCTTCATTTCTGGTTTACTGTATCCCTTGGACATTCTTATTGACGATGAAACATAGAAATTGCATCCAAATATAATACAAAAGGCACAATGCCGACTTAAGTACATGAGGACTGACACTCTCACTTTCTATGATTTGAACCTCTCCTGTGAGACCAGTTTTAGATTCTGATTCCTCACTTCAGGTTTTACTGTATCCCTTGGACCTTCTTATTGACGATGAAACACAGAAATTGCATCCGAATTTAATACAAAAGGCACAATGCCGACTTAAGTACAAGAGGATTGTCACTCTGTCTTTTTATGATTTGAACCTCTCCTGTGAGTCCAGTTTTAGATTCCGATGCTTTACTTGAGGTTTACTGTATCCCTTGGACCTTCTTATTGACGATGGAATACAGAAATTGCATCCGAACTTAATACAAAGGGCACAATGCCGACTTAAGTAAAAGAGGACTGACACTCTCTCTTTCTATGATTTGAACCTCTCCTGTGAGTCCAGTTTTAGATTCCGATGCTTCATTTCAGGTTTACTGTATCCCTTGCACCTTCTTATTAACGATGAAACACAGAAATTGATTCCGAATTTAATACAAAAGGCACAATGCCGACTTAAGTACAAGAGGACTGACACTCTCCCTTTCTATGATTTGAACCTCTCCTGTGAGACCAGTTTTCGATTCCGATGCCTCACTTCTGGTTTACTGTATACCTTGCACCTTCTTATTGACGATGAAACATAGAAATTGCATCGGAATTAAATTCAAAAGGCACAATGCCGACTAAAGTACAAGAGGACTGACACTCTAACTTTCTATGATTTGAACCTCTCCTGTGAGTCCGGTTTTACATTCCGATGGTTCACTTCAGGTTTACTGTATACCTTGCACCTTCTTATTGACGATGAAACATGGAAATTGCATCGGAATTAAATTCAAAAGGCACAATGCCGACTAAAGTACAAGAGGACTGACACTCTAACTTTCTATGATTTGAACCTCTCATGTGAGTCCAGTTTTAGATTCCGATGCTTCACTTCATGTTTACTGTATACCTTGCACCTTCTTATTGACGATGAAACACAGAAATTGCATAGGAATTAAATTCAAAAGCCACAATGCCGACTTAAGTACATGAGGACTGACACTCTAACTTTCTATGATTTGAACCTTTCCTGTGAGTCCAGTTTTAGATTCTGATGCTTCACTTCAGGTTTACTGTATCACTTGGACCTTCTTATTGACGATGAAACACAGAAATTCCATCCGAATTTAATACAAAGGGCACAATGCCGACTTAAGTAAAAGAGGACTGACACTCTCTCTTTCTATGATTTGAACCTCTCCTGTGAGTCCAGTTTTAGATTCCGATGCTTCATTTCAGGTTTACTGTATCCCTTGCACCTTCTTTTTGACGATGAAACACAGAAATTGCATCCGAATTTAATACAAAAGGCACAATGCCGACTTAAGTACAAGAGGACTGACACTCTCCCTTTCTATGATTTGAACCTCTCCTGTGAGACCAGTTTTAGATTCCGATGCTTCACTTATGGTTTACTGTATCCCTTGGTCCTTATTATTGACGATGAAACACAGAAATTTCATCGGAATTTAATACAAAAGGCACAATGCCGACTTAAGTAAATGAGGATTGTCACTCTCTCTTTCTATGATTTGAACCTCTCCTGTGAGTCCAGTTTTAGATTCGGATGCTTCACTTCAGGTTTACTGTATAACTTGAACCTTCTTATTGACGATGAAACACAGGAAATGCATCAGAATTTAATACAAATAGCACAATGCCGACTTAATTAAAGAGGAAAACACTCTCTCTTTCAATGATTTGAACCTCTCCTGTGAGTCCAGTTTTAGATTCCGATGCTTCACTTCAGGTTTACTGTATACCTTGCACCTTCTTATTGACGATAAAACATAGAAATTGCATCGGAATTAAATTCAAAAGGCACAATGCCGACTTATGTAAAAGAGGACTGACACTCTCACTTTCTGTGATTTGAACCTCTCCTGTGAGTCCAGTTTTAGATTCCGATGCTTCACTTCTAGGTTACTGTATACCTTGCACCTTCTTATTGACGATGAAACACAGAAATTGCATCGGAATTAAATTCAAAAGGCACCATGCCGACTTAAGTACAAGAGGACTGACACTCTAAATTTCTATGATTTGAACCTCTCCTGTGAGGCCAGTTTTAGATTCCGATGCTTCATTTCAGGTTTACTATATCCCTTGGACATTCTTATTGACGATGAAACACAGAAATTGCATCCAAATATAATACAAAAGGCACAATGCCGACTTAAGTACATGAGGACTGACACTCTCATTTTCTATGTTTCGAACCTCTCCTGTGAGTCCAGTTTTAGATTACGATGCATTACTTCAGGTTTACTGTATCCCTTGGACCTTCTTATTGACGATGAAACACAGAAATTGCATCCGAATTTAATACAAAAGGCACACTGACACTCTCTTTTTCTATGATTTGAACCTCTCCTGTGAGACCAGCTTTAGATTCCGATGCTTCATTTCAGGTTTACTGTATCCCTTGCACCTTCTTATTGACGATGAAACACAGAAATAGGATCCGAATTTAATACAAAGGGCACAATGCCGACTTAAGTAATAGAGGACTGACATTCTCTCTTTCTATGAATTGAACCTCTCCTGTGAGTCCAGTTTTAGATTCCGATGCTTCATTTCAGGTATACTGTATTCCTGGCACCTTGTTATTGACGATGAAACACAGATATTGCATCCGAATTTAATACAAAAGGCACAATGCCAACTTAAGTACAAGAAGACTGACACTCTCCCTTTCTATGATTTGAACCTCTCTTGTGAGACCAGTTTTAGATTCCGATGCTTCACTTATGGTTTACTGTATCCCTTGGTCCATCTTATTGACGATGAAACACAGAAATTTCATCGGAATTTAATACAAAAGGCACAATGCCGACTTAAGTACAAGAGGATTGTCACTCTCTCTTTCTATGTTTTGAACCTCTCCTGTGAGTCCAGTCTTAGATTCCGATGCCTCACTTCAGGTTTACTGTATAACTTGCACCTTCTTGTTGACGATGAAACACAGGAATTGCATCCGAATTTAATACAAATGGCACAATGCCGACTTAATTAAAGAGGACTGACACTCTCTCTTTCAATGATTTGAACCTCTTCTGTGAGTCCAGTTTTAGATTCCGATGCCTCACTTTAGGTTTACTGTATACCTTGCACCTTCTTATTGGCGATGAAACATAGAAATTGCATCGGAATTAAATTCAAAAGGCACAATGCCGACTAAAGTACAAGAGGACTGACACTCTATTTTTCTATGATTTGAACCTCTCCTGTGAGTACAGTTTTAGATTCCGATGCTTCACTCTACGTTTACTGTATACCTTGCACCTTCTTATTGACGATGAAACATGGAAATTGCATCGGAATTAAATTCGAAAGGCACAATGCCGACTAAAGTACAAGAGGACTGACACTCTAACTTTCTATGATTTGAACCTCTCCTGTGAGTCCAGTTTTAGATTCCGATGCTTCACTTCAGGTTTACTGTATAACTTGCACCTCCTTGTTGACGATGAAACACAGGAAATGCATCCGAATTTAATACAAATGGCACAGTGCCGACTTAATTATAGAGGAAAACACTCTCTCTTTCAATGATTTGAACCTCTCCTGTGAGTCCAGTTTTAGATTCCGAAACCTCACTTCAGGTTTACTGTATACCTTGCACCTTCTTATTGACGATAAAACATAGAAATTGCATCGGAATTAAATTCAAAAGGCACAATGCCGACTAAAGCACAAGAGGACTGACACTCTAACTTTCTATGATTTGAACCTCTCCTGTGAGTCCTGTTTTACATTCCGATGCTTCACTTCAGGTTTACTGTATACCTTGCACCTTCTTATTGACGATGAATCATGGAAATTGCATCGGAATTAAATTCAAAAGGCACAATGCCGACTAAAGTACAAGAGGACTGACACTCTAACTTTCTATGATTTGAACCTCTCCTGTGAGTCCAGTTTTAGATTCCGATGCTTCACTTCAGGTTTACTGTATCCCTTGGACCTTCTTATTGACGATGAAACACAGAATTAGCATCCGAATTTAATACAAAAGTCACAATGCCGACTTATGTAAAAGAGGACTGACACACTCACTTGCTGTGATTTGAACCTCTCCTGTGAGTCCAGTTTTAGATTCCGATGGTTCACTTCATGTTTACTGTATACCTTGCACCTGCTTATTGACGATGGAATACAGAAATTGCATCCGAACTTAATACAAAGTGCACAATGCCGACTTAAGTAAAAGAGGACTGACACTAGCTCTTTCTATGATTTGAACCTCTCCTGTGAGTCCAGTTTTTGATTCCGATGCTTCATTTCAGGTTTACTGTATCCCTTGCACCTTCTTATTGACGATGAAACACAGAAATTGCATCCGAATTTAATACAAAAGGCACAAAGCCGACTTAAGAACAAGAGGACTGACACTCTCCCTTTCTATGATTTGAACCTCTCCTGTGAGACCCGTTTTCGATTCCGATGCTTCACTTATGGTTTACTTTATCCCTTGGTCCTTCTTATTGACGATGAAACACAGAAATTTCATCGGAATTTAATACAAAGGGCACAATGCCGACTTAAGAAAAAGGGGATTGTCACTCTCTCTTCCTATGATTTGAACTTCTCCTGTGAGTCCAGTTTTAGATTCGGATGCTTCACTTCAGGTTTAATGTATAACTTGCATCTTCTTATTGACGATGAAACACAGGAAATGCGTCCGAATTTAATACAAATGGCACAATGCCGACTTAATTAAAGAGGACTGACACTCTCTCTTTCAATGATTTGAACCTCTCCTGTGAGTCCAGTTTTAGATTCCGATGCCTCACTTCAGGTTTACTGTATCCCTTGGACATTCTTATTGACGATGAAACACAGAAATTGCATCGGAAATAAATTCAAAAGGCACAATGCCGACTAAAGTACGAGAGGACTGACACTCTATTTTTCTATGATTTGAACCTCTCCTGTGAGTCCAGTTTACCATTCCGATGCTTCACTTCAGGTTTACTGTATACCTTGCACCATCTTATTGACGATGAAACATGGAAATTGCATCGGAATTAAATTCAAAAGGCACAATGCCGACTAAAGTACAAGAGGACTGACACTCTAACTTTCTATAATTTGAACCTCTCCTGTGAGTCCAATTTTAGATTCCGATGCTTCACTTCAGGTTTACTGTATCCCTTGGACCTTCTTATTGACGATGAAACACAGAATTAGCATCCGAATTTAATACAAAAGGCACAATGTCGACTTATGTAAAAGAGGACTGACACTCTCACTTTCTGTGATTTGAACCTCTCCTGTGAGTCCAGTTTTAGATTCCGATGCTTCACTTCATGGTTACTGTATACCTTGCACCTTCTTATTGACGATGAAACACAGAAATTGCATCGGAATTAAATTCAAAAGGAACAATGCCGACTTAAGTACAACAGGACTGACACTCTAAATTTCTATGATTTGAACCTCTCCTGTGAGGCCAGTTTTAGATTTCGATGCTTCATTTCAGGTTTACTATATCCCTTGGACATTCTTATTGACGATGAAACACAGAAATTGCATCCAAATATAATACAAAAGGCACAATGCCGACTTAAGTACATGAGGACTGACACTCTCATTTTCTATGATTTGAACCTCTCCTGTGAGTCCAGTTTTAGATTCCGATGCATCACTTCAGGCTTACTGTATCCCTTGGACCTTCTTATTGACGATGAAACACAGAAATTGCATCCGAATTTAATACAAAAGGCACAATGCCGACTTAAGTAAAAGAGGACTGACACTCTCTTTTTCTATGATTTGTACCTCTCCTGTGAGACCAGCTTTAGATTCCGATGCTTCATTTCAGGTTTACTGTATCCCTTGCACCTTCTTATTGACAATGAAACACAGAAATAGGATCCGAATTTAATACAAAGGGCACAATGCCGACTTAAGTAAAAGAGGACTGACATTCTCTCTTTCTATGATTTGAACCTCTCCTGTGAGTCCAGTTTTAGATTCCGATGCTTCATTTCAGGTATACTGTATCCCTTGCACCTTGTTATTGACGATGAAACACAGATATTGCATCCGAATTTAATACAAAATGCACAATGCCGACTTAAGTACAAGAAGACTGACACTCTCCCTTTCTATGATTTGAACCTCTCTTGTGAGACCAGTTTTAGATTCCGATGCTTCACTTATGGTTTACTGTATCGCTTGGTCCATCTTATTGACGATGAAACACAGAAATTTCATCGGAATTTATTACAAAAGGCACAATGCCGACTTAATTAAAGAGGACTGACACTCTCTCTTTCAATGATTTGAACCTCTCCTGTGAGTCCAGTTTTAGATTCCGATGCTTCAATTCAGGTTTACTGTATACCTTGCACCATCTTATTGACGAAGAAACACAGAAATTGCATCGGAATTACATTCAGACGACACAATGCCGACATAAGTATAAGAGGACTGACACTCTAACAATCTATGATTTGAACCTCTCCTGTAAGTCCAGTTGTAGATTCCGATGCTTCACTTCAGGTTTACTGTATCCCTTGGACCTTTGTATTCACGATGAAGTACAGAAATTGCATCCGAATTAAATATTATAGGCACTATGCCGACTTAAGTAAAAGAGGACTGACACTCTCTCTTTCTATGATTTGGACCTCTCCTGTGAGTCCAGTTTTAGATTCCGATGCTTCACTACAGGTTTAGTGTATACCTTGCACACGCTTATTGATGATGAAACACAGAAATTGCATCGGAATTAATTTCAAAAGGCACAATGCCGACTTAAGTACAAGAGGACTGACACTCTAACTATCTATGACTTGAACCTCTCCTGGGAGTCCAGTTTTAGATTCCGATGCTTCAATTCAGGTTTACTGTATACCTTGCACCATCTTATTGACGAAGAAACACAGAAATTGCATCGGAATTACATTCAGACGACACAATGCCGACTTAAGTATAAGAGGACTGACACTCTAAATATCTATGATTTGAACCTTTGCTGTGAGTCCAGTTTTAGATTCCGATGCTTCACTTCAGGTTTACTGTATACCTTGCACCTTCTTATTGACGATGAAACACAGAAGTTGCATGGGAATTAAATTCCAAAGGCACAATGCCGGCTTAAGTACAAGAGGACTGACACTCTAACTCTATACAATTTGAACCTCTCCTGTGAGTCCAGTCTTAGATTCCGATGCTTGACTTCTGGTTAATTGTATACCTTGCACTTTCTTATTGACGGTGAAACACAGAAATTGCATCGGAATTTAATACAAAAGGCACAATGCCGACTTAAGTAAAAGAGCACTGACACTCTAACTACCTATGATTTGAACCACTCCTGTGATTCCAGTTTGAGATTCCGATGCTTCACTTCAGGTTCACTGTATCCCTTGTACCTTCTTATTGACGATGAAACACAGAAATTGCATCCAAATTTAATACAAAAGGAACAATGCCGACTTCAGTACAAGAGGATTGACACTCTCACTTTCTATGATTTCAACCTCTCCTGTGAGTCCAGTTTTAGATTCCAATGCTTTACTTCAGGTTTACTGCATACTTTGCACCTTCGTATTGACGATGAAACACAGGAATTGCATCGGAATTTAATACAAAAGGCACAATGCCGACTTAAGTACAAGAGGACTGACACTCTCACTTTCTATGATTTGAATCTCTCCTGTGATTCCAGTTTTAGATTCCGATACTTCACTTCAGGTTTACTGTATACCTTGCACCGTCTTAATGACGATGAAACACAAAAATTGCATCGGAATTAAATTCAAAAGGCACAATGCCGACTTAAGTACAAGAGGACTGACACTCTAACTTTCTATGATATGAACCTCTCCTGTGAGTCCAGTTTTAGATTCCGATGCTTCACTTCAGGTTTACTGTATACCTTGCACCTTCTTATTGACGATGAAGCACAGAATTTGCATCGGAATTAAATTCAAAAGGCACAATGGCGACTTAAGTACAAGAGGACTGACACTCTAACTCTCTACGATTTGAACCTCTCCTGTGAGTCCAGTTTTGGATTCCGAAGCTTCACTTCAGGTTTACTGTATATCTTGCACCTTCGTATTGACGATGAAGCACAGAAATTGCATCGGAATTAAATTCAAAAGACACAATGCCGACTTAAGTACAAGAGGACTGACACTCTAACTATCTATGATTTGAACCTCTCCTGTAAGTCCAGTTTTAGATTCCGATGCTTCACTTCTGGTTTACTGTATCCCTTGGATCTTCTTATTCACGATGAAATACAGAAATTGCATCGGAATTTAATACAAAAGGCACAATGCCGACGTAAGTACAAGCGGACTGACACTCTCCCTTTCTATTATTTGAACCTCTCCTGTGAGTCCAGTTTTTTATTCCGATGCTTCAAATCAGGTTTGCTGTATCCCTTGGACCTTCTTATTGACGATGAAACACAGATATTTCATCGCAATTTAATACAAAAGGCACACTGCCGACTTAAGTAAAAGAGGACTGTCACTCTCTCTTTCTATGATTTGAACCTCTTCTGTGAGTCGAGTTTTAGATTCCGATGCTTCACTTCAGGTTTACTGTTTAACTTGCACCTTCTTATTGACGATGAAACACAGGAATTGCATCGGAATTTAACAAAAAAGGCACAATGCCGACTTAAGTACAAGAAGACTGACACTCTAACTCTCTATGATTTGAACCTCTCCTGTGACTCCAGTTTAGGATTCCGATGCTTCACTTCACGTTTACTGTATACCTTGCACCTTCTTATTGACGATGAAACGCAGAAATTGCATCGGAATTAAATTCAAAAGACACAATGCCGACTTAAGTACAAGAGGACTGACACTCTAACTATCTATGATTTGAACCTTTGCTGTGAGTCCAGTTTCAGATTCCGATGCTTCACTTCAGGTTTACTGTATCCCTTGGACCTTCTTATTCACGATGTAATGCAGAAATTGCATTCGAATTTAATACAATAGGCACTATGCCGACTTAAGTAAAAGAGGACTGACACTCTCTCTTTCTATAATTTGAACCTCTCCTGTGAGTCCAGTTTTATATTCCGATGCTGCATCGGAATTTAATACAAAAGGCACAATGCCGACATAAGTACAAGAGGACTGACACTCTAACTATCTATGATTTGAACCTCTCCTGTGAGTCAAATTTTAGATTCCGATGCTTCACTTCAGGTTTACTATATCCCTTAGACCTTCCTATTGTGAATGAAACACAGAAATTGCATCGGAATTTAATACAAAAGGAACAATACCAACTTAAGTAAAAGAGGACTGTCACTCTCTCTTTCTATGATTTGAACCTCTCCTGTGAGTCGAGTTTTAGATTCTGTTGCTTCACTTCAGGTTTACTGTATTACTTGCACCTTCTTATTGACGATGAAACACAGGAATTGCATCGGAATTTAATACAAAAGGCACAATGCCGACTTAAGTACAAGAGGACTGACACTCTAACTCTCTATGATTTGAACCTCTCCTGTGACTCCAGTTTTGGATTCTGAGCTTCACTTCAGGTTTACTGTATACCTTGCACCTTCTTATTGACAATGAAACACAGAAATTGCATCGGAATTTAATTCAAAAGACACAATGCCGACCTAAGTACAAGACGACTGACACTCTAACTATCTATGATTTGAACCTCTCCTGTGAGTCCAGTTTTAGATTCCGATGCTTCACTTCAGGTTTACTGTATCCCTTGGACCTTCATATTGACGATGAAATACAGAAATTGCATCCGAATTTAATACAAAATGCACAATGCCGACTTAAGTAAAAGTGGGCTGACACTCTCTCTTTCTATGATTTGAACCTATCCTGTGAGTCCAGTGTTAGATTCCGATGCTTCACTTCAGGTTTACTGTATACCATGCACCTTCATATTGACGATGAAACACAGAAATAGCATCGGAATTTAATACAAAAGGCACAATGCCGACTTCAGTACTAGAGGTATGACACTCTCACTTTCTATGATTTTAACCTCTCCTGTGAGTCCAGTTTTAGATTCCGATGCTTCACTTCAGGTTTACTGCATACTTTGCACCTTCTTATTGACAATGAAACACAGAAATTGCATCGGAATTAAATTCAAAAGGCACAATGCCGACTTAAGTACAAGAGGACTGACACTCTAACTCTCTATGATTTGAACCTCTCCTGTGAGTCCAGTTTTGGATTCCGAAGCTTCACTTCAGGTTAACTGTATACCTTGCACCCTCTTATTGACGATGAAACACAGAAATTGCATCGGAATTTAATTCAAAAGACACAATGCCGACCTAAGTACAAGAGGACTGACACTCTCACTTTCTATGATTTGAAACTCTCCTATGAGTCAAGTTTTAGATTCCGATGCTTCACTTCAGGTTTACTGTATCCCTTGGAACTTCTTATTGACGATGAAACATAGAAATTGCATCCAAATATAATACAAAAGGCACAATGCCGACTTAAGTACATGGGGACTGACACTCTCACTTTCTATGATTTGAACCTTTCCTGTGAGTCCAGTTTTAGATTCTGATGCTTCACTTCAGGTTTACTGTATCACTTGGACCTTCTTATTGACGATGAAACACAGAAATTCCATCCGAATTTAATACAAAGGGCACAATGCCGACTTAAGTAAAAGAGGACTGACACTCTCTCTTTCTATGATTTGAACCTCTCCTGTGAGTCCAGTTTTAGATTCCGATGCTTCATTTCAGGTTTACTGTATCCCTTGCACCTTCTTATTGACGATGAAACACAGAAATTGCATCCGAATTTAATACAAAAGGCACAATGCCGACTTAAGTACAAGAGGACTGACACTCTCCCTTTCTATGATTTGAACCTCTCCTGTGAGACCAGTTTTAGATTCCGATGCTTCACTTATGGTTTACTGTATCCCTTGGTCCTTATTATTGACGATGAAACACAGAAATTTCATCGGAATTTAATACAAAAGGCACAATGCCGACTTAAGTAAATGAGGATTGTCACTCTCTCTTTCTATGATTTGAACCTCTCCTGTGAGTCCAGTTTTAGATTCGGATGCTTCACTTCAGGTTTACTGTATAACTTGAACCTTCTTATTGACGATGAAACACAGGAAATGCATCCGAATTTAATACAAATAGCACAATGCCGACTTAATTAAAGAGGAAAACACTCTCTCTTTCAATGATTTGAACCTCTCCTGTGAGTCCAGTTTTAGATTCCGATGCTTCACTTCAGGTTTACTGTATACCTTGCACCTTCTTATTGACGATAAAACATAGAAATTGCATCGGAATTAAATTCAAAAGGCACAATGCCGACTTATGTAAAAGAGGACTGACACTCTCACTTTCTGTGATTTGAACCTCTCCTGTGAGTCCAGTTTTAGATTCCGATGCTTCACTTCTAGGTTACTGTATACCTTGCACCTTCTTATTGACGATGAAACACAGAAATTGCATCGGAATTAAATTCAAAAGGCACCATGCCGACTTAAGTACAAGAGGACTGACACTCTAAATTTCTATGATTTGAACCTCTCCTGTGAGGCCAGTTTTAGATTCCGATGCTTCATTTCAGGTTTACTATATCCCTTGGACATTCTTATTGACGATGAAACACAGAAATTGCATCCAAATATAATACAAAAGGCACAATGCCGACTTAAGTACATGAGGAGTGACACTCTCATTTTCTATGTTTCGAACCTCTCCTGTGGGTCCAGTTTTAGATTACGATGCATTACTTCAGGTTTACTGTATCCCTTGGACCTTCTTATTGACGATGAAACACAGAAATTGCATCCGAATTTAATACAAAAGGCACACTGACACTCTCTTTTTCTATGATTTGAACCTCTCCTGTGAGACCAGCTTTAGATTCCGATGCTTCATTTCAGGTTTACTGTATCCCTTGCACCTTCTTATTGACGATGAAACACAGAAATAGGATCCGAATTTAATACAAAGGGCACAATGCCGACTTAAGTAAAAGAGGACTGACATTCTCTCTTACTATGAATTGAACCTCTCCTGTGAGTCCAGTTTTAGATTCCGATGCTTCATTTCAGGTATACTGTATTCCTGGCACCTTGTTATTGACGATGAAACACAGATATTGCATCCGAATTTAATACAAAAGGCACAATGCCAACTTAAGTACAAGAAGACTGACACTCTCCCTTTCTATGATTTGAACCTCTCTTGTGAGACCAGTTTAGATTCCGATGCTTCACTTATGGTTTACTGTATCCCTTGGTCCATCTTATTGACGATGAAACACAGAAATTTCATCGGAATTTAATACAAAAGGCACAATGCCGACTTAAGTACAAGAGGATTGTCACTCTCTCTTTCTATGATTTGAACCTCTCCTGTGAGTCCATTCTTAGATTCCGATGCCTCACTTCAGGTTTACTGTATAACTTGCACCTTCTTGTTGACGATGAAACACAGGAATTGCATCCGAATTTAATACAAATGGCACAATGCCGACTTAATTAAAGAGGACTGACACTCTCTCTTTCAATGATTTGAACCTCTTCTGTGAGTCCAGTTTTAGATTCCGATGCCTCACTTTAGGTTTACTGTATACCTTGCACCTTCTTATTGGCGATGAAACATAGAAATTGCATCGGAATTAAATTCAAAAGGCACAATGCCGACTAAAGTACAAGAGGACTGACACTCTATTTTTCTATGATTTGAACCTCTCCTGTGAGTACAGTTTTAGATTCCGATGCTTCACTCTACGTTTACTGTATACCTTGCACCTTCTTATTGACGATGAAACATGGAAATTGCATCGGAATTAAATTCGAAAGGCACAATGCCGACTAAAGTACAAGAGGACTGACACTCTAACTTTCTATGATTTGAACCTCTCCTGTGAGTCCAGTTTTAGATTCCGATGCTTCACTTCAGGTTTACTGTATAACTTGCACCTCCTTGTTGACGATGAAACACAGGAAATGCATCCGAATTTAATACAAATGGCACAGTGCCGACTTAATTATAGAGGAAAACACTCTCTCTTTCAATGATTTGAACCTCTCCTGTGAGTCCAGTTTTAGATTCCGAAACCTCACTTCAGGTTTACTGTATACCTTGCACCTTCTTATTGACGATAAAACATAGAAATTGCATCGGAATTAAATTCAAAAGGCACAATGCCGACTAAAGCACAAGAGGACTGACACTCTAACTTTCTATGATTTGAACCTCTCCTGTGAGTCCTGTTTTACATTCCGATGCTTCACTTCAGGTTTACTGTATACCTTGCACCTTCTTATTGACGATGAATCATGGAAATTGCATCGGAATTAAATTCAAAAGGCACAATGCCGACTAAAGTACAAGAGGACTGA
Organism: Schistocerca serialis cubense; assembly: GCF_023864345.2. Lineage (NCBI taxonomy): Eukaryota > Metazoa > Arthropoda > Insecta > Orthoptera > Acrididae > Schistocerca > Schistocerca serialis. The sequence goes on from NW_026047544.1 coordinate 84,813, forward strand.
CACTCTAACTTTCTATGATTTGAACCTCTCCTGTGAGTCCAGTTTTAGATTCCGATGCTTCACTTCAGGTTTACTGTATCCCTTGGACCTTCTTATTGACGATAAAACACAGAATTAGCATCCGAATTTAATACAAAAGTCACAATGCCGACTTATGTAAAAGAGGACTGACACACTCACTTGCTGTGATTTGAACCTCTCCTGTGAGTCCAGTTTTAGATTCCGATGGTTCACTTCATGTTTACTGTATACCTTGCACCTGCTTATTGACGATGGAATACAGAAATTGCATCCGAACTTAATACAAAGTGCACAATGCCGACTTAAGTAAAAGAGGACTGACACTAGCTCTTTCTATGATTTGAACCTCTCCTGTGAGTCCAGTTTTTGATTCCGATGCTTCATTTCAGGTTTACTGTATCCCTTGCACCTTCTTATTGACGATGAAACACAGAAATTGCATCCGAATTTAATACAAAAGGCACAATGCCGACTTAAGAACAAGAGGACTGACACTCTCCCTTTCTATGATTTGAACCTCTCCTGTGAGACCCGTTTTCGATTCCGATGCTTCACTTATGGTTTACTTTATCCCTTGGTCCTTCTTATTGACGATGAAACACAGAAATTTCATCGGAATTTAATACAAAGGGCACAATGCCGACTTAAGAAAAAGGGGATTGTCACTCTCTCTTCCTATGATTTGAACTTCTCCTGTGAGTCCAGTTTTAGATTCGGATGCTTCACTTCAGGTTTAATGTATAACTTGCATCTTCTTATTGACGATGAAACACAGGAAATGCGTCCGAATTTAATACAAATGGCACAATGCCGACTTAATTAAAGAGGACTGACACTCTCTCTTTCAATGATTTGAACCTCTCCTGTGAGTCCAGTTTTAGATTCCGATGCCTCACTTCAGGTTTACTGTATACCTTGCACCTTCTTATTGACGATGAAACATAGAAATTGCATCGGAAATAAATTCAAAAGGCACAATGCCGACTAAAGTACGAGAGGACTGACACTCTATTTTTCTATGATTTGAACCTCTCCTGTGAGTCCAGTTTACCATTCCGATGCTTCACTTCAGGTTTACTGTATACCTTGCACCTTCTTATTGACGATGAAACATGGAAATTGCATCGGAATTAAATTCAAAAGGCACAATGCCGACTAAAGTACAAGAGGACTGACACTCTAACTTTCTATAATTTGAACCTCTCCTGTGAGTCCAATTTTAGATTCCGATGCTTCACTTCAGGTTTACTGTATCCCTTGGACCTTCTTATTGACGATGAAACACAGAATTAGCATCCGAATTTAATACAAAAGGCACAATGTCGACTTATGTAAAAGAGGACTGACACTCTCACTTTCTGTGATTTGAACCTCTCCTGTGAGTCCAGTTTTAGATTCCGATGCTTCACTTCATGGTTACTGTATACCTTGCACCTTCTTATTGACGATGAAACACAGAAATTGCATCGGAATTAAATTCAAAAGGAACAATGCCGACTTAAGTACAACAGGACTGACACTCTAAATTTCTATGATTTGAACCTCTCCTGTGAGGCCAGTTTTAGATTTCGATGCTTCATTTCAGGTTTACTATATCCCTTGGACATTCTTATTGACGATGAAACACAGAAATTGCATCCAAATATAATACAAAAGGCACAATGCCGACTTAAGTACATGAGGACTGACACTCTCATTTTCTATGATTTGAACCTCTCCTGTGAGTCCAGTTTTAGATTCCGATGCATCACTTCAGGCTTACTGTATCCCTTGGACCTTCTCATTGACGATGAAACACAGAAATTGCATCCGAATTTAATACAAATGGCACAATGCCGACTTAAGTAAAAGAGGACTGACACTCTCTTTTTCTATGATTTGAACCTCTCCTGTGAGACCAGCTTTAGATTCCGATGCTTCATTTCAGGTTTACTGTATCCCTTGCACCTTCTTATTGACAATGAAACACAGAAATAGGATCCGAATTTAATACAAAGGGCACAATGCCGACTTAAGTAAAAGAGGACTGACATTCTCTCTTTCTATGATTTGAACCTCTCCTGTGAGTCCAGTTTTAGATTCCGATGCTTCATTTCAGGTATACTGTATCCCTTGCACTTTGTTATTGACGATGAAACACAGATATTGCATCCGAATTTAATACAAAATGCACAATGCCGACTTAAGTACAAGAAGACTGACACTCTCCCTTTCTATGATTTGAACCTCTCTTGTGAGACCAGTTTTAGATTCCGATGCTTCACTTATGGTTTACTGTATCGCTTGGTCCATCTTATTGACGATGAAACACAGAAATTTCATCGGAATTTATTACAAAAGGCACAATGCCGACTTAATTAAAGAGGACTGACACTCTCTCTTTCAATGATTTGAACCTCTCCTGTGAGTCCAGTTTTAGATTCCGTTGCCTCACTTCAGGTTTACTGTATACCTTGCACCTTCTTATTGGCGATGAAACATAGAAATTGCATTGGAATTAAATTCAAAAGGCACAATGCCGACTAAAGTAAAAGAGGACTGACACTCTATTTTTCTATGATTTGAACCTCTCCTGTGAGTACAGTTTTAGATTCCGATGCTTCACTCTAGGTTTACTGTATACCTTGCACCTTCTTATTGACGATGAAACATGGAAATTGCATCGGAATTAAATTCGAAAGGCACAATGCCGACTAAAGTACAAGAGGACTGACACTCTAACTTTCTATGATTTGATTCTCTCCTGTGAGTCCAATTTTTAGATTCCGATGCTTCACTTCAGATTTACTGCACACTTTGCACCTTCGTATTGACGATGAAACACAGGAATTGCATCGGAATTTAATACAAAAGGCACAATGCCGACTTAAGTACAAGAGGACTGACATTCTCACTTTCTACGATTTGAACTTCTCCTGTGATTCCAGTTTTAGATTCCGATGCTTCACTTCAGGTTTACTGTATGCCTTGCGCCTTCGTATTGACGATGAAGCACAGAAATTGCATCGGAATTAAATTCAAAAGACACAATGCCGACTTAAGTACAAGAGGACTGACACTCTAACAATCTATGATTTGAACCTCTCCTGTAAGTCCAGTTGCAGATTCCGATGCTTCACTTCAGGTTTACTGTATCCCTTGGACCTTTGTATTCACGATGAAGTACAGAAATTGCATCCGAATTAAATATTATAGGCACTATGCCGACTTAAGTAAAAGAGGACTGACACTCTCTCTTTCTATGATTTGGACCTCTCCTGTGAGTCCAGTTTTAGATTCCGATGCTTCACTACAGGTTTAGTGTATACCTTGCACACGCTTATTGATGATGAAACACAGAAATTGCATCGGAATTAAATTCAAAAGGCACAATGCCGACTTAAGTACAAGAGGACTGACACTCTAACTATCTATGACTTGAGCCTCTCCTGTGAGTCCAGTTTTAGATTCCGATGCTTCAATTCAGGTTTACTGTATACCTTGCACCATCTTATTGACGAAGAAACACAGAAATTGCATCGGAATTACATTCAGACGACACAATGCCGACTTAAGTATAAGAGGACTGACACTCTAAATATCTATGATTTGAACCTTTGCTGTGAGTCCAGTTTTAGATTCCGATGCTTCACTTCAGGTTTACTGTATACCTTGCACCTTCTTATTGACGATGAAACACAGAAGTTGCATGGGAATTAAATTCCAAAGGCACAATGCCGGCTTAAGTACAAGAGGACTGACACTCTAACTCTATACAATTTGAACCTCTCCTGTGAGTCCAGTCTTAGATTCCGATGCTTGACTTCTGGTTAACTGTATACCTTGCACTTTCTTATTGACGATGAAACACAGAAATTGCATCGGAATTTAATACAAAAGGCACAATGCCGACTTAAGTAAAAGAGCACTGACACTCTAACTATCTATGATTTGAACCTCTCCTGTGATTCCAGTTTGAGATTCCGATGCTTCACTTCAGGTTCACTGTATCCCTTGTACCTTCTTATTGACGATGAAACACAGAAATTGCATCCGAATTTAATACAAAAGGAACAATGCCGACTTCAGTACAAGAGGATTGACACTCTCACTTTCTATGATTTCAACCTCTCCTGTGAGTCCAGTTTTAGATTCCAATGCTTTACTTCAGGTTTACTGCATTCTTTGCACCTTCGTATTGACGATGAAACACAGGAATTGCATCGGAATTTAATACAAAAGGCACAATGCCGACTTAAGTACAAGAGGACTGACACTCTCACTTTCTATGATTTGAATCTCTCCTGTGATTCCAGTTTTAGATTCCGATGCTTCACTTCAGGTTTACTGTATACCTTGCACCGTCTTAATGACGATGAAACACAAAAATTGCATCGGAATTAAATTCAAAAGGCACAATGCCGACTTAAGTACAAGAGGACTGACACTCTAACTTTCTATGATATGAACCTCTCCTGTGAGTCCAGTTTTAGATTCCGATGCTTCACTTCAGGTTTACTGTATACCTTGCACCTTCTTATTGACGATGAAGCACAGAATTTGCATCGGAATTAAATTCAAAAGGCACAATGGCGACTTAAATACAAGAGGACTGACACTCTAACTCTCTACGATTTGAACCTCTCCTGTGAGTCCAGTTTTGGATTCCGAAGCTTCACTTCAGGTTTACTGTATATCTTGCACCTTCGTATTGACGATGAAGCACAGAAATTGCATCGGAATTAAATTCAAAAGACACAATGCCGACTTAAGTACAAGAGGACTGACACTCTAACTATCTATGATTTGAACCTCTCCTGTAAGTCCAGTTTTAGATTCCGATGCTTCACTTCTGGTTTACTGTATCCCTTGGATCTGCTTATTCACGATGAAATACAGAAATTGCATCCGAATTTAATACAATAGGCACTATGCCGACTTAACTAAAAGAGGACTGACACTCTCTCTTTCTATGATTTGAACCTCTCCTGTGAGTCCATATTTAGATTCCGATGCTTCACTTCTGGTTTACTGTATACCTTGCACCTTCTTATTGACGATGAAACACAGAAATTGCATCGGAATTTAATACAAAAGGCACAATGCCGACTTAAGTACAAGCGGACTGACACTCTCCCTTTCTATTATTTGAACCTCTCCTGTGAGTCCAGTTTTATATTCCGATGCTTCAAATCAGGTTTGCTGTATCCCTTGGACCTTCTTATTGACGATGAAACACAGATATTTCATCGCAATTTAATACAAAAGGCACACTGCCGACTTAAGTAAAAGAGGACTGTCACTCTCTCTTTCTATGATTTGAACCTCTTCTGTGAGTCGAGTTTTAGATTCCGATGCTTCACTTCAGGTTTACTGTTTAACTTGCACCTTCTTATTGACGATGAAACACAGGAATTGCATCGGAATTTAACAAAAAAGGCACAATGCCGACTTAAGTACAAGAAGACTGACACTCTAACTCTCTATGATTTGAACCTCTCCTGTGACTCCAGTTTAGGATTCCGATGCCTCACTTCACGTTTACTGTATACCTTGCACCTTCTTATTGACGATGAAACGCAGAAATTGCATCGGAATTAAATTCAAAAGACACAATGCCGACTTAAGTACAAGAGGACTGACACTCTAACTATCTATGATTTGAACCTTTGCTGTGAGTCCAGTTTCAGATTCCGATGCTTCACTTCAGGTTTACTGTATCCCTTGGACCTTCTTATTCACGATGTAATGCAGAAATTGCATTCGAATTTAATACAATAGGCACTATGCCGACTTAAGTAAAAGAGGACTGACACTCTCTCTTTCTATAATTTGAACCTCTCCTGTGAGTCCAGTTTTATATTCCGATGCTGCATCGGAATTTAATACAAAAGGCACAATGCCGACATAAGTACAAGAGGACTGACACTCTAACTATCTATGATTTGAACCTCTCCTGTGGGTCAAATTTTAGATTCCGATGCTTCACTTCAGGTTTACTATATCCCTTAGACCTTCCTATTGTGAATGAAACACAGAAATTGCATCGGAATTTAATACAAAAGGAACAATACCAACTTAAGTAAAAGAGGACTGTCACTCTCTCTTTCTATGATTTGAACCTCTCCTGTGAGTCGAGTTTTAGATTCTGTAGCTTCACTTCAGGTTTACTGTATAACTTGCACCTTCTTATTGACGATGAAACACAGGAATTGCATCGGAATTTAATACAAAAGGCACAATGCCGACTTAAGTACAAGAGGACTGACACTCTAACTCTCTATGATTTGAACCTCTCCTGTGACTCCAGTTTTGGATTCTGAGCTTCACTTCAGGTTTACTGTATACCTTGCACCTTCTTATTGACAATGAAACACAGAAATTGCATCGGAATTTAATTCAAAAGACACAATGCCGACCTAAGTACAAGACGACTGACACTCTAACTATCTATGATTTGAACCTCTCCTGTGAGTCCAGTTTTAGATTCCGATGCTTCACTTCAGGTTTACTGTATCCCTTGGACCTTCATATTGACGATGAAATACAGAAATTGCATCCGAATTTAATACAAAATGCACAATGCCGACTTAAGTAAAAGTGGGCTGACACTCTCTCTTTCTATGATTTGAACCTATCCTGTGAGTCCAGTGTTAGATTCCGATGCTTCACTTCAGGTTTACTGTATACCATGCACCTTCATATTGACGATGAAACACAGAAATAGCATCGGAATTTAATACAAAAGGCACAATGCCGACTTCAGTACAAGAGGTTTGACACTCTCACTTTCTATGATTTTAACCTCTCCTGTGAGTCCAGTTTTAGATTCCGATGCTTCACTTCAGGTTTACTGCATACTTTGCACCTTCTTATTGACAATGAAACACAGAAATTGCATCGGAATTAAATTCAAAAGGCACAATGCCGACTTAAGTACAAGAGGACTGAGACTCTAACTCTCTATGATTTGAACCTCTCCTGTGAGTCCAGTTTTGGATTCCGAAGCTTCACTTCAGGTTAACTGTATACCTTGCACCCTCTTATTGACGATGAAACACAGAAATTGCATCGGAATTTAATTCAAAAGACACAATGCCGACCTAAGTACAAGAGGACTGACACTCTCACTTTCTATGATTTGAAACTCTCCTATGAGTCAAGTTTTAGATTCCGATGCTTCACTTCAGGTTTACTGTATCCCTTGGAACTTCTTATTGACGATGAAACACAGAAATTGCATCCGAATTTAATACAAAAGGCACAATGCCGACTTCAGTACAAGAGGTTTGACACTCTCACTTTCTATGATTTTAACCTCTCCTGTGAGTCCAGTTTTAGATTCCGATGCTTCACTTCAGGTTTACTGCATACTTTGCATCTTCGTATTGACGATGAAACAATGGAATTGCGTCGGAATTTAATACAAAAGGCACAATGCCGCTTTAAGTACAAGGGGACTGACACTCTAACTCTCTATGATTTGAACCTCTCCTGTGACTCCAGTTTTGGATTCTGATGCTTCACTTCAGGTTTACTGTATACCTTGCACCTTCTTATTGACAATGAAACACAGAAATTGCATCGGAATTAAATTCAAAAGGCACAATGCCGACTTAAGTACAAGAGGACTGACACTCTAACTCTCTATGATTTGAACCTCTCCTGTGAGTCCAGTTTTGGATTCCGAAGCTTCACTTCAGGTTAACTGTATACCTTGCACCCTCTTATTGACGATGAAACACAGAAATTGCATCGGAATTAAATTCAAAAGACACAATGCCGACTTAAGTACAAGAGGACTGACCCTCTAACTATCTATGATTTGAACCTCTCCTGTGAGTCCAGTTTTAGATTCCGATGCTTCACTTCAGGTTTACTGTATACCTTGCACCTTCTTATTGACGATGAAACACAGAAATTGCAGCCGAATTTAATACAAAATGGACAATGCTGTCTAAAGTACAAGAGGACTGACACTCTCCCTTTCTATGATTTGAACCTCTCCTGTGGGTCAAATTTTAGATTCCGATGCTTCACTTCAGGTTTACTGTATCCCTTGGACCTTCTTATTGACGATGAAACACAGAAATTTCATCGGAATTTAATACAAAAGGCACAATGCCGACTTATATAAAAGAGGACTGTCACTCTCTCTTTCTATGATTTGAACCTCTCCTGTGAGTCCGGTTTTAGATTCCGATGCTTCACTTCAGGTTTACTGTATACCTTGCACCTTCTAATTGACGATGAAACACAGAAATTGCATCGGAATTAAATTCAAAAGGCACAACGCCGACTTAAGTACAAGAGGACTGACATTCTAACTCTCAACAATTTGAACCTCTCCTGTGAGTCCAGTTATAGATTCCGATGCTTCAGTTCAGGTTTACTGTATACCTTGCACCTTCTTATTGACGATGAAACACAGAAATTGCATGGTAATTAAATTCAAAAGGCACAATGCCGACTTAAGTACAAGAGGACTGACACTCTAACTCCCTACAATTTGAACCTCTCCAGTGAGTCCAGTTTTAGATTCCGATGCTTGACTTCTGGTTTACTGTATACCTTGCACCTTCTTGTTGACGATGAAACACAGAAGTTGCATCGGAATTTAATACAAAAGGCACTATGCCGACTTAAGTACAAGAGGACTGACATTCTAACTATCTATGATTTGAACCTCTCCTGTGATTCCAGTTTTAGATTCCGATGCTTCACTTCAGGTTTACTCTATCCCTTGGACCTTCTTATTGACGATGAAACACAGAAATTGCATCCGAATTTAATACAAAAGGCACAATGCCGACTTCAGTACAAGAGGATTGACACTCTCACTTTCTATGATTTGAACCTCTAATGTGAGTCCAGTTTTGGATTCCGATGCTTCACTTCAGGATTACTGCATACCTTGCACCTTCGTATTGACGATGAAACACAGGAATTGCATCGGAATTTAATACAAAAGGCACAACGCCGACTTAAGTACAAGAGGACTGACACTCTCACTTTCAATGATTTGAACCTCTCCTGTGATTCCAGTTTTAGATTCCGATGCTTCACTTCAGGTTTACTGTATACCTTGCACCGTCGTATTGATGATGAAACACAGAAATTGCATCCGAATATAATACAAAAGGCACAATGCCGACTTCAGTACAAGAGGTTTGACACTCTCACTTTCTATGATTTTAACCTCTCCTGTGAGTCCAGTTTTAGATTCCGATGCTTCACTTCAGGTTTACTGCATACTTTGACGATGAAACAAAGGAATTGCATCGGAATTTAATACAAATGGCACAATGCCGCTTTAAGTACAAGAGGACTGACACTCTCACTTTCTATGATTTGTACCTCTCCTGTGAGTCCTGTTTTAGATTCCGATGCTTCACTTCAAGTTTACTGTATACCTTGCACCTTCTTATTGACGATGAAACACAGAATTTGCATCGGAATTAAATTCAAAAGGCACAATGCCGACTTAAGTACGAGAGGACTGACCCTCTAACTATCTATGATTTGAACCTCTCCTGTGAGTCCAGTTTTAGATTCCGATGCTTCACTTCAGGTTTACTTTATCCCTTGGACCTTCTTATTGACGATGAAACACAGAAATTTCATCGGAATTTAATACAAAAGGCACAATGCCGACTTAAGTAAAAGAGGACTGTCACTCTCTCTTTCTAAGATTTGAACCTCTCCTGTGAGTCCAGTTTTAGATTCCGATGCTTCACGTCAGGTTTACTGTATACCTTGCACCTTCTTATTGACGATGAAACACAGAAATTGCATCGGAATTAAATTTAAACGATACAATGCCGACTTAAGTATAAGAGGACTGACACTCTAACTATCTATGGGTTGAACTTCTCCTGTGAGTCCAGTTTTGGATTCCGATGCTTCACTTCAGGTTTTCTGTATACCTTGCACCTTCTTATTGACGATGAAGCACAGAAATTGCATCGGAATTAAATTCAAAAGACAAAATGCCGACTTAAGTACAAGAGGACTGACACCCTAACTATCTATGATTTGAACCTTTCCTGTGAGTCCAGTTTTAGATTCCGATGCTTCACTTCAGGTTTACTGTATCCCTTGGACCTTCATATTGACGATGAAACACAGAAATTGCATCCGTATTTAATGCAAAAGGCACAATGCCGACTTCAGTACAGGAGTATTGACACTCTCACTTTCTATGATTTGATCCTCTCCTGTGAGTCCAGTTTTAGATTCCGATGCTTCACTTCAGGTTTACTGCATACTTTGCACCTTCGTATTGACGATGAAACAATGGAATTGCTTCGGAATTTAATACAAAAGGCACAAAGCCGACTTAAGTATAAGAGGACTGACACTCTAACTCTCTACAATTTGAACCTCTCCTGTGAATCCAGTTATAGATTCCGATGCTTCACTTCAGGTTTACTGTATACCTTGCAATTTCTTATTGACGAATAAACACAGAAATTGCATGGGAATTAAATTCCAAAAGGCACAATGCCGACTTAAGTACAAGAGGACTGACACTCTAACTCTCTACAATTTGTACCTCTCCAGTGAGTCCAGTTTTAGATTCCGATGCCTGACTTCTGGTTTACTGTATACCTTGCACCTTCTTGTTGACGATGAAACACAGAAATTGCATCGGAATTTAATACAAAAGGCACAATGCCGACTTAAGTACAAGAGGACTGACATTCTAACTATCTATGATTTGAACCTCTCCTGTGATTCCAGTTTTAGATTCCGATGCTTCACTTCAGGTTTACTCTATCCCTTGGACCTTCTTATTGACGATGAAGCAAAGAATTTGCATCCGAATTTAATACAAAAGGCACAATGCCGACTTCAGTACAAGAGGATTGACACTCTCACTTTCTATGATTTGAACCTCTCCTGTGAGTCCAGTTTTAGATTCCGATGCTTCACTTCAGGTTTACTGCATACTTTGCTCCTTCGTATTGACGATGAAACACAGGAATTGCATCGGAATTTAATACAAAAGACACAATGCCGACTTAAGTACAAGAGGACTGACACTCTCACTTTCAATGATTTGAACCTCTCGTGTGATTCCAGTTTTAGATTCCGATGCTTCACTTCAGGTTTACTGTATACCTTGCACCGTCGTATTGATGATGAAATACAGAAATTGCGTCGGAATTAAATTCAAAAGGCACAATGCCGACTTAAGTACAAGAGGACTGACACTGTAACTCTCTACAATTTGAACCTCTCCTGTGAGTCCAGTTTTAGATTCCGATGCTTCAGTTCAGGTTTACTGTATACCTTGCACCTTCTTATTGACGATGAATCACAGAAATTGCATCGGAATTAAATTCAAAAGGTACAATGCCGACTTAAGTACAGGAGGACTGACACTCTAACTCTCTACAGTTTGAACCTCTCCTGTGAGTCCAGTTTTAGATTCCGATGCTTCACTTCTGGTTTACTGTCTACCTTGCACCTTCTTATTGACGATGAAACACAGAAATTGCGTCGGAATTTAATACAAAAGGCACAATGCCGACATAAGTACAAGAGGACTGACACTCTAACTATCTATGATTTGAACCTCTCCTGTGAGTCAAATTTTAGATTCCGATGCTTCACTTCAGGCTTACTATATCCCTTAGACCTTCCTATTGTGAATGAAACACAGAAATTGCATCGGAATTTAATACAAAAGGAACAATACCAACTTAAGTAAAAGAGGACTGTCACTCTCTCTTTCTATGATTTGAACCTCTCCTGTGAGTCGAGTTTTAGATTCTGTTGCTTCACTACAGGTTTACTGTATAACTTGCACCTTCTTATTGACGATGAAACACAGGAATTGCATCGGAATTTAATACAAAAGGCAAAATGCCGACTTAAGTACAAGAGGACTGACACTCTAACTCTCTATGATTTGAACCTCTCCTGTGACTCCAGTTTTGGATTCTGAGCTTCACTTCAGGTTTACTGTATACCTTGCACCTTCTTATTGACAATGAAACACAGAAATTGCATCGGAATTTAATTCAAAAGACACAATGCCGACCTAAGTACAAGACGACTGACACTCTAACTATCTATGATTTGAACCTCTCCTGTGAGTCCAGTTTTAGATTCCGATGCTTCACTTCAGGTTTACTGTATCCCTTGGACCTTCATATTGACGATGAAATACAGAAATTGCATCCGAATTTAATACAAAATGCACAATGCCGACTTAAGTAAAAGTGGGCTGACACTCTCTCTTTCTATGATTTGAACCTATCCTGTGAGTCCAGTGTTAGATTCCGATGCTTCACTTCAGGTTTACTGTATACCATGCACCTTCATATTGACGATGAAACACAGAAATAGCATCGGAATTTAATACAAAAGGCACAATGCCGACTTCAGTACAAGAGGTTTGACACTCTCACTTTCTATGATTTTAACCTCTCCTGTGAGTCCAGTTTTAGATTCCGATGCTTCACTTCAGGTTTACTGCATACTTTGCATCTTCGTATTGACGATGAAACAATGGAATTGCGTCGGAATTTAATACAAAAGGCACAATGCCGCTTTAAGTACAAGGGGACTGACACTCTAACTCTCTATGATTTGAACCTCTCCTGTGACTCCAGTTTTGGATTCTGATGCTTCACTTCAGGTTTACTGTATACCTTGCACCTTCTTATTGACAATGAAACACAGAAATTGCATCGGAATTAAATTCAAAAGGCACAATGCCGACTTAAGTACAAGAGGACTGACACTCTAACTCTCTATGATTTGAACCTCTCCTGTGAGTCCAGTTTTGGATTCCGAAGCTTCACTTCAGGTTAACTGTATACCTTGCACCCTCTTATTGACGATGAAACACAGAAATTGCATCGGAATTTAATTCAAAAGACACAATGCCGACCTAAGTACAAGAGGACTGACACTCTCACTTTCTATGATTTGAAACTCTCCTATGAGTCAAGTTTTAGATTCCGATGCTTCACTTCAGGTTTACTGTATCCCTTGGAACTTCTTGTTGACGATGAAACACAGATATTGCATCCGAATTTAATACAAAAGGCACAATGCCGACTTCAGTACAAGAGGTTTGACACTCTCACTTTCTATGATTTTAACCTCTCCTGTGAGTCCAGTTTTAGATTCCGATGCTTCACTTCAGGTTTACTGTATACCTTGCACCGTCGTATTGATGATGAAACACAGAAATTGCATCCGAATTTAATACAAAAGGCACAATGCCGACTTCAGTACAAGAGGTTTGACACTCACTTTCTATGATTTTAACCTCTCCTGTGAGTCCAGTTTTAGATTCCGATGCTTCACTTCAGGTTTACTGCATACTTTGACGATGAAACAAAGGAATTGCATCGGAATTTAATACAAATGGCACAATGCCGCTTTAAGTACAAGAGGACTGACACTCTCACTTTCTATGATTTGTACCTCTCCTGTGAGTCCTGTTTTGGATTCCGATGCTTCACTTCAAGTTTACTGTATACCTTGCACCTTCTTATTGACGATGAAACACAGAATTTGCATCGGAATTAAATTCAAAAGGCACAATGCCGACTTAAGTACGAGAGGACTGACCCTCTAACTGTCTATGATTTGAACCTCTCCTGTGAGTCCAGTTTTAGATTCCGATGCTTCACTTCAGGTTTACTTTATCCCTTGGACCTTCTTATTGACGATGAAACACAGAAATTTCATCGGAATTTAATACAAAAGGCACAATGCCGACTTAAGTAAAAGAGGACTGTCACTCTCTCTTTCTAAGATTTGAACCTCTCCTGTGAGTCCAGTTTTAGATTCCGATGCTTCACGTCAGGTTTACTGTATACCTTGCACCTTCTTATTGACGATGAAACACAGAAATTGCATCGGAATTAAATTTAAACGATACAATGCCGACTTAAGTATAAGAGGACTGACATTCTAACTATCTATGGGTTGAACTTCTCCTGTGAGTCCAGTTTTGGATTCCGATGCTTCACTTCAGGTTTTCTGTATACCTTGCACCTTCTTATTGACGATGAAGCACAGAAATTGCATCGGAATTAAATTCAAAAGACAAAATGCCGACTTAAGTACAAGAGGACTGACACCCTAACTATCTATGATTTGAACCTTTCCTGTGAGTCCAGTTTTAGATTCCGATGCTTCACTTCAGGTTTACTGTATCCCTTGGACCTTCATATTGACGATGAAACACAGAAATTGCATCCGTATTTAATGCAAAAGGCACAATGCCGACTTCAGTACAGTAGTATTGACACTCTCACTTTCTATGATTTGATCCTCTCCTGTGAGTCCAGTTTTAGATTCCGATGCTTCACTTCAGGTTTACTGCATACTTTGCATCTTCGTATTGACGATGAGACAATGGAATTGCTTCGGAATTTAATACAAAAGGCACAAAGCCGACTTAAGTATAAGAGGACTGACACTCTAACTCTCTACAATTTGAACCTCTCCTGTGAATCCAGTTATAGATTCCGATGCTTCACTTCAGGTTTACTGTATACCTTGCAATTTCTTATTGACGAATAAACACAGAAATTGCATGGGAATTAAATTCCAAAAGGCACAATGCCGACTTAAGTACAAGAGGACTGACACTCTAACTCTCTACAATTTGTACCTCTCCAGTGAGTCCAGTTTTAGATTCCGATGCCTGACTTCTGGTTTACTGTATACCTTGCACCTTCTTGTTGACGATGAAACACAGAAATTGCATCGGAATTTAATACAAAAGGCACAATGCCGACTTAAGTACAAGAGGACTGACATTCTAACTATCTATGATTTGAACCTCTCCTGTGATTCCAGTTTTAGATTCCGATGCTTCACTTCAGGTTTACTCTATCCCTTGGACCTTCTTATTGACGATGAAGCAAAGAATTTGCATCCGAATTTAATACAAAAGGCACAATGCCGACTTCAGTACAAGAGGATTGACACTCTCACTTTCTATGATTTGAACCTCTCCTGTGAGTCCAGTTTTAGATTCCGATGCTTCACTTCAGGTTTACTGCATACTTTGCTCCTTCGTATTGACGATGAAACACAGGACTTGCATCGGAATTTAATACAAAAGACACAATGCCGACTTAAGTACAAGAGGACTGACACTCTCACTTTCAATGATTTGAACCTCTCGTGTGATTCCAGTTTTAGATTCCGATGCTTCACTTCAGGTTTACTGTATACCTTGCACCGTCGTATTGATGATGAAATACAGAAATTGCGTCGGAATTAAATTCAAAAGGCACAATGCCGACTTAAGTACAAGAGGACTGGCACTGTAAATCTCTACAATTTGAACCTCTCCTGTGAGACCAGTTTTAGATTCCGATGCTTCAGTTCAGGTTTACTGTATACCTTGCACCTTCTTATTGACGATGAATCACAGAAATTGCATCGGAATTAAATTCAAAAGGTACAATGCCGACTTAAGTACATGAGGACTGACACTCTAACTCTCTACAGTTTGAACCTCTCCTGTGAGTCCAGTTTTAGATTCCGATGCTTCACTTCTGGTTTACTGTCTACCTTGCACCTTCTTATTGACGATGAAACACAGAAATTGCGTCGGAATTTAATACAAAAGGCACAATGCCGACTTAAGTACAAGAGGACTGACACTCTAACTCTCTATAAATTGATCCTCTCCTGTGAGTCCAGTGTTGGATTCCGATGATTCACTTCAGGTTTTCTGTATACCTTGCACCTTCTTATTGATGATGAAACACAGAAATTGCATCAGAATTAAATTCAAAAGACACAATGACGACTTAAGTACAAGAGGACTGACACTCTAACTATCTATGATTTGAACCTCTCCTGTGAGTCAAATTTTAGATTCCGATGCTTCACTTCAGGTTTACTATATCCCTTAGACCTTCCTATTGTGAATGAAACACAGAAATTGCATCGGAATTTAATACAAAAGGAACAATACCAACTTAAGTAAAAGAGGACTGTCACTCTCTCTTTCTATGATTTGAACCTCTCCTGTGAGTCGAGTTTTAGATTCTGTTGCTTCACTTCAGGTTTACTGTATAACTTGCACCTTCTTATTGACGATGAAACACAGGAATTGGATCGGAATTTAATACAAAAGGCACAATGCCGACTTAAGTACAAGAGGACTGACACTCTAACTCTCTATGATTTGAACCTCTCCTGTGACTCCAGTTTTGGATTCTGAGCTTCACTTCAGGTTTACTGTATACCTTGCACCTTCTTATTGACAATGAAACACAGAAATTGCATCGGAATTTAATTCAAAAGACACAATGCCGACCTAAGTACAAGACGACTGACACTCTAACTATCTATGATTTGAACCTCTCCTGTGAGTCCAGTTTTAGATTCCGATGCTTCACTTCAGGTTTACTGTATCCCTTGGACCTTCATATTGACGATGAAATACAGAAATTGCATCCGAATTTAATACAAAATGCACAATGCCGACGTAAGTAAAAGTGGGCTGACACTCTCTCTTTCTATGATTTGAACCTATCCTGTGAGTCCTGTGTTAGATTCCGATGCTTCACTTCAGGTTTACTGTATACCATGCACCTTCATATTGACGATGAAACACAGAAATAGCATCGGAATTTAATACAAAAGGCACAATGCCGACTTCAGTACAAGAGGTTTGACACTCTCACTTTCTATGATTTTAACCTCTCCTGTGAGTCCAGTTTTAGATTCCGATGCTTCACTTCAGGTTTTCTGCATACTTTGCATCTTCGTATTGACGATGAAACAATGGAATTGCGTCGGAATTTAATACAAAAGGCACAATGCCGCTTTAAGTACAAGGGGACTGACACTCTAACTCTCTATGATTTGAACCTCTCCTGTGACTCCAGTTTTGGATTCTGATGCTTCACTTCAGGTTTACTGTATACCTTGCACCTTCTTATTGACAATGAAACACAGAAATTGCATCGGAATTAAATTCAAAAGGCACAATGCCGACTTAAGTACAAGAGGACTGACACTCTAACTCTCTATGATTTGAACCTCTCCTGTGAGTCCAGTTTTGGATTCCGAAGCTTCACTTCAGGTTAACTGTATACCTTGCACCCTCTTATTGACGATGAAACACAGAAATTGCATCGGAATTTAATTCAAAAGACACAATGCCGACCGAAGTACAAGAGGACTGACACTCTCACTTTCTATGATTTGAAACTCTCCTATGAGTCAAGTTTTAGATTCCGATGCTTCACTTCAGGTTTACTGTATCCCTTGGAACTTCTTATTGACGATGAAACACAGAAATTGCATCCGAATTTAATACAAAAGGCACAATGCCGACTTCAGTACAAGAGGTTTGACACTCTCACTTTCTATGATTTTAACCTCTCCTGTGAGTCCAGTTTTAGATTCCGATGCTTCACTTCAGGTTTACTGCATACTTTGCATCTTCGTATTGACGATGAAACAATGGAATTGCGTCGGAATTTAATACAAAAGGCACAATGCCGCTTTAAGTACAAGGGGACTGACACTCTAACTCTCTATGATTTGAACCTCTCCTGTGACTCCAGTTTTGGATTCTGATGCTTCACTTCAGGTTTACTGTATACCTTGCACCTTCTTATTGACAATGAAACACAGAAATTGCATCGGAATTAAATTCAAAAGGCACAATGCAGACTTAAGTACAAGAGGACTGACACTCTAACTCTCTATGATTTGAACCTCTCCTGTGAGTCCAGTTTTGGATTCCGAAGCTTCACTTCAGGTTAACTGTATACCTTGCACCCTCTTATTGACGATGAAACACAGAAATTGCATCGGAATTAAATTCAAAAGACACAATGCCGACTTAAGTACAAGAGGACTGACCCTCTAACTATCTATGATTTGAACCTCTCCTGTGAGTCCAGTTTTAGATTCCGATGCTTCACTTCAGGTTTACTGTATACCTTGCACCTTCTTATTGACGATGACACACAGAAATTGCATCGGAATTAAATTCAAAAGGCACAATGCCGACTTAAGTACAAGAGGACTGACCCTCTAACTATCTATGATTTGAACCTCTCCTGTGAGTCCAGTTTTAGATTCCGATGCTTCACTTCAGGTTTACTTTATCCCTTGGACCTTCTTATTGACGATGAAACACAGAAATTTCATCGGAATTTAATTCAAAAGGCACAATGCCGACTTAAGTAAAAGAGGACTGTCACTCTCTCTTTCTAAGATTTGAACCTCTCCTGTGAGTCCAGTTTTAGATTCCGATGCTTCACTTCAGGTTTACTGTATACCTTGCACCTTCTTATTGACGATGACACACAGAAATTGCATCGGAATTAAATTCAAAAGGCACAATGCCGACTTAAGTACAAGAGGACTGACCCTCTAACTATCTATGATTTGAACCTCTCCTGTGAGTCCAGTTTTGGATTCCGATGCTTCACTTCAGGTTTTCTGTATACCTTGCACCTTCTTATTGACGATGAAACACAGAAATTGCATGGTAATTAAATTCAAAAGGCACAATGCCGACTTAAGTACAAGAGGACTGACACTCTACCTCTCTACAATTTGAACCTCTCCAGTGAGTCCAGTTTTAGATTCCGATGCTTGACTTCTGGTTTACTGTATACCTTGCACCTTCTTGTTGACGATGAAACACAAGAGTTGCATCGGAATTTAATACAAAAGGCACAATGCCGACTTAAGTACAAGAGGACTGACATTCTAACTATCTATGATTTGAACCTCTCCTGTGATTCCAGTTTTAGATTCCGATGCTTCACTTCAGGTTTACTCTATCCCTTGGACCTTCTTATTGACGATGAAACACAGAAATTGCATCCGAATTTAATACAAAAGGCACAATGCCGACTTCAGTACAAGAGGATTGACACTCTCACTTTCTATGATTTGAACCTCTAATGTGAGTCCAGTTTTGGATTCCGATGCTTCACTTCAGGATTACTGCATACTTTGCACCTTCGTATTGACGATGAAACACAGGAATTGCATCGGAATTTAATACAAAAGGCACAACGCCGACTTAAGTACAAGAGGACTGACACTCTCACTTTCAATGATTTGAACCTCTCCTGTGATTCCAGTTTTAGATTCCGATGCTTCACTTCAGGTTTACTGTATACCTTGCACCGTCGTATTGATGATGAAACACAGAAATTGCATCCGAATTTAATACAAAAGGCACAATGCCGACTTCAGTACAAGAGGTTTGACACTCTCACTTTCTATGATTTTAACCTCTCCTGTGAGTCCAGTTTTAGATTCCGATGCTTCACTTCAGGTTTACTGCATACTTTGACGATGAAACAAAGGAATTGCATCGGAATTTAATACAAAAGGCACAATGCCGCTTTAAGTACAAGAGGACTGACACTCTCACTTTCTATGATTTGTACCTCTCCTGTGAGTCCTGTTTTAGATTCCGATGCTTCACTTCAAGTTTACTGTATACCTTGCACCTTCTTATTGACGATGAAACACAGAATTTGCATCGGAATTAAATTCAAAAGGCACAATGCCGACTTAAGTACAAGAGGACTGACCCTCTAACTATCTATGATTTGAACCTCTCCTGTGAGTCCAGTTTGAGATTCCGATTCTTCACTTGAGGTTTACTGTATACCTTGCACCTTCTTATTGACGATGAAACACAGAAAATGCAGCCGAATTTAATACAAAAGGGACAATGCTGTCTTAAGTACAAGAGGACTGACACTCTCGCTTTCTATGATTTGAACCTCTCCTGTGAGTCCAGTTTTAGATTCCGATGCTTCACTTCAGGTTTACTGTACACCTTGGACCTTCTTATTGACGATGAAACACAGAAATTTCATCGGAATTTAATACAAAAGGCACAATGCCGACTTAAGTAAAAGAGGACTGTCACTCTCTCTTTATATGATTTGAACCTCTCCTGTGAGTCCAGTTTCAGATTACGATGCTTAACTTCAGGTTTACTGTATACCTTGCACCTTCTTATTGACGATGAAACACAGAAATTTTATCGGAATTAAATTTAAACGACACAATGCCGACTTAAGTATAAGAGGACTGACACTCTAACTATCTATGATTTGAACCTCTCCTGCGAGTCCAGTTTTGGATTCCGATGCTTCACTTCAGGTTTACTGTATACCTTGCACCTTCGTATTGACAATGAAACACAGAAATTGCATCGGAATTAAATTCAAAAGACACAATGCCGACTTAAGTACAAGAGGACTTACACTCTAACTATCTATGATTTGAACCTCTCCTGCGAGTCCAGTTTTAGATTCCGATGCTTCACTTCAAGTTTTTTGTATCCCTTGGACCTTCTTATTGACGATGAAATACAGAAATTGCTTCCGAATTTAATACAATAGGCACTATGCCGACTTAAGTAAAAGAGGACAGACACTCTCTCTTTCTATGATTTGAACCTCTCCTGTGAGTCCAGTTTTAGATTCCGATGCTTCAGGTTTACTGTATACCTTGCACCCTCTTATTGACGATGAAACACAGAAATTGCATCGGAATTAAATTCAAAAGGCACAAGGCCGACTTAAGTAGAAGAGGACTGACACTCTAACTACCTATGATTTGAACCTCTCCAGTGAGTCCAGTTTCAGATTCCGATGCTTCACTTCAGGTTTACTGTATACCTTGCACCTTCTTATTGACGATGAAACACAGAAATTGCATCGGAATTAAATTCAAAAGGCACAATGGCGACTTAAGTACAACAGGACTGACACTCCAACTCTCTACAATTTGAACCTTACCTGTGATTCCAGTTTTAGATTCCGATGCTTCACTTCAGGTTTACTGTATCCCTTGGACCTTCTTATTGACGATGAAACACAGAAATTGCATCCGAATTTAATACAAAAGGCACAATGCCGACTTCAGGACAAGAGGACAGACACTCTCACTTTCTATGATTTGAACCTCTCCTGTGAGTCCAGTTTTAAATTCCGATGCTTCACTTCAGGTTTACTGCATACTTTGCACCTTCGTATTGACGATGAAACACAGGAATTGCTTCGGAATTTAATACAAAAGGCACAATGCCGACTTAAGTACAAGAGGACTGACACTCTCACTTTCTATGATTTGAACCTCTCCTGTGATTCCAGTTTTAGATTCCGATGCTTCACCTCAGGTTTACTGTATACCTTGCACCGTCTTATTGACGATGAAACACAAAAATTGCATCGGAATTAAATTCAAAAGGCACAATGCCGACTTAAGTACAAGAGGACTGACACTCTAACTCTCTATGATTTGAACCTCTCCTGTGAGTCCAGTTTTGGATTCCGAAGCTTCACTTTAGGTTTACTGTATACCTTGCACCTTCTTATTGACGATGAAACACAGAAATTGCATCGGAATTAAATTCAAAAGACACAATGCCTCCTTAGGTACAAGAGGACTGACACTCTATCTATGATTTGAACCTCTCCTGTGAGTCCAGATTTAGATTCCGGCGCTTCACTTTAGGTTTACTGTATACCTTGCACCTTCTTATTGACGATGAAACACAGAAATTGCAGCCGAATTTAATACAAAAGGGACAATTCTGTCTTAAGTACAAGAGGACTGACACTATCCCTTTCTATGATTTGAACCTCTCCTGTGAGTCTAGTTTTAGATTCCGATGCTTCACTTCAGGTTTACTGTATCCCTTGGACCTTCTTATTGACGATGAAATACAGGAATTGATTATGAATCTAATACAAATGGCACAATGCCGACCTAAGTAAAAGAGGACTGACACTCTCTCTTTGTTTGATTTGAACCTATCCATTGAGTCCAGTGTTAGATTCCGATGTTTCACTTCAGGTTTACTGTATTCCTTGCACCTTCTTATTGACGATGAAATACAGAAATTGCATCGGAATTAAATTCAAAAGGCACAATGCCGACTTAAGTATAAGTGGACTGCCACTTTAAATATCTATGATTTGAACTTCTCCTGTCAGCCCAGTTTTAGATTCCGATGGTTCACTTCAGGTTTACTGTTTACCTTCCACCTTCTTATTGACGAGGAAACACAAAAATTGCATCGGAATTAAATTCAAACGACACAATGCCGACTTAAGTATAAGTGGACTGCCACTCTAACTATCTATGATTCGAACTTCTCCTGTGAGCCCAGTTTTAGATTCCGATGCTTCACTTCAGGTTTACTGTATACCTTGGATCTTCTTATTGACGATGAATCACAGAAATTGCATCGGAATTAAATTCAAAAGGCACAATGCCCACTTAAGTACAAAAGGACTGACACTCTAACTCTCTACAGTTTCAACCTCTCCTGTGAGTTTAGTTTTAGATTCCGGCGCTTCACTTCTGGTTTACTATATACCTTGCACCTTCTTATTGACGATGAAACACAGAAATTGCATCGGAATATAATACAAAAGGCACAATGCCGACTTGAGTACAAGAGGACTGACGCTCTAACTATCTATGATTTTAACCTCTCGTGTGAGTCAAATTTTAGATTCCGATGCTTCACTTCAGGTTTACTGTATCCCTTAGACCTTCTTATTGTCAATGAAACACAGAAATTGCATCCGAATTTAGTACAAAAAGCACAATGCCGACTTCAGTACAAGAGGTTTGACACTCTCAATTTCTATGATTTGAACCTCTCCTGTGAGTCCAGTTTTAGATTCCGATACTTCACTTCAGGTTTACTGCATACCTTGCACCTTCTTATTGACGATGAAACACAGAAATTTCATCGGAATTTAATACAAAAGGCACAATGCCGACTTAAGTAAAAGAGGACTGTCACTCTCTCTTTCTATGATTTGAACCTCTCCTGTGAGTCGAGTTTTAGTTTCCGATGCTTCACTTCAGGTTTACTGTATAACTTGCACCTTCTTATTGACGATGAAACACAGGAATTGCATCGGAATTAAATTCAAAAGACACAATGCCGACTTAAGTACAAGAGGACTGACACTCTAACTATCTATGATTTGAACGTCTCCTGTGAGTCCAGTTTTTGATTCCGATGCTTCACTTCAGGTTTACTGTATCCCTTGGACCTTCTTATTGACGATGAAATACAGAAATTGCATCCGAATTTAATACAAAATGCACAATGCCGACTTAAGTAAAAGACGGCTGACACTCTCTCTTTCTATGATTTGAACCTATCCTGTGAGTCCAGTGTTAGATTCCGATGCTTCACTTCAGGTTTACTGCATACTTTGCACGTTCGTATTGACGATGAAACACAGGAATTGCATCGGAATTTAATACAAAAGGCACAATGCCGACTTAAGTACAAGAGGACTGAATTCTCACCTTCTATGATTTGACCTCTCCTGTGATTCCTGTTTTAGATTCCGATGCTTCACTTCAGGTTTACTGTATACCTTGCACCGTCTTATTGACGATGAAACACTAAAATTGCATCTGAATTAAATTCAAAAGGCAAATAGCCGACTTAAGTACAAGAGGACTGACACTCTAACTTTCTATGATTTGAACCTCTCCTGTGAGTCCAGCTTTAGATTCCGATGCTTCACGTCAGGTTTATTGTATACCTTCCACCTTCTTATTGACGATGGAACACAGAATTTGCATCGGAATTAAATTCAAATGGCACAATGCCGACTTAAGTACAAGAGGGCTGACACTCTAACTCTCTATGATTTGAACCTCTCCTGTAAGTCCGGTTTTGGATTCCGAAGCATCACTTCAGGTTTACTGTATACCTTGCACCTTCTTATTGACGATGGAACACAGAAATTGCATCGGAATTAAATTGAAAAGACACAATGCCGACTTAAGTACAAGAGGACCGACACTCTAACTATCTTTGATTTGAACCTCTCCTGTGAGTCCAGTTTTAGATTCCGATGCTTCACTTCCGGTTTAGTGTATCCCTTGGACCTTCATTTTGACGATGAAAAACAGAAATTGCATCCGAATTTAATACAATAGTCACTATGCCGACTTAAGTAAAAGAGGACTGACACTCTCTCTTTCTTTGATTTGAACCTCTCCTGTGAGTCCAGTTTTAGATTCCGATGCTTCACTTCAGGTTTACTGTATCCCTTGGACCTTCTTATTGACGATGAAATATAGAAATTGGATCCGAATGTAATACAAAAGGCACAATGCCGACTTAAGTGAAAGAGGAGTGACACTCTCTTTTTCTATGATTTGAACCTCTCCTGTGAGACCAGTTTTAGATTCCGATGCTTCACTTCAGGTTTACCGTATACCTTGCACCTTCTTATTGACGATGAAACAAAGAAATTGCATTGGAATTAAATTCAAAAGACACAATGCTGACTTAAGTACAAGAGGACTGACATTCTAACTATCTATGATTTGAACTTCTCCTGTGAGTCCAGTTTTAGATTCCGATGCTTCACTTCAGGTTTACTGTATTCCTTGCACCTTCTTATTGACGATGAAACACAGAAATTGCAGCCGAATTTAATACAAAAGGGACAATGCCGACTTAAGTACAAGAGGCCTGACACTCTCCCTTTCTATGATTTGAACCTCTCCTGTGAGTTTAGTTTTAGATTCCGATACTTCACTTCAGGTTTACTGCATACCTTGCACCTTCTTATTGACGATGTAACACAGAAATTTCATCGGAATTTAATACAAAAGGCACAATGCCGACTTAAGTAAAAGAGGACTGTCACTCTCTCTTTCTATGATTTGAACCTCTCCTGTGAGTCGAGTTTTAGTTTCCGTTGCTTCACATCAGGTTTACTGTATAACTTGCACCTTCTTATTGACGATGAAACACAGGAATTGCATCGGAATTAAATTCAAAAGACACAATGCCGACTTAAGTACAAGAGGACTGACACTCTAACTATCTATGATTTGAACGTCTCCTGTGAGTCCAGTTTTTGATTCCGATGCTTCACTTCAGGTTTACTGTATCCCTTGGACCTTCTTATTGACGATGAAATACAGAAATTGCATCCGAATTTAATACAAAATGCACAATGCCGACTTAAGTAAAAGACGGCTGACACTCTCTCTTTCTATGATTTGGACCTATCCTGTGAGTCCAGTGTTAGATTCCGATGCTTCACTTCAGGTTTACTGCATACTTTGCACGTTCGTATTGACGATGAAACACAGGAATTGCATCGGAATTTAATACAAAAGGCACAATGCCGACTTAAGTACAAGAGGACTGACACTCTCACCTTCTATGATTTGACCTCTCCTGTGATTCCAGTTTTAGATTCCGATGCTTCACTTCAGGTTTACTGTATACCTTGCACCGTCTTATTGACGATGAAACACAAAAATTGCATCTGAATTAAATTCAAAAGGCAAATAGCCGACTTAAGTACAAGAGGACTGACACTCTAACTTTCTATGATTTGAACCTCTCCTGTGAGTCCAGTTTTAGATTCCGATGCTTCACTTCAGGTTTATTGTATACCTTGCACCTTCTTATTGACGATGGACCACAGTATTTGCATCGGAATTAAATTCAAATGGCACAATGCCGACTTAAGTACAAGAGGGCTGACACTCTAACTCTCTATGATTTGAACCTCTCCTGTAAGTCCGGTTTTGGATTCCGAAGCATCACTTCAGGTTTACTGTATACCTTGCACCTTCTTATTGACGATGGAACACAGAAATTGCTTCGGAATTAAATTGAAAAGACACAATGCCGACTTAAGTACAAGAGGACCGACACTCTAACTATCTTTGATTTGAACCTCTCCTGTGAGTCCAGTTTTAGATTCCGATGCTTCACTTCCGGTTTAGTGTATCCCTTGGACCTTCATTTTGACGATGAAAAACAGAAATTGCATCCGAATTTAATACAATAGTCACTATGCCGACTTAAGTAAAAGAGGACTGACACTCTCTCTTTCTTTGATTTGAACCTCTCCTGTGAGTCCAGTTTTAGATTCCGATGCTTCACTTCAGGTTTACTGTATCCCTTGGACCTTCTTATTGACGATGAAATATAGAAATTGGATCCGAATGTAATACAAAAGGCACAATGCCGACTTAAGTGAAAGAGGAGTGACACTCTCTTTTTCTAAGATTTGAACCTCTCCTGTGAGACCAGTTTTAGATTCCGATGCTTCACTTCAGGTTTACTGTATTCCTTGCACCTTCTTATTGACGATGAAACAAAGAAATTGCATCGGAATTAAATTCAAAAGACACAATGCTGACTTAAGTACAAGAGGACTGACACTCTAACTATCTATGATTTGAACTTCTCCTGTGAGTCCAGTTTTAGATTCCGATGCTTCACTTCAGGTTTACTGTATACCTTGCACCTTCTTATTGACGATGAAACACAGAAATTGCAGCCGAATTTACTACAAAAGGGACAATGCCGACTTAAGTACAAGAGGCCTGACACTCTCCCTTTCTATGATTAGAACCTATCCTGTGGGTCCAGTTTGAGATTCCGATGCTTCACTTCAGGTTTACTGTATCATTTGGACCTTCTTATTGACGATGAAACGCAGAAATTTCATTGGAATTTAATACAAAAGGCAC
Organism: Schistocerca serialis cubense; assembly: GCF_023864345.2. Taxonomy (NCBI): domain Eukaryota; kingdom Metazoa; phylum Arthropoda; class Insecta; order Orthoptera; family Acrididae; genus Schistocerca; species Schistocerca serialis. Next base: position 111,348 of record NW_026047544.1, read on the forward strand.
AATGCCGACTTAAGTAAAAGAGGACTGTCAATCTCTCTTTCTATGATTTGAACCTCTCCTGTGAGTCCAGTTATAGATTCCAATGCTTCACTTCAGGTTTACTGTATACCTTGCACCCTCTTATTGACGATGAAACACAGAAATTGCATCGGAATTAAATTTAAACGACACAATGCCGACTTAAGTATAAGAGGACTGACACTCTATCTATGATTTGAACCTCTACTGTGAGTCCAGTTTTGTTTCCGATGCTTCACTTCAGGTTTACTGTATACCTTGCACCTTCTTATTGACGATCAAACACAGAAATTGCATCGGAATTAAATTCAAAAGACACAATGCCGACTTAAGTACAAGAGAACTGACACTCTAACTATCTATGATTTGAACCTCTCCTGTGAGTCCAGTTTTAGATTCCGATGCTTAACTTCAGGTTTACTGTATACCTTGCACCTTCTTATTGACGATGAAACACAGAAATTGCATCGGAATTAAATTCAAAAGACACAATGCCGACTTAAGAATAGGAGGACTGACACTCTAACTATATATGATTTGAACCTCTCCTGTGAGTCCAGTTTTACGATCCGATGCTTCACTTCAGGTTTACTGTATCCCTTGGACCTTCTTATTGACGATGAAACACAGAAATTGCAGCCGAATTTAATACAAAAGGGACAATGCCGACTTAAGTACAAGAGGACTGACACTCTCCCTTTCTATGATTTGAACCTCTCCGGTGAGTCCAGTTTTAGATTCCGATGCTTCACTTCAGGTTTACTGTATCCCTTGGACCCTCTTATTGACGATGAAACACAGAAATTTCATCGGAATTTAATACAAAAGGCACAATGCCGACTTAAGTAAAAGAGGACTGACACTCTCACTTTCTATGATTTGAACCTCTCCTGTGAGTCCAGTTTTAGATTCCGATGCTTCACTTCAGGTTTACTGTATACCTTGCACCTTCTTATTGACGATGAAACACAGAATTTGCATCGGAATTAAATTCAAATGGCAAAATGCCGGCTTAAGTACAAGTGGACTGACACTCTAACTCTCTGTGATTTGAACCTCTCCTGTGAGTCCAGTTTTGGATTCCGATGCTTCACTTCAGGTTTACTGTATACCTTGCACCTTCTTATTGACGATCAAACACAGAAATTGCATCGGAATTAAATTCAAAAGACTCAATGCCGACTTAAGTACAAGAGAGCTGACACTCTAACTATCTATGATTTGAACCTCTCCTGTGAGTCCAGTTTTAGATTCCGATGCTTCAATTCAGGTTTACTGTATGCCTTGAACCTTTTTATTGACGATGAAACACAGAAATTGCATCAGAATTAAATTCAAAAGACACAATGCCGACTTAAGTAAAAGAGCACTGACACTCTGTCTTTCTATGATTTGAACCTCTCCTGTGAATCCAGTTTTAGATTCCGATGCTTCACTTCAGGTTTCCTGTATACCTTGCACCTTCTTAATGACGATGAAACACAGAAACTGCAGCCGAATTAAACAAAAGGGACAATGCCGACTTAAGTACAAGAGGACTGACACTCTCCCTTTCTATGATTTGAAGCTATCCTGTGAGTCCAGTTTTAGATTGCGATGCTTCACTTCAGGTTTACTGTATCCCTTGGACCTTCTTATTGACGTTGAAACACAGAAATTTCATCAGAATTTCATATAAAAGGCACAATGCCGACTTATGTAAAAGAGGACTGTCACTCACTCTTTCTATGATTTGAACCTCTCCTGTGAGTCCAGTTTTAGATTCCGATGCTACACTTCAGGTTTACTGTATACCTTGCACCTTCTTATTGACGATGAAACACAGAAATTGCAGCGGAATTAAATTTAAACGACACAATGCCGACTTAAGTATAAGAGGACTGACACCCTAATTATCTATGATTTGAACCTCTCCTGTGAGTCCAGTTTTATATTTCGATGCTTCAGGTTTACTGTATACGTTGCACCCTCTTATTAACGATGAAACACAGAAATTGCATCGGAATTAAATTCGAAAGGCACAATGCCGACTTAGGTATAAGAGGACAGACACCCTAACTATCTATGATTTGAACCTCTCCTGTGAGTCCAGTTTTAGATTCCGATGCTTCACTTCAGGTTTACTGTATACCTTGCACCTACTTATTCACGAAGAAACACAGAAATTGCATCGGAATTACATTCAAACGACACAATGCCGACTTAAGTATAAGAGGACTGACACTCTAACTATCTATGATTTGAACCTTTGCTGTGAGTCCAGTTTTAGATTCCGATGCTTCACTTCAGGTTTGCTGTATACCTTGCACCTTCTTATTGACGATGAAACACAGAAATTGCAGTCGAATTTAATACAAAAGGGACAATGCCGACTTAAGTACAAGAGGACTGACACTCTCCCTTTATATGATTTGAACCTCTCCGGTGAGTCCAGTTTTAGATTCCGATGCTGCACTTCAGGTTTACTGTATCCCTTGGACCTTCTTATTGACGATGAAACACGGAAATTTCATCGGAATTTAATACAAAAGGCACAATGCCGACTTACGTAAAAGAGGACTGACACTCTCTCTTTCTAAGATTTGAACCTCTCCTATGAGTCCAGTTTTAGATTCCGATGCTTCACTTCAGGTTTACTGTATAACTTGCACCTTCTTATTGACGATGAAACACAGAAATTGCATCGGAATTAAATTTAAACGACATAATGCCGACTTAAGTATAAGAGGACTGACACTCTAACTATCTATGATTTGAACCTCTCCTGTGAGTCCAGTTTTGGATTCTGAAGCTTCACTTCAGGTTTACTGTATAAATTGCACCTTCTTATTGACGATGACACACAGAAATTGCATCGGAATTAAATTAAAAAGGCACAATGCCGACTTAAGTACAAGAGGACTGACACTCTAACTCTCTATGATTTGTACCTCTCCTGTGAGTCCAGTTTTGGATTCCGATACTTCACTTCAGGTTTACTGTATACCGTGTACCTTCTTATTGACGATGAAACACAGAAATTGCATCGGAATTAAATTCAAAAGACACAATGCCGACTTAAGTACAAGAGGACTGACACTCTAACTATCTTTGATTTGAACCTCTCCTGTGAGTCCAGTTTTAGATTCCGATGCTTCAATTCAGATTTACTGTATCCCTTGGACCTACTTATTGACGATGAAACAGAGAAATTGCATCGGAATTAAATTCAAAAGCCACAATGCCGACATAAGTACAAGAGGACTGACACTCTAATTCTCTATATTTTGAACCTCTCCTGTGAGTCCAATTTTGGATTCCGATGCTTCACTTCAGGTTTGCTGTATACCTTGCACCTTCTTATTGACGATGAAACACAGAAATTGCATCGGAATGAAATTCAAAATACACAATTACGACTTAAGTACAAGAGGACTGACACTCTAGCTATCTATGAATTGAACCTCTCCTGTGAGTCCAGTTTTAGATTCCGATGCTTCACTTCAGGTTTACTGTATCCCTTAGACCTTCTTCTTGACGATGAAATACAGAAATTGCATCCGAATTTAATACAAAAGGCACAATGCCGACTTAAGTAAAACCGGACAGACACTCTGTCTTTCTATGATTTGAACCTCTCTTGTGAGTCCAGTTTTAGATTCCGATGCTTCACTTCAGGTTTACTGGATACCTTGCACTTTCTTATTGACGATGAAACACAGAAATTGCATCGGAATTAAATTCAAACGACACAATTCCGACTTAAGTATAAGTGGGCTGACACTCTAACTATCTATGATATGAACTTCTCCTGTGAGCCCAGTTTTAGATTCCGATGCTTTACTTCATGTTTACTATATACCTTGCACCTTCTTATTGACGATGAAACACAGAAATTGCATCGGAATTAAATTCAAAAGTCACAATGCCCACTTAAGTACAATAGGACTGACACCCTAACTATGTATGATTTGAACCTCTCCGGTGAGTCCAGTTTTAGATTCCGATGCTTCAATTCAGGTTTACTGTATCCCTTGGACCTTCTTATTGACGATGGACCACAGAAATTGCATCGGAATTAAATTCAAAAGACACAATGCCGACTTAAGTACAAGAGGAGTGACACTCTAACCCACTACAGTTTGAACCTCTCCTTTGAGTCCAGTTTTAGATTCCGATGCTTCACTTCAGGTTTATGTATACCTTGCACCTTCTTATTGACGATGAAACACAGAATTTGCATCGGAATTAAATTCAAATGGCACAATGCCGGCTTAAGTACAAGTGGACTGACACTCTAACTCTCTGTGATTTGAACCTCTCCTGTGAGTCCAGTTTTGGATTCCGATGCTTCACTTCAGGTTTACTGTATACCTTGCACCTTCATATTGATGATCAAACACAGATATTGCATCGGAATTAAATTCAAAAGACACAATGCCGACTTAAGTACAAGAGAACTGACACTCTAACTATCTATGATTTGAACCTCTCCTGTGAGTCCAGTTTTAGATTCCGATGCTTCAATTCAGGTTTACTGTATGCCTTGGACATTTTTATTGACGATGAAACACAGAAATTGCATCAGAATTAAATTCAAAAGACACAATGCCGACTTAAGTAAAAGAGGACTGACACTCTGTCTTCCTATGATTTGAACCTCTCCTGTGAGTCCAGTTTTAGATTCCGATGCATCAATTCAGGTTTACTGTATGCCTTGGACCTTCTTATTGACGATGAAACACAGAAAATGCATCAGAATTAAATTCAACAGACACAATGCCGACATAAGTAAAAGAGGACTGACACTCTGTCTTTCTATGATTTGAACCTCTCCTGTGAGTCCAGTTTTAGATTCCGATGCTTCACTTCAGGTTTACTGTATACCTTGCACCTTCTTATTGACGATGAAACACAGAAATTGACCGGAATTAAATTCAAAAGACACAATGCCGACTTAAGAACAAGAGGACTGACACTCTACCTATCTATGATTTGAACTTCTCCTGTGAGTCCAGTTTTAGATTCCGATGCTTCACTTCAGGTTTACTGTATCCCTTGGACCTTCTTATTGACGATGAAACACAGAAATTTCATCGGAATTTCATATAAAAGGCACAATGCCGACTTATGTAAAAGAGGACTGTCACTCACTCTTTCTATGATTTGAACCTCTCCTGTGAGTCCAGTTTTAGATTCCGATGCTACACTTCAGGTTTACTGTATACCTTGCACCTTCTTATTGACGATGAAACACAGAAATTGTATCGGAATTAAATGTAAACGACACAATGCCGACTTAAGTATAAGAGGACTGACACCCTAACTATCTATGATATGAACCTCTCCTGTGAGTCTAGTTTTGGATTCCGATGCTTCACTTCAGGTTTACTGTATACCTTGCACCTTCTTATTGACGATGAAACACAGAAATTGCATCGGAATTAAATTCAAAAGACTCAATGCCGACTTAAGTACAGGAGGACTGACACTCTAACTATATATGATTTGAACCTCTCCTGTGAGTCCAGTTTTAGGATCCGATGCTTCACTTCAGGTTTACTGTATCCCTTGGACCTTCTTATTGACGATGAAACACAGAAATTGCAGCCGAATTTAATACAAAAGGGACAATGCCGACTTAAGTACAAGAGGACTGACACTCTCCCTTTCTATGATTTGAACCTCTCCGGTGAGTCCAGTTTTAGATTCCGATGCTTCACTTCAGGTTTACTGTATCCTTTGGACCCTCTTATTGACGATGAAACACAGAAATTTCATCGGAATTTAATACAAAAGGCACAATGCCGACTTAAGTAAAAGAGGACTGACACTCTCTCTTTCTATGATTTGAGCCTCTCCTGTGAGTCCAGTTTTAGATTCCGATGCTTCACTTCAGGTTTATGTATACCTTGCACCTTCTTATTGACGATGAAACACAGAATTTGCATCGGAATTAAATTCAAATGGCACAATGCCGGCTTAAGTACAAGTGGACTGACACTCTAACTCTCTGTGATTTGAACCTCTCCTGTGAGTCCAGTTTTGGATTCCGATGCTTCACTTCAGGTTTACTGTATACCTTGCACCTTCTTATTGACGATCAAACACAGAAATTGCTTCGGAATTAAATTCAAAAGACACAATGCCGACTTAAGTACAAGAGAACTGAAACTCTAACTATCTATGATTTGAACCTCTCCTGTGAGTCCAGTTTTAGATTCCGATGCTTCAATTCAGGTTTACTGTATGCCTTGGACCTTTTTATTGACGATGAAACACAGAAATTGCATCAGAATTAAATTCAAAAGACACAATGCCGACTTAAGTAAAAGAGGACTGACACTCTGTCTTTCTATGATTTGAACCTCTCCTGTGAGTCCAGTTTTAGATTCCGATGCTTCACTTCAGGTTTACTGTATACCTTGCACCTTCTTAATGACGATGAAACACAGAAATTGCAGCCGAATTAAACAAAAGGGACAATGCCGACTTAAGTACAAGAGGACTGACACTCTCCCTTTCTATGATTTGAAGCTATCCTGTGAGTCCAGTTTTAGATTGCGATGCTTGACTTCAGGTTTATGTATCCCTTGGACCTTCTTATTGACGTTGAAACACAGAAATTTCATCGGAATTTCATATAAAAGGCACAATGCCGACTTATGTAAAAGAGGACTGTCACTCACTCTTTCTATGATTTGAACCTCTCCTGTGAGTCCAGTTTTAGATTCCGATGCTACACTTCAGGTTTACTGTATACCTTGCACCTTCTTCTTGACGATGAAACACAGAAATTGCATCGGAATTAAATTTAAACGACACAATGCCGACTTAAGTATAAGAGGACTGACACCCTAACTATCTATGATTTGAACCTCTCCTGTGAGTCCAGTTTTGGATTCCGATGCTTCACTTCAGGTTTACTGTATACCTTGCACCTTCTTATTGACGATGAAACACAGAAATTGCATCGGAATTAAATTCAAAAGACACAATGCCGACTTAAGTACAGGAGGACTGACACTCTAACTATATATGATTTGAACCTCTCCTGTGAGTCCAGTTTTGGATCCGATGCTTCACTTCAGGTTTACTGTATCCCTTGGACCTTCTTATTGACGATGAAATACAGAAATTGCATCCGAATTTAATACAATAGGCACTATGCCGACTTAAGTAAAAGAGGACTGACACTCTCTCTTTCTATGATTTGAACCACTCCTGTAAGTCCAGTTTTATATTCCGATGCTTCAGGTTTACTGTATACCTTGCACCCTCTTATTAACAATGAAACACAGAAATTGCATCGGAATTAAATTCGAAAGGCACAATGCCGACTTAGGTATAAGAGGACTGACACCCTAACTATCTATGATTTGAACCTTTGCTGTGAGTCCAGTTTTAGATTCCGATGCTTCACTTCAGGTTTGCTGTATACCTTGCACCTTCTTATTGACGATGAAACACAGAAATTGCAGCTGAATTTAATACAAAAGGGACAATGCCGACTTAAGTACAAGAGGACTGACACTCTCCCTTTCTATGATTTGAACCTCTCCAGTGAGTCCAGTTTTAGATTCCGATGCTTCACTTCAGGTTTACTGTATCCCTTGGACCTTCTTATTGACGATGAAACATGGAAATTTCATCGGAATTAAATACAAAAGGCACAATGCCGACTTACGTAAAAGAGGACTGACACTCTCTCTTTGTAAGATTTGATCCTCTCCTATGAGTCCAGTTTTAAATTCCGATGTTTCAATTCAGATTTACTGTATCCCTTGGACCTACTTATTGACGATGAAACAGAGAAATTGCATCGGAATTAAATTCAAAAGCCACAATGCCGACATAAGTACAAGAGGACTGACACTCTAACTCTCTATAATTTGAACCTCTCCTGTGAGTCCAATTTTGGATTCCGATGCTTCACTTCAGGTTTGCTGTATACCTTGCACCTTCTTATTGACGATGAAACACAGAAATTGCATCGGAATGAAATTCAAAATACACAATCACGACTTAAGTACAAGAGGACTGACACTCTAGCTATCTATGAATTGAACCTCTCCTGTGAGTCCAGTTTTAGATTCCGATGCTTCACTTCAGGTTTACTGTATCCCTTAGACCTTCTTCTTGACGATGAAATACAGAAATTGCATCCGAATTTAATACAAAAGGCACAATGCCGACTTAAGTAAAACAGGACAGACACTCTGTCTTTCTATGACTTGAACCTCTCCTGTGAGTCCAGTTTTAGATTCCGATGCTTTACTTCATCTTTACTATATACCTTGCACCTTCTTATAGACGATGAAACACAGAAATTGCATCGGAATTAAATTCAAAAGGCTCAATGCCCACTGAAGTACAAGAGGACTGACACCCTAACTATCTATGATTTGAACCTCTCCTGTGTGTCCAGTTTTAGATTCCGATGCTTCAATTCCGGTTTAGTGTATCCCTTGGACCTTCTTATTGACGATGGACCACAGAAATTGCATGGGAATTAAATTCAAAAGACACAATGCCGATTTAAGTACAAGAGGACTGACACTCTAACTCTCTACAGTTTGAACCTCTCCTGTGAGTCCAGTTTTAGATTCCGATGCTTCACTTCTGGTTTACTGTATACCTTGCACCCTCTTATTGACGATGAAACACAGAAATTGCATCGGAATTAAATTTAAACGACACAATGCCGACTTAAGTATAAGAGGACTGACACTCTAACTATCTATGATTTGAACCTCTCCTGTGAGTACAGTTTTGGATTCTGAAGCTTCACTACAGGTTTACTGTATACCTTGCACCTTCTTATTGACGATGAAACACAGAAATTGATCGGAATTAAATTCAAAAGACACAATGCCGACTTAAGTACAAGAGGACTGACACTCTAACTATCTATGATTTGAACCTCTCCTGTGAGTCCAGTTTTAGATTCCGATGCTTCAATTCAGGTTTACTGTATGCCTTGGACCTTCTTATTGACGATGAAACACAGAAATTGCATCAGAATTAAATTCAAAAGACACAATGCCGACTTAAGTAAAAGAGGACTGACACTCTGTCTTTCTATGATTTGAACCTCTCCTGTGAGTCCAGTTTTAGAATCCGATGCTTCACTTCAGGTTTACTGTATACCTTGCACCTTCTTAATGACGATGAAACACAGAAATTGCAGCCGAATTAAACAAAAGGGACAATGCCGACTTAAGTACAAGAGGACTGACACTCTCCCTTTCTATGATTTGAAGCTATCCTGTGAGTCCAGTTTTAGATTGCGATGCTTCACTTCAGGTTTACTGTATCCCTTGGACCTTCTTATTGACGTTGAAACACAGAAATTTCATCGGAATTTCATATAAAAGGCACAATGCCGACTTATGTAAAAGAGGACTGTCACTCACTCTTTCTATGATTTGAACCTCTCCTGTGAGTCCAGTTTTAGATTCCGATGCTACACTTCAGGTTTACTGTATACCTTACACCTTCTTATTACCGATGAAACACAGAAATTGCATCGGAATTAAATTTAAACGACACAATGCCGACTTAAGTATAAGAGGACTGACACCCTAATTATCTATGATTTGAACCTCTCCTGTGAGTCCAGTTTTGGATTCCGATGCTTCACTTCAGGTTTACTGTATACCTTGCACCTTCTTATTGACGATGAAACACAGAAATTGCATCGGAATTAAATTCAAAAGACACAATGCCGACTTAAGTACAGGAGGACTGACACTCTAACTATATATGATTTGAACCTCTCCTGTGAGTCCAGTTTTAGGATCCGATGCTTCACTTCAGGTTTATTGTATCCCTTGGACCTTCTTATTGACGATGAAATACAGAAATTGCATCCGAATTTAATACAATAGGCACTATGCCGACTTAAGTAAAAGAGGACCGACACCCTCTCTTTCTATGATTTGAACCACTCCTGTGAGTCCAGTTTTATATTCCGATGCTTCAGGTTTACTGTATACCTTGCACCCTCTTATTAACAATGAAACACAGAAATTGCTTCGGAATTAAATTCGAAAGGCACAATGCCGACTTAGGTATAAGAGGACTGACACCCTAACTGTCTATTATTTGAACCTCTCCTGTGAGTCCAGTTTTAGATTCCGATGCTTCACTTCAGATTTACTGTATACCTTGCACCTACTTATTCACGAAGAAACACAGAAATTGCATCGGAATTACATTCAAACGACACAATGCCGACTTAAGTATAAGAGGACTGACACTCTAACTATCTATGATTTGAACCTTTGCTGTGAGTCCAGTTTTAGATTCCGATGCTTCACTTCAGGTTTGCTGTATACCTTGCACCTTCTTATTGACGATGAAACACAGAAATTGCAGCTGAATTTAATACAAAAGGGACAATGCCGACTTAAGTACAAGAGGACTGACACTCTCCCTTTCTATGATTTGAACCTCTCCGGTGAGTCCAGTTTTAGATTCCGATGCTTCACTTCAGGTTTACTGTATCCCTTGGACCTTCTTATTGACGAAGAAACATGGAAATTTCATCGGAATTAAATACAAAAGGCACAATGCCGACTTACGTAAAAGAGGACTGACACTCTCTCTTTCTAAGATTTGAACCTCTCCTATGAGTCCAGTTTTAGATTCCGATGTTTCACTTCAGGTTTACTGTATAACTTGCACCTTCTTATTGACGATGAAACACAGAAATTGCATCGGAATTAAATTTAAACGACACAATGCCGACTTAAGTATAAGAGGACTGACGCACTAACTATCTACGATTTGAACCTCTCCTGTGAGTCCAGTTTTGGATTCTGAAGCTTCATTTCATGTTTACTCTATACATTGCACCTTCTTATTGACGATGACACACAGAAATTGCATCGGAATTAAATTCAAAAGACACAATGCCTACTTAAGTACAAGAGGACTGACACTCTAACTATCTATGATTTGAACCTCTCCTGTGAGTCCAGTTTTAGATTCCGATGCTTCACTTCAGGTTTACTGCATACTTTCCACTTTCGTATTGACGATGAAACACAGGAATTGCATCGGAATTTAATACAAAAGGTACAATGCCGACTTAAGTACAAGAGGACTGGCACTCTCACTTTCTATGATTTGAACCTCTCCTGTGATTCCAGTGTTAGATTCCGGTGCTTCACTTCTGGTTTAGTGTATACCTTGCACCATCTTATTGACGATGAGACACAGAATTTGCATCGGAATTAAATTAAAAAGGCACAATGCCGACTTAAGTACAGGAGGACTGACACTCTAACTCTCTATGATTTGTACCTCTCCTGTGAGTCCAGTTTTGGATTCCGATGCTTCACTTCAGGTTTGCTGTATACCTTGCACCTTCTTATTGACGATGAAACACAGAAATTGCATCGGAATGAAATTCAAAATACACAATTACGACTTAAGTACAAGAGGACTGACACTCTAACTCTCTATAATTTGAACCTCTCCTGTGAGTCCAATTTTGGATTCCGATGCTTCACTTCAGGTTTGCTGTATACCTTGCACCTTCTTATTGACGATGAAACACAGAAATTGCATCGGAATGAAATTCAAAATACACAATTACGACTTAAGTACAAGAGGACTGACACTCTAGCCATCTATGAATTGAACCTCTCCTGTGAGTCCAGTTTTAGATTCCGATGCTTCACTTCAGGTTTACTGTATCCCTTAGACCTTCTTCTTGACGATGAAATACAGAAATTGCATCCGAATTTAATACAAAAGGCACAATGCCGACTTAAGTAAAACAGGACAGACACTCTGTCTTTCTATGATTTGAACCTCTCCTGTGAGTCCAGTTTTAGATTCCGATGCTTCACTTCAGGTTTACTGGATACCTTGCAATTTCGTATTGACGATGAAACACAGAAATTGCATCGGAATTAAATTCAAACGACACAATTCCGACTTAAGTATAAGTGGACTGACACTCTAACTATCTATGATTTGAACTTCTCCTGTGAGCCCAGTTATAGATTCCGATGCTTTACTTCATGTTTACTATATACCATGCACCTTCTTATTGATGATGAAACACAGAAATTGCATCGGAATTAAATTCAAAAGGCACAATGCCCACTGAAGTACAAGAGGACTGACACCCTAACTATCTATGATTTGAACCTCTCCTGTGAGTCCAGTTTTAGATTCCGATGCTTCACTTCTGGTTTACTGTATACCTTGCACCATCTTATTGACGATGAAACACAGAAATTGCATCGGAATTAAATTTAAACGACACAATGCCGACTTAAGTATAAGAGGACTGACACTCTAACTATCTATGATTTGAACCTCTCCTCTGAGTCCAGTTTTAGATTCCGATGCTTCACTTCAGGTTTACTGTATACCTTGCACCTTCTTATTGACGAAGAAACACAGAAATTGCATCGGAATTACATTCAAACGACACAATGCCGACTTAAGTATAAGAGGACTGACACTCTAACTATCTATGATTTGAACCTTTGCTGTGAGTCCAGTTTTAGATACCGATGCGTCACTTCAGGTTTATTGTATACCTTGCACCTTCTTATTGACGATGAAACACAGGTATTGCATCGGAATTGAATACAATAGGCAGTATGCCGACTTAAGTACAAGAGGACTGACTCTCTCACTTTCTATGATTTGAACCTCTCTTGTGATTCCAGTGTTAGATTCCGATGCTTCACTTCGGGTTTACTGTATACCTTGCACCATCTTATTGACGATGAAACACAAAAATTGCATCAGAATTAAAATTCAAAAGGCACAATGCCGACTTAAGTACAAGAGGACTGACACTCTAACTTTCTATGATTTGAACCTCTCCTCTGGGTCCACTTTTAGATTCCGATGCTTCACTTCAGGTTTACTGTATACCTTGCACCTTCTTATTGTCGATGAAACACAGAATTTGCATCGGAATTAAATTCAAAAGGCACAATGCCGACTTAAGTACAAGAGGACTGACACTCTAACTCTCTATGATTTGAACCTCTCCTGTGAGTCCAGTTTTGGATTCCGATGCTTCATTTCAGGTTAACTGTATACCTTGCACCTTCTTATTGACGATCAAACACAGAAATTGCATCGGAATTAAATTCAAAAGACACAATGCCGACTTAAGTACAAGAGAACTGACACTCTAACTATCTATGATTTGAACCTCTCCTGTGAGTCCAGTTTTAGATTCCGATGCTTCAATTCAGGTTTACTGTATGCCTTGGACCTTTTTATTGACGATGAAACACAGAAATTGCATCAGAATTAAATTCAAAAGACACAATGCCGACTTAAGTAAAAGAGGACTGACACTCTGTCTTTCTATGATTTGAACCTTTCCTGTGAGTCCAGTTTTAGATTCCGATGCTTCACTTCAGGTTTCCTGTATACCTTACACCTTCTTATTGACGATGAAACACAGAAATTGCAGCTGAATTTAAACAAAAGGGACAATGCCGACTTAATTACAAGAGGACTGACACTCTCGCTTTATATGATTTGAACCTATCCTGTGAGTCCAGTTTTAGATTCCGATGCTTCACTTCAGGTTTACTGTATCCCTTGGACCTTCTTATTGACGATGAAACACAGATATTTCATCGGAATTACATATATAAAGGCACAATGCCGACTTATGTAAAAGAGGAGTGTCACTCTCTCTTTCTATGATTTGAACCACTCCTGTAAGTCCAGTTTTAGATTCCGATGCTTCACTTCAGGTTTACTGTATACCTTGCACCTTCTTATTGACGATGAAACACAGAAATTGCATCGGAATTAAATTTAATCGACACAATGCCGACTTAAGTATAAGAGGACTGACACCCTAACTATCTATGATTTGAACCACTCCTGTGAGTCCAGTTTTGGATTCCGATGCTTCACTTCAGGTTTACTGTATACCTTGCACCTTCTTATTGACGATGAAACACAGAGATTGCATCGGAATTAAATTCAAAACACACAATGGCGACTTAAGTACAGGAGGACTGACACTCTAACTATATATGATTTGAACCTCTCCTGTGAGTCCAGTTTTAGAATCCGATGCTTCACTTCAGGTTTACTGTATCCCTTGGACCTTCTTATTGACGGTGAAATACAGAAATTGCATCCGAATTTAATACAATAGGCACTATGCCGACTTAAGTAAAAGAGGACTGACACTCTCTCTTTCTATGATTTGAACCTCTCCTGTGAGTCCAGTTTTAGATTCCGATGCTTCAGGTTTACTGTATACCTTGCACCCTCTTATTAACGATGAAACACAGAAATTGCATCGGAATTAAATTCAAAATGCACAATGCCGACTTAAGTATAAGAGGACTGACACCCTAACTATCTATGATTTGAACCTCTCCTGTGAGTCCAGTTTTAGATTCCGATGCTTCACTTCAGGTTCACTGTATACCTTGCGCCTACTTATTGACGAAGGAACACAGAAATTGCATCGTAATTAAATTTAAACGACACAATGCCGACTTAAGTATAAGAGGACTGACACTCTAACTATCTATGGTTTGAACCTCTCCTGTGAGTACAGTTTTGGATTCCGAAGCTTCACTACAGGTTTACTGTATACCATGCACCTTCTTATTGACGATGAAACACAGAAATTGATCGGAATTAAATTCAAAAGACACAATGCCGACTTAAGTACAAGAGGACTGACACTCTAACTCTCTATGATTTGAACCTCTCCTGTGAGTCCAGTTTTGGATTCCGATGCTTCACTTCAGGTTTACTGTATACCTTGCACCTTCTTATTGACGATCAAACACAGAAATTGCATCGGAATTAAATTCAAAAGACACAATGCCGACTTAAGTACAAGAGAATTGACACTCTAACTATCTATGATTTGAACCTCTCCTGTGAGTCCAGTTTTAGATTCCGATGCTTCAATTCAGGTTTACTGTATGCCTTGGACCTTTTTATTGACGATGAAACACAGAAATTGCATCAGAATGAAATTCAAAAGACACAATGCCGACTTAAGTAAAAGAGGACTGACACTCTGTCATTCTATGATTTGAACCTTTCCTGTAAGTCCAGTTTTAGATTCCGATGCTTCACTTCAGGTTTATTGTATACCTTGCACCTTCTTATTGACGATGAAACACAGTAATTGCAGCCGAATTTAAACAAAAGGGACAATGCCGAATTAATTACAAGAGGACTGACACTTTCCCTTTCTATGATTTGAACCTATCCTGTGAGTCCAGTTTTAGATTCCGATGCTTCACTTAAGGTTTACTGTATCCCTTGGACCTTCTTATTGACGATGAAACACAGATAATTCATCGGAATTTCATATATAAAGGCACAATGCCGACTTATGTAAAAGAGGACTATCACTCTCACTTTCTATGATTTGAACCTCTCCTGTAAGTCCAGTTTTAGATTCCGATGCTTCACTTCAGGTTTACTGTATACCTTGCACCTTCTTATTGACAATGAAACACAGAAATTGCATCGGAATTAAATTCAAAAGCCACAATGCCGACTTAAGTACAGGAGGACTGACACACTAACTATATATGATTTGAACCTCTCCTGTGAGTCCAGTTTTAGAATCCGATGCTTCACTTCAGGTTTACTGTATCCCTTGGACCTTCTTATTGACGGTGAAATACAGAAATTGCATCCGAATTTAATACAATAGGCACTATGCCGACTTAAGTAAAAGAGGACTGACACTCTCTCTTTCTATGATTTGAACCTCTCCTGTGAGTCCAGTTTTAGATTCCGATGCTTCACTTCAGGTTTACTGTATACCTTGCGCCTACTTATTGACGAAGAAACACAGAAATTGCATCGGAATTACATTCAAACGACACAATGCCGACTTATGTATAAGAGGACTGACACTCTAACTATCTATGATTTGAACCTTTGCTGTAAGTCCAGTTTTAGATTCCGATGCTTCACTTCAGGTTTGCTGTATACCTTGCACCTTCTTATTCACGATGAAACAAAGAAATTGTAGCCGAATTTAATACAAAAGGGACAATGCCGACTTAAGTACAAGAGGACTGACACTCTCCCTTTCTATGATTTGAACCTCTCCTGTGAGTCCAGTTTTAGATTCCGATGCTTCACTTCAGGTTTACTGTATTCCATGGACCTTCTTATTGACGATGAAACACAGATTTTTCATCGGAATTTAATACAAAAGGCACATTGCCGACTTAAGTAAAAGAGGACTGACACTCTCTCTTTCTATGATTTGAACCTCTCCTGTGAGTCCAGTTTTAGATTCCGATGCTTCACTTCAGATTTACTGTATACCTTGCACCTACTTATTGACGATGAAACACAGAAATTGCATCGGAATTAAATTCAAAAGACACAATGCCGACTTAAGTAAAAGAGGACTGACACTCTGTCTTTCTATGATTTGAACCTTTCCTGTGAGTCCAGGTTTAGATTCCGATGCTTCACTTCAGGTTTACTGTATACCTTACACCTTCTTATTGACGATGAAACACAGAAATTGCAGCAGAATTTAAACAAAAGGGACAATGCCGACTTAATTACAAGAGGACTGACACTCTCCCTTTATATGATTTGAACCTATCCTGTGAGTCCAGTTTTAGATTCCGATGCTTCACTTCAGGTTTACTGTATCCCTTGGACCTTCTTATTGACGATGGACCACAGAAATTGCATCGGAATTAAATTCAAAAGACATAATGCCGATTTAAGTACAAGAGGACTGACACTCTAACTCTCTACAGTTTGAACCTCTCCTGTGAGTCCAGTTTTAGATTCCGATGCTTCACTTCTGGTTTACTGTATACCTTGCACCCTCTTATTGACGATGAAACACAGAAATTGCATCGGAATTAAATTTAAACGACACAATGCCGACTTAAGTATAAGAGGACTGACACTCTAACTATCTATGATTTGAACCTCTCCTCTGAGTCCAGTTTTAGATTCCGATGCTTCACTTCAGGTTTACTGTATACCTTGCACCTTCTTATTGACGAAGAAACACAGAAATTGCATCGGAATTACATTCAAACGACACAATGCCGACTTAAGTATAAGAGGACTGACACTCTATCTATCTATGATTTGAACCTTTGCTGTGAGTCCAGTTTTAGATACCGATGCGTCACTTCAGGTTTATTGTATACCTTGCACCTTCTTATTGACGATGAAACACAGGTATTGCATCGGAATTGAATACAATAGGCAGTATGCCGACTTAAGTACAAGAGGACTGACTCTCTCACTTTCTATGATTTGAACCTCTCTTGTGATTCCAGTGTTAGATTCCGATGCTTCACTTCGGGTTTACTGTATACCTTGCACCATCTTATTGACGATGAAACACAAAAATTGCATCAGAATTAAAATTCAAAAGGCACAATGCCGACTTAAGTACAAGAGGACTGACACTCTAACTTTCTATGATTTGAACCTCTCCTCTGAGTCCACTTTTAGATTCCGATGCTTCACTTCAGGTTTACTGTATACCTTGCACCTTCTTATTGTCGATGAAACACAGAATTTGCATCGGAATTAAATTCAAAAGGCACAATGCCGACTTAAGTACAAGAGGACTGACACTCTAACTCTCTATGATTTGAACCTCTCCTGTGAGTCCAGTTTTGGATTCCGATGCTTCATTTCAGGTTAACTGTATACCTTGCACCTTCTTATTGACGATCAAACACAGAAATTGCATCGGAATTAAATTCAAAAGACACAATGCCGACTTAAGTACAAGAGAACTGACACTCTAACTATCTATGATTTGAACCTCTCCTGTGAGTCCAGTTTTAGATTCCGATGCTTCAATTCAGGTTTACTGCATGCCTTGGACCTTTTTATTGACGATGAAACACAGAAATTGCATCAGAATTAAATTCAAAAGACACAATGCCGACTTAAGTAAAAGAGGACTGACACTCTGTCTTTCTATGATTTGAACCTTTCCTGTGAGTCCAGTTTTAGATTCCGATGCTTCACTTCAGGTTTCCTGTATACCTTACACCTTCTTATTGACGATGAAACACAGAAATTGCAGCTGAATTTAAACAAAAGGGACAATGCCGACTTAATTACAAGAGGACTGACACTCTCCCTTTATATGATTTGAACCTATCCTGTGAGTCCAGTTTTAGATTCCGATGCTTCACTTCAGGTTTACTGTATCCCTTGGACCTTCTTATTGACGATGAAACACAGATATTTCATCGGAATTACATATATAAAGGCACAATGCCGACTTATGTAAAAGAGGACTGTCACTCTCTCTTTCTATGATTTGAACCACTCCTGTAAGTCCAGTTTTAGATTCCGATGCTTCACTTCAGGTTTACTGTATACCTTGCACCTTCTTATTGACGATGAAACACAGAAATTGCATCGGAATTAAATTTAATCGACACAATGCCGACTTAAGTATAAGAGGACTGACACCCTAACTATCTATGATTTGAACCACTCCTGTGAGTCCAGTTTTGGATTCCGATGCTTCACTTCAGGTTTACTGTATACCTTGCACCTTCTTATTGACGATGAAACACAGAGATTGCATCGGAATTAAATTCAAAACACACAATGGCGACTTAAGTACAGGAGGACTGACACTCTAACTATATATGATTTGAACCTCTCCTGTGAGTCCAGTTTTAGAATCCGATGCTTCACTTCAGGTTTACTGTATCCCTTGGACCTTCTTATTGACGGTGAAATACAGAAATTGCATCCGAATTTAATACAATAGGCACTATGCTGACTTAAGTAAAAGAGGACTGACACTCTCTCTTTCTATGATTTGAACCTCTCCTGTGAGTCCAGTTTTAGATTCCGATGCTTCAGGTTTACTGTATACCTTGCACCCTCTTATTAACGATGAAACACAGAAATTGCATCGGAATTAAATTCAAAATGCACAATGCCGACTTAAGTATAAGAGGACTGACACCCTAACTATCTATGATTTGAACCTCTCCTGTGAGTCCAGTTTTAGATTCCGATGCTTCACTTCAGGTTTATTGTATACCTTGCGCCTACTTATTGACGAAGGAACACAGAAATTGCATCGTAATTAAATTTAAACGACACAATGCCGACTTAAGTATAAGAGGACTGACACTCTAACTATCTATGGTTTGAACCTCTCCTGTGAGTACAGTTTTGGATTCCGAAGCTTCACTATAGGTTTACTGTATACCATGCACCTTCTCATTGACGATGAAACACAGAAATTGATCGGAATTAAATTCAAAAGACACAATGCCGACTTAAGTACAAGAGGACTGACACTCTAACTCTCTATGATTTGAACCTCTCCTGTGAGTCCAGTTTTGGATTCCGATGCTTCACTTCAGGTTTACTGTATACCTTGCACCTTCTTATTGACGATCAAACACAGAAATTGCATCGGAATTAAATTCAAAAGACACAATGCCGACTTAAGTACAAGAGAATTGACACTCTAACTATCTATGATTTGAACCTCTCCTGTGAGTCCAGTTTTAGATTCCGATGCTTCAATTCAGGTTTACTGTATGCCTTGGACCTTTTTATTGACGATGAAACACAGAAATTGCATCAGAATTAAATTCAAAAGACACAATGCCGACTTAAGTAAAAGAGGACTGACACTCTGTCATTCTATGATTTGAACCTTTCCTGTAAGTCCAGTTTTAGATTCCGATGCTTCACTTCAGGTTTATTGTATACCTTGCACCTTCTTATTGACGATGAAACACAGTAATTGCAGCCGAATTTAAACAAAAGGGACAATGCCGAATTAATTACAAGAGGACTGACACTTTCCCTTTCTATGATTTGAACCTATCCTGTGAGTCCAGTTTTAGATTCCGATGCTTCACTTAAGGTTTACTGTATCCCTTGGACCTTCTTATTGACGATGAAACACAGATAATTCATCGGAATTTCATATATAAAGGCACAATGCCGACTTATGTAAAAGAGGACTATCACTCTCACTTTCTATGATTTGAACCTCTCCTGTAAGTCCAGTTTTAGATTCCGATGCTTCACTTCAGGTTTACTGTATACCTTGCACCTTCTTATTGACAATGAAACACAGAAATTGCATCGGAATTAAATTCAAAAGCCACAATGCCGACTTAAGTACAGGAGGACTGACACACTAACTATATATGATTTGAACCTCTCCTGTGAGTCCAGTTTTAGAATCCGATGCTTCACTTCAGGTTTACTGTATCCCTTGGACCTTCTTATTGACGGTGAAATACAGAAATTGCATCCGAATTTAATACAATAGGCACTATGCCGACTTAAGTAAAAGAGGACTGACACTCTCTCTTTCTATGATTTGAACCTCTCCTGTGAGTCCAGTTTTAGATTCCGATGCTTCAGGTTTACTGAATACCTTGCACCCTCTTATTAACAATGAAACACAGAAATTGCATCGGAATTGAATTCAAAAGGCACAATGCCGACTTAAGTATAAGAGGACTGACACCCTAACTATCTATGATTTGAACCTCTCCTGTGAGTCCAGTTTTAGATTCCGATGCTTCACTTCAGGTTTACTGTATACCTTGCGCCTACTTATTGACGAAGAAACACAGAAATTGCATCGGAATTACATTCAAACGACACAATGCCGACTTATGTATAAGAGGACTGACACTCTAACTATCTATGATTTGAACCTTTGCTGTAAGTCCAGTTTTAGATTCCGATGCTTCACTTCAGGTTTGCTGTATACCTTGCACCTTCTTATTCACGATGAAACAAAGAAATTGTAGCCGAATTTAATACAAAAGGGACAATGCCGACTTAAGTACAAGAGGACTGACACTCTCCCTTTCTATGATTTGAACCTCTCCTGTGAGTCCAGTTTTAGATTCCGATGCTTCACTTCAGGTTTACTGTATTCCATGGACCTTCTTATTGACGATGAAACACAGAAATTTCATCGGAATTTAATACAAAAGGCACATTGCCGACTTAAGTAAAAGAGGACTGACACTCTCTCTTTCTATGATTTGAACCTCTCCTGTGAGTCCAGTTTTAGATTCCGATGCTTCACTTCAGATTTACTGTATACCTTGCACCTACTTATTGACGATGAAACACAGAAATTGCATCGGAATTAAATTCAAAAGACACAATGCCGACTTAAGGAAAAGAGGACTGACACTCTGTCTTTCTATGATTTGAACCTTTCCTGTGAGTCCAGTTTTAGATTCCGATGCTTCACTTCAGGTTTACTGTATACCTTACACCTTCTAATTGACGATGAAACACAGAAATTGCAGCAGAATTTAAACAAAAGGGACAATGCCGACTTAATTACAAGAGGACTGACACTCTCCCTTTATATGAATTGAACCTATCCTGTGAGTCCAGTTTTAGATTCCGATGCTTCACTTCAGGTTTACTGTATCCCTTGGACCTTCTTATTGACGATGAAACACAGATATTTCATCGGAATTTCATATATAAAGGCACAATGCCGACTTATGTAAAAGAGGACTGTCACTCTCTCTTTCTATGATTTGAACCACTCCTGTAAGTCCAGTTTTAGATTCCGATGCTTCACTTCAGGTTTACTGTATACCTTGCGCCTACTTATTGACGAAGGAACACAGAAATTGCATCGTAATTAAATTTAAACGACACAATGCCGACTTAAGTATAAGAGGACTGACACTCTAACTATCTATGGTTTGAACCTCTCCTGTGAGTACAGTTTTGGAATCCGAAGCTTCACTACAGGTTTACTGTATACCATGCACCTTCTTATTGACGATGAAACACAGAAATTGATCGGAATTAAATTCAAAAGACACAATGCCGACTTAAGTACAAGAGGACTGACACTCTAACTCTCTATGATTTGAACCTCTCCTGTGAGTCCAGTTTTGGATTCCGATGCTTCATTTCAGGTTAACTGTATACCTTGCACCTTCTTATTGACGATCAAACACAGAAATTGCATCGGAATTAAATTCAAAAGACACAATGCCGACTTAAGTACAAGAGAACTGACACTCTAACTATCTATGATTTGAACCTCTCCTGTGAGTCCAGTTTTAGATTCCGATGCTTCAATTCAGGGTTACTGTATGCCTTGGACCTTTTTATTGACGATGAAACACAGAAATTGCATCAGAAATAAATTCAAAAGACACAATGCCGACTTAAGTAAAAGAGGACTGACACTCTGTCTTTCTATGATTTGAACCTTTCCTGTGAGTCCAGTTGTAGATTCCGATTTTTCACTTCAGGTTTACTGTATACCTTACACCTTCTTATTGACGATGAAACACAGAAATTGCAGCAGAATTTAAACAAAAGGGATAATGCCGACTTAATTACAAGAGGACTGACACTCTCCCTTTATATGATTTGAACCTATCCTGTGAGTCCAGTTTTAGATTGCGATGCTTCACTTCAGGTTTACTGTATCCCTTGGACCTTCTTATTGACGATGAAACACAGATATTTCATCGGAATTTCATATATAAAGGCACAATGCCGACTTATGTAAAAGAGGACTGTCACTCTCTCTTTCTATGATTTGAACCACTCCTGTAAGTCCAGTTTTAGATTCCGATGCTTCACTTCAGGTTTACTGTATACCTTGCACCTTCTTATTGACGATGAAACACAGAAATTGCATCGGAATTAAATTTAATCGACACAATGCCGACTTAAGTATAAGAGGACTGACACCCTAACTATCTATGATTTGAACCACTCCTGTGAGTCCAGTTTTGGATTCCGATGCTTCACTTCAGGTTTACTGTATACCTTGCACCTTCTTATTGACGATGAAACACAGAGATTAGATCGGAATTAAATTCAAAACACACAATGGCGACTTAAGTACAGGAGGACTGACACTCTAACTATATATGATTTGAACCTCTCCTGTGAGTTCAGTTTTAGAATCCGATGCTTCACTTCAGGTTTACTGTATCCCTTGGACCTTCTTATTGACGGTGAAATACAGAAATTGCATCCGAATTTAATACAATAGGAACTATGCCGACTTAAGTAAAAGAGGACTGACACTCTCTCTTTCTATGATTTGAACCTCTCCTGTGAGTCCAGTTTTAGATTCCGATGCTTCAGGTTTACTGTATACCTTGCACCCTCTTATTAACGATGAAACACAGAAATTGCATCGGAATTAAATTCAAAATGCACAATGCCGACTTAAGTATAAGAGGACTGACACCCTAACTATCTATGATTTGAACCTCTCCTGTGAGTCCAGTTTTAGATTCCGATGCTTCACTTCAGGTTTACTGTATACCTTGCGCCTACTTATTGCCGAAGGAACACAGAAATTGCATCGTAATTAAATTTAAACGACACAATGCCGACTTAAGTATAAGAGGACTGACACTCTAACTATCTATGGTTTGAACCTCTCCTGTGAGTACAGTTTTGGATTCCGAAGCTTCACTACAGGTTTACTGTATACCATGCACCTTCTTATTGACGATGAAACACAGAAATTCATCGGAATTAAATTCAAAAGACACAATGCCGACTTAAGTACAAGAGGACTGACACTCTAACTCTCTATGATTTGAACCTCTCCTGTGAGTCCAGTTTTAGATTCCGATGCTTCAATTCAGGTTTACTGTATGCCTTGGACCTTTTTATTGACGATGAAACACAGAAAATGCATCAGAATTAAATTCAAAAACACAATGCCGACTTAAGTAAAAGAGGACTGACACTCTGTCATTCTATGATTTGAACCTTTCCTGTAAGTCCAGTTTTAGATTCCGATGCTTCACTTCAGGTTTATTGTATACCTTGCACTTTCTTATTGACGATGAAACACAGTAATTGCAGCCGAATTTAAACAAAAGGGACAATGCCGACTTAATTACAAGAGGACTGACACTTTCCCTTTCTATGATTTGAACCTATCCTGTGAGTCCAGTTTTAGATTGCGATGCTTCACTTAAGGTTTACTGTATCCCTTGGACCTTCTTATTGACGATGAAACACAGATATTTCATCGGAATTTCATATATAATGGCACAATGCCGACTTAAGTACAAGAGGACTGACACTCTAACTATCTTTGATTTGAACCTCTCCTGTGAGTCCAGTTTTAGATTCCGATGCTTCAATTCAGGTTTACTGTATCCCTTGGACCTACTTATTGACGATGAAACAGAGAAATTGCATCGGAATTAAATTTAAAAGCCACAATGCCGACATAAGTACAAGAGGACTGACACTCAAACTCTCTATAATTTGAACCTCTCCTGTGAGTCCAGTTTTGGATTCCGATGCTTCACTTCAGGTTTGCTGTATACCTTGCACCTTCTTATTGACGATGAAACACAGAAATTGCATCGGAATGAAATTCAAAATACACAATTACGACTTAAGTACAAGTAGACTGATACCCTAGCTATCTATGAATTAACCTCTCCTGTGAGTCCAGTTTTAGATTCCGATGCTTCACTTCAGGTTTACTGTATCCCTTGGACCTTCTTCTTGACGATGAACTACAGAAATTGCATCCGAATTTAATACAAAAGGCACAAAGCCGACTTAAGTAAAAGAGGACTGACACTCTGTCTTTCTATGATTTGAACCTCTCCTGTGAGTCCAGTTTTAGATTCCGATGCTTCACTTCAGGTTTACTATATACCTTGCACTTTCTTATTGACGATGAAACACAGAAATTGTATCGGAATTACATTCAAACGACACAATGCCGACTTAAGTACAAGAGGATTGACACTATAACTAACTATGATTTGAACCTCTCCTGTGTGTCCAGTTTTAGATTCCGATGCTTCAATTCAGGTTTACTGTATCCCTTGGACCTTCTTATTGACCATGGACCACGGAAATTGCATCGGAATTAAATTCAAAAGGCACAATGCCCACTTAAGTACAAGAGGATTGACACTATAACTATCTATGATTCGAACCTCTCCTGTGAGTCCAGTTTTAGATTTCGATGCTTCAATTCAGGTTTACTGTATCCCTTGGACCTTCTTATTGACCATGGACCACAGAAATTGCATCGGAATTAAATTCAAAAGACACAATGCCGACTTAAGTACAAGAGGACTGACACTCTAACTATCTATGATTTGAATCTCTCCTGTGAGTCAAGTTTTAGATTCCGATGCTTCACTTCAGGTTTACGGTATATCTTAGACCTTCTTATTGTCAATGAAACACAGAAATTGCATCCGAATTTAATACAAAAAGCACAATAACGACTTCAGTACAAGAGGTTTGACACCCTCACTTTCTATGATTTGAACCTCTCCTTTGAGTCCAGTTTTAGATTCCGATGCTTCACTTCAGGTTTACTGCATACCTTGCACCATCTTGTTGACGATGAAACACAGAAATTGCATACGAATTTAATACAAATCACAATTCCAACTTAAGTACAAGCGGACTGACACTGTCCCTTTATATTATTTGAACCTCTCCTGTGAGTCCAGTTTTATATTCCGATGCTTTACATCTGGTTTGCTGTATCCGTTGGACCTTCTTATTGACGAGGAAACACAGAAATTTCATCGGAATTTAATACAAAAAGCACAATGCCGACTTAAGCAAAAGAGGAATGTCACTCTCTCTTTCTATGATTTGAACCTCTCCTGTGAGTCGAGTTTTAGATTCCGATGCTTCACTTCAGGTTTACTGTATACCTTGCAACTTCTTATTGGCGATGAAACACAGAAATTGCATCGGAATTAAATTCAAAAGACACAATGCCGATTTAAGTACAAGGGGACTGACACTCTAACTATCTATGATTTGAACCACCCTGTGAGTCCAGTTTTAGATTCCGATGCTTCACTTCAGGTTCACTGTATCCCTTGGACCTTCGTATTGACGATGAAATACAGAAATTGCATCCGAATTTAATACCAAATGCACACTGCCGAGTTAAGTAAAAGAGGGCTGACACTCTCTCTTTCTATGATTTGAACCTATTACTGTATACCTTGCACCATCTTATTGACGATGAAACACAGAAATTGCATCGGAATTTAATACAAAAGGCACAATGCCGACTTAAGTACAAGAGGACTGACACTCTAACTATCTATGATTTGAACCTCTCCTGTGAGTCAAGTTTTAGATTCCGATGCTTCACTTCAGGTTTACTGTATTGCTTGGACCTTCTTATTGACGATGAAACACAGAAATTGCATCCGAATTTAATACAAAAGGCACAATGCCGACTTCAGTACAAGAGGATTGACACTCTCACTTGCTATGATTTGAACCTCTCCAGTGAGTCCAGTTGTAGATTCCGATGCTTCACTTCAGGTTTACTGCATACTTTGCACCTTCGTATTGACGATGAAACACAGGAATTGCATCGGAATTTAATACAAAAGGCACAATGCCGACTTAAGTACAAGAGGACTGACACTCTCACTTTCTATGATTTGAACCTGTCCTGTGATTCCAGTTTTAGATTCCAATGCTTCACTTCAGGTATACTGTATACCTTGCACCGTCTTGTTGATGATGAAACACAAAAATTGCATCGGAATTAAATTCAAAAGTCACAATGCCGTCTTAAGTACAAGAGGACTGACACTCTAACTTTCTATGATTAGAACCTCTCCTGTGAGTCCAGTTTTAAATTCCGATGCTCCACTTCAGGTTTACTGAATACCTTGCACCTTCTTATTGACGATGAAACACAGAATTTGCTTCGGAATTAAATTCAAAAGACACAAAGCTGACTTAAGTACAAGAGGACTCACACTCTATCTCTCTATGATTTGAACCTCTCCTAAGAGTCCAGATTTGGATTCCGAAGCTTCACTTCAGGTTTACTGTATACCTTGCACCTTCTTATTGACGATGAAATACAGAAATTGCATCGGATTTAAATTTAAAAGACACAATGCCGACTTAAGTACAAGAGGACTGCCACTCTAACTATCTATGATTTGAACCCCTCCTGTGAGTCCAGATTTAGATTCCGATGCTTCACTTCAGGTTTACTGTATCCCTTGGACCTTCTTATTGACGATGAAATACAGAAATTGCATCCGAATTTAATACAATAGGCACTATGCCGACTTAAGTAAAAGAGGACTGACACTCTCTCTTTCAATGATTTGAACCTCTCCTGTGAGTCCAGTTTTAGATTCCGATGCTTCAGGTTTTCTGTATACCTTGCACCTTCTTATTGACGATGAAACACAGTAATTGCATCGGAATTAAATTCAAAAGACACAATGCCGATTTAAGTACAAGAGGACTGACACTCTAACTATCTATGATTTGAACCTCTCCTGTGAGTCAAGTTTTAGATTCCGATGCTTCACTTCAGGTTTACTGTATTGCTTGGACCTTCTTATTGACGATGAAACACAGAAATTGCATCCGAATTTAATACAAAAGGCACAATGCCGACTTCAGTACAAGAGGATTGACACTCTCACTTGCTATGATTTGAACCTCTCCAGTGAGTCCAGTTGTAGATTCCGATGCTTCACTTCAGGTTTACTGCATACTTTGCACCTTCGTATTGACGATGAAACACAGGAATTGCATCGGAATTTAATACAAAAGGCACAATGCCGACTTAAGTACAAGAGGACTGACACTATCACTTTCTATGATTTGAACCTGTCCTGTGATTCCAGTTTTAGATTCCAATGCTTCACTTCAGGTATACTGTATACCTTGCACCGTCTTATTGATGATGAAACACAAAAATTGCATCGGAATTAAATTCAAAAGGCACAATGCCGTCTTAAGTACAAGAGGACTGACACTCTAACTTTCTATGATTTGAACCTCTCCTGTGAGTTCAGTTTTAAATTCCGATGCTCCAATTCAGGTTTACTGAATACCTTGCACCTTCTTATTGACGATGAAACACAGAATTTGCTTCGGGAATAAATTCAAAAGACACAAAGCCGACTTAAGTACAAGAGGACTCACACTCTATCTCTCTATGATTTTAACCTCTCCTCTGAGTCCAGATTTGGATTCCGAAGCTTCACTTCAGGTTTACTGTATACCTTGCACCTTCTTATTGACGATGAAATACAGAAATTGCATCGGATTTAAATTCAAAAGACACAATGCCGACTTAAGTACAAGAGGACTGACACTCTAACTATCTATGATTTGAACCTCTCCTGTGGGTCCAGTTTTAGATTCCGATGCTTCACTTCAGGTTTACTGTATCCCTTGGACCTTCTAATTGACGATGAAATACAGAAATTGCATCCGAATTTAATACAATAGGCCCTATGCCGACTTAAGTAAAAGAGGACTGACACTCTCTCTTTCAATGATTTGAACCTCTCCTGTGAGTCCAGTTTTAGATTCCGATGCTTCAGTTTTACTGTATACCTTGCACCTTCTTATTGACGAAGAAACACAGAAATTGCATCGGAATTAAATTCAAAAGACACAATGCCGACCTAAGTACAAGAGGACTGACACTCTAACTATCTATCATTTGAACCTCTCCTGTGAATCCTGTTTTAGATTCCGATGCTTCACTTCAGGTTTACTGTATCCCTTGGACTTTCTTATTGAGGATGAATACAGAAATTGCATCCGAATTTAATACAAAAGGCACAATGATGACTTAAGTAAAAGAGGACTGACACTCTCTATTTCTTTGATTTGAATCTATCCTGTGAGTCCAGTGTTAGATTCCGATGCTTCACATTGGGTTTACTGTATTCCTTGCACCTTCTTATTGACGATGAAAGACAGAAATTGCATCGGAATTAAATTCAAAATGCACAATGCCGACTTAAGTACAAGACGATTGACACTGTAACACTCTATGATTTGAACCCCTCCTGTGAGTCCAGATTTAGATTCAGATGCTTCACTTCAGGTTTACTGTATACCTTGCACCTTCTTATTGACGATGAAACACAGAAATTGCATCGGAATTAAATTCAAAAGGCAGAATGCCGACTTAAGTACAAGAGGACCGACACTCTAACTCGCTACAATTTGAACCTCTCCTGTGAGTCCAGTTATAGATTCCGATGCTTCACTTCAGGTTTACTGTATACCTTGCACATTCTTATTGACAATGAAACACAGAAATTGCATGGGAACTAAATTCAAAAAGCACAATGCCGACTTAAGTACAAGAGGACTGACACTCTAACTCTCTACAATTTGAACCTCTCCTGTGAGTCCGGTTTTAGATTCCGATGCTTGACTTCTGTTTTACTGTATACCTTGCACGTTCTTATTGACGATGAAACACAGAAATTGCATCGCAATTTAATACAAAAGGTTCAATGCCGACTTAAGTACAAGAGGACTGACACTCTAACTATCTATGATTTGAACATCTGCTGTGAGTCCAGTTTTAGATTCCGATGCTTCACTTCAGGTTTACTGCATACTTTGCACCTGCGTATTGACGATGAAACACAGGAATTGCATCAGAATTTAATACAAAAGGCACAATGCCGACTTAAGTACAAGAGGACTGACACTTTCACTTTCTATGATTTGAACCTCTCCTATGATTCCAGTTTTAGATTCCGATGCTTCACTTCAGGTATACTGCATACCTTGCACCGTCTCATTGACGATGAGACACAAAAATTGCATCGGAATTAAATTCAAAAGGCACAATGCCGACTTAAGTACAAGAGTACTGACACTCTAACTTTCTATGATTTGAACCTCTCCTGTGAGTCCAGATTTAGATTCCGATGCTCCACTTCAGGTTTACCGTATACCTTGCACCTTCTTATTGACGATGAAACACAGAAATTGCATCGGAATGAAATTCAAAATACACAATTACGACTTAAGTACAAGTAGACTGATACCCTAGCTATCTATGAATTAACCTCTCCTGTGAGTCCAGTTTTAGATTCCGATGCTTCACTTCAGGTTTACTGTATCCCTTGGACCTTCTTCTTGACGATGAACTACAGAAATTGCATCCGAATTTAATACAAAAGGCACAAAGCCGACTTAAGTAAAAGAGGACTGACACTCTATCTTTCTATGATTTGAACCTCTCCTGTGAGTCCAGTTTTAGATTCCGATGCTTCACTTCAGGTTTACTGTATACCTTGCACTTTCTTATTGACGATGAAACACAGAAATTGTTTCGGAATTACATTCAAACGACACAATGCCGACTTAAGTACAAGAGGATTGACACTATAACTAACTATGATTTGAACCTCTCCTGTGTGTCCAGTTTTAGATTCCGATGCTTCAATTCAGGTTTACTGTATCCCTTGGACCTTCTTATTGACCATGGACCACGGAAATTGCATCGGAATTAAATTCAAAAGGCACAATGCCCACTTAAGTACAAGAGGATTGACACTATAACTATCTATGATTCTAACCTCTCCTGTGAGTCCAGTTTTAGATTCCGATGCTTCAATTCAGGTTTACTGTATCCCTTGGACCTTCTTATTGACCATGGACCACAGAAATTGCATCGGAATTAAATTCAAAAGACACAATGCCGACTTAAGTACAAGAGGACTGACACTCTAACTATCTATGATTTGAATCTCTCCTGTGAGTCAAGTTTTAGATTCCGATGCTTCACTTCAGGTTTACGGTATCCCTTAGACCTTCTTATTGTCAATGAAACACAGAAATTGCATCCGAATTTAATACAAAAAGCACAATAACGACTTCAGTACAAGAGGTTTGACACCCTCACTTTCTATGATTTGAACCTCTCCTTTGAGTCCAGTTTTAGATTCCGATGCTTCACTTCAGGTTTACTGCATACCTTGCACCATCTTGTTGACGATGAAACACAGAAATTGCATCCGAATTTAATACAAATCACAATGCCAACTTAAGTACAAGGGGACTGACACTGTCCCTTTATATTATTTGAACCTCTCCTGTGAGTCCAGTTTTATATTCCGATGCTTTACATCAGGTTTGCTGTATCCGTTGGACCTTCTTATTGACGAGGAAACACAGAAATTTCATCGGAATTTAATACAAAAAGCACAATGCCGACTTAAGCAAAAGAGGACTGTCACTCTCTCTTTCTATGATTTGAACCTCTCCTGTGAGTCGAGTTTTAGATTCCGATGCTTCACTTCAGGTTTACTGTATACCTTGCAACTTCTTATTGGCGATGAAACACAGAAATTGCATCGGAATTAAATTCAAAAGACACAATGCCGATTTAAGTACAAGGGGACTGACACTCTAACTATCTATGATTTGAACCAACCTGTGAGTCCAGTTTTAGATTCCGATGCTTCACTTCAGGTTCACTGTATCCCTTGGACCTTCGTATTGACGATGAAATACAGAAATTGCATCCGAATTTAATACCAAATGCACACTGCCGAGTTAAGTAAAAGAGGGCTGACACTATCTCTTTCTATGATTTGAACCTATTACTGTATACCTTGCACCATCTTATTGACGATGAAACACAGAAATTGCATCGGAATTTAATACAAAAGGCACAATGCCGACTTAAGTACAAGAGGACTGACACTCTAACTATCTATGATTTGAACCTCTCCTGTGAGTCAAGTTTTAGATTCCGATGCTTCACTTCAGGTTTACTGTATTGCTTGGACCTTCTTATTGACGATGAAACACAGAAATTGCATCCGAATTTAATACAAAAGGCACAATGCCGACTTCAGTACAAGAGGATTGACACTCTCACTTGCTATGATTTGTACCTCTCCAGTGAGTCCAGTTGTAGATTCCGATGCTTCACTTCAGGTTTACTGCATACTTTGCACCTTCGTATTGACGATGAAACACAGGAATTGCATCGGAATTTAATACAAAAGGCACAATTCCGACTTAAGTACAAGAGGACTGACACTCTCACTTTCTATGATTTGAACCTGTCCTGTGATTCCAGTTTTAGATTCCAATGCTTCACTTCAGGTATACTGTATACCTTGCACCGTCTTATTGATGATGAAACACAAAAATTGCATCGGAATTAAATTCAAAAGGCACAATGCCGTCTTAAGTACAAGAGGACTGACACTCTAACTTTCTATGATTAGAACCTCTCCTGTGAGTCCAGTTTTAAATTCCGATGCTCCACTTCAGGTTTACTGAATACCTTGCACCTTCTTATTGACGATGAAACACAGAATTTGCTTCGGAATTAAATTCAAAAGACACAAAGCTGACTTAAGTACAAGAGGACTTACACTCTATCTCTCTATGATTTGAACCTCTCCTAAGAGTCCAGATTTGGATTCCGAAGCTTCACTTCAGGTTTACTGTATACCTTGCACCTTCTTATTGACGATGAAATACAGAAATTGCATCGGATTTAAATTTAAAAGACACAATGCCGACTTAAGTACAAGAGGACTGCCACTCTAACTATCTATGATTTGAACCTCTCCTGTGAGTCCAGATTTAGATTCCGATGCTTCACTTCAGGTTTACTGTATCCCTTGGACCTTCTTATTGACGATGAAATACAGAAATTGCATCCGAATTTAATACAATAGGCACTATGCCGACTTAAGTAAAAGAGGACTGACACTCTCTCTTTCAATGATTTGAACCTCTCCTGTGAGTCCAGTTTTAGATTCCGATGCTTCAGGTTTTCTGTATACCTTGCACCTTCTTATTGACGATGAAACACAGAAATTGAATCGGAATTAAATTCAAAAGACACAATGCCGATTTAAGTACAAGAGGACTGACACTCTAACTATCTATGATTTGAACCTCTCCTGTGAGTCAAGTTTTAGATTCCGATGCTTCACTTCAGGTTTACTGTATTGCTTGGACCTTCTTATTGACGATGAAACACAGAAATTGCATCCGAATTTAATACAAAAGGCACAATGCCGACTTCAGTACAAGAGGATTGACACTCTCACTTGCTATGATTTGAACCTCTCCAGTGAGTCCAGTTGTAGATTCCGATGCTTCACTTCAGGTTTACTGCATACTTTGCACCTTCGTATTGACGATGAAACACAGGAATTGCATCGGAATTTAATACAAAAGGCACAATGCCGACTTAAGTACTAGAGGACTGACACTATCACTTTCTATGATTTGAACCTGTCCTGTGATTCCAGTTTTAGATTCCAATGCTTCACTTCAGGTATACTGTATACCTTGCACCGTCTTATTGATGATGAAACACAAAAATTGCATCGGAATTAAATTCAAAAGGCACAATGCCGTCTTAAGTACAAGAGGACTGACACTCTAACTTTCTATGATTTGAACCTCTCCTGTGAGTTCAGTTTTAAATTCCGATGCTCCACTTCAGGTTTACTGAATACCTTGCACCTTCTTATTGACGATGAAACACAGAATTTGCTTCGGGATTAAATTCAAAAGACACAAAGCCGACTTAAGTACAAGAGGACTCACACTCTATCTCTCTATGATTTGAACCTCTCCTCTGAGTCCAGATTTGGATTCCGAAGCTTCACTTCAGGTTTACTGTATACCTTGCACCTTCTTATTGACGATGAAATACAGAAATTGCATCGGATTTAAATTCAAAAGACACAATGCCGACTTAAGTACAAGAGGACTGACACTCTAACTATCTATGATTTGAACGTCTCCTGTTAGTCCAGTTTTAGATTCCGATGCTTCACTTCAGGTTTACTGTATCCCTTGGACCTTCTAATTGACGATGAAATACAGAAATTGCATCCGAATTTAATACAATAGGCACTATGCCGACTTAAGTAAAAGAGGACTGACACTCTCTCTTTCAATGATTTGCACCTCTCCTGTGAGTCCAGTTTTAGATTCCGATGCTTCAGTTTTACTATATACCTTGCACCTTCTTATTGACGATGAAACACAGAAATTGCATCGGAATTAAATTCAAAAGACACAATGCCGAACCTAAGTACAAGAGGACTGACACTCTAACTATCTATCATTTGAACCTCTCCTGTGAGTCCTGTTTTAGATTCCGATGCTTCACTTCAGGTTTACTGTATCCCTTGGACTTTCTTATTGAGGATGAATACAGAAATTGCATCCGAATTTAATACAAAAGGCACAATGATGACTTAAGTAAAAGAGGACTGACACTCTCTATTTCTTTGATTTGAATCTATCCTGTGAGTCCAGTGTTAGATTCCGATGCTTCACATTGGGTTTACTGTATTCCTTGCACCTTCTTATTGACGATGAAAGACAGAAATTGCATCGGCATTAAATTCAAAATGCACAATGCCGACTTAAGTACAAGACGACTGACACTGTAACACTCTATGATTTGAACCCCTCCTGTGAGTCCAGATTTAGATTCAGATGCTTCACTTCAGGTTTACTGTATACCTTGCACCTTCTTATTGACGATGAAACACAGAAATTGCATCGGAATTAAATTCAAAAGGCAGAATGCCGACCTAAGTACAAGAGGACCGACACTCTAACTCGCTACAATTTGAACCTCTCCTGTGAGTCCAGTTATAGATTCCGATGCTTCACTTCAGGTTTACTGTATACCTTGCACCTTCTTATTGACAATGAAACACAGAAATTGCATGGGAACTAAATTCAAAAAGCACAATGCCGACTTAAGTACAAGAGGACTGACACTCTAACTCTCTACAATTTGAACCTCTCCTGTGAGTCCGGTTTTAGATTCCGATGCTTGACTTCTGTTTTACTGTATACCTTGCACGTTCTTATTGACGATGAAACACAGAAATTGCATCGCAATTTAATACAAAAGGTTCAATGCCGACTTAAGTACAAGAGGACTGACACTCTAACTATCTATGATTTGAACATCTGCTGTGAGTCCAGTTTTAGATTCCGATGCTTCACTTCAGGTTTACTGCATACTTTGCACCTGCGTATTGACGATGAAACACAGGAATTGCATCAGAATTTAATACAAAAGGCACAATGCCGACTTAAGTACAAGAGGACTGACACTTTCACTTTCTATGATTTGAACCTCTCCTATGATTCCAGTTTTAGATTCCGATGCTTCACTTCAGGTATACTGCATACCTTGCACCGTCTCATTGACGATGAGACACAAAAATTGCATCGGAATTAAATTCAAAAGGCACAATGCCGACTTAAGTACAAGAGTACTGACACTCTAACTTTCTATGATTTGAACCTCTCCTGTGAGTCCAGATTTAGATTCCGATGCTCCACTTCAGGTTTACCGTATACCTTGCACCTTCTTATTGACGATGAAACACAGAATTTGCATCGGAATTAAATTCAAAAGACACAATGCCGACTTAAGTACAAGAGGACTGACACTCTAACTATCTATGATTTGAACCTCTCCTGTGAGTCCAGTTTTAGATTCCGATGCTTCACTTCAGGTTTACTGTATCCCTTGGACCTCCTTATTCACGATGAAATACAGAAATTGCATACGAATTTAATACAATAGGCACTATGCCGACTTAAGTAAAAGAGGACTGTCAATCTCTCTTACTATGATTTGAACCTCTCCTGTGAGTCCAGTTTTAGATTCCGATGCTTCAGGTTGACTGTATCCCTTGGACCTTCTTATTGACGATGAAACACAGAAATTGCATCCGAATTTAATACAAAAGGCACAAAGCCGACTTAAGTAAAAGAGGACTGACACTCTCTCTTTCTTTGATTTGAATCTATCCTGTGAGTCAATGTTAGATTCCGATGCTTCACTTCAGGTTTACTGTGTACCTTGCCCCTTCTTATTGACGATGAAACACAGAAATTGCATCCGAATTAAATTGAAAAGACACAATGCCGACTTAACTACAAGAGGACTGACACTCAAACTATCTATGATTTGATCCTCCCCTGTGAGTCCAGTTTTAGATTCCGATGTTGCACTTCAGGTTCACTGTATCCCTTGGACCTTCTTATTGACGATGAAATACAGAAATTGGATCCGAATGTAATACAAAAGGCACAATGCCGACTTAAGTGAAAGAGCAGTGACACTCTCTCTTTCTATGATTTGAACCTCTCCTGTGAGTCCAGTTTTAGATTCCGATGCTTCACTTCAGGTTTACTGTATACCTTGCACCCTCGTATTGACGATGAAACACAGAAATTGCATCGGAATTAAATTCAAAAGGCACAATGTCGACTTAAGTACAAGAGGACTGACACTCGAACTCTCAATGATTTGAACCTCTCCTGTGAGTCCAATTTTAGATTCCGATGCTTCACTTCAGGTTTACTGCATACTTCCCACCTTCGTATTGACGATGAAACACAGGAATTACATCGGAATTTTATACAAAAGGCAAAATGCCGACTTAAGTACAAGAGGACTGGCACTCTCACTTTCTATGATTTCAACCACTCCTGTGATTCCAGTTTTAGATTCCGGTGCTTCACTTCAGGTTTAGTGTATACCTTGCACCGTCTTATTGATGATGAAACACAGAATTTGCATCGGAATTAATTTAAAAAGGCACAATGCCGACTTAAGTACAAGAGGACTGACACTCTAACTCTCTATGATATGAACCTCTCCTGCGAGTCCAGTTTTGGATCCCAATGCTTCACTTCAGGTTTACTGTATACCGTGTACCTTCTTATTGACGATGAAACACAGAAATTGCATCGGAATTAAATTCAAATGACCCAATGCCGACTTAAGTACAAGAGGACTGACACTCTAACTATCTTTGATTTGAACCTCTCCTGTGAGTCCAGTTTTGGATTCCGATGCTTCAATTCAGGTTTACTGTATCCCTTGGACCTACTTATTGACGATGAAACAGAGAAATTGCATCGGAATTAAATTTAAAAGCCACAATGCCGACATAATTACAAGAGGACTGAAACTCAAACTCTCTATAATTTGAACCTCTCCTGTGAGTCCAGTTTTGGATTCCGATGCTTCACTTCAGGTTTACTGTATACCTTGCACCTACTTATTGACGATGAAACACAGAAATTGCATCGGAATGAAATTCAAAATACACAATTACGACTTAAGTACAAGTGGACTGACACTCTAGCTATCTATGAATTGAACCTCTCCTGTGAGTCCAGTTTTAGATTCCGATGCTTCACTTCAGGTTTACTGTATCCCTTGGACCTTCTTCTTGACGATGAACTACAGAAATTGCATCCGAATTTAATACAAAAGGCACAATGCCGACTTAAGTAAAAGAGGACTGACACTCTGTCTTTCTATGATTTGAACCTCTCCTGTGAGTCCAGTTTTAGATTCCGATGCTTCACTTCAGGTTTACTGGATACCTTGCACTTTCTTATTGACGATGAAACACAGAAATTGTATCGGAATTAAATTCAAACGACACAATGCCGACTTAAGTATAAGTGGACAGACACTCTAACTATCTATGATTTGAACTTCAACTGTGAGCCCAGTTATAGATTGACGATGAAATACAGAAATTGCATCCGAATTTAATACAATAGGTTTACTGTATACCTTGCACCTTCTTATTGACGATGAATTACAGAAATTGCATCGGAATTTAATTCAAAAGACACAATGCCGACCTAAGTACAAGAGGACTGACACTCTAACTAACTATGATTTGAACCTCTCCTGTGAGTCCTGTTTTAGATTCCGATGCTTCACTTCAGGTTTACTGTATCCCTTGGACCTTCTTATTGACGATGAAATACAGAAATTGCATCCGAATTTAATACAATAGGCACTATGCCGACTTAAGTAAAAGAGGGCTGACACTCTCTCTTTCAATGATTTGAACCTCTCCTGTGAGTCCAGTTTTAGATTCCGATGCTTCAGGTTTACTGTATTTCTTGCACCTTCTTATTGACGATGAGACACAGAAATTGCATCGGAATTAAATTCAAAAGACACAATGCCGACCTAAGTACAAGAGGACTGACACTCTAACTATCTATGATTTGAACCTCTCCTGTGAGTCCTGTTTTAGATTCCGATGCTTCACTTCAGGTTTACTGTATCCCTTGGACCTTCTTATTGACGATGAATACAGAAATTGCATCCGAATTGTATACAAAAGGCACAATGATGACTTAAGTAAAAGAGGACTGACACTCTCTCTTTCTTTGATTTGAACCTATCCTGTGAGTCCAGTGTTAGATTCCGATGCTTCACATTAGGTTTACTGTATTCCTTGCACCTTCTTATTGACGATGAAAGACAGAAATTGCATAAGAATTAAATTCAAACTACACAATGCCGACTTAAGTACAAGACGACTGACACTGTAACACTCTATGATTTGAACCTCTCCTGTGAGTCCAGTTTTAGATTCCGATGCTTCACTTCAGGTTTACTGTATACCTTGCACCTTCTTATTGACGATGAAACACAGAAATTGCATCGGAATTAAATTCAAAAGGCAGAATGCCGACTTAAGTACAAGAGGACCGACACTCTAACTCGCTACAATTTGAACCTCTCCTGTGAGTCCAGTTATAGATTCCGATGCTTCACTTCAGGTTTACTGTATACCTTGCACCTTCTTATTGACAATGAAACACAGAAATTGCATGGGAATTAAATTCAAAAAGCACAATACCGACTTAAGTAAAAGAGGACTGACACTCTAACTCTCTACAATTTGAAGCCCTCCTGTGAGTCCGGTTTTAGATTCCGATGCTTGACTTCTGTTTTACTGTATACCTTGCACCTTCTTATTGACGATGAAACACAGAAATTGCATCGCAATTTAATACAAAAGGTACAATGCCGACTTAAGTACAAGAGGACTGACACTCTAATATCTATGATTTGAACCTCTCCTGTGAGTCCAGTTTTAGAATCCGATGCTTCACTTCAGGTTTACTGCATACTTTGCACCTGCGTATTGACGATGAAACACAGGAATTACATCAGAATTTAATACAAAAGGCACAATGCCGACTTAAGTACAACAGGACTGACAATTTCACTTTCTATGATTTGAACCTCTCCTTTGAGTCCAGATTTAGATTCCGATGCTCCACTTCAGGTTTACCGTATACCTTGCACCTTCTTATTGACGATGAAACACAGAATTTGCATCGGAATTAAATTCAAAAGACACAATGCCAACTTAAGTACAAGAGGACTGACACTCTAACTCCCTATGATTTGAACCTCTCCTGTGAGTCCAGATTTGGATTCCGAAGCTTCACTTCAGGTTTACTGTATACCTTGCACCTTCTTATTGACGATGAAATACAGAAATTGCATCGGATTTAAATTCAAAAGACACAATGCGGACTTAAGTACAAGAGGACTGACACTCTAACTATCTATGATTTGAACCTCTCCTGTGAGTCCACTTTTAGATTCCGATGCTTCACTTCAGGTTTACTGTATCCCTTGGACCTTCTTATTGACGATGAAATACAGAAATTGCATACGAAATTAATACAATAGGCACTATGCCGACATAAGTAAAAGAGGACTGACACTCTCTCTTTCTATGATTTGAACATCTCCTGTGAGTCCAGTTTTAGATTCCGATGCTTCACTTCAGGTTTACTGTATTCCTTGCACCTTCTTATTGACGATGAAAGTCAGAAATTGCATCGGAATTAAATTCAAAAGGCACAATGCCGACTTAAATACAAGAGGACTGACACTCTAACTCTCTATGATCTGAACCTCTCCTGTGAGTCCAGTTTTGGATTCCGATGCTTCACTTCAGGTTTACTGTGTACCTTGCCCCTTCTTATTGACGATGAAACACAGAAATTGCATCCGAATTAAATTCAAAAGACACAATGCCGGCTTAAGTACAAGAGGACTGACACTCAAAGTAACAATGATTTGAACCTCCCCTGTGAGTCCAGTTTTAGATTCCGATGTTGCACTTCAGGTTCACTGTATCCCTTGGACCTTTTTATTGACGATGAAATACAGAAATTGGATCCGAATGTAATACAAAAGGCACAATGCCGACTTAAGTGAAAGAGCAGTGACACTCTCTCTTTCTATGATTTGAACCTCTCCTGTGAGTCCAGTTTTAGATTCCGATGCTTCACTTCAGGTTTACTGTATACCTTGCACCCTCGTATTGACGATGAAACACAGAAATTGCATCGGAATTAAATTCAAAAGGCACAATGTCGACTTAAGTACAAGAGGACTGACACTCGAACTCTCAATGATTTGAACCTCTCCTGTGAGTCCAGTTTTGGATTCCGATGTTTCACTTCAGGTTTACTGTATACCTTGCACATTCTTATTGACGATGAAACACAGAAATTGCATTGGAATTAAATTCAAAAGACACAATGCCGACTCAAGTACAAGAGGACTGACACTCTAACTATCTATGATTCGAACCTCTCCTGTGAGTCCAGTTTTAGATTCCGATGCTTCACTTCAGGTTTACTGTATACCTTGCACCTTGTAATTGACGAAGAAACACAGAAATTGCATCGGAATTAAATTCAAAAGACACAATGCCGACCTAAGTACAAGAGGACTGACAATCTAACTTTCTATGATTTGAACCTCTCCTGTGAGTCCAGTTTTAGATTCCGATGTTTCACTTCAGGTTTACTGTATCCCTTGGCCTTCTTATTGACGATGAAATACAGAAATTGCATCCGAATTTAATACAAAAGGCACAATGATGACTTAAGTAAAAGAGGACTGACACTCTCTCTTTCTTTGATTTGAACCTATCCTGTGAGTCCAGTGTTAGATTCCGATGTTTCACTTCAGGTTTACTGTATTCCCTGCACTTTCTTATTGACGATGAAAGCCAGAAATTGCATCGGAATTAAATTCAAAAGGCACAATGCCGACTTACGTACAAGAGGACTGACACTCTAACACTCTATGAATTGAACCTCTCCTGTGAGTCCAGTTTTAGATTCCGATGCTTCACTTCAGGTTTACTGTATCCCTTGGACCTTCGTATTGACGATGAAACACAGAAATTGCATCCGAATTTATTACAATAGGCACTATGCCGACTTAAGTAAAAGAGGACTGACACTCCCTCTTTCTATGATTTGAACCTCTCCTGTGAGTCCAGTTTTAGATTCCGATGCTTCAGGTTTACTGTATTTCTTGCCCCTTCTTATTGACGATGAAACACAGAAATTGCATCGGAATTAAATTCAAAAGACACAATGCTGACCTAAGTACAAGAGGACTGACACTCTAACTATCTATGATTTGAACCTCTCCTGTGAGTCCTGTTTTAGATTCCGATGCTTCACTTCAGGTTTACTGTATCCCTTGGACCTTCTTATTGACGATGAATACAGAAATTGCATCCGAATTGTATACAAAAGGCACAATGATGACTTAAGTAAAAGAGGACTGACACTCTCTCTTTCTTTGATTTGAACCTATCCTGTGAGTCCAGTGTTAGATTCCGATGCTTCACATTAGGTTTACTGTATTCCTTGCACCTTCTTTTTGACGATGAAAGACAGAAATTGCATAGGAATTAAATTCAAAATCCACAATGCCGACTTAAGTACAAGACGACTGACACTGTAACACTCTATGATTTGAACTTCTCCTGTGAGTCCAGTTTTAGATTCCGATGCTTCACTTCAGGTTTACTGTATACCTTGCACCTTCTTATTGACGATGAAACACAGAAATTGCATCGGAATTAATTTCAAACGACACAATGCCGACTTAAGTATAAGAGGACTGACACTCTAACTATCTGTGATTTGAACCCCTCCTGTGAGTCCAGTTTTAGATTCCGATGCTTCACTTCAGGTTTACTGTATACCTTGCACCTTCTTATTGACGATGAAACACAGAAATTGCATCGGAATTAAATTCAAAAGGGAGAATGCCGACTTAAGTACAAGAGGACCGACACTCTAACTCGCTACAATTTGAACCTCTCCTGTGAGTCCAGTTATAGATTCCGATGCTTCACTTCAGGTTTACTGTATACCTTGCACCTTCTTATTGACAATGAAACACAGAAATTGCATGGGAATTAAATTCAAAAAGCACAATGCCGACTTAAGTAAAAGAGGACTGACACTCTAACTCTCTACAATTTGAACCTCTCCTGTGAGTCCGGTTTTAGATTCCGATGCTTGACTTCTGTTTTACTGTATACCTTGCACCTTCTTATTGACGATGAAACACAGAAATTGCATCGCAATTTAATACAAATGGTACAATGCCGACTTAAGTACAAGAGGACTGACACTCTAACTATCTATGATTTGAACCTCTCCTGTGAGTCCAGTTTTAGAATCCGATGCTTCACTTCAGGTTTACTGCATACTTTGCACCTGCGTATTGACGATGAAACACAGGAATTGCATCAGAATTTAATACAAAAGGCACAATGCCGACTTAAGTACAACAGGACTGACAATTTCACTTTCTATGATTTGAACCTCTCCTTTGAGTCCAGATTTAGATTCCGATGCTCCACTTCAGGTTTACCGTATACCTTGCACCTTCTTATTGACGATGAAACACAGAATTTGCATCGGAATTAAATTCAAAAGACACAATGCCAACTTAAGTACAAGAGGACTGACACTCTAACTCCCTATGATTTGAACCTCTCCTGTGAGTCCAGATTTGGATTCCGAAGCTTCACTTCAGGTTTACTGTATACCTTGCACCTTCTTATTGACGATGAAATACAGAAATTGCATAGGATTTAAATTCAAAAGACACAATGCCGACTTAAGTACAAGAGGACTGACACTCTAACTATCTACGATTTGAACCTCTCCTGTGAGTCCACTTTTAGATTCCGATGCTTCACTTCAGGTTTACTGTATCCCTTGGACCTTCTTATTGACGATGAAATACAGAAATTGCATACGAATTTAATACAATAGGCACTATGCCGACATAAGTAAAAGAGGACTGACACTCTCTCTGTCTATGATTTGAACATCTCCTGTGAGTCCAGTTTTAGATTCCGATGCTTCACTTCAGGTTTACTGTATTCCTTGCACCTTCTTATTGACGATGAAAGTCAGAAATTGCATCGGAATTAAATTCAAAAGGCACAATGCCGACTTAAATACAAGAGGACTGACACTCTAACTCTCTATGAACTGAACCTCTCCTGTGAGTCCAGTTTTGGATTCCGATGCTTCACTTCAGGTTTACTGTGTACCTTGCCCCTTCTTATTGACGATGAAACACAGAAATTGCATCCGAATTAAATTCAAAAGACACAATGCTGGCTTAAGTACAAGAGGACTGACACTCAAAGTAACAATGATTTGAACCTCCCCTGTGAGTCCAGTTTTAGATTCCGATGTTGCACTTCAGGTTCACTGTATACCTTGGACCTTCTTATTGACGATGAAATACAGAAATTGGATCCGAATGTAATCCAAAAGGCACAATGCCGACTTAAGTGAAAGAGCAGTGACACTCTCTCTTTCTATGATTTGAACCTCTCCTGTGAGTCCAGTTTTAGGTTCCGATGCTTCACATCAGGTTTAATGTATACCTTGCACCCTCGTATTGACGATGAAACACAGAAATTGCATCGGAATTAAATTCAAAAGGCACAATGTCGACTTAAGTACAAGAGGACTGACACTCGAACTCTCAATGATTTGAACCTCTCCTGTGAGTCCAGTTTTGGATTCCGATGTTTCACTTCAGGTTTACTGTATACCTTGCACATTCTTATTGACGATGAAACACAGAAATTGCATTGGAATTAAATTCAAAAGACACAATGCCGACTCAAGTACAAGAGGACTGACACTCTAACTATCTATGATTCGAACCTCTCCTGTGAGTCCAGTTTTAGATTCCGATGCTTCACTTCAGGTTTACTGTATACCTTGCACCTTGTAATTGATGAAGAAACACAGAAATTGCATCGGAGTTAAATTCAAAAGACACAATGCCGACCTAAGTACAAGAGGACTGACAATCTAACTTTCTATGATTTGAACCTCTCCTGTGAGTCCAGTTTTATTTTCCGATGTTTCACTTCAGGTTTACTGTATCCCTTGGCCTTCTTATTGACGATGAAATACAGAAATTGCATCCGAATTTAATACAAAAGGCACAATGATGACTTAAGTAAAAGAGGACTGACACTCTCTCTTTCTTTGATTTGAACCTATCCTGTGAGTCCAGTGTTAGATTCCGATGTTTCACTTCCGGTTTACTGTATTCCCTGCACTTTTTTATTGACGATGAAAGACAGAAATTGCATCGGAATTAAATTCAAAAGGCACAATGCC
This sequence comes from Schistocerca serialis cubense, assembly GCF_023864345.2. Classification (NCBI taxonomy): domain Eukaryota; kingdom Metazoa; phylum Arthropoda; class Insecta; order Orthoptera; family Acrididae; genus Schistocerca; species Schistocerca serialis. Next base: position 155,478 of record NW_026047544.1, read on the forward strand.
GACTTACGTACAAGAGGAATGACACTCTAACACTCTATGAATTGAACCTCTCCTGTGAGTCCAGTTTTAGATTCCGATGCTTCACTTCAGGTTTACTGTATCCCTTGGACCTTCTTATTGACGATGAAACACAGAAATTGCATCCGAATTTATTACAATAGGCACTATGCCGACTTAAGTAAAAGAGGACTGACACTCCCTCTTTCTATGATTTGAACCTCTCCTGTGAGTCCAGTTTTAGATTCCAATGCTTCAGATTTACTGTATCCCTTGGACCTTCTTATTGACGATGAAACACAGAAATTGCATCCGAATTTAATACAAAAGTCACAATGCCGACTTAAGTACAAGAGGACTGACACTCTCGTTTTCTATGATTTGAACTTCTCCTGTGAGTCCAGTTTTAGATTCCGATGCTTCACTTCAGGTTTACTGTATACCTTGCACATTCTTATTGATGATGAAACACAGAAATTGCAACCGAATTTAATACAAAAGGCACAATGCCGACTTAAATACAAGAGGACTGACACTCTAACTCTCTATGATCTGAACCTCTCCTGTGAGTCCAGTTTTGGATTCAGATGCTTCACTTCAGGTTTACTGTGTACCTTGCCCCTTCTTATTGACGATGAAACACAGAAATTGCATCCGAGTTAAATTCAAAAGACACAATGCCGACTTAAGTACAAGAGGACTGACACTCTCTCTTTCTATGATTTGAACCTCTCCTGTGAGTCCAGTTTTAGATTCCGATGCTTCACTTCAGGTTTACTGTATACTTTGCACCCTCGTATTGACGATGAAACACAGAAATTGCATCGGAATTAAATCCAAAAGGCACAATGTCGACTTAAGTACAAGAGGACTGACACTCGAACTCTCAATGATTTGAACCTCTCCTGTGAGTCCAGTTTTGGATTCCGATGTTTCACTTCAGGTTTACTGTATACTTTGCACTTTCTTATTGACGATGAAACACAGAAATTGCATCGGAATTAAATTCAAAAGACACAATGCCGACTCAAGTACAAGAGGACTGACACTCTAACTATCTATGATTCGAACCTCTCCTGTGAGTCCAGTTTTAGATTCCGAAGCTTCACTTCAGGTTTACTGTATACCTTGCACCTTGTAAATGACGAAGAAACACAGAAATTGCATCGGAATTACATTCAAACGACACAATGCCGACTTAAGTTTAAGAGGACTGACACTCTAACTATCTATGATTTGAACCTTTGCTGTGAGTCCAGTTTTAGATTCCGATGCTTCACTTCAGGTTTACTGTATACCCTGCTACTTCTTATTGACGATGAATCACAGAAATTGCATCGCAATTAAATTCAAAAGGCACAATGCCGACTTAAGTACATGAGGACTGACACTCTAACTCTCTACAATTTGAACCTCTCCTGTGAGTCCAGTTATAGATTCCGATGCTTTACTTCAGGTTTACTGTATACCTTGCACCTTCTTATTGAGGATGAAACACAGAAATTGCATGGGGTATAAATTCCAAAGGCACAATGCCGACTTAAGTACAAGAGGACTGACACTCTAACTCTCTACAATTTGAAATTCTCCTGTGAGTCCAGTTTTAGATTCCGATGCTTCACTTTAGGTTTACTGTATCCCTTGGACCTTCTTATTGACGATGAAACACAGAAATTGCATCGGAATTTAATACAAAAGGCACAATGCCGACTTAACTAAAAGAGGACTGTCACTCTCTCTTTCTATGATTTGAACCTCTCCTGTGAGTCCAGTTTTAGATTCCGATTCTTTAGGTTTACTGTATGACTTGGACCTTCTTATTGACGTTGAGACACAGAAATTGCATCCGAATTTAATACAAAAGGCACAATGCCGACTTAAGTAAAAGAGGACTGACACTCTCTCTTTCTTTGATTTGAACCTATCCTGTGAGTCCAGTGTTAGATTCCTATGCTTCACGTCAGGTTTACTGTATTCCTTGCACCTTCATATTGATGATGAAAGACAGAAATTGCATCGGAATTAAATTCAAAAGGCACAATGCCGATTTAAGTATAAGAGGACTGACACTCTAACTCTCTATGATTTGAACCTCTACTGTGAGTCCAGTTTTAGATTCCGATGCTTCACTTCAGGTGTACTGTATCCCTTGGACCTTCATATTGACGATGAAACACAGAAATTGCATCGGAATTAAATTCAAAAGACACAATGCCGACCTAAGTACAAGAGGACTGACAATCTAACTTTCTATGATTTGAACCTCTCCTGTGAGTCCAGTTTTGGATTCCGATGTTTCACTTCAGGTTTACTGTATCCCTTGGACCTTCTTATTGACGATGAAATACAGAAATTGCATCCGAATTTAATACAAAAGGCACAACGATGACTTAAGTACAAGAGGACTGACACTCTCTCTTTCTTTGATTTGAACCTATCCTGTGAGTCCAGTGTTAGATTCCGATGTTTCACTTCAGGTTTACTGTATTCCCTGCACTTTCTTATTGACGATGAAAGACAGAAACTGCATCGGAATTAAATTCAAAAGGCACAATGCCGACTTACGTACAAGAGGACTGACACTCTAACACTCTATGATTTGAACCTCTCCTGTGAGTCCAGTTTTAGATTCCGATGCTTCACTTCAGGCTTACTGTATACCTTGCACCTTCTTATTGACGATGAAACACAGAAATTGCATCGGAATTAATTTCAATCGACACAATGCCGACTTAAGTATAAGAGGACTGACACTCTAACTATCTATGATTTGAACCCCTCCTGTGAGTGCAGTTTTAGTTTCCGATGCTTCACTTCAGGTTTACTGTATCCCTTGGACCTTCTTATTGACGATGAAATACAGAAATAGCATCCGAATTTAATACAAAAGGCACAATGGCGACTTAAGTAAAAGAGGACTGACACTCTCTCTTTCTATGATTTGAACCTCTCCTGTGAGTCCAGTTTTAGATTCCGATTCTTTAGGTTTACTGTATTACTTGGACTTTCTTATTGACGATGAAACACAGAAATTGCATCCGAATTTAATACAAAAGGCACAATGCCGACCTAAGTAAAAGAGGACTGACACTCTCTCTTTCTTTGATTTGAACCTATCCTGTGAGTCCAGTGTTAGATTCCGATGCTTCACGTCGGGTTTACTGTATTCCTTGCACCTTCATATTGATGATGAAAGACAGAAATTGCATCGGAATTAAATTCAAAAGGCACAATGCCGATTTAAGTATTAGAGGACTGACACTCTAACTCTCTATGATTTGAACCTCTCCTGTGAGTCCAGTTTTAGATTCCGATGCTTCACTTCAGGTTTACTATATCCCTTGGACCTTCTTATTGACGATGAAATACAGAAATTAGATCTGAATGTAATACAAAAGGCACAATGCCGACTTAAGTGAAAGAGGAGTGACACTCTCTCTTTCTATCATTTGAACCTCTCCTGTGAGTCCAGTTTTAGATTCCGATGCTTCACTTCAGGTTTACTGTATACCTTGCACCCTCGTATTGAGATGAAACACAGAAATTGCATCGGAATTAAATTCAAAAGGCACAATGTCGACTTAAGTACAAGAGGACTGACACTCTAACTCTCAATGATTTGAACCTCTCCTGTGAGTCCAGTTTTGGATTCCGATGTTTCACTTCAGGTTTACTGTATACCTTGCACTTTCTTACTGACGATGAAACACAGAAATTTCATCGGAATTAAATTCAAAAGACACAATGCCGACTCAAGTACAAGAGGAGAGACACTCTAACTATCTATGATTCGAACCCCTCCTGTGAGTCCAGTTTTAGATTCCGATGCTTCACTTCAGGTTTACTGTATACCTTGCACCTTGTAATTGACGAAGAAACACAGAAATTGCATCGGAATTACATTCAAACTACACAATGCGGACTTAAGTATAAGAGGACTGACACTCTAACTATCTATGATTTGAACCTTTGCTGTGAGTCCAGTTTTAGGTTCCGATGCTTCACTTCAGGTTTACTGTATGCCTTGCAGCTTCTTATTGAAGATGAAACACAGAAATTGCATCGGAATTAAATTCAAAAGGCACAATGCCGACTTAAGTACAAGAGGACTGACACACTAACTCTCTACAATTTGAAATTCTCCTGTGAGTCCAGTATTAGATTCCGATGCTTCACTTCAGGTTTACTGTATCCCTTGGACCTTCTTATTGACGATGAAACACAGAAATTTCATCGGAATTTAATACAAAAGGCACAATGCCGACTTAACTAAAAGAGGACTGTCACTCTCTCTTTCTATGATTTGAACCTCTAATGTGAGTCCAGTTTTAGATTCCGATGCTTCACTTCCGGTTTACTGTATACCTTGCACCTTGTTATTGACGATGAAACACAGAAATTGCATCGGAATAGAATTTAAACGACACAATGCCGACTTAAGTATAAGAGGACTGACACTCTAACTATCTATGATTTGAACCCCTCCTGTGAGTCCAGTTTTAGATTACGATGCTTCACTTCAGGTTTACTGTATCCCTTGGACCTTCATATTGACGATGAAACACAGAAATTGCATCGGAATTAAATTCAAAAGACACAATGCCGACCTAAGTACAAGAGGACTGACAATCTAACTTTCTATGATTTGAACCTCTCCTGTGAGTCCAGTTTTAGATTCCGATGTTTCACTTCAGGTTTACTGTATCCCTTGGACCTTGTTATTGACGATGAAATACAGAAATTGCATCCGAATTTTATACAAAAGGCACAATGATGACTTAAGTAAAAGAGGACCGACACTCTCTCTTTCTTTGATTTGAACCTATCCTGTGATTCCAGTGTTAGATTCCGATGTTTCACTTCAGGTTTAGTGTATTCCCTGCACTTTCTTATTGACAATGAAAGACAGAAATTGCATCGGAATTAAATTCAAAAGGCACAATGCCGACTTACGTACACGAGGACTGACACTCTAACACTCTATGATTTGAACCTCTCCTGTGAGTCCAGTTTTGGATTCCGATGTTACACTTCAGGTTTACTGTATACCTTGAACCTTCTTGTTGACGATGAAACACAGAAATTGCATCGGAATTAAATTCAAAAGACACAATGCCGACTTAAGTACAAGAGGACTGACACTCTAACTATCTATGATTCAAACCTCTCCTGTGAGTCCAGTTTTAGATTCCGATGCTTCACTTCAGGTTTACTGTATACCTTGCACCTTATAATTGACGAAGAAACACAGAAATTGCATCGGAATTACATTCAAACGACACAATGCCGACTTAAGTATAAGAGAACTGACACTCTAACTATCTATGATTTGAACCTTTGCTGTGAGTCCAGTTTTAGATTCCGATGCTTCACTTCAGATTTACTGTATACCTTGCAGCTTCTTATTAACGATGAAACACAGAAATTGCATCGGAATTAAATTCAAAAGGCACAATGCCGACTTAAGTACAAGAGGACTGACACTAACTATCTATGATTTGAACCTCTCCTGTGAGTCCAGTTTTAGATTCCGATGCTTCACTTCAGGTTTACTGTATACCTTGCACCTTCTTACTGTCGATGAAACACAGATATTGCAGCGATATTTAACACAAAAGGGACAAAGCCGACCTAAGTACAAGAGTACTGACACTCTCCCTTTCTATGATTTGAACCTCTCCTGTGAGTCCAGTTTTAGATTCCGATGCTTCACTTCAGGTTTACTGTATCCCTCGGACCTTCTTATTGACGATGAAACACAGAAATTTCATCGGAATTTAATACAAAAGGCACAATGCCGACTTAAGTAACAGAGGAGTATCACTCTCTCTTTCTATGATTTGAACCTCTCCTGTGAGTCCAGTTTTAGATTCCGATGCTTCACTTCAGGTTTACTGTATACCTTGCACCTTCTTATTGACGATGAAACACAGAAATTGCATCGGAATTAAATTTAAACTACACAATGCCGACTTAAGTATAAGAGGACTGACACTCTCTCTTACTATGATTTGAACCTCTCCTATGAGTCCAGTTTTAGGTTCCGATGCTTCTCATCAGGTTTACTGTATACCTTGCACCTTCGTATTGACGATGAAACACAGAAATTGCATCGGAATTAAATTCAAAAGGCACAATGCCGACTTAAGTAAAAGTGGACCGACACTCTGACTCTCAATGATTTGAACCTCCCTGTGAGTCCAGTTTTGGATTCCGATGTTTCACTTCAGGTTTACTGTATACCTTGCACCTTCTTATTGACGATGAAACACAGAAATTGCATCGGAATTAAATTCAAAAGACACAATGCCGACTTAAGTACAAGAGGACTGACACTCTAACTATCTATGATTCGAACCTCTCCTGTGAGTCCAGTTTTAGATTCCGATGCTTCACTTCAGGTTTACTGTATACCTTGCAGCTTCTTATTGACGATGAAACACAGAAATTGCATCGGAATTAAATTCAAAAGGCACAATGCCAACTTAAATACAAGAGGACTGACACGCTAACTCTCTACAATTTGAACCCCTTCTGTGAGTCCAGTTATAGATTCCGATGCTTCACTACAGGTATTCTGTATACCTTGCACCTTCTTATTGAGGATGAAACACAGAAATTGCATAGGAATTAAATTCAAAAGGCACAATGCCGACTTAAGTACAAGAGGACTGACACTCTAACTATCTATGATTTGAACCTCTCCTGTGAGTCCAGTTTTAGATTCCGATGCTTCACTTCAGGTTTACTGTATACCTTGCACCTTCTTATTGACGATGAAACACAGAAATTGCAGCGGAATTTAATACAAAAGGGACAATGCCGACCTAAGTACAAGAGGACTGACACTCTCCCTTCCTATGATTTGAACCTCTCCTTTGAGTCCAGTTTTAGATTCCGATGCTTCACTTCAGGTTTACTGTATTCCTTGGACCTTCTTATTGACGGTGAAACACAGAAGTTTCATCAGAATTTAATACAAAAGGCACAATGCCGACTTAAGTAAAAGAGGACTGTCACTCTCTCTTTCTATGATTTGAACCTCTCCTGCGAGTCCAGTTTTAGATTCCGATGCTTCACTTCAGGTTTACTGTATACCTTGCACCTTCTTATTGACGATGAAACACAGAAATTGCATCGGAATTAAATTTAAACGACATAATGCCGACTTAAGTATAAGAGGACTGACACTCTAACTATCTATGATTTGAACCCCTCCTGTGAGTCCAGTTTTAGATTCCGATGCTTCCCTTCAGGTTTACCGTATCCCTTGGACCTTCTTATTGACGATGAAACACAGAAATTGCATCGGAATTAAATTCAAAAGGCACAATGCCGACTTAAGTAAAAGTGGACCGACACTCTAACTCTCAATGATTTGAACCTCCCTGTGAGTCCAGTTTTGATTCCGATGTTTCACTTCAGGTTTACTGTATACCTTGCACCTTCTTATTGACGATGAAACACAGAAATTGCATCGGAATTAAATTCAAAAGACACAATGCCGACTTAAGTACAAGAGGACTGACACTCTAACTATCTATGATTCGAACCTCTCCTGTGAGTCCAGTTTTAGATTCCGATGCTTCACTTCAGGTTTACTGTATACCTTGCAGCTTCTTATTGACGATGAAACACAGAAATTGCATCGGAATTAAATTCAAAAGGCACAATGCCAACTTAAATACAAGAGGACTGACACGCTAACTCTCTACAATTTGAACCCCTTCTGTGAGTCCAGTTATAGATTCCGATGCTTCACTTCAGGTTTACTGTATACCTTGCAGCTTCTTATTGAGGATGAAACACAGAAATTGCATAGGAATTAAATTCAAAAGGCACAATGCCGACTTAAGTACAAGAGGACTTACACTCTAACTATCTATGATTTGAACCTCTCCTGTGAGTCCAGTTTTATATCCCGATGCTTCACTTCAGGTTTACTGTATACCTTGCACCTTCTTATTGACGATGAAACACAGAAATTGCATCGGAATTAAATTTAAACGACATAATGCCGACTTAAGTATAAGAGGACTGACACTCTAACTATCTATGATTTGAACCCCTCCTGTGAGTCCAGTTTTAGATTCCGATGCATCCCTTCAGGTTTACTGTATCCCTTATACCTTCTTATTGACGATGAAACATAGATACTGCATCGGAATTAAATTCAAAAGACACAATGCCGACTATGATTTCAACCTCTCCTGTGAGTCCAGTTTTGCATTCCGATGCTTCACTTCAGGTTTACTGTATACATTGCACCTTCTTATTGACGATGAAACACAGAAATTGCATCGGCATTAAATTCAAAAGACGCAGTGCCAAGTTAAGTACCAGAGGACTGACACTCTAACTATCTATGATTTGAACCTCTCCTGTGAGTCCAGTTTTAGATTCCGATGCTTCACTTCAGGTTTAGAGTATCCCTTGGACCTTCTTATTGACGACGAAACACAGAATTTTCATCGGTATTTAATACAAAATGCACAATGCCGACTTAAGTAAAAGAGGACTGTCACTCTGCCTTTCTATGATTTGAACCCCTCCTGTGAGTCCAGTTTTAGATTCCGATGCCTCACTTCATTTTTACTGTATACCTTGCACCTTCTTATTGACGATGAAACACCGAAATTGCATCGGAAATAAATTTAAACGACACAATGCCGACTTAAGTATAAGAGGACTGACACTCTAACTATCTATGATTTGAACCCCTCCTGTGAGTCCAGTTTTAGATTCCGATGCTTCACTTCAGGTTTACTGTATCCCTTGGACCTTCTTATTGACGATGAAACACAGAAATTGCATCGGAATTAAATTCAATAGGGACTATGCCGACTTAAGTACAAGCGGACTGACACTCTAATTTTCTATAATTTGAACCTCTCCTGTGAGTCCAGTTTTAGATTCCGATGCTTCACTTCAGGTTTACTGTATACCTTGCACCTTCTTATTGACGATGAAACATAGATACTGCATCGGAATTAAATTCAAAAGACACAAGGCCGACTATGATTTCAACCTCTCCTGTGAGTCCAGTTTTGCATTCCGATGCTTCACTTCAGGTTTACTGTATACATTGCACCTTCTTATTGACGATGAAACACAGAAATTGCATCGGCATTAAATTCAAAAGACGCAATGCCGAGTTAAGTACCAGAGGACTGACACTCTAACTATCTATGATTTGAACCTCTCCTGTGAGTCCAGTTTTAGATTCCGATGCTTCACTTCAGGTTTACTGTATCCCTTGGACCTTCTCATTGACGATGAAATACAGAAATTGCATCCGAATTTAATACAAAAGGCACAATGCCGAATTAAGTAAAAGAGGACTGACACTCTCTCTTTCTATGATTTTAACGTGTCCTGTGAGTCCAGTTTTAGATTCCGATACTCCACTTCAGGTTTACTGTACAACTTGCACCTTCTTATTGACGATGAAACACAGAAATTGCATCGGAATTAAATTGAAAAGGCACAATGCCGACTTAGGTACAAGAGGACTGACACTCTAATTCTCAATGATTTGAACCTCTCCTGTGAGTCCAGTTTTGGATTCCGATGCTTCACTTCAGGTTTACTGTATACCTTGCACCTTCTCATTGATGATGAACCACAGATATTGCATCGGAATTAAATTCAATAGACACAATGCCGAATTAAGTACAAGAGGACTGACACTCTCTCTTTCAATGATTTGAACCTCGCCTGCGATTCTAGTTTTAGATTCCGATGCTTCACTTCAGGATTACTGTATACCTTGCGCCTTCTTATTGACGATAGAACACAGAATTTGCATCGGAATTAAATTCAAATGTCACAATGCCGACTTAAGTACAAGTGCACTGACACTCTAACTCTCTATGATTTTAAACTCTCCTGTGAGTTCAGTTTTGGATTCCGATGCTTCACCTCAGGTTTACTGTATACCTTGCACCTTCTTATTGAGATGAAACATAGATACTGCATCGGAATTAAATTCAAAAGACACAATGCCGACTTAAGCCAAAGAGGACTGACACTCTAACCCTCTACAATTTGAACCTCTCCTGTGAGTCCAGTTGTAGACTCCGATGCTTGACTTCTGGTTTACTGTAAGCCTTTCACCTTCTTATTGACGATGAAACACAGAAATTGCATCGCAATTTAATACAAAAGGCACAATGCCGGCTTAAGTACAAGAGGACTGACACTCCAACTATCTATAATTTGAACCTCTCCTGTGTGACCAGTTTTAGATTCCGATGCTTCACTTCAGGTTTACTGTATACCTTGCACCTTCTAATTGACGATGAAACACAGAAATTGCAGCGGAATTTAATACAAAAGGGACAATGCCGACCTAAGTACAAGAGGACTGACACTCTCCCTTCCTATGATTTGAACCTCTCCTGTGAGTCCAGTTTTAGATTCCGATGCTTCACTTCAGGTTTACTGTATCCCTTGAACCTTCTTATTGACGATGAAACACAGAAATTTCATCGGAATTTAATACAAAAGGCACAATGCCGACTTAAGTAAAGTGAGGACTGTCACTCTCCCTTTCTATGATTTGATCCTCTCCTGTGAGTCCAGTTTTAGATTCCGATGCCTCACTTCAGGTTTACTGTATACCTTGCACCTTCTTATTGACGATGAAACACCGAAATTGCATCGGAAATAAATTTAAACGACACAATGCCGACTTAAGTATAAGAGGACTGACACTCTAACTATCTATGATTTGAACCCCTCCTGTGAGTCCAGTTTTAGATTCCGATGCTTCACTTCAGGTTTACTGTATCCCTTGGACCTTCTTATTGACGATGAAACACAGAAATTGCATCGGAATTAAATTCAATAGGCACATTGCCGATTTAAGTACAAGAGGAAGGACACTCTAACTTTCTATTATTTGAACCTCTCCTGTGAGTCCAGTTTTAGATTCCGATGCTTCACTTCAGGTTTACTGTATACCTTGCACCTTCTTATTGACGATGAAACACAGAATTTGCATCGGAATTAAATTCAAAAGGCACACTGCCGACTTAAGTACAAGAGGACTGACACTCTAACTCTCTATGATTTGAACCTCTCCTGTGTGTCCAGTTTTGGATTCCGATGCTTCATTTCAGGTTTACTCTATACCTTGCACCTTCTTATTGACGATGAAACATAGATACTGCATCGGAATTAAATTCAAAAGACACAATGCCGACTATGACTTCAACCTCTCCTGTGAGTCCAGTTTTGGATTCCGACGCTTCACTTAAGGTTTACTGTATCCCTTGGACCTTCTTATTGACGATGAAACACAGAAATTTCATCGGAATTTAATACAAAAGGCACAATGCCGACTTAAGTACAAGAGGACTGACACTCTCACTTTCTAAGATTTGAACCTCGCCTGTGATTCCAGTTTTAGATTCCGATGCTTCACTTCAGGTTTACTGTATAACTTGCACTTTCTTATTGACGATGATACACAGGAATTGCATCGGAATTTAATACAAAAAGCACAATGCCGACTTAAGTACAAGAGGACTGACACTCTCACTTTCTAAGATTTGAACCTCGCCTGTGATTCCAGTTTTAGATTCCGATGCTTCACTTCAGGTTTACTGTATACCTTGCACCTTCTTATTGACGATAAAACACAGAATTTGCATCGGAATTAAATTCAAAAGTCACAATGCCGACTTAAGTACAAGAGGACTGACACTCTAATTCTCTATATTTTGAACCTCTCCTGTGAGTCAAGTTTTGGATTCTGATGCTTCACCTCAGGTTTACAGTATACCTTGCACCTTCTTATTGACGATGAAACATAGATACTGCATCGGAATTAAATTCAAAAGACACAATGCCGACTTAAGTACTAGAGGACTGACACTCTAACTCTCTATAATTTCAACCTCTCCTGTGAGTCCAGTTTTGGATTCCGATGCTTCCCTTCAGGTTTAGTGTATACCTTCCATCTTCTTATTGACGATGAAACACAGAAATTGCATCGGAATTAGATTCAAAAGACGCAATGCCGACTTAAGTACAAGAGGACTGACAATATAACTCTCAATGATTTGAACCTCTCCTGTGTGTCCAGTTTTGGATTCCGATGCTTCACTTCAGGTTTTCTGTATACCTTGCACTTTCTTATTGACAATGAAACATAGAGATTGCATCGGAATTAAATTCAAAAGACACAATGCCGACTTAAGTACAAGAGGACTGACACTCTAACTATCTATGATTTGAACCTCTCCCGTGAGTCCAGTTTTAGATTCCGATGCTTCACTTCAGGTTTACTGTATTCCTTGGACCTTCTCAATGACGGTGAAATACAGAAATTGCATCCGAATTTAATACAAAAGGCACAATGGCGACTTAAGTAAAGGAGGACTGACACTCTCTCCTTCTATGATTTGAACCTCTCCTGTGAGTCCAGTTATAGATTCCGATGCTTCACTTCAGGTTTACTGTACAGTTTGCACCTTCTTATTGACGATGAAACACAGAAATTGCATCGGAATTAAATTCAAAAGGCACAATGCCGACTTAAGTACAAGAGGACTGACAATATAACTCTCAATGATTTGAACCTCTCCTGTGTGTCCAGTTTTGGATTCCGATGCTTCACTTCAGGTTTTCTGTATACCTTGCACATTCTTATTGACAATGAAACATAGAGATTGCATCGGAATTAAATTCAAAAGACACAATGCCGACTTAAGTACAAGAGGACTGACACTCTAACTATCTATGATTTGAACCTCTCCTGTGAGTCCAGTTTTAGATTCCGATGCTTCACTTCAGGTTTACTGTATCCCTTGCACCTTCTAAATGACGATGAAACAGAGAAATTGCATCGGAATTACATTCAAACGACACAATGCCGACTTAAGTATAGGAGGACTGACACTCTAACTATCTATAATTTGAACCTTTCCTGTGAGTCCAGTTTTATATCGCGATGCTTCACTTCAGGTTTACTGTATACCTTGCACCTTCTTATTGACGATGAAACACAGAAATTGCATCGGAATTAAATTCAAAAGGCACAATGACGACATAAGTACAAGAGGACTAACACTCTAACTCTCTACAATTTGAACCTCTCCTGTGAGTCCAGTTATAGATTCCGATGCTTCACTTCAGGTTTACTGTATACCTTGCACCTTCTTATTGACGATGAAACACAGAAATTGCATCGGAATTAAATTCAAAAGGCACAATGCCGACATAAGTACAAGAGGACTGTCACTCTAACTCTCTACAATTTGAACCTCTCCTGTGAGTCCAGTTTTAGATTCCAATGCTTGACTTCTGGTTTACTGTATACCTTGCAGCTTCTTATTGACGATGAAACACAGAAATTGCATCGCAATTTAATACAAAAGGCACAATGCCGACTTAAGTACAAGAGGACTGACACTATAACTATCTATGATTTGAACCTCTCCTGTGAGTCCAGTTTTAGATTCCGATGCTTCACTTCAGGTTTACTGTATACCTTGCACCTTCTAATTGACGATGAAACACAGAAATTGCAGCGGAATTTAATACAAAAGGTACAATGCCGACCTAAGTACAAGAGGACTGACACTCTCCCTTTCTATGATTTGAACCTCTTCTGTGAGTCCAGTTTTAGATTCCGATGCTGCACTTCAGGTTTACTGTATCCCTTGGACCTTCTTATTGCCGATGAAACACAGAAATTTCATCGGAATTTAATACAAAAAGCACAATGCCGACTTAAGTAAAAGAGGACTGTCACTCTCCCTTTCTATGATTTGAACCTCTCCTGTGAGTCCAGTTTTAGATTCCGATGCTTCACTTCAGGTTTTCTGTATTCCTTGGACCTTCTCATTGACGGTGAAATACAGAAATTGCATCCGAATTTAATACAAAAGGCACAATGGCGACTTAAGTAAAGGAGGACTGACACTCTCTCTTTCTATGATTTGAACCTCTCTTGTGAGTCCAGTTTTAGATTCCGATGCTACACTTCAGGTTTACTGTACAGTTTGCACCTTCTTATTGACGATGAAACACAGAAATTGCATCGGAATTAAATTAAAAAGGCACAATGCCGACTTAAGTACAAGAGGACTGACAATATAACTCTCAATGATTTGAACCTCTCCTGTGTGTCCAGTCTTGGATTCCGATGCTTCACTTCAGGTTTTCTGTATACCTTGCACCTTCTTATTGACGATGAAACACAGAGATTGCATCTGAATTAAATTCAAAAGACACAATGCCGACTTAAGTACAAGAGGACTGACACTCTAACTATCTATGATTTGAACCTCTCCTGTGAGTCCAGTTTTAGATTCCGATGCTTCACTTCAGGTTTTCTGTATCCCTTGCACCTTCTAATTGACGATGAAACAGAGAAATTGCATCGGAATTACATTCAAACGACACAATGCCGACTTAAGTATAGGAGGACTCACACTCTAACTATCTATAATTTGAACCTTTCCTGTGAGTCCAGTTTTATATCGCGATGCTTCACTTCAGGTTTACTGTATACCTTGCACCTTCTTATTGACGATGAAACACAGAAATTGCATCGGATTTAAATTCAAAAGGCACAATGACGACATAAGTACAAGAGGACTAACACTCTAACTCTCTACAATTTGAACCTCTCCTGTGAGTCCAGTTATAGATTCCGATGCTTCACTTCAGGTTTACTGTATATCTTGCACCTTCTTATTGACGATGAAACACAGAAATTGCATCGGAATTAAATTCAAAAGGCACAATGCCGACATAAGTACAAGAGGACTGTCACTCTAACTCTCTACAATTTGAATCTCTTCTGTGAGTCCAGTTTTAGATTCCAATGCTTGACTTCTGGTTTACTGTATACCTTGCAGCTTCTTATTGACGATGAAACACAGAAATTGCATCGCAATTTAATACAAAAGGCACAATGCCGACTTAAGTACAAGAGGACTGACACTCTAACTATCTATGATTTGAACCTCTCCTGTGAGTCCAGTTTTAGATTCCGATGCTTCACTTCAGGTTTACTGTATACCTTGCACCTTCTAATTGACGATGAAACACAGAAATTCCAGCGGAATTTAATACAAAAGGGACAATGCCGACCTAAGTACAAGAGGACTGACACTCTCCCTTTCTATGATTTGAACCTCTTCTGTGAGTCCAGTTTTAGATTCCGATGCTTCACTTCAGGTTTACTGTATCCCTTGGACCTTCTTATTGACGATGAAACACAGAAATTTCATCGGAATTTAATACAAAAAGCACAATGCCGACTTAAGTAAAAGAGGACTGTCACTCTCCCTTTCTATGATTTGAACCTCTCCTGTGAGTCCAGTTTTAGATTCCGATGCCTCACTTCAGGTTTACTGTATACCTTGCACCTTCTTATTGACGATGAAACACCGAAATTGCATCGGAAATAAATGTAAACGACACAATGCCGACTTAAGTATAAGAGGACTGCCACTCTAACTATCTATGATTTAAACCCCTCCTGTGAGTCCAGTTTTAGATTCCGATGCTTCACTTCAGGTTTACTGTATCCCTTGGACCTTCTTATTGACGATGATACACAGAAATTGCATCGGAATTAAATTCAATAGGCACATTGCCGATTTAAGTACAAGAGGACTGACACTCTAACTTTCTATGATTTGAACCTCGCCTGTGTGTCCAGTGTTAGATTCCGATGCTTCACTTCAGGTTTACTGTATACCTTGCACATTCTTATTGACGATGAAACACAGAATTTGCATCGGAAATAAATTCAAAAGGCACAATGCCGACTTAAGTACAAGAGGACTGACACTCTAACTCTCTATGATTTGAACCTCTCCTGTGAGTCCAGTTTTGGATTCCGATGCTTCATTTCAGGTTTACCCTATACCTTGCACCTTCTTATTGACGATGAAACATAGATACTGCATCGGAATTAAATTCAAAAGACACAATGCCGACTATGACTTCAACCTCTCCTGTGAGTCCAGTTTTGGATTCTAATGCTTCACTTCAGGTTTACTGTATACCTTGCACCTTCTTATTGACGATGAAATACAGAAATTGCTTCGGAATTAAATTCGAAAGGCACAATGCCGACTTAAGTACAAGAGGACTGTCACTCTAACTCTCTACAATTTGAACCTCTCCTGTGAGTCCAGTTTTAGATTCCGATGCTTGACTTCTGGTTTACTGTATACCTTGCACCTTCTTATTGACGATGAAACACAGAAATTGCATCGTAATTTAATACAAAAGGCACAATGCAGACTTAAGTACTAGAGGACTGACACTGTACCTATCTATGATTTGTACCTCTCCTGTGAGTCCAGTTTTAGATTCCGATGCTTCACTTCAGGTTTACTGTATCCCTTGGACCTTCTTATTTACGAAGAAACACAGAAATTGCATCCGAATTTAATACAAAAGGCACGATGCCGACTTAAGTACCAGGGGATTCACACTCTCACTTTCTATGATTAGAACCTCTCCTGTGACTCCAGTTTTAGATTCCGATGCTTCCCTCCAAGTTTACTGTATACCTTGCACCTTCTTATTGACGATGAAACACAGAAATTGCAGCCGAATTTAATACAAAAAGCACAATGCCGACTTAAGTACAAGAGGACTGACACTCTCCCTTTCTATGATTTAAACCTCTCCTGTGAGTCCAGTTTTAGATTCCGATGCTTCACTTCAGGTTCACTGTATCCCTTGGACCTTCTTATTGACGAAGAAACACAGAAATTGCATCCGAAATTAATACAAAATTCACAATGCCGACTTAAGTACAAGAGGATTCACACTCTCACTTTCAATGATTTGAACCTCTCCTGTGAGTCCAGTTTTAGATTCCGATACTTCACTTCAGGTCAACTGTATACCTTGCACCTTCTTATTGACGATGAAACACAGAAATTGCAGCCGAATTTAATACAAAAAGCACAATGCCAACTTAAGTAGTAGAGGACTGACACTCTCCCTTTCTATGATTTGAACCTCTCCTGTGAGTCCAGTTTTGGATTCCGATGCTTCACTTAAGGTTTACTGTATCCCTTGGACCTTCTTACAGCCGAAGAAACACAGAAATTGCATCCGAATTTAATACAAAAGGCACAATGCCGACTTAAGTACAAGAGGACTGACACTCTCACTTCCTATGATTTGAACCTCCCCTGTGAGACCAGTTTTAGATTCCGATGCTGCACTTCAGGTTTACTGTATCCCTTGGACCTTCTTATTGACGATGAAACACAGAAATTTCATCGGAATTAATACAAAAGGCACAATGCTGACCTAAGTAAAAGAGGACTGTCACTCTCTCTTTCAATGATTTGAACCTCTCCTGAGAGTCCAGTTTTAGATTCGGATGCTTCACTTCAGGTTTACTGTTTAACTTGCACTTTCTTATGGACGATGGTACACAGGAATTGCATCGGAATTTAATACAAAAAGCACAATGCCGACTTAAGAACAAGAGGACTGATACTCTCACTTTCTAAGATTTGATCCTCGCCTGTGATTCCAGTTTTAGATTCCGATGCTTCACTTCAGGTTTACTGTATACCTTGCACCTTCTTATTGTCGATAAAACACAGAATTTGCATCGGAATTAAATTCAAAAGTCACAATGCCGACTAAAGTACAAGAGGACTGACACTCTCTCTTTCTATAATTTGAACCTCTCCTGTGAGTCCAGTTTGAGATTCCGATGCTTCACTTCAGGTTTACTGTATACCTTGCACCTTCTTATTGACGATGAAACACAGAAATTGAATCAGAATTAAATTCAAAAGGCACAATGCCGACTTAAGTACAAGAGGACTGACACTCTAACTCTCTATGATTTGAACCTCTCTTGTGAGTCCAGTTTTGGATTCCGATGCTTCATTTCAGGTTTACTGTATACCTTGCACCTTCTTATTGACGATGAAACACAGAAATTGCATCGGAATTAAATTGAAAAGACACAATGCCGACTTAGGTACAAGAGGACTGACACTCTAACTATCTATGGTTTGAACCTCTCCTGTGAGTACAGTTTCAGATTCCGATGCATGACTTCAGGTTTACTGTATACCTTGCACCTTCTTATTGACGATGAAACACAGAAATTGCATCGGAATTACATTCAAACGACACAATGCCGACTTAAGTATATGAAGACTCACACTCTAACTATCTATGATTTGAACCTTTCCTGTGAGTCCAGTTTTATATCCCAATGCTTCACTTCAGGTTTACTGTATACCTTGCACCTTCTTATTGACGATGAAACACAGAAATGGCATCGGAATTAAATTCAAAAGGCACAATGCCGACCTAAGTACAAGAGGACTGACACTCTAACTCTCTACATATTGAAGCTCTCGTGTCAGTCCAGTTATAGATTCCGATGCTTCACATCAGGTTTACTGTATACCTTGCACGTTCTTATTGACGATGAAACACAGAAATTGCATCGGACTTAAATTCGAAAGGCACAATGCCGACTTAAGTACAAGAGGACTTGCACTATAACTCTCTACAATTTGAACCTCTCCTGTGAGTCCAGTTTTAGATTCCGATGCTTGACTTCTGGTTTACTGTATACCTTGCACCTTCTTATTGACGATGAAACACAGAAATTGCATCGTAATTTAATACAAAAGGCACAATGCAGACTTAAGTACAAGAGGACTGACACTCTAACTATCTATGTTTTTTACCTCTCCTGTAAGACCAGTTTTACATTCCGATGCTTCACTTCAGGTTTACTGTATCCCTTTGACCTTCTTATTGACGAAGAAACACAGAAATTGCATCCGAATTTAATACAAAAGGCACAATGCCGACTTAAGTACAAGAGGATTCACACTCTCACTTTCTATGATTTGAACCTCTCCTGTGAGTCCAGTTTTAGATTCCGATGTTTCACTTCAGGTTTACTGTATACCTTGCACCTTATTATTGACGATGAAACACAGAAATTGCAGCCGAATTTAATACAAAAAGCACAATGCCGACTTAAGTACAAGAGGACTGACACTCTACCTTTCTATGGTTTGGACCTCTCCTGTGAGTCCAGTTTTTGATTCGGACGCTTCACTTCAGGTTTACTGTATCACTTGGACCTTCTTATTGACGATGAAACACAAAATTTTCATCGGAATTTAATACAAAAATAATAATGCCCACTTAAGTCCAAGAGGACTGACACTCTAACTAGCTATGATTTGAACCTCTCCGGTGAGTCCAGTTTTAGATTCCGATGCTTCACTTAAGGTTTACTGTATCCCTTGGACCTTCTTACTGACGAAGAAACACAGAAATTGCATCCGAATTTAATACAAAAGGCACAATGCCGACTTAAGTAAAAGATTACTGTCACTCTCTCTTTCTATGATTTGAACGTCTACTGAGAGTCCAGTTTTAGATTCCGATGCTTCACTTCAGGTTTACTGTATAACTTGCACCTTCTTATTGACGATGATACACAGGAATTGCATCGGAATTTAATACAAAAAGCACAATGCCGACTTAAGTACAAGAGGACTGACACTCTCACTTTCTAAGATTTGAACCTCGCCTGTGATTCCAGTTTTAGATTCCGATGCTTCACTTCAGGTTTACTGTATACCTTGCACCTTCTTATTGACGATAAAACACATAATTTGCATCGGAATTAAATTCAAAAGTCACATTGCCGACTTAAGTACAAGAGGACTGACACCCTAACTCTCTATGATTTGAACCTCTCCTGTGAGTCAAGTTTTGGATTCCGATGCTTCACCTCAGTTTTACTGTATACCTTGCACCTTCTTATTGACGATGAAACATAGATACTGCATCGGAATTAAATTCAAAAGACACAATGCCGACTTAAGTACAAGAGGACTGACACTCTAACTCTCTATAATTTCAACCTCTCCTGTGAGTCCAGTTTTGGATTCCGATGCTTCACTTCAGGTTTAGTGTATACCTTGCACCGTCTTATTGACGATGAAACACAGAAATTGCATCGGAATTAAATTCAAAAGACGCAATGCCGACTTAAGTAAAGGAGGACTGACACTCTCTCTTTCTATGATTTGAACCTCTCCTGTGAGTCCAGTTTTAGATTCCGATGCTTCACTTCAGGTTTACTGTACACCTTGCACCTTCTTATTGACGATGAAACACAGAAATTGCATCGGAATTAAATTCAAAAGGCACAATGCCGACTTAAGTGCAAGAGGACTGGCAATATAAATCTCAATGATTTGAACCTCTCCTGTGTGTCCAGTTTTGGATTCCGATGCTTCACTTCAGGTTTTCTGTATACCTTGCACCTTCTTATTGACGATGAAACACAGAGATTGCATCGGAATTAATTTCAAAAGACACAATGCCAACTTAAGTACAAGAGGACTGACACTCTAACTATCTATGATTTGAACCTTTCCTCTTAGTCCAGTTTTAGATTCCAATGCTTGACTTCTGGTTTACTGTATACCTTGCAGCTTCTTATTGACGTTGAAACACAGAAATTGCATCGCAATTTAATACAAAAGGCACAATGCCGACTTAAGTACAAGAGGACTGACACTATAACTATCTATGATTTGAACCTCTCCTGTGAGTCCAGTTTTAGATTCCGATGCTTCACTTCAGGTTTACTGTATACCTTGCACCTTCTAATTGACGATGAAACACAGAAATTGCAGCGGAATTTAATACAAAAGGGTCAATGCCGACCTAAGTACTAGAGGACTGACACTCTCCCTTTCTATGATTTGAACCTCTTCTGTGAGTCCAGTTTTAGATTCCGATGCTTCACTTCAGGTTTACTGTATCCCTTGGACCTTCTTATTGCCGATGAAACACAGAAATTTCATCGGAATTTAATACAAAAAGCACAATGCCGACTTAAGTAAAAGAGGACTGTCACTCTCCCTTTCTATGATTTGAACCTCTCCTGTGAGTCCAGTTTTAGATTCCGATGCTTCACTTCAGGTTTTCTGTATTCCTTGGACCTTCTCATTGACGGTGAAATACAGAAATTGCATCCGAATTTAATACAAAAGGCACAATGGCGACTTAAGTAAAGGAGGACTGACACTCTCTCTTTCTATGATTTGAACCTCTCCTGTGAGTCCAGTTTTAGATTCCGATGCTTCACTTCAGGTTTACTGTACAGTTTGCACCTTCTTATTGACGATGAAACACAGAAATTGCATCGGAATTAAATTCAAAAGGCACAATGCCGACTTAAGTACAAGAGGACTGACAATATAACTCTCAATGATTTGAACCTCTCCTGTGTGTCCAGTTTTGGATTCCGATGCTTCACTTCAGGTTTTCTGTATACCTTGCACCTTCTTATTGACGATGAAACACAGAGATTGCATCTGAATTAAATTCAAAAGACACAATGCCGACTTAAGTACAAGAGGACTGACACTCTAACTATCTATGATTTGAACCTCTCCTGTGAGTCCAGTTTCAGATTCCGATGCTTCACTTCAGGTTTACTGTATCCCTTGCACCTTCTAATTGACGATGAAACAGAGAAATTGCATCGGAATTACATTCAAACGACACAATGCCGACTTAAGTATAGGAGGACTGACACTCTAACTATCTATAATTTGAACCTTTCCTGTGAGTCCAGTTTTATATCGCGATGCTTCACTTCAGGTTTACTGTATACCTTGCACCTTCTTATTGACGAAGAAACACAGAAATTGCATCGGAATTAAATTCAAAAGGCACAATGACGACATAAGTACAAGAGGACTAACACTCTAACTCTCTACAATTTGAACCTCTCCTGTGAGTCCAGTTATAGATTCCGATGCTTCACTTCAGGTTTACTGTATATCTTGCACCTTCTTATTGACGATGAAACACAGAAATTGCATCGGAATTAAATTCAAAAGGCACAATGCCGACATAAGTACAAGAGGACTGTCACTCTAACTCTCTACAATTTGAATCTCTTCTGTGAGTCCAGTTTTAGATTCCAATGCTTGACTTCTGGTTTACTGTATACCTTGCAGCTTCTTATTGACGATGAAACACAGAAATTGCATCGCAATTTAATACAAAAGGCACAATGCCGACTTAAGTACAAGAGGACTGACACTCTAACTATCTATGATTTGAACCTCTCCTGTGAGTCCAGTTTTAGATTCCGATGCTTCACTTCAGGTTTACTGTATACCTTGCACCTTCTAATTGACGATGAAACACAGAAATTGCAGCGGAATTTAATACAAAAGGGACAATGCCGACCTAAGTACAAGAGGACTGACACTCTCCCGTTCTATGATTTGAACCTCTTCTGTGAGTCCAGTTTTAGATTCCGATGCTTCACTTCAGGTTTACTGTATCCCTTGGACCTTCTTATTGACGATGAAACACAGAAATTTCATCGGAATTTAATACAAAAAGCACAATGCCGACTTAAGTAAATGAGGACTGTCACTCTCCCTTTCTATGATTTGAACCTCACCTGTGAGTCCAGTTTTAGATTCCGATGCCTCACTTCAGGTTTACTGTATACCTTGCACCTTCTTATTGACGATGAAACACCGAAATTGCATCGGAAATAAATTTAAACGACACAATGCCGACTTAAGTATAAGAGGACTGCCACTCTAACTATCTATGATTTAAACCCCTCCTGTGAGTCCAGTTTTAGATTCCGATGCTTCACTTCAGGTTTACTGTATCCCTTGGACCTTCTTATTGACGATGAAACACAGAAATTGCATCGGAATTAAATTCAATAGGCACATTGCCGATTTAAGTACAAGAGGACTGACACTCTAACTTTCTATGATTTGAACCTCTCCTGTGTGTCCAGTTTTAGATTCCGATGCTTCACTTCAGGTTTACTGTATACCTTGCACCTTCTTATTGACGATGAAACACAGAATTTGCATCGGAAATAAATTCAAAAGGCACAATGCCGACTTAAGTACAAGAGGACTGACACTCTAACTCTCTATGATTTGAACGTCTCCTGTGAGTCCAGTTTTGGATTCCGATGCTTCATTTCAGGTTTACTCTATACCTTGCACCTTCTTATTGACGATGAAACATAGATACTGCATCGTAATTAAATTCAAAAGTCACAATGCCGACTAAAGTACAAGAGGACTGACACTCTCTCTTTCTATAATTTGAACCTCTCCTGTGAGTCCAGTTTTAGATTCCGGTGCTTCACTTCAGGTTTACTGTATCCCTTGGACCTTCTTATTGACGATGAAATACAGAAATTGCATCCGAATTTAATACAAAAGGCACAATGCCGACTTAAGTAAAAGAGGACTGACACTCTCTCTTTCTATAATTTGAACCTCTCCTGTGAGTCCAGTTTGAGATTCCGATGCTTCACTTCAGGTTTACTGTATACCTTGCACCTTCTTATTGACGATGAATCACAGAAATTGCATCAGAATTAAATTCAAAAGGCACAATGCCGACTTAAGTACAAGAGGACTGACACTCTAACTCTCTATGATTAGAACCTATCCTGTGAGTCCAGTTTTAGATTCCGATGTTTCACTTCAGGTTTTCTGTATACCTTGCCCGTTCTTTTTGACGATGAAACACAGAATTTCCATCGGAATTAAATTCAAAAGGCACAATGCCGAATTAAGTACAAGAGGACTGACACTCTAACTCTCTATAATTTGAACCTCTCCTGTGAGTCCAGTTTTGGATTCCGATGTTTCACTTCAGGTTTACTGTATACCTTGCACCTTCTTATTGACGATGAAACATAGATACTTTATCGGAATTAAATTCAAAAGACACAATGCCGACTTAAGTACAAGAGGACTGACACTCAAACTCTCTAAGATTTCAACATCTCCTGTTAGTCCAGTTTTGGATTCCGATGCTTCACTTCAGATTTACTGTTTACCTTGCACCTTCTTATTGACTATGAAACACAGAAATTGCATCGGAATTAAATTCAAAAGATGCAATGCTGACTTAAGTACAAGAGGACTGACGCTCTGACTATCTATGATTTGAACCTCTCCTGTGAGTCCAGCTTTAGATTCCGATGCTTCACTTGAGGTTTACTGTATCTTTTGGACCTTCTCATTGACAATGAAATACAGAAATTGCATCCGAATTTAATACAAAAGGCACAATGCCGACTTAAGTAAAAGAGGACTGACACTCTCTCTTTCTATGATTTGAACCTCTGCCGTGAGTTCAGTTTTAAATTCCGAAGCTTCACTTCAGGTTTACTGTACACCTTGCACCTTCTTATTGACGATGAAACACAGAAATTGCATCGGAATTATTTTCAAAACGCACAATGCCGACTTAAGAACAAGAGGACTGACACTCTAACTATCTATGATTTGAACCTCTCCTGTGGGTCCAGTTTTAGATTCCGATGCTTGACTTCAGGTTTACTGTATACCTTGCACCTTCGTATTGACGATGAAACACAGAAATTGCATCGGAATTACATTCAAACGACACAATGCCGACTTAAGTATAAGAGGACAAACCCTCTAACTATCTACGATTTGAACCTTTCCTGTGAGTCCAGTTTTATATCCCGATGCTTCACTTCACGTTTACTGTATACCTTGCACCTTCTTATTGTCGATGAAACACAGAAATGGCATCGGAATTAAATTCAAAAGGCACAATGCCGACTTAAGTACAAGAGGACTGACACTCTAACTCTCTACAATTTGAAGCCCTCCTGTCAGTCCAGTTATAAATTTCGATGCTTTACTTCAGGTTTACCGTATACCTTGCACGTTCTTATTGACGATGAAACACAGATATTGCATCGGAATTAAATTCGAAAGGCACAATGCCGACTTAAGTACAAAAGGACTGTCACTCTAACTCTCTACAATTTGAACCTCTCCTGTGAGTCCAGTTTTAGATTCCGATGCTTGACTTCTGGTTTACTGTATACCTTGCACCTTCTTATTGACGATGAAACACAAAAATTGCATCGTAATTTAATACAAAAGGCACAATGCAGACTTAAGTACAAGAGGACTGACACTCTAATTATCTATGTTTTGTACCCCTTCTGTGAGTCCAGTTTTAGATTCCGATGCTTCACTTCAGGTTTACTGTATCCCTAGGACCTTCTTATTGACGAAGAAACACAGAAATTGCAGCCGAATTTAATACAAAAGGCACAATGCCGACTTAAGTACAAGAGGATTCACACTCTCACTTTCTATGATTTGAACCTCTCCTGTGAGTCCAGTTTTAGATTCCGATGCTTCCCTTCAGGTTTACTGTATACCTTGCACCTTCTTATTGACGATGAAACACAGAAATTGCAGCCGAATTTAATACAAAAAGCACAATTCCGACTTAAGTACAAGAGGACTGACACTCTCCCTTCCTATGATTTGAACCTCTCCTGTGAGTCCAGTTTTAATTTCCGATGCTTCACTTTAGGTTTACTGTATACCTTGCCCGTTCTTTTTGACGATGAAACACAGAATTTGCATCGGAAATAAATTCAAAAGGCACAATGCCGAATTAAGTACAAGAGGACTGACACTCTAACTCTCTATAATTTGAACCTCTCCTGTGAGTCCAGTTTTGGATTCCGATGTTTCACTTCAGGTTTACTGTATACCTTGCACCTTCTTATTGACGATGAAACATAGATACTGCATCGGAATTAAATTCAAAAAACACAATGCCGACTTAAGTACAAGAGGACTGACACTCAAACTCACTAAGATTTCAACATCTCCTGTGAGTCCAGTTTTGGATTCCGATGCTTCACTTCAGATTTACTGTTTACCTTGCACCTTCTTATTGACTATGAAACACAGAAATTGCATCGGAATTAAATTCAAAAGACGCAATGCTGACTTAAGTACAAGAGGACTGACACTCTGACTATCTATGATTTGAACCTCTCCTGTGAGTCCAGCTTTAGATTCCGATGCTTCACTTGAGGTTTACTGTATCTTTTGGACCTTCTCATTGACGATGAAATACAGAAATTGCATCCGAATTTAATACAAAAGGCACAATGCCGACTTAAGTAAAAGAGGACTGACACTCTCTCTTTCTATGATTTGAACCTCTCCCGTGAGTTCAGTTTTAGATTCCGATGCTTCACTTCAGGTTTACTGTACACCTTGCACCTTCTTATTGACGATGAAACACAGAAATTGCATCGGAATTATTTTCAAAAGGCACAATGCCGACTTAAGAACAAGAGGACTGACACTCTGACTTTCTATGATTTGAACCTCTCCTGTGAGTCCAGTTTTGGATTCCTATGCTTCACTTCAGGTATACTGTTTACCTTGCACCTACCTATTGACGATGAAACACAGAAATTGCATCGGAATTAAATTCAAAAGACACAATGTCGACTTAAGTACATGAGGACTGACACTCTATCTATTATTAGAACCTCTCCTGTGAGTCCAGTTTTAGATTCCGTTGCTTCACTTCAGGTTTACTGTATCCCTTGGACCTTCTTATTGACGATGAAATACAGAAATTGCATCCGAATTTAATACAAAAGGCACAATGCCGACTTAAGTAAAAGAGGATTGACACTCTCTCTATCTATGATTTGAACCTCATCTGTGAGTCTAGTTGTAGATTCCGTTGCATCAATTCAGGTTTACTGTATACCTTGCACCGTCTTATTGACGATGAAGCATAGAAATTGCATCGGAATTAATTTCAAAAGGCTCAATGCCGACTTAAGTACAAGAGGACTGACACTCTAATTCTCTATGAATTGAACCTCTCCTGTGAGTCCAGTTTTGGATTCCGATGCTTCACTTCAGGTTTACTGTATCCCTCGGACCTTCTTATTGGCGATGAAACACAGAAATTGCATCGGAATTAAATTCAAAAGACACAATGCCGACTTAAGTACAAGAGGACTGACACTCTAACTATCTATGATTTGAACCTCTCCTGTGAGTCCAGTTTTAGATTCCGATGCTTCTCTTCAGGTTTACTGTATCCCTTGGACCTTCTTATTGACGATGAAATACAGAAATTGCATCCGAATTTAATACAAAAGGCACAATGCCGACTTAAGTTAAAGAGGACTGACACTCTCTCTTTCTATAATTTGAACCTCTCCTGTGAGTCCAGTTTTAGATTCCGATGCTTGACTTCTGGTTTACTGTATACCTTGCACCTTCTTATTGACGATGAAACACAGAAATTGCATCGTAATTTAATACAAAAGGCACAATGCAGACTTAAGTACAAGAGGGCTGACACTGTAACTATCTATGATTTGTACCTCTCCTGTGAGTCCAGTTTTAGATTCCGATGCTTCACTTCAGGTTTACTGTATCCCTTGGACCTTCTTATTTACGAAGAAACACAGAAATTGCATCCGAATTTAATACAAAAGGCACGATGCCGACTTAAGTACCAGAGGATTCACACTCTCACTTTCTATGATTAGAACCTCTCCTGTGAGTCCAGTTTTAGATTCCGATGCTTCCCTCCAAGTTTACTGTATACCTTGCACCTTCTTATTGACGATGAAACACAGAAATTGCAGCCGAATTTAATACAAAAAGCACAATGCCGACTTAAGTACAAGTGGACTGACACTCTCCCTTTCTATGATTTAAACCTCTCCTGTGAGTCCAGTTTTAGATTCCGATGCTTCACTTCAGGTTCACTGTATCCCTTGGACCTTCTTATTGACGAAGAAACACAGAAATTGCATCCGAATTTAATACAAAATTCACAATGCCGACTTAAGTACAAGAGGATTCACACTCTCACTTTCTATGATTTGAACCTCTCCTGTGAGTCCAGTTTTAGATTCCGATACTTCACTTCAGGTCAACTGCATACCTTGCACCTTCTTATTGACGATGAAACACAGAAATTGCAGCCGAATTTAATACAAAAAGCACAATTCCGACTTAAGTACAAGAGGACTGACACTCTCCCTTCCTATGATTTGAACCTCTCCTGTGAGTCCAGTTTTTTAATTTCCGATGCTTCACTTTAGGTTTACTGTATACCTTGCCCGTTCTTTTTGACGATGAAACACAGAATTTGCATCGGAAATAAATTCAAAAGGCACAATGCCGAATTAAGTACAAGAGGACTGACACTCTAACTCTCTATAATTTGAACCTCTCCTGTGAGTCCAGTTTTGGATTCCGATGTTTCACTTCAGGTTTACTGTATACCTTGCACCTTCTTATTGACGATGAAACATAGATACTGCATCGGAATTAAATTCAAAAAACACAATGCCGACTTAAGTACAAGAGGCCTGACACTCAAACTCTCTAAGATTTCAACATCTCCTGTGAGTCCAGTTTTGGATTCCGATGCTTCACTTCAGATTTACTGTTTACCTTGCACCTTCTTATTGACTATGAAACACAGAAATTGCATCGGAATTAAATTCAAAAGACGCAATGCTGACTTAAGTACAAGAGGACTGACACTCTGACTATCTATGATTTGAACCTCTCCTGTGAGTCCAGCTTTAGATTCCGATGCTTCACTTGAGGTTTACTGTATCTTTTGGACCTTCTCATTGACGATGAAATACAGAAATTGCATCCGAATTTAATACAAAAGGCACAATGCCGACTTAAGTAAAAGAGGACTGACACTCTCTCTTTCTATGATTTGAACCTCTCCCGTGAGTTCAGTTTTAGATTCCGATGCTTCACTTCAGGTTTACTGTACACCTTGCACCTTCTTATTGACGATGAAACACAGAAATTGCATCGGAATTATTTTCAAAAGGCACAATGCCGACTTAAGAACATGAGGACTGACACTCTGACTCTCTATGATTTGAACCTCTCCTGTGAGTCCAGTTTTGGATTCCGATGCTTCACTTCAGGTTTACTGTTTACCTTGCACCTACCTATTGACGATGAAACACAGAAATTGCATCGGAATTAAATTCAAAAGACACAATGTCGACTTAAGTACATGAGGACTGACACTCTATCTATTATTAGAACCTCTCCTGTGAGTCCAGTTTTAGATTCCGTTGCTTCACTTCAGGTTTACTGTATCCCTTGGACCCTCTTATTGACGATGAAATACAGAAATTGCATCCGAATTTAATAAAAAAGGCACAATGCCGACTTAAGTAAAAGAGGATTGACACTCTCTCTATCTACGATTTGAACCTCATCTGTGAGTCTAGTTGTAGATTCCGATGCATCAATTCAGGTTTACTGTATACCTTGCACCGTCTTATTGACGATAAAGCACAGAAATAGCATCGGAATTAATATCAAAAGGCTCAATGCCGACTTAAGTACAAGAGGACTGACACTCTAATTCTCTATGAATTGAACCTCTCCTGTGAGTCCAGTTTTGGATTCCGATGCTTCACTTCAGGTTTACTGTATCCCTCGGACCTTCTTATTGGCGATGAAACACAGAAATTGCATCGGAATTAAATTCAAACGACACAATGCCGACTTAAGTACAAGAGGACTGACACTCTAACTATCTATGATTTGAACCTCTCCTCTGAGTCCAGTTTTAGATTCCGATGCTTCACTTCAGGTTTACTGTATCCCTTGGACCTTCTTATTGACGATGAAATACAGAAATAGCATCCGAATTTAATCCAAATGCACAATGCCGACTTAAGTTAAAGAGGACTGACACTCTCTCTTTCTATAATTTGAACCTCTCCTGTGAGTCCAGTTTGAGATTCCGATGCTTCACTTCAGGTTTACTGTATACCTGGCACCTTCTTATTGACGATGAAATACAGAAATTGCTTCGGAATTAAATTCGAAAGGCACAATGCCGACTTAAGTACAAGAGGACTGTCACTCTAACTCTCTACAATTTGAACCTCTCCTGTGAGTCCAGTTTTAGATTCCGATGCTTGACTTCTGGTTTACTGTATACCTTGCACCTTCTTATTGACGATGAAACACAGAAATTGCATCGTAATTTAATACAAAAGGCACAATGCAGACTTAAGTACTAGAGGACTGACACTGTACCTATCTATGATTTGTACCTCTCCTGTGAGTCCAGTTTTAGTTTCCGATGCTTCACTTCAGGTTTACTGTATCCCTTGGACCTTCTTATTTACGAAGAAACACAGAAATTGCATCCGAATTTAATACAAAAGGCACGATGCCGACTTAAGTACCAGGGGATTCACACTCTCAATTTCTATGATTAGAACCTCTCCTGTGACTCCAGTTTTAGATTCCGATGCTTCCCTCCAAGTTTACTGTATACCTTGCACCTTCTTATTGACGATGAAACACAGAAATTGCAGCCGAATTTAATACAAAAAGCACAATGCCGACTTAAGTACAAGAGGACTGACACTCTCCCTTTCTATGATTTAAACCTCTCCTGTGAGTCCAGTTTTAGATTCCGATGCTTCACTTCAGGTTCACTGTATCCCTTGGACCTTCTTATTGACGAAGAAACACAGAAATTGCATCCGAAATTAATACAAAATTCACAATGCCGACTTAAGTACAAGAGGATTCACACTCTCACTTTCAATGATTTGAACCTCTCCTGTGAGTCCAGTTTTAGATTCCGATACTTCACTTCAGGTCAACTGTATACCTTGCACCTTCTTATTGACGATGAAACACAGAAATTGCAGCCGAATTTAATACAAAAAGCACAATGCCAACTTAAGTAGTAGAGGACTGACACTCTCCCTTTCTATGATTTGAACCTCTCCTGTGAGTCCAGTTTTGGATTCCGATGATTCACTTCAGGTTTACTGTATAACTTGCACCTTCTTATTGACGATGAAACACAGGAATTGCATCGGAATTTAATACAAAAGGCACAATACCGACTTAAGCACAAGAGGACTGACACTCTCTCTTTCTATGATTTGAACCTCTCCTGTGAGTCCAGTTTTAGATTCCGATGCTTCACTTCAGGTTTACTGTACATTTTGCACCTTCTTATTGACGATGAAACACAGAAATTGCATCGGAATTAAATTCAAAAGGCACAATGCCGACTTAAGTACATGAGGACTGGCACTCTAACTCTCTATGAATTGAACCTCTCCTGTGAGTCCAGTTTTAGATTCTGATGCCTCACTTCAGGTTTACTGTATACCTTGGACCTTCCTATTGACGATGAAATACAGAAATCGCATCCGAATTTAATACAAAAAGCACAATGCGGACTTAAGTAAAAGAGGACTGACACTCTCTCTTTCTATAATTTGAACCTCTCCTGTGAGTCCAGTTTTAGATTCCGATGCTTCACTTCAGGTTTTTCTGTATAACTTGCACCTTCTTATTGACGATTAAACACTGGAATTGCATCGGAATTTAATACAAAAGGCACAATGCCGACTTAAGTACAAGAGGACTGACACTCTGTCTTTCTATGATTTGAACCTCTCCTGTGAGTCCAGTTTTAGATTCCGATGCTTCACTTCAGGTTTACTGTACACCTTGCACCTTCTTATTGACGAGGAAACAATGAAATTGCATCGGAATTAAATTCAAAAGGCACAATGCCGACTTAAGTACAAGAGGACTGACACTCTAACTCTCTATGAATTGAACCGCTCCTGTGAGTCCAGTTTTGGATTCCGATGCTTCACTTCAGGTTTACTGTATACCTTGCACCTTCTTATTGACGATGAAACACAGAAATTGCATCGGAATTAAATTCAAAAGGCACAATGCCGACTTAAGTACAAGAGGACTGTCACTCTAACTCTCTACAATTTGAACCTCTCCTGTGAGTCCAGTTTTAGATTCCGCTGCTTGACTTCTGGTTTACTGTATACCTTGCACCTTCTTATTGACGATGAAACACAGTAATTGCATCGGAATTTAATACAAAAGGCACAATGCCGACTTAAGTACAAGAGGACTGACGCTCTCACTTTCTATGATTTGAACCTCGCCTGTGAGTCCAGTTTTAATTTCCGATACTTCACTTCAGGCTTACTGTATACCTTGCACCTTCTTATTGACAATGCAACACAGAATTTGCATCGGAATTAAATTCAAAAGCCACAATGCCGACTTAAGTACAAGAGGACTGACACTCTAACTCTCTATGATTTGAACCTCTCCTGTGAGTCCAGTTTTTGATTCCGATGTTTCACTTCAGGTTTACTGTATACCTTGCACCTTCTTATTGACGATGAAACACAGAAATTGCATCGGAATTAAATTCAAAAGGAACAATGCTGACTTAAGTACAAGAGGACTGTCACTCTAACTCTCTACAATTTGAACCTCTCCTGTGAGTCCAGTTTTAGATTCCGATGCTTGACTTCTGGTTTACTGTATACCTTGCACCTTCTTATTGACGATGAAACGCAGAAATTGCATCGGAATTTAATACAAAAGGCACAATGCCGACTTAAGTACAAGAGGACTGACACTCTAACTATCTATGATTTGAACCTCTCCTGTGAGTCCAGTTTTAGATTCCGATGCTTCACTTCAGGTTTACTGTATCCCTTGGACCTTCTTATTGACGAAGAAACACAGAAATTGCATCCGAATTTAATACAAAAGGCCCAATGCCGACTTAAGTACAAGAGGATTCACACTCTCACTTTCTATGATTTGAACCTCTCCTGTGAGTCCAGTTTTAGATTCCGATGCTTCACTTCAAGTTTCTCTGTATAACTTGCACCTTCTTATTGACGATGAAACACAGAAATTGCATCGGAATTACATTCAAACGATACAATGCCGAGTTAAGTATAAGAGGACTGACACTCTAACTATCTATGATTTGAACCTTTCCTGTGAGTCCAGTTATAGATTCCGATGCTTCACTTCAGGTTCACTGTATACCTTGCACCTTCTTATTGACGATGAAACACAGAAATTGCATCGGAATTAAATTCAAAAGGCACAATGCCGACTTAAGTACAAGAGGACTGTCACTCTAACTCTCTACAATTTGAACCTCTCCTGTGAGTCCAGTTTTAGATTCCGATGCTTGACTTCTGGTTTACTGTATACCTTGGACCTTCTTATTGACGATGAAACGCAGAAATTGCATCGGAATTTAATACAAAAGGCACAATGCTGACTTAAGTACAAGAGGACTGACACTCTAACTATCTATGATTTGAACCTCTCCTGTGAGTCCAGTTTTAGATTCCGATGCTTCACTTCAGGTTTACTGTATCCTTTGGACCTTCTTATTGACGAAGAAACACAGAAATTGCATCCGAATTTAATACAAAAGGCACAATGCCGACTTAAGTACAAGAGGATTCACACTCTCACTTTCTATGATTTGAACCTCTCCTGTGAGTCCAGTTTTAGATTCAGATGCTTCACTTCAGGTTAACTGTATACCTTGCACCTTCTTATTGACGATGAAACACAGAAATTGCAGCCGAATTTAATACAAAAAGCACAATGCCGACTTAAGTAGTAGAGGACTGACACTCTCCCTTTCTATGATTTGAACCTCTCCTGTGAGTCCAGTTTTAGATTCCGATGCTTCACTTCAGGTTTACTGTATAATTTGCACCTTCTTATTGACGATGAAACACAGGAATTGCATCGTAATTTAACACAAAAGGCACAATGCCGACTTAAGTACAAGAGGACAGAAACTCACTCTTTCTATGATTTGAACCTCTCCTGTGAGTCCAGTTTTAGATTCCGAAGCTTCACTTCAGGTTTACTGTACACCTTGCACCTTCTTAATGACGATGAAACACAGAAATTGCATCGGAATTAAATTCAAAGGGCACAATGCCGACTTAAGTACAAGAGGACTGACACTCTAACTCTCTATGAGTTGAACCTCTACTGTGAGTCCAGTTATGGATTCCGATGCTTCACTTCAGGTTTACTGTATACCTTGCACCTTCTTATTGACGATGAAACACAGAAATTGCATCGTAATTAAATTCAAAAAATACAATGCCGACTTAAGTACAAGATGACTGACACTCTAACTATCTATGATTTGAACCTCTCCTGTGAGTCCAGTTTTAGATTCCGATGCTTCACTTCAGGTTTACTATATCCCTTGGACCTTCCTATTGACGAAGAAATACAGAAATCGCATCCGAATTTAATACAAAAAGCACAATGCCGACTTAAGTAAAAGAGGTCTGACACTCTCTCTTTCTATAATTTGAACCTCTCCTGTGAGTCCAGTTTTAGATTCCGATGCTTCACTTCAAGTTTTTCTGTATAACTTGCACCTTCTTATTGACGATGAAACACAGGAATTGCATCGGAATTTAATACAAAAGGCACAATGCCGACTTAAGTACAAGAGGACTGACACTCTCTCTTTCTATGATTTGAACCTGTCCTGTGATTCCAGTTTTAGATTCCGATGCTTCACTTCAGGTTTACTGTACACCTTGCACCTTCTTATTGACGATGAAACACAGAAATTGCATCGGAATTAAATTCAAAAGGCACAATGCCGACTTAAGTACAAGAGGACTGACACTCAAACTCTCTAAGATTTCTACATCTCCTGTGAGTCCAGTTTTGGATTCCGATGCTTCACTTCAGGTTTACTGTATACCTAGCACCTTCATATTGACTATGAAACTCAGAAATTTGCATCGGAATGAAATTCAAAAGACGCAATGCTGACTTAAGTACAAGAGGACTGACACTCTAACTATCTATGATTTGAACCTCTCCTGTGAGTGCAATTTTAGATTCCGATGCTTCACTTGAGGTTTACTGTATCCCTTGGACCTTCTCATTGACGATGAAATACAGAAATTGCATGCGAATTTAATACAAAAGGCACAATGCCGACTTAAGTAAAAGAGGACTGACACTCTCTCTTTCTATGATTTGAACCTCTCCTGTGAGTCCAGTTTTAGATTCAGATGCTTCACTTCAGGTTTACTGTACACCTTGCACCTTCTTATTGACGATGAAACACAGAAATTGCAACCGAAATTAATACAAAGGGCACAATGCCAACTTAAGTACAAGAGGACTGACACTGTCCCTTTATATGATTTGAACCTCTCCTGTGAGTCCAGTTTTAGATTCCGATGCTTCACTTCAGGTTTACTGTACCCCTTGGACCTTCTTATTGACGATGAAACACAGAAATTGCATCGGAATTTAATACAAAAGGCACAATGCCGACTTAAGTAAAAGAGGACTGACACTCTAACTATCTATGATTTGAACCTCTCCTGTGAGTCCAGTTTTAGATTCCGATGCTACACTTCATGTTTACTGTATCCCTTGGACCTTCTTATTGACGAAGAAACTCAGAAATTGCATCCGAATTTAATACAAAAGGCACAATGCCGACTTAAGTACAAGAGGATTCACACTCTCACTTTCTATGATTTGAACCTCTCCTGTGAGTCCAGTTTTGGATTCCGATGCTTCACTTCAGGTTTACTGTATACCTTGCACCATCTTATTGACGATGAAACACAGAAATTGCAGCCGTATTTAATACAAAAAGCACAATGCCGGCTTAAGTAGTAGAGGACTGACACTCTCCCTTTCTATGATTTGAACCTCTCATGTGAGTCCAGTTTTGGATTCCGATGCTTCACTTCAGGTTTACTGTATAACTTGCACCTTCCTATTGACGATGAAACATAATAATTGCATCGGAATTTAATACAAAAGGCACAATGCCGACTTAAGTACAAAAGGACTGACACTCTCTCTTTCTATGATTTGAACCTGTCCTGTGAGTCCAGTTTTAGATTCCGATGCTTCACTTCAGGTTTACTGTACACCTTGCACCTTCTTATTGACGATGAAACACAGAAATTGCATTGGAATTGAATTCAAAAGGAACAATGCTGACTTAAGTACAAGAGGACTGTCACTCTAACTCTCTACAATTTGAACCTCTCCTGTGAGTCCAGTTTTAGATTCCGATGCTTGACTTCTGGTTTACTGTATACCTTGCACCTTCTTATTGACGATGAAACGCAGAAATTGCATCGGAATTTAATACAAAAGGCACAATGCCGACTTAAGTACAAGAGGACTGACACTCTAACTATCTATGATTTGAACCTCTCCTGTGAGTCCAGTTTTAGATTCCGATGCTTCACTTCAGGTTTACTGTATCCCTTGGACCTTCTTATTGACGAAGAAACACAGAAATTGCATCCGAATTTAATACAAAAGGCACAATGCCGACTTAAGTACAAGAGGACTGTCACTCTAACTCTCTACAATTTGAACCTCTCCTGTGAGTCCAGTTTTAGATTCCGCTGCTTGACTTCTGGTTTACTGTATACCTTGCACCTTCTTATTGACGATGAAACACAGTAATTGCATCGGAATTTAATACAAAAGGCACAATGCCGACTTAAGTACAAGAGGACTGACGCTCTCACTTTCTATGATTTGAACCTCGCCTGTGAGTCCAGTTTTAATTTCCGATACTTCACTTCAGGCTTACTGTATACCTTGCACCTTCTTATTGACAATGCAACACAGAATTTGCATCGGAATTAAATTCAAAAGCCACAATGCCGACTTAAGTACAAGAGGACTGACACTCTAACTCTCTATGATTTGAACCTCTCCTGTGAGTCCAGTTTTTGATTCCGATGTTTCACTTCA
The DNA here is from genome assembly GCF_023864345.2 of Schistocerca serialis cubense. NCBI lineage: Eukaryota > Metazoa > Arthropoda > Insecta > Orthoptera > Acrididae > Schistocerca > Schistocerca serialis. Next base: position 192,008 of record NW_026047544.1, read on the forward strand.
GGTTTACTGTATACCTTGCACCTTCTTATTGACGATGAAACACAGAAATTGCATCGGAATTAAATTCAAAAGGAACAATGCTGACTTAAGTACAAGAGGACTGTCACTCTAACTCTCTACAATTTGAACCTCTCCTGTGAGTCCAGTTTTAGATTCCGATGCTTGACTTCTGGTTTACTGTATACCTTGCACCTTCTTATTGACGATGAAACGCAGAAATTGCATCGGAATTTAATACAAAAGGCACAATGCCGACTTAAGTACAAGAGGACTGACACTCTAACTATCTATGATTTGAACCTCTCCTGTGAGTCCAGTTTTAGATTCCGATGCTTCACTTCAGGTTTACTGTATCCCTTGGACCTTCTTATTGACGAAGAAACACAGAAATTGCATCCGAATTTAATACAAAAGGCCCAATGCCGACTTAAGTACAAGAGGATTCACACTCTCACTTTCTATGATTTGAACCTCTCCTGTGAGTCCAGTTTTAGATTCCGATGCTTCACTTCAAGTTTCTCTGTATAACTTGCACCTTCTTATTGACGATGAAACACAGAAATTGCATCGGAATTACATTCAAACGATACAATGCCGAGTTAAGTATAAGAGGACTGACACTCTAACTATCTATGATTTGAACCTTTCCTGTGAGTCCAGTTATAGATTCCGATGCTTCACTTCAGGTTCACTGTATACCTTGCACCTTCTTATTGACGATGAAACACAGAAATTGCATCGGAATTAAATTCAAAAGGCACAATGCCGACTTAAGTACAAGAGGACTGTCACTCTAACTCTCTACAATTTGAACCTCTCCTGTGAGTCCAGTTTTAGATTCCGATGCTTGACTTCTGGTTTACTGTATACCTTGGACCTTCTTATTGACGATGAAACGCAGAAATTGCATCGGAATTTAATACAAAAGGCACAATGCTGACTTAAGTACAAGAGGACTGACACTCTAACTATCTATGATTTGAACCTCTCCTGTGAGTCCAGTTTTAGATTCCGATGCTTCACTTCAGGTTTACTGTATCCTTTGGACCTTCTTATTGACGAAGAAACACAGAAATTGCATCCGAATTTAATACAAAAGGCACAATGCCGACTTAAGTACAAGAGGATTCACACTCTCACTTTCTATGATTTGAACCTCTCCTGTGAGTCCAGTTTTAGATTCAGATGCTTCACTTCAGGTTAACTGTATACCTTGCACCTTCTTATTGACGATGAAACACAGAAATTGCAGCCGAATTTAATACAAAAAGCACAATGCCGACTTAAGTAGTAGAGGACTGACACTCTCCCTTTCTATGATTTGAACCTCTCCTGTGAGTCCAGTTTTAGATTCCGATGCTTCACTTCAGGTTTACTGTATAATTTGCACCTTCTTATTGACGATGAAACACAGGAATTGCATCGTAATTTAACACAAAAGGCACAATGCCGACTTAAGTACAAGAGGACAGAAACTCACTCTTTCTATGATTTGAACCTCTCCTGTGAGTCCAGTTTTAGATTCCGAAGCTTCACTTCAGGTTTACTGTACACCTTGCACCTTCTTAATGACGATGAAACACAGAAATTGCATCGGAATTAAATTCAAAGGGCACAATGCCGACTTAAGTACAAGAGGACTGACACTCTAACTCTCTATGAGTTGAACCTCTACTGTGAGTCCAGTTATGGATTCCGATGCTTCACTTCAGGTTTACTGTATACCTTGCACCTTCTTATTGACGATGAAACACAGAAATTGCATCGTAATTAAATTCAAAAAATACAATGCCGACTTAAGTACAAGATGACTGACACTCTAACTATCTATGATTTGAACCTCTCCTGTGAGTCCAGTTTTAGATTCCGATGCTTCACTTCAGGTTTACTATATCCCTTGGACCTTCCTATTGACGAAGAAATACAGAAATCGCATCCGAATTTAATACAAAAAGCACAATGCCGACTTAAGTAAAAGAGGTCTGACACTCTCTCTTTCTATAATTTGAACCTCTCCTGTGAGTCCAGTTTTAGATTCCGATGCTTCACTTCAAGTTTTTCTGTATAACTTGCACCTTCTTATTGACGATGAAACACAGGAATTGCATCGGAATTTAATACAAAAGGCACAATGCCGACTTAAGTACAAGAGGACTGACACTCTCTCTTTCTATGATTTGAACCTCTCCTGTGATTCCAGTTTTAGATTCCGATGCTTCACTTCAGGTTTACTGTACACCTTGCACCTTCTTATTGACGATGAAACACAGAAATTGCATCGGAATTAAATTCAAAAGGCACAATGCCGACTTAAGTACAAGAGGACTGACACTCAAACTCTCTAAGATTTCTACATCTCCTGTGAGTCCAGTTTTGGATTCCGATGCTTCACTTCAGGTTTACTGTATACCTAGCACCTTCATATTGACTATGAAACTCAGAAATTTGCATCGGAATGAAATTCAAAAGACGCAATGCTGACTTAAGTACAAGAGGACTGACACTCTAACTATCTATGATTTGAACCTCTCCTGTGAGTGCAATTTTAGATTCCGATGCTTCACTTGAGGTTTACTGTATCCCTTGGACCTTCTCATTGACGATGAAATACAGAAATTGCATGCGAATTTAATACAAAAGGCACAATGCCGACTTAAGTAAAAGAGGACTGACACTCTCTCTTTCTATGATTTGAACCTCTCCTGTGAGTCCAGTTTTAGATTCAGATGCTTCACTTCAGGTTTACTGTACACCTTGCACCTTCTTATTGACGATGAAACACAGAAATTGCAACCGAAATTAATACAAAGGGCACAATGCCAACTTAAGTACAAGAGGACTGACACTGTCCCTTTATATGATTTGAACCTCTCCTGTGAGTCCAGTTTTAGATTCCGATGCTTCACTTCAGGTTTACTGTACCCCTTGGACCTTCTTATTGACGATGAAACACAGAAATTGCATCGGAATTTAATACAAAAGGCACAATGCCGACTTAAGTAAAAGAGGACTGACACTCTAACTATCTATGATTTGAACCTCTCCTGTGAGTCCAGTTTTAGATTCCGATGCTACACTTCATGTTTACTGTATCCCTTGGACCTTCTTATTGACGAAGAAACTCAGAAATTGCATCCGAATTTAATACAAAAGGCACAATGCCGACTTAAGTACAAGAGGATTCACACTCTCACTTTCTATGATTTGAACCTCTCCTGTGAGTCCAGTTTTGGATTCCGATGCTTCACTTCAGGTTTACTGTATACCTTGCACCATCTTATTGACGATGAAACACAGAAATTGCAGCCGTATTTAATACAAAAAGCACAATGCCGGCTTAAGTAGTAGAGGACTGACACTCTCCCTTTCTATGATTTGAACCTCTCATGTGAGTCCAGTTTTGGATTCCGATGCTTCACTTCAGGTTTACTGTATAACTTGCACCTTCCTATTGACGATGAAACATAATAATTGCATCGGAATTTAATACAAAAGGCACAATGCCGACTTAAGTACAAAAGGACTGACACTCTCTCTTTCTATGATTTGAACCTGTCCTGTGAGTCCAGTTTTAGATTCCGATGCTTCACTTCAGGTTTACTGTACACCTTGCACCTTCTTATTGACGATGAAACACAGAAATTGCATCGGAATTGAATTCAAAAAGCACCATGCCGACTTTAGTACAAGAGGACTGACACTCTAACTCTCTATGAATTGAACCTCTCCTGTGAGTCCAGGTTTGGATTCCGATGCTTCATTTCAGGTTTACTGTATACCTTGCACCTTCTTATTGACGATGAAACACAGAAATTGCATCGGAATTAAATTCAAAAAACACAATGCCGACTTAAGTTAAAGAGGGCTGACACTCTCTCTTCCTATAATTTGAGCCTCTCCTGTGAGTCCAGTTTGAGATTCCGATGCTTCACTTCAGGTTTACTGTATACCTTGCACCTTCTTATTGACGATGAAACACAGAAATTGCATCGGAATTAAATTCAAAAGGCACAATGCCGACTTAAGTACAAGAGGACTGACACTCAAACTCTCTAAGATTTCAACATCTCCTGTCAGTCCAGTTTTGGATTCCGATCCTTCACTTCAGGTTTACTGTATACCTTGCACCTTCTTATTGACTATGAAACACAGAAATTGCATCGGAATTAAATTCAAAAGACGCAATGCTGACTTAAGTACAAGAGGACTGACACTCAAACTCTCTAATATATCAACATCTCCTGTGAGTCCAGTTTTTGATTCCGATGCTTCACTTGACGTTTACTGTATCCCTTGGACCTTCTCATTGACGAAGAAATACAGAAATTGCAACCGAATTTAATACAAAAGGCACAATGCCGACTTAAGTAAAAGAGGACTGACACTCCCTCTTTCTATGATTTGAACCTCTCCTGTGAGTCCAGTTTTAGATTTAGATGCTTCACTTCAGGTTTACTGTACACCTTGCACCTTCTTATTGACGATGAAACACAGAAATTGCATCGGAATTATTTTCAAAAGGCACAATGCCGACATAAGAACAAGAGGACTGACACTCTAACTCTCTATGATTTGAACCTCTCCTGTGAGTCCAGTTTTGGATTCCGATGCTTCACTTCAGGTTTACTGTATACCTTGCACCTACCTATTGACGATGAAACACAGAAATTGCATCGGAATTAAATTCAAAAGACACAATGCCGACTTAAGTACAAGAGGACTGACACTCTATCTATTATTAGAACCTCTCCTGTGAGTCCAGTTTTAGATTCCGATGCTTCACTTCAGCTTTACTGTATCCCTTGGACCTTCTTATTGATGATGAAATACAGAAATTGTATCCGAATTTAATACAAAAGGCACAATGCCGACTTAAGTAAAAGAGGACTGACACTCTAACTATCAATGATTTGAACCTTTCCTGTGAGTCCAGTTATAGATTCCGATGCTTCACTTCTGGTTTACTGTATACCTTGCACCTTCTTATTGACGAAGAAACACAGAAATTGCAACCGAATTTAATACAAAAGGCACAATGCCAACTTAAGTACATGAGGACTGACACTGTCCCTTTCTATGATTTGAACCTCTCCTGTGAGTCCAGTTTTAGATTCCGATGCTTCACTTCAGGTTTACTGTATCCCTTGGACCTTCTTATTGACGAAGAAACACAGAAATTGCATCCGAATTTAATACTAAATGCACAATGCCGACTTAAGTACTAGAGGATTCACACTCTCACTTTCTATGATTTGAACCTCTCCTGTGAGTCCAGTTTTAGATTCCGATGCTTCACTTCAGGTTTACTGTATACCTTGCACCTTCTTGTTGACGATGAAACACAGAAATTGCAGCCGTATTTAATACAAAAAGCACAATGCCGACTTAAGTAGTAGAGGACTGACACTCTCCCTTTCTATGATTTGAACCTCTCCTGTGAGTCCAGTTTTAGATTCCGATGCTTCACTTCAGGTTTACTGTACACCTTGCACCTTCCTATTGACGATGAAACAAAGAAATTGCATAGGAATTAAATTCAAAAGGCACAATGCCGACTTTAGTACAAGAGGACTGACACTCTAACTCTCTATGAATTGAACCTCTCCTGTGAGTCCAGTTTTGGATTCCGATGCTTCACTTCAGGTTAACTGTATACCTTACACCTTCTTATTGACAATGAAACACAGAAATAGCATCGGAATTAAATTCAAAAAACACAATGCCGACTTAAGTACAAGATGACTGACACTCTAACTACCTATGATTTGAACCTCTCCTTTGAGTCCAGTTTTCGTTTCCGATGCATCACTTCAGGTTTACTGTGTCCCTTGGACTTTCTTATTGACGATGAAATACAGAAATCGCATCCGAATTTAATACAAAAGACACAACGCCGACTTAAGTACAAGATGACAGACACCCTAACTATCTATGATTTGAACCTCTCCTGTGAGTCCAGTTTTAGATTCCGATGCTTCACTTCAGGTTTACTGTATCCCTTGGACCTTCTTATTGACGATGAAATACAGAAATTGCATCCGAATTTGATGCAAAAGGCACAATGCCGACTTAAGTAAAAGAGGACTGACACTCTCTCTTTCTATAATTTGAACCTCTCCTGTGAGTCCAGTTTGAGATTCCGATGCCTCACTTCAGGTTTACTGTATACCTTGCACCTTCTTATTGACGATGAAACACAGAAATTGCATCGGAATTAAATTCAAAAGGCACAATGCCGACTTAAGTACAAGAGGACTGACACTCTAACTCTCTATAATTAGAACCTTTCCTGTGAGTCCAGTATTAGATTCCGATGCTTCACTTCAGGTTTACTGTATATCTTGCACCTTCTTATTGACGATGAAACACAGAAATTGCATCGGAATTAAATTCAAACGACACAATGCCGACTTAAGTATAAGAGGATTGACACTCTAACTATCTATGATTTGAACCCCTCCTGTGAGTCCAGTTTTAGATTTCGATGCTTCACTTCAGGTTTACTGTATCCCTTGGACCTTCTTATTGACGATGAAACACAGAAATTGCATCCGAATTTAAAACAAAAGGCACAATGCCGACTTAAGTAAAAGAGGACTGTCCCTCTAACTAACAATGATTTGAACCTCTCCTGTGAGTCCCGTTTTGGATTCCGATGCTTCACTTCAGGTTTACTGTATACCTTGCACCTACCTATTGACGATGAAACAAAGAAATTGCATCGGAATTAAATTCAAAAGAAACAATGCCGACTTAAGTACAAAAGAACTGACACTCTATCTATTATTAGAACCTCTCCTGTTAGTCCAGTTTTAGATTCCGATGCTTCACTTCAGCTTTACTGTATCCCTTGCACCTTCTTATTGACGATGAAATACAGAAATTGTATCCGAATTTAATACAAAAGGCACAATGCCGACTTAAGTAAAAGAGGACTGACACTCTCTCTATCTATGATTTGAACCTCTTCTGTGAGTCCAGTTTTAGATTCCGATGCTTCACTTCAGGTTTACTGTACAACTTGCACCGTCTTATTGACGATGAAACACAGAAATTGCATCGGAATTAATTTCAAAATGCTGAATGCCGACTTAAGTACAAGAGGACTGACACTCTAACTCTCTATGATTTGAACCTCTCCTGTGACTCCAGTTTTGGATTCCGATTTTTTACTTCAGGTTTACTGTATACCTTGCACCTTCTTATTGACGATGAAGCACAGAAATTGCATCGGAATTACATTCAAACGACACAATGCCCATTAAGTATAAGAGGACTGACACTCTAACTATCAATGATTTGAACCTTTCCTGTGAGTCCAGTTATAGATTCCGATGCTTCACTTCAGGTTTACTGCATACCTTGCACCTTCTTATTGACGATGAAACACAGAAATTGCAACCGAATTTAATACAAAAGACACAATGCCGACTTAAGTACAAGAGGATTCACACTCTCACTTTCTATGATTTGAACCTCTCTTGTGAGTCCAGTTTTAGATTCCGATGCTTCACTTCAGGTTTACTGTACCCCTTGGACCTTCTTATTGACGATGAAACACAGATATTGCATCGGAATTTAATACAAAAGGCACAATGCCGACTTAAGTAAAAGAGGACTGACACTCTAACTAACTATGATTTGAACCTCTCCTGTGAGTCCAGTTTTAGATTCCGATGCTTCACTTCAGGTTTACTGTATAACTTGCACCTTCTTATTGACGATGAAACACAGGAATTGCATCGGAATTTAATTCAAAAGGCACAATGCCGACTTAAGTACAAAAGCAGTGACACTCTCACTTTCTATGATTTGAACCTCGTCTGTGACTCCAGTTTTAGATTCCGATGCTTCACTTAAGGTTTACTGTATACCTTGCACCGTCCTATTGTCGATGAAACACAAAAATTGCATCGGAATTAAATTCAAATAGCACAATGAGGACTTAAGTACAAGAGGACTGCCACTCTAACTTTCTATGATTTGAACCTCTCCTGTGAGTCCAGTTTTAATTTCCGATGCTTCACTTCAGGTTTACTGTATACCTTGCACCTTCTTATTGACGATGAAACTCAGAATTTGCATCGGAATTAAATTCAAAAGGCACAATGCCGACTTAAGTACAAGAGGTCTGACACTCTAACTCTCTATGATTTGAAGCTCTCCTGTGAGTCCAGTTTTGGATTCCGATGTTTCACTTCAGGTTTACTATATACCTTGCACCTTCTTATTGACGATGAAACATAGATACTGCATCGGAATTAAATTCAAAAGACACAATGCCGACTTAAGTACAAGAGGACTGACACTCTAATTCTCTAAGATTTCAACATCTCCTGTGAGTCCAGTTTTGGATTCCGATGCTTCACTTCAGGTTTACTGTATACCTTGCACCTTCTTGTTGACTATGAAACACAGAAATTGCACCGGAAATAAATTCAAAAGACGCAATGCTGACTTAAGTACGAGAAGACTGACACTCTAACTATCTATGATTTGAACCTCTCCTGTGAGTCCAGTTTTGGATTCCGATGCTTCACTTCAGGTTTACTGTACACCTTGCACATTCTTATTGACGATGAAATACAGAAATTGCATCAGAATTTAATACAAAAGGCACAATGCCGACTTAAGTAAAAGAGGACTGACACTGTCTCTATCTATGATTTGAACCTCTTCTGTGAGTCCAGTTTTAGATTCCGATGCATCACTTCAGGTTTACTGTATACCTTGTACCGTCTTATTGACGATGAAGCACAGAAATTGCATCGGAATTAATTTCAAAAGGCTCAATGCCGACTTAAGTACAAGAGGACTGACACTCCAATTCTCTATGAATTGAACCTCTCCTGTGAGTCCAGTTTTTTATTCCGATGCTTCACTTCAGGTTTACTGTATACCTTGCACTTCTTATTGACGATGAAATACAGAAATGGCATCCGAATTTAATACAAAAGGCACAATGCCAACTTAAGTAAAAGAGGACTGACACTCTCTCTTTGTATAATTTGAACCTCTCCTGTGAGATCAGTTTTAGATTCCGATGCTTGACTTCTGGTTTACTGTATACCTTGCACCTTCTTATTGACGATGAAACACGGAAATTGCATCGTAATTTAATACAAAAGGCACAATGCAGACTTATGTACAAGAGGAGTGACACTCAAATTCTCTAAGATTTCAACATCTCCTGTGAGTCCGGTTTTGGATTCCAATGCTTCACTTCAGGTTTACTGTATACCTTGCACCTTCTTGTTGACTATGAAACACAGAAATTGCACCGGAATTAAATTCAAAAACCGCAATGCTGACTTAAGTACAAGAGGACTGACACTCTAACTATCTATGATTTGAACCTCTCCTGTGAGTCCAGTTTTAGACTCCGATGCTTCACTTGAGGTTTACTGTATGCCTTGGACCTTCACATTGACGATGAAATACAGAAATTGCATCCGAATTTAATACAAAAGGCACAATGATGACTTAAGTAAAAGAGGACTGACACTCTCTCTTTCTATGATTTGAACCTCTCCTGTGAGTCCAGTTTTAGATTCCGATGCATCACTTCAAGTATATGTATACCTTGCACCGTCTTATTGACGATTAAGCACAGAAATTACATCGGAATTAACTTCAAAAGGCTCAATGCCGACTTAAGTACAAGAGGACTGACACTCTAATTCTCTATGAATTGAACCTCTCCTGTGAGTCCAGTTTTGGATTCCGATGCTTCACTTCAGGTTTACTGTATACCTTGCACTTCTTATTGACGACGAAATACAGAAATTGCATCCGAATTTAATACAAAAGGCACATTGCCGACTTAAGTAAAAGAGGACTGACACTCTCTCTTTGTATAATTTGAACCTCTCCTGTGAGTCCAGTTTGAGATTCCGATGCTTCACTTCAGGTTTAGTGTATACCTTGCACGTTCTTATTGACGATGAAACACAGAAATGGCATCGGAATTATATTCAAAAGGCACAATGCCGACTTAAATACAAGAGGAATGACACTCTAACTCTCTACAATTTGAACCTCTCCTGTGAGTCCAGTTATAGATTGCGATGCTTCACTTCAGGTTTACCGTATACCTTGCACGTTCTTATTGACGATGAAACCCAGAAATTGCATCGGAATTAAATTCGAAAGGCACAATGCCGACTTAAGTACAAGAGGACTGTCACTCTAACTCTCTACAATTTGAACCTCTCCAGTGAGTCCAGTTTTAGATTCCGATGCTTCACTTCAGGTTCACTGTATCCCTTGGACCTTCTTATTGACGAAGAAACACAGAAATTACATCCGAATTTAATACAAAAGCACAATGCCGACTTAAGTACCAGAGGATTCACACTCTCAGTTTCTATGATTTGAACCTCTCCTGTGAGTCCAGTTTTAGATTCCGATGCTTCCCTTCAGGTTTACTGTACACCTTGCACCTTCTTATTGTCGATGAAACACAGAAATTTCAGCCGAATCTAATACAAAAAGCACAATGCCGACTTAAGTACAAGAGGACTGACACTCTCCCTTTCTATGATTTGAACCTGTCCTGTGAGTCCAGTTTTAGATTCCGACGCTTTACTTCAGGTTTACTGTATCCGCTGGACCTTCTTATTGACGATGAAACACAGAAATTTCATCGGAATTTAATACAAAAGGCACAATGCCGACTTAAGTAAACGAGGACTGTCTCTCTCCCTTTCTATGATTTGAACATCTCCTGTGAGTCCAGATTTAGATTCCGATGCTTCACTTCAGGTTTACTGTATCCCTTGCACCTTCTTATTGACGATGAAACACAGAAATTGCATCGGAATTAAATTCAAAAGGCACAATGCCGACTTAAATACAAGAGGACTGTCACTCTAACTCTCTACAATTTGAACCTCTCCTGTGAGTCCAGTCTTAGATTCCGATGCTTGACTTCTGGTTTACTGTATACCTTGCACCTTCTTATTGACGATGAATCACGGAAATTGCATCGTAATTTAATACTAAAGGCACAATGCAGACTTATGTACAAGAGGAGTGACACTCTAACTCTCTATGATTTGAACCTCTCCTGTGAGTCCAGTTTTAGATTACGATGCTTCACTTCAGGTTTACTGTATAACTTGCACCTTCTTATTGACGATGAAACACAGGAATTGCATCGGAATTTAATACAAAAGGCACAATGCCGTTTTAAGTACAAGAGGACTGACACTCTCACATTCTATGATTTGAACCTCGCCTGTGATTGCAGTTTTAGATTCAAATGCTTCACTTCAGGTTTACTGAATACCTTGCACCGTCTTGTTGACGATGAAACACAAAAATTGCATCGGAATTAAATTCAAGAGGCACAATGAGTACTTAAGTACAAGAGGACTGACACTGTCCCTTTCTATGATTTGAACCTCTCCTGTGAGTCCAGTTTTAGATTCCGATGCTTCACTTCAGGTTTACCGTATACCTTGCATGTTCTTATTGACGATGAAACCCAGAAATTGCATCGGATTTAAATTCGAAAGGCACAATGCCGACTTAAGTACAAGAGGACTGTCACTCTAACTCTCTACAATTTGAACCTCTCCTGTGAGTCCAGTTTTAGATTCCGATGCTTCACTTCTGGTTTACTGTATACCTTGCACCTTCTTATTGACGATGAAACACCGAAATTGCATCGTAATTTAATACAAAAGGCACAATGCAGACTTATGTACAAGAGGAGTGACACTCTAACTATCTATGATTTGTACCTCTCCTGTGAGTCCAGTTTTAGATTCCGATGCTTCACTTCAGGTTCACTGTATCCCTTGGACCTTCTTATTGACAAAGAAACACAGAAATTACATCCGAATTTAATACAAAAGGCACAATGCCGACTTATGTACCAGAGGATACACACTCTCACTTTCTATGATATGAACCTCTCCTGTGAGTCCAGTTTTAGATTCCGATGCTTCCCTTCAGGTTTACTGTACACCTTGCACCTTCTTATTGACGATGAAAGACAGAAATTTCAGCCGAATTTAATACAAAAAGCACAATGCCGACTTAAGTACAAGAGGACTGACACTCACCCTTTCTATGAATTGAACCTCTCCTGTGAGTCCAGTTTTAGATTCCGACGCTTCACTTCAGGTTTACTGTATCCCTTGGACCTTCTTATTGACGATGAAACACAGAAATTTCATCGGAATTTAATGCAAAATGCACAATGCCGACTTAAGTAAACGAGGACTGTCACTCTCTCTTTCTATGATTTGAACATCTCCTGTGAGTCCAGTTTTAGATTCCGATGCTTCACTTCAGGTTTCCTGTATCCCTTGGACCTTCTTATTGACGATGAAACACAGAAATTGCATCGGAATTAAATTCAAAAGGCACAATGCCGACTTAAATACAAGAGGACTGTCACTCTAACTCTCTACAATTTGAACCTCTCCTGTGAGTCCAGTTTTAGATTCCGATGCTTGACTTCTGGTTTACTGTATACCTTGAACCTTCTTATTGACGATGAAACACGGAAACTGCATCGTAATTTAATACAAAAGGCACAATGCAGACTTATGTACAAGAGGAGTGACACTCAAACTCTCTATGATTTGAACCTCTCCTGTAGTCCAGTTTTAGATTCCGATGCTTCAACTCAGGTTTACTGTATAACTTGCACCATCGTATTGACGATGAAACACAGGAATTGCATCGGAATTTAATACAAAATGCACAATGCCGACTTAAGTACACGAGGACTGACACTCTCACATTCTATGATTTGAACCTCGCCTGTGATTCCAGTTTTAGATTCAAATGCTTCACTTCAGGTTACTGAATACCTTGCACCGTCTTATTGACGATGAAACACAAAAATTGCATCGGAATTAAATTCAATAGGCACAATGAGGACTTAAGTACAAGAGGACTGACACTGTCCCTTTCTATGATTTGAACCTCTCCTGTGAGTCCAGTTTTAGATTCCGATGCTTCACTTCAGGTTTACTGTACCCCTTGGACCTTCTTATTGACGATGAAACACAGAAATTGCATCCGAATTTAATACAAAATGCACAATGCAGACTTAAGTACAAGAGGACTGACACTCCAACTATCTATGATTTGAACATCTCCTGTGAGTCCAGTTTTAGATTCCGATGCTTCACTTCAGGTTTACTGTATCCCATGGACCTTCTTATTGACGAAGAAACACAGAAATTGCTTCCGAATTTAATACAAAAGGCACAATGCCGACTTAGGTACAAGAGGATTCACACTCTCACTTCCTATGATTTGAACCTCTCATGTGAGTCCAGTTTTCGATTCCGATGCTTCACTTCAGGTTTACTGTTTAACTTGCACCTTCTTATTGACGATGAAAGACTGGAATTGCATCGGAATTTAATACAAAATGCACAATGCCGATTTAAGTACAAGAGGACTGACACTCTCTCTTTCTATGATTTGAACCTCTCCTGTGAGTCCAGTTTTAGATTCCGATGCTTCACTTCAGGTTTACTGTACCCCTTGGACCTTCTTATTGACGATGAAACACAGAAATTGCGTCGGAATTAAATTCAAAAGGCACAATGCCGACTTAGGTACAAGAGGACTGACACTCTAACTCTCTATGAATTGAACCTCTCCTGTGAGTCCAGTTTTGGATTCCGATGCTTCACTTCAGGTTTACTGTATACCTTAAACCTTCTTATTGACGAAGAAACACAGAAATTGCATCAAAATTAATTCAAAAGGCACAATGCCGACTTAAGTACAAGAGGACTGACACTCTCACTTTCTATGATTTGAACCTCGCCTGTGACTCCTGTTTTAGATTCCGATGCTTTACTTCAGGTTTACTGTATACCTTACACGGTCTTATTGCCGATGAAACACAAAAATTGCATCGGAATTAAATTCAATGGGCACAATGAGGACTTAAGTACAAGAGGACTGACACTCTAACTTTCTATGATTTGAACCTCTCCTGTGAGTCCAGTTTTAATTTCCGATGCTTCACTTCAGGTTTACTGTATACCTTGCACCTTCTTATTGACGATGAAACACAGAATTTGCATCGGAATTAAATACAAAAGGCACAATGCCGACTTAAATACAAGAGGACTGACACTCTAACTCTCTATGATTTGAACCTCTCCTGTGAGTCCAGTTTTGGATTCCGATGTTTCATTTCAGGTTTACTGTATACCTTGCACCTTCTTATTGACGATGAAACATAGATACTGCATCGGAATTAAATTCAAAAGACACAATGCCGACTTAAGTACAAGAGGACTGACAATCAAATTCTCTAAGATTTCAACATCTCCTGTGAGTCCAGTTTTGGATTCCGATGCTTCACTTCAGGTTTACTGTATACCTTGCACCTTCGTATTGACTATGAAACACAGAAATTGCACCGGAATTAAATTCAAAAGACGCAATGCTGACTTAAGTACAAAAGGACCGACACTCTAACTAACTATGATTTGATCCTCTCCTGTGAGTCGAGTTTTAGATTCCGATGCTTCACTGCAGGTTTACTGAATTCCTTGGACCTTCTTATTGACGATGAAATACAGAAATTGCATCCGATTTTAATACAAAAGGCACAATGCCGACTTAAGTAAAAGAGGACTGACACTGTCTCTATCTATGATTTGAACCTCTTCTGTGAGTCCAGTTTGAGATTCCGATGCTTCACTTCAGGTTTACTTTATACCTGGCACCTTCTTATTGACGATGAAACACAGTAATTGCATCGGAATTAAATTCAAAAGGCACAATGACGACTTACGTACAAAAAGACTGACATTCTAACTCTCTATGATTTGAACCTTTCCTGTGAGTCCAGTTTTATATCCCGATGCTTCACTTCAGGTTTACTGTATACCTTGCACGTTCTTATTGACGATGAAACACAGAAATTGCGTCGTAATTTAATACAAAAGGCACAATGCAGACTTAAGTACAAGGGGACTGACACTCTAACTATCTATGATTTGTACCTCTCCTGTGAGTCCAGTTTTAGATTCCGATGCTTCACTTCAGGTTTACTGTATCCCTTGGACCTTCTTATTGACGAAGAAACACACAAATTGCATCCGAATTTAATACAAAAGGCACAATGCCGACTTAAGTACAAGAGGATTCACACTCTCACTTTCTATGATTTGAACCTCTCCTGTGAGTCCAGTTTTAGATTCCGATGCTTCCCTTCAGGTTTACTGTATACCTTGCACCTTCTTATTGACGATGAAACACAGAAATTGCAGCCGAATTTAATACAAAAAGCACAATGCAGACTTAAGTACAAGAGGACTGACACTCTCCCTTTCTATGATTTGAACCTCTCCTGTGAGTCCAGTTTTAGATTCCGACGCTTCACTTCAGGTTTACTGTATCCCTTGGACCTTCTTATTGACGATGAAACACAGAAATCTCATCGGAATTTAATACAAAAGGCACAATGCCGACTTAAGTAAATTTGGACTGTCACTCTCTCTTTCAATGATTAGAACATCTCCTGTGAGTCCAGTTTTAGATTCCGACGCTTCACTTCAGGTTTCCTGTATAACTTGCACCTTCTTATTGACGATGAAACACAGGAATTCCATCGGAATTTAATACAAAAGGCACAATGCCGACATAAGTACAAGAGGACTGACACTCTCACTTTCTATGATTTGAACCTCGCCTGTGATTCCAGTTTTAGATTCCGATGCTTCACTTCAGGTTTACTGTATCCCTTGGAACTTCTTATTGACGATGAAACACAGGAATTCCATCGGAATTTAATACAAAAGGCACAATGCAGACTTAAGTACAAGAGGACTGACACTCTCCCTTTCTATGATTTGAACCTCTCCTGTGAGTCCAGTTTTAATTTCCGATGCTTCACTTCAGGTTTACTGTATATAATGCACCTTCTTATTGACGATGAAACATAGATACTGCATCGGAATTAAATTCAAAAGACGCAATGCCGACTTAAGTACAAGAGGACTGACACTCTAAATCTCTAAGATTTCAACATCTCCTGTGAGTCCAGTTTTGGATTCCGATGCTTCACTTCGGGTTTACTGTATACCTTGAACCTATTTATTGACGATGAAACACGGAAATTGCATCGGAATTAAATTCAAAAGACACAATGCCGACTTAAGTACAAGAGGACTGACACTCCATCTATTATTAGAACCTCTCCTGTGAGTCCAGTTTTAGATTCCGATGCTTCACTTCAGGTTTACTGTATCCCTTGGAACTTCTTATTGACGATGAAATACAGAAATTGCATCCGAATTTAATACAAAAGGCACAATGCCGACTTAAGTAAATGAGGACTGACACTCTCTCTTTCTATAATTTGAACCTCTCCTGTGAGTCCAGTTTGAGATTCCGATGCTTCACTTCAGGTTTACTGTATACCTGGCACCTTCTTATTGACGATGAAACACAGAAATCGCATCGGAAATAAATTCAAATGGCACAATGCCGATTTAAGTACAAGAGGACTGACACTCTAACTCTCTATGATTAAAACCTATTCTGTGAGTCCAGTTTTAGATTCCGATGCTTCACTTTGGGTTTACTGTATACCTTGCACCTTCTTATTGACGATGAAACACAGAAATTGCATCGGAATTAAATTCAAACGACACAATGCCGACTTAAGTATAAGAGGACTGACACTCTAACTATCTATGATTTGAACCTCTCCTGTCAGTCCAGTTTTAGATTACGATGCTTCACTTCAGGTTTACTATTTACCTTGCACCTTCTTATTGACGATGAAACACAGAAATTGCATCGGAATTAATTTCAAAAGGCACAATGCCGACTTAAGTACAAGAGTACTGACACTCTAACTCTCTCCAATTTGAACCTCTCTTGTGAGTCCAGTTTTAGATTCCGATGCTTCACTTCAGGTTTACTGTATACCTTGCACCTTCTTATTGACGATGTAACACAGAAATTGCATCGGAATTAAATTCAAAAGGCACAATGCCGACTTAAGTACAAGAGGACTGACACTCTAACTCTCTATGATCAGAACCTATCCTGTGAGTCCAGTTTTAGATTCCGATTCTTCACTTCTGGTTTATTGTATACCTTGCACCTTCTTCTTGACGATGAAACACAGAAATTGCAACCGAATTTAATACAAAAAGCACAATGCCGACTTATGTACAAGAGGACTGACACTCTCCCTTTCTATGATTTGAACCTCTCCTGTGAGTCCAGTTTTAGATTCCAACGCTTCACTGCAGGTTTACTGTATCCCTTGGACCTTCTTATTGACGATGAAACACAGAAATTTCATCGGAATTTAATACAAAAGGCACATTGCCGACTTAAGTAAATGAGGACTGTCACTCTCTCTTTCTATGATTTGAACATTACCTGTGAGTCCAGTTTTAGATTCCGATGCTTCACTTCAGGTTTACTGTATAACTTGCACCTTCTTATTGACGATGAAACACAGGAATTGCATCGGAATTTAATACAAAAGGCACAATGCCGACTTAAGTACAAGAGGACTGACACTCTCACTTTCTATGATTTGAACCTCGCCTGTGATTCCAGTTTTAGATTCCGATGCTTCACTTCAGGTTTACTGTATACCTTGCACCGTCTTATAGACGATGAAACACAAAAATTGCATCGGAATTAAATTCAATAGGCACAATGAGGACTTAAGTACATGAGGACTGACACTCTAACTTTCTATGATTTGAACCTCTCCTGTGAGTCCAGTTTTAATTTCCGATGCTTCACTTCAGGTTTACTGTATACCTTGCACCTTCTTATTGACGATGAAACACAGAATTTGCATCGGAATTAAATTCAAAAGGCACAACGCCGACTTATGTACAAGAGGACTGACACTCTAACTCTCTATGATTTGAACCTCTCCTGTGAGTCCAGTTTTGGATACCGATGTTTCACTTCAGGTTTACTGTATACCCTGCACCTTCTTATTGACGATGAAACATAGATACTGCATCGGAATTAAATTCAAAAGACACAATGAAGACTTAAGTACAAGAGGACTGACACTCTAACTCTCTATGATTTCAACATCTCCTGTGAGTCCAGTTTTGGATTCCGATGCATCACTTCAGGTTTACTGTATACCTTGCATCTTCTTATTGTCGATGAAATACAGAAATTGCATCGGAATTAAATTCAAAAGACGCAATGCCGACTTAAGTACAAGAGGACTGACACTCTAACTATCTATGATTTGAACGTCTCCTGTAAGTCCAGTTTTAGATTCCGATGCATCACTTGAGGTTTACTGTATCCATTGGACCTTCTCATTGACGATGAAATACAGAAATTGCATCCAATTTTAATAGAAAAGGCACAATGCCGACTGAAGTAAAAGAGGACTGACACTCTCTCTTTCTATGATTTGAACCTCCCATGTGAGTCCAGTTTTAGATTCCGATGCTTCACTTCAGGTTTACTGTATACTTTGCACCTTCTTATTGACGATGAACCACAGAAATTGCATCGGAATTAAATTCAAACGACATAATGCCGACTTAAGTATAAGAGGACTGACACTTGTAACGTTCCCTGGCAAACTCACGTTATTAAAAAAAATAAAAAAATAAAACAAGAGTTTATTTGTACCATATACGCCGCTCTGGGCAAGTTGTATATATCGTAATTATTGAACAAAAATATTACTAAATGTGGTGTAAAAGACATTTGTTATTCTCCTTATATTTTTTGTTGTAATATTTCTCTGTATTTAGGATAGGAATTTTTCTGTATTTATTATGTGATTGTAAAATGTGTCAGTATTTGCGATAGCATAGATATGTTGCCAGAAGAGAATAATATCGTCAATTTGCAAAGAAATGTTAATAGTCAGCAATACTATTTAAGCACAATGCATTATGTTTTCTTTGGTCTTCTCTGTTCAGAAGTCATTGCGGTAGGACACTGTGAAAGAGTTTTTTACGAATGGGTAGACTTCTTTTGTCTCTGTCCGGACTTAGCCGCCATTAGATGATGCGTTACGAATTAATGTGAGTTGTATTGTTGTTTGATCTAAATATATTAGAGTTTATCAAAAGTGTGAATTATTTATGTAAATTAGCTTGCCCACGTCATCTATAAAATTTCTTTAAGAATTTTTCAGCATTTTTTTAGCGGTGTTGCCGGGCTGTGCCGCGACCAACAATAGCAAACCCGTAAATCGGGAACAGATGCATAAAAATCAATGGTGAATTACGAAATTGTTCTTCTTTTTCAGAGATCCTGTGGCTGAAAAAATTTGAATTAATTATACGTTTGTGCATTCGTAGGCGGATAGTTAATGTTAGTTAACATTGAAATTTAAACAGTTTGGTTCTATCAAAATATCTTAAATGTGTAATGAAGTAGGTTTGATCAGTGATAAATGTCGGCTTGGCAATAATTAAAACATTTTCTGCTAATAGAGGTAATCTTGTGGTCTATGGCTAGTGCCGGGATAAAATTCAGTAAAAATATTTAACAAAAAACCCACTGCATCTGGAAAGTGTATGCCAAGGCCGAATGATTTAAACGACTCAATTCTCAACCTAATATTCTTAACCAGTTCATATGAGTTCACGTAAATATTATTTTTTCTTTAGATGTACGTAATTCTTAAGAAAGTAAAAATTTTTATTACCACACGAAAATAAGAGAGTGGTTCTACAACAAAGTTCGCACGAAAGAAAATTAACTTAAAAGGAAAAGATAAAATTTATTAATCCTCTTTAACGAAATATCAAATCAATCCCATTTATTACGACGATTTCGTTAAATTGGCGCCCAACGTGGGGCTCGAATATGCAGTGGCCACTAAATACCCGTGAGATAACTAGGGAATTAATATAGTCGAACTTTGTTGCAGAACATTTAATAATTTTTCTATGTATTGTATGTATTGCATAACCAATATTGTGTGGTAATACCTGTGTATGATTTTTTGCATGAGAACACTACGTACCCAGAGGCAAGCTGAAGAAGAGAGCTCAATATTTCGAAAAATTAATTACCTACCACAATATCAGGGGGCAGCTGCACCCAAGATAAATCACCAAAAGGTAAAGCTACATTGAAGTTGTCCTGTGGGTAGTAAAGTAGCCTCAGTGCAGTGTTCTCGGATCATTAGTGGTGTGCTTGTTGTTAGTACTTTGTTTTAAAATAACAGGACATTTAGGTAGTTAGTCATTGTAGTATATAGTAAGTGTGTATTAATTAATGTCTATTTCTTGTGTGATTATGTCAGTAAAACCTGAGTGTTAGGATATTTAATTCAGATTTTATTTCTTTTGTTTACTATTGTTAGATTGCGTAGTCAGAAAGATATCAACATGGATAATGAGCAACAGTCAGTAAGTAATGATACCGAGTTGGAAAGTGGGACACAAAGTAATGTTAGTGACGTAGTTCAGGAAGTACAATGTGAGAATCTGGGGGCAGTAGGACAAGAAATGTTGCCACTGCCACCCAGTGATTCAGTTGGTAGCGGAAATACTGTGCCATCCGCAAGCACTGGACACGGACCAGAGAGTGGTGTGATGTCAGAAGTGCAATCATTAAGAGTTATGTTCGAGCGCATGCTCAATTTCCAAGCTGAATTTGTACATATGCAAGCCGAGCGTGACCAGAGATTGGTAGCTGAATTTGCATGCAAACAAGCAGAACGCGACAAAGAACGTGATGCTAAACAAGCAGAGCGTGATAAAGAACGTGATGCTAAACAAGCAGAGCGTGACCGACGCCTGCATGAGAGGGACTTGCAGTTGATGCAAACTTTAGAAGTTATGCAAAGTGAGCTTGTTAGTTTGAAACAAAAATATGAAACCATACCCAAAACAGTGCATGAATTAAGCGAAAGAGTAGATAGTGTTCAAGTGGCTAACGCCAATATCGTAGAGGAAATCAGTGTCCTGACTAATAGGGTCGAACAACTAGAAATTGACACAACTCAAGTAATTGAGAACAAAGTGATCGAACAAGTGCACAAAGTAGAAAATGAAGTCATAAAAGAAATAGATCAGAAAGTGCACGCCGCAATTGAGGCCAGAGATGTGGGCTCAAGTGCGGATGTGCAGGATCTAAAAAAGATAGTGCACAAAGACATTCCGCTGTGGCAGCGGAGTGTGGACCGTCGTCTTGCCGAAATGGAGCTTAGCTTGCGGCATGACGAGGCACAGGCGTATGTCACGCCAGCCAGGTCCAACAATAATAGGCATATAAATACTGCAGTAAAAAATTGCGACTGCGAGACAGAACAGGCAACCAATGTAAGCGAAACAAATAAATGTCATTCCAAAGTAGTGATTGAAGAAAGCTTGATTAGGAACCGACAGTTTCAGATCTTTACAACGGTGAAGAAATCTGTTCACCCTGTAGTGTTTATAAAGGGATTTAGAAACATTTTGCCTAGCGTTTGGAGTCATACCCAGAAAATACAGTTCGTTATGTCCTACATACAAGGAGATGCTGCATTATGGGCAACCGAAGCAGCTGACAGTTGTGATACATATGAGCAATTTGAAAAAGCATTCTTGGCCAAATATTGGTCAACATGTATCCAGGAGAGATTACGGAAGGAGGTATATAATCCAGAGCCGTATTCTCCACGACTAGGCAATTTGCGAAAATATTTCTAGAAGTACATTAATAAGACCCGTTACTGGGACGAACAGATTTCATCCCGGGATTTGATCAGGCTTTTGAAATCACACTTGCCGATACATGTAAAGGAAAAACTTATACACGTGCCTGAAAATGATATTGAACATTTCTTGTCTGTTCTGGACTCAATTGACCTGATTCAGGAGGACGTTAAGGCTGCCTCTGAACAGGCTAGAAGTAACGGAAATGGTTATAGAAATGGTAGAAATAACACGCCTCCGCCAAGTAATGGAAACGGCGGAGGTAATAATAGGAGACAAGAGTATGCACAAAACGGAAATAGAGGTAGAGACCGGAACGGCAATAGTCCGCCGGTGAATAATGACCGGAAAAGGAGGTTCGATGACCGGTATGAGACAGGCCCACCAAGCAATAATAGATGGAAAAATGCCAGGGGGCCGAGCAACACTAATACTTATAATGATGCAAACCGAACTTGGCCGCAGAACCAGAGGCCCAGTCCGGACCGGCAAAACAGTGATAGGTATGACAATAACCGACCGCCACCACAAAATGCGCCAATTGCGCAACCGTGGCGGCCGACGCAACACAACGTGCACATAGTGGAGGTTAGTGACACAGAGCAGCCACACCCATCCACTAGCAATAATTCAACAAACTAGATGCAGCCGAGATACGCTCTCCATCGTCGGCTGAGGTTTGGAGTGAGAGCAGCCCGACACAGAACAAAACACCGAACAAAATCTGTACCCTTAGGTATAATGACGGGGTACAGATGGGAGATGAATTAATAACTGAACCATCCACGTGCGTAAAAGAGCACAAAGACAAAGTACAAGCGATAATAGAGATCAAAATTAACAATATTGATGTGCAAGCGGTCGTAGATACAGATACTACTGTCAGTGTTATGAGTATGGACTTATTCAAAGTACTGGGAAAGGAAAGGCGTATGCTGACTTTTCCCGTGAATAATTGTAAAGTCACTGGAGCCATAAGTGCACAGCGACAAATAATTAAACTCCAAGTGCGGGTAGAGATGTATTTAGGGGATGAAGCCATAGCGTGCTCATTCCTGGTGGTAAAGGGTTTAAAGGTAGCCTGCATTTTGGGGGTAGATTTTTTAAGAGAAAGGGACGCAATAATCGACCTTTCTCGGGGAAAATTAAGTTTGATGAATGCTGGTAGGAGAATAGAATTGTCCATGCTCAGATCTGAAGAGGTACCTGTACCTAATTGTAACGCTATTAACATAAGGTGTAGGAATCAGTGGATACTACATTTAGACAATCATTGTCTAGCACAGAATCTCTATTATCCTGACGTACAATGTGATCAATCAAAAGCAAATGTGGACGCATTAGTGAACAACGTATCACAGTCCGAGAATTTGAACTCTATGCAACAGCAGGAGTTGGTACAGTTATTATTTAATTATGCAGATGTATTTTCTAAACGACCAGGAATTGTTAAGGGATATCAGTACAATATCGAGGTGAAGCCTCACAAAACTTACTGTCGAGCCTCATACTCCATTCCTTAGCCCAAGAAGGAAAAAGTTTTTTTTTTTTTTTTTACAAACATTTGGAGAGTTAAATAAATTGTTCAGGTTATACATTGTGCAACCTTACCAGGTGCGCTCAGAAAAGGAAAGAAAAATATAATCGACATGTGACGAATAACCAAAAATTTAGTGTTGGAGACTTGGTACTCTTACGCAATCATCCTAAGTCCTCGGCATCCTTGAAACAGAATAGCAAGTGGCAATTGGTGTACAATGGACCTTTTAGAGTAGTAAGTGTGCCACATGAGTGTAGCTATCTCTTAGCAGATCCCCACTCAGGGAGAGTACGGGGACTGTATCCGCGTAAGGATGTAAAAGCATTCCTACAGTAAAAGACTAATAGTCCTATGTGGACACCATTCTTTTGTAAATAATGAACATTAATGATGTGTGATCTTTAGAGATAATGTACTAGTGTAGAAGTGTTTAGTTATAAGAATATGATTGACTTTCTCATGTGTATGGATATTTGTGTTATGTACTCTTTTAATTTGTGTTATCTAGAACATGCTCTAAATGTTTGCACAGATAATCTGATTAGTGCAATTATTTGTAGTGTTAAGCTGTGACAGAGTTCAATCAAAAAGAACATTTTAGTAATGATTAGTTAGTGTACTACATATTTTCTATGTGCCCAAATTTGAAATATTTCTTGGCACAATCTTTTCTATTATGTGTATGTATGTATATAAGTGTAGTTGTCAGATTGACAGATTCGAACCCAGAATAATATCAATAATATGAGGCCCTGAGAACTTTATTATCTCACCAATGTTATTAGAGAAAATAATGCGCCCAGTAGTGACCCGAGGGCACCACGGGAGGCAAACTTGTTGCAAATTTATGTAATGCAAAGTTACGCACAAAGAAGCTTCAATTGAAGCATGTGCAGATTCAAACAGTAAAAAAGAGCTAGCCAGATACAGTCCAAGTCAATTTTTGCCTACAGAGACTACACTGTAGTTACGTAGGACGTTGATAGTAAAGAGTGACATGAGTTCAAAGGAGTTATTGAACAATATGCCTGAATCCGGCTGGAATGCACAAATAAAATCTACTCGAACACGAATATAGATGACTTTTGGGCAAACTAATACCAAATTTTAATATTTTGTTACCATGTACGCAAATATCACACCTTGGTAAAGAGTTACGATTGTGCTATTACAAAAAAAAAAAAAAAAAAAAAAAAAAAAAAAAAAATTGCACAGCGGACATTGTAAATAAAAATAAAGGAACTTAAACAAAAGTGCAGTATTGTGCGGCAGAGACAGACAGTGACTGTTAAACCTGCAGCAATACGTCACGGAGTAGTTGAGTATAAGTAATAAAAAACTGTATCATCGCCGTGTGTGCAAGTGCACAAGGAACTAGCACGACACGAACAGTGAACCGATAACGGACGGTGGATCAAGCTAGTGTCAAACTTTAACTCTTTGTGTGTCAAGGGACGCTAGGAAAGCGCATTGACTACAGAGATACATTTTGTCCAAAGGTGAAAACTTGCGTGTGACTAATGACAAGTCATGACATGGTGAAAAATATTGTATGCCCATAAAACGTGTTACTGTGACAACGAAACATTGTGCAAACCAGACTAGTGAAGGCCTACTGAGTAATAACTGCCACTAACTGTGTGCATTCTTTCCCACAGCAGGAAAAATGCCTATAAGGGTAGTACACTGTTTCTGAACTTGTTGCATGTTTCCTGGAGCACTGCAAGAAGACGTCGCACAGGCGAGCGCATATCCTACGCGCATCCGGCTACATCAGCTATGCAGCGGCCGCAGCAGCCCGTAGCAGACCAGACAGACAGCCACGCCCCTCCGCGCCGTAGCTGTCAACGCCGGGGGCGGTGACCTACACGGAGTCAGCGCGCCGCGCCGAGCGCCGCTCAACAATCACTCCGCACCGCTCACCAAATACATCATTATTGATTTTTTTTTATGTTCACATAAACTGAATAACATGTCAATGACTTCATTTCAATAAACATTGAACATTTACTACGTAGGACAAGTGACCTTATAGTGTATCACACGAATAAGAGTATCACACACAAAAAACTTCAGTCGAACTGTATGTGACTGTGATATTGTGTAATTGTGTAACCGTTTGTGACGAACTGCATTTAATTCAAGTGAATAACTGCTAAAAAGACAATATTGACCATGAACCAACTGGGATGGCTGGGCTCCGGCACAGTTTTGCCCAGGTTTTCTGTTTGCCTACGCCCAAATGGGGGAGCCATGAACTTATATAACCCTGGGACTAAATAAAAGAGCCATTCCGTAAAATATAGAAGTGTAAAGAACGTTACTGGCACCATTGTGTCAAAGTGTAAAAACTCTTTGCCAAATGCTGCCAGGGGGCAATGTAACGTTCCCTGGCAAACTCACGTTATTAAAAAAAAAAAAAAAAAAAAAAAAAAAAAAAAAAAAAAAAAAAAAAAAAACAAGAGTTTATTTGTACCATATACGACGCTCTGGGCAAGTTGTATATATCGTAATTATTGAACAAAAATATTACTGAATGTGGTGTAAAAGACATTTGTTATTCTCCTTATATTTTTTGTTGTAATATTTCTCTGTATTTAGGATAGTAATTTTTCTGTATTTATTATGTGATTGTAAAATGTGTCAGTATTTGCGATAGCAGAGATATGTTGCCAGAAGAGAATAATATCGTCAATTTGCAAAGAAATGTTAATAGTCAGCAATACTATTTAAGCACAATGCATTATGTATTCTTTGGTCTTCTCTGTTCAGAAGTCATTGCGGTAGGACACTGTGAAAGAGTTTTTTACGAATGGGTAGACTTCTTTTGTCTCTGTCTGGACTTAGCCGCCATTAGACAATGCGTTACGAATTAATGTGAGTTGTATTGTTGTTTGATCTAAATATATTAGAGTTTATCAAAAGTGTGAATTATTTATGTAAATTAGCTTGCCCACGTTATCAATAAAATTTCTTTAAGAATTTTTCAGCATTTTTTTAGCGGTATTGCTGGGCTGTGCCGCGACCAACAATAGCAAACTCGTAAATCGGGAACAGATGCATAAAAATCAATGGTGAATTAAGAAATTGTTCTTCTTTTTCAGAGATCCTGTGGCTGATAAAATTTGAATTAATTATACGTTTGTGCATTCGTAGGCGGATAGCTAATGTTAGTTAACATTGAAATTTAAACAGTTTGGTTCTTTCAAAATATCTTAAATGTGTAATGAAGTAGGTTTGATCAGTGATAAATGTCGGCTTGGCAATAATTAAAACATTTTCTGCTAATAGAGGCAATCTTGTGTTCTATGGCTAGTGCCGGGATAAAATTCAGTAAAAATATTTAACAAAAAACCCACTGCATCTGGAAAGTGTATGCCAAGGCCGAATGATTTAAAGGACTCAATTCTCAACCTAATATTCTTAACCAGTTCATATGAGTTCACGTAAATATTATTTTTTCTTTAAATGTACGTATTTTATAAGAAAGTAAAAATTTTTATTACCACACGAAAATAAGAGAGTGGTTCTACAACAAAGTTCGCACGAAAGAAAATTAACTTAAAAGCAAAAGATAAAATTTATTATTCTTCTTTAACGAAATTACAAATCAATCCCAATTCATTACGACGATTTCGTTAAATTGGCGCCCAACGTGGGGCTCGAACCCACGACCCTGAGATTAAGAGTCTCATGCTCTACCGACTGACACTCTAACTATCTATGATTTGAACCACTCCTGTGAGTCCAGTTTTAGATTCTGATGCTTCACTACAGGTTTACTAGTTACCTTGCACCTTCTTATTGACGATGGAACACAGAAATTGCATCGGAATTAAATTCAAAAGGCACAATGCCGACTTAAGTACAAGAGGACTGACACTCTAACTCTCTACAATTTGAACCTCTCTTGTGAGTCCAGTTTTAGATTCCAATGCTTCACTTCAGGTTTACTGTATACCTTGCACCTTCTTATTGACGATGTAACACAGAAATTGCATCGGAATTAAATTCAAAAGGCACAATGCCGACTTAAGTACAAGAGGACTGACACTCTAACTCTCTACAATTTGAACCTCCCTGTGAGTCCAGTTTTAGATTCCGATTCTTCACTTCTGGTTTACTGTATACCTTGCACCTCCTTATTGACGATGAAACACAGAAATTGGATCGGAATTTAATACAAAAGGCACAATGCCGACTTAAGTACAAGAGGACTGACTATCTATCTATGATTTGTACCTCTCCTGTGAGTCCAGTTTTAGATTCTGATGCTTCACTTCAGGTTTACTGTATACCTTGCACCTTCTTATTGACGATGAAACACAGAAATTGCAGCCGAATTTAATACAAAAAGCACAATGCCGACTTAAGTACAAGAGGACTGACACTCTCCCTTTCTATGATTTGAACCTCTCCTGTGAGTCCAGTTCTAGATTCCGACGCTTCACTTCAGGTTTACTGTATCCCTTGGACCTTCCTATTGACGATGAAACACAGACATTTCATCGGAATTTAATACAAAAAAAACAATGCCGACTTAAGTAAATGAGGACTGTCATTCTCTCTTTCTATGATTTGAACATCTCCTGTGAGTCCAGTTTTAGATTCCGATGCTTCACTTCAGGTTTACTGTATAACATTATAAAGGCACATTTGCATGCCGAGCGTGAGTTTCCTCGGAAACGCGAGATATTAATTAAATAAATAATCAGTGACAAATAAGTAAAGCCTATGGCACACAACTGCAGCGCTGTGTCGCTGATAAAACAAAAGCACAATTACGTTACTCGTATGTTTGATTAAGAAAGGAGAGCTCTGGTTGAAGTGGTGCGAGAAGCACATATTTAGTTTATTGTCTGGCACACCGCCATATTTCATGTTATAAAAAATTACTGCGAGTTGCAACCATACTATTCACTCGATACTGTAAAGAATTTATATTTATAAAAGTAAGTAGGATTATGAACTGTAGGCTTATTCATTGAATATATCTGATTTAACTAACTGTGTAATTTTTTTGTTTAGTAGACATTCACCTCTGTACGACGTTTTGGCATGGCTGGCAAATTATTGTAATATTGAGATTTAGTTTATTTGTCCGCACCTACCGCAGCAGTCTTTGGAAACGATTTAATTACGAAGTCCGATTATTTCAGTTTTATTTCACGGTCAACTACGAGTAACATTGCCATTACGAAAAAGCCATTGTCAAGCGTCTGATACCGAATAATTAAAACCTGACAACTCATTGGAGAGACAATCATACAGATAAAATAATTAATATTTTATTTTATTTTATTTTATTATATTAATTTTATATTGGCGACTGCGTGTCGGACTTGTTATTTTGTCATTTGTTACGTTGTTCTCTTTTTTCATGTGAAAAATCAACTTTCTGGACCTGGACTTGACTATATGAGAAATAACAAAAATCAGAAGATATTAGCCAATTATAAAATTTTGCGGGAAGACGCAAAGAAGCTTCCAGCAAAATAAGGTAAGACGCAGCATCTTTGCATTAGCAGGCTTGACCAGACGTATAATTCAGTGTATTAGCTTTTCAGTAAAATTCTGTAGTTTTTCTTTTCCGCATAACAGTTTCAGTGATAAATTCCATTCTCAGTATTTTTCCTTAAACAATAACGTATGCAACAATACCAATACACGAGTGTACAATATGGCCGACTTCTGTACGATATCATGTAACATGGCCAGCAGCCATTACCAATAATCTCAAATTCAGTTTATATTTTTAAATTAACAGACAGCCATTGTTGCTACGACCGATTCATGCTCAACTGCATTTTATTTTAAAATCAGTGTCAAATATTTTCCTGAAACATATATCACGTGTGGAATGGTAATAACTAGAAAACAATACGCAAAAATGGAACAGCAAAGACGTACTATGAAACGGTTTAATTCTCGGAAAAGTCTCTCGGTCGCGTTACATTGTGGACTAAACCTCGAAATAAATATACTTTTAATGTTATTGTCCTTCAAGAAATTTCTCCATTTGTACCCAGAATAGTATGCTGCATTATCTGATAGAATTGCTTTAGGTTTTCCCACGTGCGTCAGGTAATCACTTGAGATTCTTCGTATTATAGCACTTGCAGTGGCGGATTTTAAAGCATAAAGTTTAACATGTTTAGAAAATATATCGTAAAAAGCTAAGATATATTTGACGCCTCCAGAGCTTGCTGGATGCGGTCCACTGATGTCAGTACACAGAATTTCCAGGGGTTTACTAGGTAAAATAGAATGTAAATCTGTTTTTGTGGATAAATTCTGGGGTTTTGATTTTTGACATATGACACATGTTTTCAGTTCCCTGTAAATTTTTCTTCTCATATTGCTAAAATAACAGTATGTACTGAGCTTCGCTAAACACTTTTTTGTCCCATAATGACCCCAAACTAAGTGTGTGTGCCAAATTAAATTACGTTCAGTCTCTTTGGGAATGCATACACACCAGTTAGTAGCATTTGGATGTCGGCGGTAAAATAGCACATCATTGTGTAACTTGTAATACTTAGTCAAAGGATGATTGTGTTTTTCTACCAGTAATGTTATTATTTTATACCAGTGAGGATCAGATTTTTGTAATTCAGCCATGTTTCTGCACATATCAATATAATATTGGTGATACTGCTTGTCTTGCATTAAGAGAATCCTGTAGTCATTTATATTTTCTAAGTCACTGTTGGTATCATTCATACCTTGTGGAAGTCTAGACAAAGTGTCTGCAGTGGTGTTGTCCTTACCTCTTATGTACTTAATTTCAAAAGAGTAGTTCTCAAGTGTAACTGCCCATCGTGATAGTCTAGGATGTACAAGTTTACAAGTTAACAAAAATGTCAGGGCCTGGTGATCGGTGTAAATTACTGTATGTTTTCCAAATAAATAATAATTGAATTTCTTGAATGCCCATACTATGGAAAGTGTTTCTAACTCAGTAGTGGAGTATGTACGCTCACATTCAGTTAGAGTGCGACTCGCAAACTCAATAATTCTTATCTGTTCCTCCTCTTTATTCTTTACAACTTGAAATAAGCAACAGCCCAAGCCAGTACGTGAAGCGTCACAAGCCATACAAAAATCTAAATTGAAATCTGGATGGCTCAATATGTTAGCATTCACTAAAGCATGTTTAATTGTATTAAAGTCATTCTGGCACTGTTCTGACCAGATCCAAACTTGATTCTTTCTGAGTAGATTTAGCAGATGTTTACTGATCAAAAGTGGTTGTGGCAAAAAACGTCTGAAAAATGAACATAGCCCAAGGAATGATTTTAACTGCTTTTTAGTTTGAGGGCTAGGAAAGTTTCTGATAGCATCTAATTTACTGGGATCCGGACGTATGCCCTGTGAATTAATGATATGTCCTAAATACTTTATCTCACTGCAACCAAATTTTGATTTTCTAAGATTGGCTGTGACTCCAGCTTGTGCAAATTTTTCTAAAATTCCTTGAAGTGTGTCAACGTGTTCATTCCAAGATTGTGTAGCTATCAGTATATCATCTACATAGTGTGTGACTGTCTCAACTAAATCGTCGCCAAGCACGGTATCCAGGGCTGGAATGAATACCCCAGAGCTGACATTCAGTCCGAAGGGTAGAACACAAAACTGATAGGTTCGCCCCCCGAACATAAATGCAGTATATTTCCGAGAATCAGGAGTGATACCCACCTGCCAAAACGAATTAGCGAGATCTATTGTGGAAAAATATTTTGCATCTAGAAATTTCTGTAATTGCTCTTCTAAATTTTCAGGTTTTGTGTGAACCGGTAAAATTATTTCATTAATAGCTCGTGTGTCTAACACTAACCTAATGCTTCCATTTGATTTTTTGACAACAAGTAGAGGACTACAGTAAGGTGAGGTGGATGGTTCAATGACCTTCCAGTCTAACATTTGTTTTAATTCTTGCCACACAGCAGGTCGTTGAGATAACGGTACGTTATATGTCTTATGGTAGAAGATCTTGTGAGGCTTAACTTCAATCTTGTACACATACGTGTTGATAACACCTAATCGTTTGGTAAAAACTCGTAAATATTTGGATAACACTTCCTGTAGTTTTATACGTTCATGTACACTGAGAGCTGTAGCTTCACTTATCTTATGATCAAGCAATGTTTTCAAGTCCATTAGCTCTGCGTCAGATGAGTGTGTTTGCATGTCTTGAATGTCTTTGTCAAGTACTAACTGAACCTTGTACCCAGTACAGTGTTTGTCATGCTTTAGAGTTCTCCTGTCCAAATCAATAATAATTACCCTGCTTTTATCATTTAAAATACATTTACCTTTGGAGAAGTCTATAATGCAGTCCTTCTCGCTCATAATATCTATTCCTAATATGCAATTAGTCACAAGGTTTTGTACTACCAGGAATGGCCATTGTATGGTTCCATTACCTATTTTAACGTTTACAAAAACTTGCTTCGTAACCCTACATGACTTATTACCTAGTGCAGTAGTTATTTTACAGTTTTGGGCAGGAAACTCAGGCACAGGTTCCAATTCACACATCTTTTTATAAAAATTAAAAGATAAAACGCTCACAGCTGCACCTGTATCTAGGATAATAGTAGTTGGAATCCCACCTGCTACACCAGTAGTGGATGCTAAAACAATTTCATTTGTGTTTAAACGACATTGTGTACTGTCTTGTAAAAGTTCATCTGATATATTGTTATTGTGGTTGTATCTTATAAATAAAACAGGTAGTTTTTGTTTAGAATTACTCGGCATATCATTATTCTGTTGTTCAAGTGTGGTGTCAAATAACTGATTAACATTGAAGCCGCCCCCCAAGGATTCTTCAGCCACAACCTGGGGCAAAGTAGTGACTGTTTCTAGTTTGTTGGATTAGCATTTATACTAGGTACTGACACAGATTGAGGTTGTGCATCAGGTGTCATTTCTATTATATTCACTTTCGGATATTGCCTATTATGATCTCCAAACTTTTGCGGTTGTTGTTGCTGTTGCGCATTATAACTTACCTGTCGGTCGTAAGGTATGCTCCAATTTTGACCTGGTGGCTGCTGTGGTAAAGCAGAGTTTGAATGAAAGTACTGATCGTTACGAGTCCAACCTTGATGCTGTCTTGGCTCGTAGTTATTATTATTTCTATTTCTGTTTGTGTTTTTGTTATTACCTTTGCATCCGTTGTTACCGTTGTAGTTATTACCGCGGTGCCTTTTGTATGGATTGCCGCATGAAATGTTATTACTGTTGTAACTATTGTTTGTATTGGAATACGCGTGTTGATTTTGATTTCCGTACTGAGACGGCATGTGAGTTTGCTGTTTTTGTTGTACCGTGTATCCAACTGTGGGCGCGCCAGAATTGTGTTGGCAAGCCTGCATGTTTTGCATACCACTAGTGTAAACATTGTGGCTGCTGTTTTGCCGCGCGAAGCGCTGATCTTCAAGTAACATGTCAACCGAATCTAAAGCTGTTAAAAAATAATCTGAATCGTCATCCGGGATATGTAGGAGTTTTTCTTTAATGTTGAAAGGCAATTTGGCCTTCAACGCACGGAGTATATCTCGCGTTGCGACTGGTTCGTCTAAAAAGTGTCCCATGTTCAAGTATTTTTCAAAATATCTGCGTAAGTTACCATTTTTACTGTTAAAAGTTTCAGGTTCTAAAATTTGTCTTCTGAGTCGCTCCTGAACGGATTGCGACCAGAATTTGTTCAGAAAAGCACGCTCAAACTCACTGTACGTGGTACATACGTCAGCTTGACTGTATGCCCAGACAGCTGCATCGCCTTGGATGTAACCGACAATATATGAAATCTTTTTCCGGTCACTCCAAGTGCGTGGAAATGCGTTACTAAAAGATTTGAGAAAAATCACCGGATGAATGGTTCGTTTTTCTGGGATAAAAATCTGAAATTGCCTGTGTTTCATTAAGCTTTCGTCTTCCTTTGCATTATGATATGGATTTGTCCCACTGTAATTACTGCTATGTCCAGCTGGCGAGTAATTACGATAATGTTGCTGTGGTTTACCATGATAATAGCTTGTGTTTGTGTTTCCACATCGTGGTATGAGTTGTAGTCGTGGTGTGTTTTGTTCTTGTGTATTTGTCGTGTGCGGTATGTGTGTGTCATACTCGAATGTATATTGGTTCCTGAACTGTGCATTTTGACTGATATTTTCGTTACATTCAGACTGTGGTCGATCGGTGAATTGTCCCATGGGTGCAGTGACGGATTGTACTGCGTCACTGATCAGCTGTTTGTTATTAGTAATGTATTGCGCTACGGAGTCGTGCACCATTGTTGGTAAATTTTCACGTAAGCATCTATCAAAATGTTTGTCTTTGTTGACTACCCAATCATGAAATTCTTTATTAATATTTTGAAAATGAGCCATGGCATCAGATTGTAAGATGTCAGTCAGGTGTTGTTCAACATTGTCAAATTCATTCTGTACGTCAATAATTCGTTTTTCAAGGTTGTCATGTACTGAAGGATATGTTTGAATTTGTTCAGTAAGAACTTCACACGTGACATTAAGGTTTTTTACTTGTGTCTGTAAAAGTGCTACGTCAGTTGTAGTCTTTTCTTGTCTCGTATTAAGCTGGGAAAATTTAGCACTGAGTTCAGTCATCTGTTTGGTCAGTGTGGCGTCTATAAGTTCCACACGCTTACATAAAGTGTCATTACCTGTCTTGAGTGCTATGAGATCAGATTTGATTCCGTCATTTTGTGTCTTTAACTGTTCATTTTGCGTCTGTAAGGTTGCCATGTTTTCGGCGTTTTGCTTCATTAGCATTTGTAACATGTCGGCAATGTTTACCGTTTGCAAGGTCTCTGCCCCCGCCGCGTCATTAGACGTGACGTCATGCATTAACATGGGCTCTGATTGAGACTTTGAAATTTTTGTGGTGGAAGGCCTATTGTCAAAATTTTCGTCAACACTCGCGTCAATGTTTGATGAATCGTCACTACCGGTTGCTGTCGTAAAGTCATTTTCTAACATTTGTCTCTCGTCCGAGTCGGATTGCGTCTGAATAGTACGTCTTTGCTGTTCCATTTTTGCGTATTGTTTTCTAGTTATTACCATGCCACACGTGATATATGTTTCAAGAAAATATTTGACACTGAATTTAAAATAAAATGCAGTTGAGCATGAATCGGTCGTAGCAACAATGGCTGTCTGTTAATTTAAAAATATAAACTGAATTTGAGATTATTGGTAATGGCTGCTGGCCATGTTACATGATATCGTACAGAAGTTGACCATATTGTACACTCGTGTATTGGTATTGTTGCAAACGTTATTGTTTAAGGAAAAATACTGAGAATGGAATTTATCACTGAAACTGTTATGCGGAAAAGAAAAACTACAGAATTTTACTGAAAAGCTAATACACTGAATTATACGTCTGGTCAAGCCTGCTAATGCAAAGATGCTGCGTCTTACCTTATTTTGCTGGAAGCTTCTTTGCGTCTTCCCGCAAAATTTTATAATTGGCAAATATCTTCTGATTTTTGTTATTTCTCATATAGTCAAGTCCAGGTCCAGAAAGTTGATTTTTCACATGAAACAAAGAGAACAACGTAACAAATGACAAAATAACAAGTCCGACACGCAGTCGCCAATATAAAATTAATAAAATAAAATAAAATAAAATAAAATATTAATTATTTTATCTGTATGATTGTCTCTCCTATGAGTTGTCAGGTTTTAATTATTCGGTATCAGACGCTTGACAATGGCTTTTTCGTAATGGCAATGTTACTCGTAGTTGACCGTGAAATAAAACTGAAATAGTCGGACTTCGTAATTAAATCGTTTCCAAAGACTGCTGCGGTAGGTGCGGACTCATAAACTAAATCTCAATATTACAATAATTTGCCAGCCATGCCAAAACGTCGTACAGAGGTGAATGTCTACTAAACAAAAAAATTACACAGTTAGTTAAATCAGATATATTCAATGAATAAGCCTACAGTTCATAATCCTACTTACTTTTATAAATATAAATTCTTTACAGTATCGAGTGAATAGTATGGTTGCAACTCGCAGTAATTTTTTATAACATGAAATATGGCGGTGTGCCAGACAATAAACTAAATATGTGCTTCTCGCACCACTTCAACCAGAGCTCTCCTTTCTTAATCAAACATACGAGTAACGTAATTGTGCTTTTGTTTTATCAGCGACACAGCGCTGCAGTTGTGTGCCATAGGCTTTATTTATTTGTCACTGATTATTTATTTAATTAATATCTCGCGTTTCCGAGGAAACTCACGCTTGGCATGCAAGTGAGCCTTTATAATGTTATACAGTAAACCTGAAGTGAAGCATCGGAATCTAAAACTGGACTCACAGGAGATGTTCAAATCATAGAAAGAGAGAGTGACAGTCCTCATTTACTTAAGTCGGCATTGTGATTTTTGTATTAAATTCCGATGAAATGTCTGTGTTTCATCGTCAATAGGAAGGTCCGAGGGATACAGTAAACCTGAAGTGAAGCGTCGGAATCTAAAACTGGACTCACAGGAGAGGTTCAAATCATAGAAAGGGAGAGTGTCAGTCCTCTTGTACTTAAGTCGGCATTGTGCTTTTTGTATTAAATTCGGCTGCAATTTCTGTGTTTCATCGTCAATAAGAAGGTGCAAGGTATACAGTAAACCTGAAGTGAAGCATCAGAATCTAAAACTGGACTCACAGGAGAGGTACAAATCATAGATAGATAGTCAGTCCTCTTGTACTTAAGTCGGCATTGTGCCTTTTGTATTAAATTCCGATCCAATTTCTGTGTTTCATCGTCAATAAGGAGGTGCAAGGTATCCAGTAAACCAGAAGTGAAGAATCGGAATCTAAAACTGGACTCACAGGGAGGTTCAAATTGTAGAGAGTTAGAGTGTCAGTCCTCTTGTACTTAAGTCGGCATTGTGCCTTTTGAATTTAATTCCGATGCAATTTCTGTGTTACATCGTCAATAAGAAGGTGCAAGGTATACAGTAAACCTGAAGTGAAGCATTGGAATCTAAAACTGGACTCACAAGAGAGGTTCAAATTGTAGAGAGTTAGAGTGTCAGTCCTCTTGTACTTAAGTCGGCATTGTGCCTTTTGAATTTAATTCCGATGCAATTTCTGTGTTCCATCGTCAATAAGAAGGTGCAAGGTAAATAGTAAACCTGTAGTGAAGCATCAGAATCTAAAACTGGACTCACAGGAGTGGTTCAAATCATAGATAGTTAGAGTGTCAGTCGGTAGAGCATGAGACTCTTAATCTCAGGGTCGTGGGTTCGAGCCCCACGTTGGGCGCCAATTTAACGAAATCGTCGTAATGAATTGGGATTGATTTGTAATTTCGTTAAAGAAGAATAATAAATTTTATCTTTTGCTTTTAAGTTAATTTTCTTTCGTGCGAACTTTGTTGTAGAACCACTCTCTTATTTTCGTGTGGTAATAAAAATTTTTACTTTCTTATAAAATACGTACATTTAAAGAAAAAATAATATTTATGTGAACTCATATGAACTGGTTAAGAATATTAGGTTGAGAATTGAGTCCTTTAAATCATTCGGCCTTGGCATACACTTTCCAGATTCAGTGGGTTTTTTGTTAAATATTTTTACTGAATTTTATCCCAGCACTAGCCATAGAACACAAGATTACCTCTATTAGCAGAAAATGTTTTAATTATTGCCAAGCCGACATTTATCACTGATCAAACCTACTTCATTACACATTTAAGATATTTTGAAAGAACCAAACTGTTTAAATTTCAATGTTAACTAACATTAGCTATCCGCCTACGAATGCACAAACGTATAATTAATTCAGATTTTATCAGCCACAGGATCTCTGAAAAAGAAGAACAATTTCTTAATTCACCATTGATTTTTATGCATCTGTTCCCGATTTACGGGTTTGCTATTGTTGGTCGCGGCACAGCCCAGCAATACCGCTAAAAAAATGCTGAAAAATTCTTAAAGAAATTTTATTGATGACGTGGGCAAGCTAATTTACATAAATAATTCACACTTTTGATAAACTCTAATATATTTAGATCAAACAACAATACAACTCACATTAATTCGTAACGCATCGTCTAATGGCGGCTAAGTCCAGACAGAGACAAAAGAAGTCTACCCATTCGTAAAAAACTCTTTCACAGTGTCCTACCGCAATGACTTCTGAACAGAGAAGACCAAAGAATACATAATGCATTGTGCTTAAATAGTATTGCTGACTATTAACATTTCTTTGCAAATTGACGATATTATTCTCTTCTGGCAACATATCTCTGCTATCGCAAATACTGACACATTTTACAATCACATAATAAATACAGAAAAATTACTATCCTAAATACAGAGAAATATTACAACAAAAAATATAAGGAGAATAACAAATGTCTTTTACACCACATTCAGTAATATTTTTGTTCAATAATTACGATTTATACAACTTGCCCAGAGCGGCGTATATGGTACAAATAAACTCTTGTTTTTTTTTTTTTTTTTTTTTTTTTTTAATAACGTGAGTTTGCCAGGGAACGTTACATTGCCCCCTGGCAGCATTTGGCAAAGAGTTTTTACACTTTGACACAATGGTGCCAGTAACGTTCTTTACACTTCTATATTTTACGGAATGGCTCTTTTATTTAGTCCCAGGGTTATATAAGTTCATGGCTCCCCCATTTGGGCGTAGGCAAACAGAAAACCTGGGCAAAACTGTGCCGGAGCCCAGCCATCCCAGTTGGTTCATGGTCAATATTGTCTTTTTAGCTGTTATTCATTTGAATTAAATGCAGTTCGTCACAAACGGTTACACAATTACACAATATCACAGTCACATACAGTTCGACTGAAGGTTTTTGTGTGTGATACTATTATTCGTGTGATACACTACAAGGTCACTTGTCCTACGTAGTAAATGTTCAATGTTTATTGAAATGAAGTCATTGACATGTTATTCAGTTTATGTGAACATAAAAAAAAATCAATAATGCTATATTTGGTGAGCGGTGCGGAGTGATTGTTGAGCGGCGCTCGGCGCGGCGCGCTGACTCCGTGTAGGTCACCACCCCCGGCGTTGACAGCTACGGCGCGGAGGGGCGTGGCTGTCTGTCTGGTCTGCTACGGGCTGCTGCGGCCGCTGCATAGCTGATGTAGCCGGATGCGCGTAGGATATCCGCTCGCCCGTGCGACGTCTTCTTGCAGTGCTCCAGGAAACATGCAACAAGTTCAGAAACAGTGTACTACCCTTATAGGCATTTTTCCTGCTGTGGGAAAGAACGCACACAGTTAGTGGCAGTTATTACTCAGTAGGCCTTCACTAGTCTGGTTTGCACAATGTTTCGTTGTCACAGTAACACGTTTTATGGGCATACAATATTTTTCACCATGTCATGACTTGTCATTAGTCACACGCAAGTTTTCACCTTTGGACAAAATGTATCTCTGTAGTCAATGTGCTTTCCTAGCGTCCCTTGACACACAAAGAGTTAAAGTTTGACACTAGCTTGATCCACCGTCCGTTATCGGTTCACTGTTCGTGTCGTGCTAGTTCCTTGTGCACTTGCACACACGGCGATGATACAGTTTTTTATTACTTATACTCAACTACTCCGTGACGTATTGCTGCAGGTTTAACAGTCACTGTCTGTCTCTGCCGCACAATACTGCACTTTTGTTTAAGTTCCTTTATTTTTATTTACAATGTCCGCTGTGCAATTTTCTTTTTTTTTTTTTTTTTTTTTTGTAATAGCACATTCGTAACTCTTTACCAAGGTGTGATATTTGCGTACATGGTAACAAAATATTAAAATTTGGTATTAGTTTGCCCAAAAGTCATCTATATTCGTGTTCGAGTAGATTTTATTTGTGCATTCCAGCCGGATTCAGGCATATTGTTCAATAACTCCTTTGAACTCATGTCACACTTTACTATCAACGTCCTACGTAACTACAGTGTAGTCTCTGTAGGCAAAAATTGACTTGGACTGTATCTGGCTAGCTCTTTTTTACTGTTTGAATCTGCACATGCTTCAATTGAAGCTTCTTTGTGCGTAACTTTGCATTACATAAATTTGCAACAAGTTTGCCTCCCGTGGTGCCCTCGGGTCACTACTGGGCGCATTATTTTCTCTAATAACATTGGTGAGATAATAAAGTTCTCAGGGCCTCATATTATTGATATTATTCTGGGTTCGAATCTGTCAATCTGACAACTACACTTATATACATACATACACATAATAGAAAAGATTGTGCCAAGAAATATTTCAAATTTGGGCACATAGAAAATATGTAGTACACTAACTAATCATTACTAAAATGTTCTTTTTGATTGAACTCTGTCACAGCTTAACACTACAAATAATTGCACTAATCAGATTATCTGTGCAAACATTTAGAGCATGTTCTAGATAACACAAATTAAAAGAGTACATAACACAAATATCCATACACATGAGAAAGTCAATCATATTCTTATAACTAAACACTTCTACACTAGTACATTATCTCTAAAGATCACACATCATTAATGTTCATTATTTACGAAAGAATGGTGTCCACATAGGACTATTAGTCTTTTACTGCAGGAATGCTTTTACATCCTTACGCGGATACAGTCCCCGTACTCTCCCTGAGTGGGGATCTGCTAAGAGATAGCTACACTCATGTGGCACACTTACTACTCTAAAAGGTCCATTGTACACCAATTGCCACTTGCTATTCTGTTTCAAGGATGCCGAGGACTTAGGATGATTGCGTAAGAGTACCAAGTCCCCAACACTAAACTTTTGGTTATTCGTCACATGTCGATTATATTTTTCTTTCCTTTTCTGAGCGCACCTGGTAAGGTTGCACAATGTATAACCTGAACAATTTATTTAACTCTCCAAATGTTCGTAAAAAAAAAAAAAAACTTTTTCCTTCTTGGGCTAAGGAATGGAGTATGAGGCTCGACAGTAAGTTTTGTGAGGCTTCACCTCGATATTGTACTGATATCCCTTAACAATTCCTGGTCGTTCAGAAAATACATCTGCATAATTAAATAATAACTGTACCAACTCCTGCTGTTGCATAGAGTTCAAATTCTCGGACTGTGATACATTGTTCACTAATGCGTCCACATTTGCTTTTGATTGATCACATTGTACGTCAGGATAATAGAGATTCTGTGCTAGACAATGATTGTCTAAATGTAGTATCCACTGATTCCTACACCTTATGTTAATAGCGTTACAATTAGGTACAGGTACCTCTTCAGATCTGAGCATGGACAATTCTATTCTCCTACCAGCATTCATCAAACTTAATTTTCCCCGAGAAAGGTCGATTATTGCGTCCCTTTCTCTTAAAAAATCTACCCCCAAAATGCAGGCTACCTTTAAACCCTTTACCACCAGGAATGAGCACGCTATGGCTTCATCCCCTAAATACATCACTACCCGCACTTGGAGTTTAATTATTTGTCGCTGTGCACTTATGGCTCCAGTGACTTTACAATTATTCACGGGAAAAGTCAGCATACGCCTTTCCTTTCCCAGTACTTTGAATAAGTCCATACTCATAACACTGACAGTAGCACCTGTATCTACGACCGCTTGCACATCAATATTGTTAATTTTGATCTCTATTATCGCTTGTACTTTGTCTTTGTGCTCTTTTACGCACGTGGATGGTTCAGTTATTAATTCATCTCCCATCTGTACCCCGTCATTATACCTAAGGGTACAGATTTTGTTCGGTGTTTTGTTCTGTGTCGGGCTGCTCTCACTCCAAACCTCAGCCGACGATGGAGAACGTATCTCGGCTGCATCTAGTTTGTTGAATTATTGCTAGTGGATGGGTGTGGCTGCTCTGTGTCACTAACCTCCACTATGTGCACGTTGTGTTGCGTCGGCCTCCACGGTTGCGCAATTGGCGCATTTTGTGGTGGCGGTCGGTTATTGTCATACCTATCACTGTTCTGCCGGTCCGGACTGGGCCTCTGGTTCTGCGGCCAAGTTCGGTTTGCATCATTATAAGTATTAGTGTTGCTCGGCCCCCTGGCATTTTTCCATCTATTATTGCTTGGTGGGCCTGTCTCATACCGGTCATCGAACCTCCTTTTCCGATCATTATTCATCGGCGGACTATTGCCGTTCCGGTCTCTACCTCTATTTCCGTTTTGTGCATACTCTTGTCTCCTATTATTACCTCCGCCGTTTCCATTACTTGGTGGAGGCGTGTTATTTCTACCATTTCTATAACCATTTCCGTTACTTCTAGCCTGTTCAGAGGCTGCCTTAACGTCCTCCTGAATCAGGTCAATTGAGTCCAGAACAGACAAGAAATGTTCAATATCATTTTCAGGCACGTGTATAAGTTTTTCCTTTACATGTATCGGCAAGTGTGATTTCAAAAGCCTGATCAAATCCCGGGATGAAATCTGTTCGTCCCAGTAACGAGTCTTATTAATGTACTTCTCGAAATATTTTCGCAAATTGGCTAGTCGTGGAGAATACGGCTCTGGATTATATACCTCCTTCCGTAATCTCTCCTGGATACATGTTGACCAATATTTGGCCAAGAATGCTTTTTCAAATTGCTCATATGTATCACAACTGTCAGCTGCTTCGGTTGCCCATAATGCAGCATCTCCTTGTATGTAGGACATAACGAACTGTATTTTCTGGGTATGACTCCAAACGCTAGGCAAAATGTTTCTAAATCCCTTTATAAACACTACAGGGTGAACAGATTTCTTCTCCGTTGTAAAGATCTGAAACTGTCGGTTCCTAATCAAGCTTTCTTCAATCACTACTTTGGAATGACATTTATTTGTTTCGCTTACATTGGTTGACTGTTCTGTCTCGCAGTCGCAATTTTTTACTGCAGTATTTATATGCCTATCATTGTTGGACCTGGCTGGCGTGACATACGCCTGTGCCTCGTCATGCCGCAAGCTAAGCTCCATTTCGGCAAGACGACGGTCCACACTCCGCTGCCACAGCGGAATGTCTTTGTGCACTATCTTTTTTAGATCCTGCACATCCGCACTTGAGTCCACATCTCTGGCCTCAATTGCGGCATGCACTTTCTGATCTATTTCTTTTATGACTTCATTTTCTACTTTGTGCACTTGTTCGATCACTTTGTTCTCAATTACTTGAGTTGTGTCAATTTCTAGTTGTTCGACCCTATTAGTCAGGACACTGATTACCTCTACGATATTGGCGTTAGCCACTTGAACACTATCTACTCTTTCGCTTAATTCATGCACTGTTTTGGGTATGGTTTCATATTTTTGTTTCAAACTAACAAGCTCACTTTGCATAACTTCTAAAGTTTGCATCAACTGCAAGTCCCTCTCATGCAGTCGTCGGTCACGCTCTGCTTGTTTAGCATCACGTTCTTTATCACGCTCTGCTTGTTTAGCATCACGTTCTTTATCGCGTTCTGCTTGTTTGCATGCAAATTCAGCTACCAATCTCTGGTCACGCTCGGCTTGCATATGTACAAATTCAGCTTGGAAATTGAGCATGCGCTCGAACATAACTCTTAATGATTGCACTTCTGACATCACACCACTCTCTGGTCCGTGTCCAGTGCTTGCGGATGGCACAGTATTTCCGCTATCAACTGAATCACTGGGTGGCAGTGGCAACATTTCTTGTCCTACTGCCCCCAGATTCTCACATTGTACTTCCTGAACTACGTCACTAACATTACTTTGTGTCCCACTTTCCAACTCGGTATCACTACTTACTGACTGTTGCTCATTATCCATGTTGATATCTTTCTGACTACGCAATCTAACCATAGTAAACAAAAGAAATAAAATCTGAACTAAATATCCTAACACTCAGGTTTTACTGACATAATCACACAAAAAATGGACATTAACTAATACACACTTACTATATACTACAATGACTAACTACCTAAATGTCCTGTTATTTTAAAACAAAGTACTAACAACAAGCACACCACTAATGATCCGAGAACACTGCACTGAGGCTACTTTACTACCCACAGGACAACTTCACTGTAGCTTTACCTTTTGGTGATTTATCTTGGGTGCAGCTGCCCCCTGATATTGTGGTAGGTAATTAATTTTTCGAAATATTGAGCTCTCTTCTTCAGCTTGCCTCTGGGTACATAGTGTTCTCATGCAAAAAATCATACACAGGTATTACCACACAATATTGGTTATGCAATACATACAATACATAGAAAAATTATTAAATGTTCTGCAACAAAGTTCGACTATATTAATTCCCTAGTTATCTCACGGGTATTTAGTGGCCACTGCATATTCGAGCCCCACGTTGGGCGCCAATTTAACGAAATCGTCGTAATGAATGGGACTGATTTGATATTTCGTTAAAGAGGAATAATAAATTTTATCTTTTGCTTTTAAGTTAATTTTCTTTCGTGCGAACTTTGTTGTAGAACCACTCTCTTATTTTCGTGTGGAAATAAAAATTTTTACTTTCTTAAGAATTACGTACATCTAAAGAAAAAATAATATTTACGTGAACTCATATGAACTGTTTAACAATATTAGGTTGAGAATTGAGTCGTTCAAATCATTCGGCCTTGGCATACACTTTCCAGATGCAGTGGGTTTTTTGTTAAATATTTTTACTGAATTTTATCCCGGCACTAGCCATAGACCACAAGATTACCTCTATTAGCAGAAAATGTTTTAATTATTGCCAAGCCGACATTTATCACTGATCAAACCTACTTCATTACACATTTAAGATATTTTGATAGAACCAAACTGTTTAAATTTCAATGTTAACTAACATTAGCTATCCGCCTACGAATGCACAAACGTATAATTAATTCAAATTTTATCAGCCACAGGATCTCTAAAAAAGAAGAACAATTTCTTAATTCACCATTGATTTTTATGCATCTGTTCCCGATTTACGGGTTTGCTATTGTTGGTCGCGGCACAGCCCAGCAACACCGCTAAAAAAATGCTGAAAAATTCTTAAAGAAATTTTATAGATGACGTGGGCAAGCTAATTTACATAAATAATTCACACTTTTGATAAACTCTAATATATTTAGATCAAACAACAATACAACTCACATTAATTCGTAACGCATCATCTAATGGCGGCT
This sequence comes from Schistocerca serialis cubense, assembly GCF_023864345.2. Taxonomy (NCBI): domain Eukaryota; kingdom Metazoa; phylum Arthropoda; class Insecta; order Orthoptera; family Acrididae; genus Schistocerca; species Schistocerca serialis. The sequence continues at coordinate 236,325 of NW_026047544.1, forward strand.
AAGTCCAGACAGAGACAAAAGAAGTCTACCCATTCGTAAAAAACTCTTTCACAGTGTCCTACCGCAATGACTTCTGAACAGAGAAAACCAAAGAATACATAATGCATTGTGCTTAAATAGTAATGCTGACTATTAACATTTCTTTGCAAATTGACGATATTATTCTCTTCTGGCAACATATCTCTGCTATCGCAAATACTGACACATTTTACAATCACATAATAAATACAGAAAAATTCCTATCCTAAATACAGAGAAATATTACAACAAAAAATATAAGAAGAATAACAAATGTCTTTTACACCACATTCAGTAATATTTTTGTTCAATAATTACGATATATACAACTTGCCCAGAGCGGCATATATGGTACAAATAAACTCTTGTTTCTTTTTTTTTTTTTTTAATAACGTGAGTTAGCCAGGGAACGTTACAAGTGTCAGTCCTCTTATACTTAAGTCGGCATTATGTCGTTTGAATTTAATTCCGATGCAATTTCTGTGGTTCATCGTCAATAAGAAGGTGCAAAGTATACAGTAAACCTGAAGTGAAGCATCGTAATCTAAACCTGGACTCACAGGATAGGTTCTAATCATAGAGGGTTAGAGTGTCAGTCCTCTTTTACTTAAGTCGGCATTGTGCCTTTTGTATTAAATTCGGATGCAATTTCTGTATTTCATCGCCAATAAGAAGGTCCAAGGGATACAGTAAACCTGAAGTGAAGCATCGGAATCTAAAACTGGACTCACAGGAGAGGTTCAAATCATAGATAGTTAGAGTGTCAGTCCTCTTGTACTTAAGTCGGCATTGTGTCTTTTGAATTTAATTCCGATGCAATTTCTGTGCTTCATCGTCAATAAGACGGTGCAAGGTATACAGTAAACCTGAAGTGATGCATCGGAATCTAAAACTGGACTCACAGAAGAGGTTCAAATCATAGATAGAAAGAGTGTCAGACCTCTTTTCTTTAAGTCGGCATTGTGCCTTTTGTATTAAATTCGGATGCAATTTCTGTATTTCATCGTCAATAAGAAGGTCCTGAAGTGAAGCATCGGAATCTAAAACTGGAATCACAGGAGAGGTTCAAATCATAGAAAGTTAGAGTTTCAGTCCTCTTGTACTTAAGTCGGCATTGTGCCTTTTGTAATAAATTCCGATGCAATTCCTTTGTTTCATCGTCAATAAGAAGGTGCAAGGTATACAGTAAACCTGAAGTGAAGCATCGGAATCCAAACAAGGACTCACACGAGTGGATCAAATCATATAAAGAGAGTGACAGTCCTCTTGTACTTAAGTCGGCATTATGCCTTTTGTATTAAATTTGGATGCAATTTCTGTGTTTCATCGTCAATAAGAAGGCTCGAGGGATACAGTAAACCTGAGGTGAAGCATCATAATTTAAAACTGGACCCACAGGAGAGGTTCAAATCATAGAAAGAGAGAGTGACAGTCCTCTTTTACTTAAGTCGGCATTGTGCCTTTTGTGTTAAATTCCGATGAAATTTCTGTGTTTTATCGTCAATAAGAAGGTGCAAGGTATACAGTAAACCTGAAGTGAAGCATCGGAATCTAAAACTGGACTCACAGGAGAGGTTCAAATCATAGAAAGGGAGAGTGTCAGTCCTCATGTACTTAAGTCGGAATTGTGCCTTTTGTATTAAATTCGGATGCAATTTCTGTGTTTTATCGTCAATAAGAAGGTCCAAGGTATACAGTAAACCTGAAGTGAAGCATCGGAATTTAAAACCGGACTCACAGGAGAGGTTCAAATCATAGAAAACGAGAGTGTAACTCCACGTGTACTTAAGTCGGCATTGTGCCTTTTGTATTAAATTCGGATGCAATTTCTGTGTTTCATCGTCAATAAGAAGGCCCAAGGGATACAGTAAAAATGAAGTGAAGCATCGGAATCTAAAACTGGACTCACAGGAGAGGTCCAAATCATAGAAGGTGAGAGTGTCAATCCTCTTGTACATAAGTCGGCATTGTGCCTTTTGTATTAAATTCGGATGGAATTTCTGTGTTTCATCGTCAATAAGAAGGTCCAAGGGATAGAGTAAACCTGAAGTGAAGCATCGGAATCTAAAACTGGACTCACAGGAGAGGTTCAAATCATAGAAAGAGAGAGACAGTCCTCTTTTACTTAAGTCGGCATTGTGCCTTTTGTATTAAATTCGGATGCAATTTCTGTGTTTCATCGTCAATAAGAAGACTCGAGGGATACAGTAAACCTGAGGCGAAGCATCATAATTTAAAACTGGACTCACAGGAGAGGTTCAAATCATAGAAAGAGAGAGTGATAGTCCTCTTTTACTTAAGTCGGCATTGTGCCTTTTGTATTAAATTCGGATGCAATTTCTGTGTTTATCGTCAATAAGAGGGCTCGAGGGATACAGTAAACCTGAGGTGAAGCATCGTAATCTAAAACTGGACTCACAGGAGAGGTCAAATCATAGCAAGAGAGAGTGACAGTCCCCTTTTACTTAAGTCGGCATTGTGCCTTTTGTGTTAAATTCCGATGCAATTACTGTGTTTCATCGACAATAAGAAGGTGCAAGGTATACAGTAAACCGGAAGTGAAGCATCGGAATCTAAAACTGGACTCACAGGAGAGGTTCAAATCATAGAAAGGGAGAGTGTCAGTCCTCATGTACTTAAGTCGGAATTGTGCCTTTTGTATTAAATTCGGATGCAATTTCTGAGTTTCATCGTCAATAAGAAGGTGCAAGGTATATAGTAAACCTGAAGTGAAGCATCAGAATCTAAAACTGGAATCACAGGAGAGGTTCAAATCATAGTAAGTTAGAGTGTCAGTCCTCTTGTACTTAAGTCGGAAGTGTGCCTTTTGTATTAAATTCCGATGCAATTCCTGTATTTCATCGTCAATAAGAAGGTGCAAGTTATACAGTAAACCTGAAGTGAAGCATCGAAATCTAAACCTGGACTCACAGGAGAGGTTCAAATCATAGAAAGAGAGAGTGACAGTCCTCTTTTACTTAAGTCGGCATTGTGCCTTTTGTATTAAATTCCGATAAAATTTCTGTGTTTCATCGTCAATAAGAAGGTGCAAGGTATACAGTAAAGCTGAAGTGAAGCATCGGAATCTAAAACTGGACTCACAGGAAAGGTTAAAATCAAAGAAAGAGAGAGTGTCAGTCCTCTTGTACTTAAGTCGGCATTGTGCCTTTTGTATTAAATTCGGATGCAATTTCTGTGTTTCATCGTCAACAAGACGGTCCAAGGGATACTCTAAACCTGAAGTGAAGCATCGGAATCTAAAACTGGACTCACAGGAGAGGTTCTAATCATAGAAAGTGAGAGTGTCAATCCTCTCGTACTTAAGTCGACATTGTGCCTTTTGTATTAAATTCGGATGCAATTTCTGTGTTTCATCGTCAATAAGAATGTCCTAGGGATACAGTAAACCTGAAGTGAAGCATCGGAATCTAAACCTGGACTCACAGGAGAGATTCAAATCATAGATAGCGAGAGTGACAGTCCTGTTTTACTTAAGTCGGCATTGTGCCTTTTGTATTAAATTCGGATGCAATTTCTGTGTTCCATCGCCAATAAGAAGGTGCAAGGTATACAGTAAACCTAAAGTGAAGCATCGGAATCTAAAACAGCACTCACAGGAGAGGTTCAAATCATAGAAAACGAGAGTATAACTCCTCTTGTACTTAAGTCGGCATTGTGCCTTTTGTATTAAATTCGGATGCAAATTCTGTGTTTCATCGTCAATAAGATGGTCCAAGGGATACAGTAAAAATGAAGTGAAGCATCGGAATCTAAAACTGGACTCACAGGAGAGGTTCAAATCATAGAAAGGGAGAGTGTCAGTCCTCTTGTACATAAGTCGGCATTGTGCCCTTTGTATAAAATTCGGATGCAATCTCTGTGTTTCATCGTCAATAAGAAGGTGCAAGGTATACAGTAATCCTGAAGTGAAGCATCGGAATCTAAAACTGGACTCACAGGAGAGGTTCAAATCATAGAAGGTGAGAGTGTCAATCCTTTTGTACATAAGTCGGCATTGTGCCTTTTGTATTAAATTCGGTTGCAATTTCTGTGTTTCATCGTCAATAAGAAGGTCCAAGGGATAGAGTAAACCTGAAGTGAAGCATCGGAATCTAAAACTGGACTCACAGGAGAGGTTCAAATCATAGAAAGAGAGAGAGACAGTCCTCTTTTACTTAAGTCGGCATTGTGCCTTTTGTATCAAATTCGGATGCAATTTCTGTGTTTCATCGTCAATAAGAAGGTGCACGGTATACAGTAAACCTGAAGTGAAGCATCAGAATCTTAAACTGGACTCACAGAAGAGGTTCAAATCATAGAAAACGAGAGTGTCAGTCCTCTTGTACTGAGGTCGGCATTGTGCCTTTTGTATTAAATTCGGATGCAATTTCTGTGTTTCATCGTCAATAAGAAGGTCCAAGGGATACAGTAAACCTGGCGTGAAACATCGGAATCTAAAACTGGGCTCACAGGAGAGGTTCAAATCATAGAAATGGAGAGTGTCAGTCCTCCTGTACTTAAGTCGGCATTGTGCCTTTTGTATTAAATTCGGATGCAATTTCTATGTTTCATCGTCAATAAGAAGGTGCAAGGTATACAGTAAACCAGAAGTGAAGCATCAGAATCTAAAACTGGACTCACAGGAGAGGTTCAAATCATAGAAAACGAGAGTGTCAGTCCTCTTGTACTTAATTCGGCATTGTGCCTTTTGTATTAAATTCGGATGCAATTTCTGTGTTTCATCGTCAATAAGAATGTCCATGGTATACAGTAAACCTGAAGTGAAACATCGGAATCTAAAACTGGACTTACAGGAGAGGTTCAAATCATAGAAAGAGAGAGAGACAGTCCTCTTTTACTTAAGTCGGCATTGTGCTCCTTGTATTAAATTCGGATGCAATTTCTGTGTTTCATCGTCAATAAGAAGGTCCAAGGGATACAGTAAACCTGAAGTGAAGCATTGCAATCTAAAACAGGACTCACAGGAGAGGTTCAAACCATTTAAAGTTAGAATGTCAGTCATCTTGTACCTAAGTCGGCATTGTGCCTTTTGAATTTAATTCCGATGCAATTTTTGTGTTTCATCGTCAATAAGACGGTGCAACGTATACAGTAAACCTGAAGTGAAGCATCGGAATCTAAAACTGGAATCACAGGAGAGGTTCAAATCATAGAAAGTTAGAGTGTCAGTCCTCTTGTACTTAAGTCGGCATTGTGCCTTTTGTAATAAATTCCGATGCGATTCCTGTGTTTCATCGTCAATAAGAAGGGCAAGGTATACAGTAAGCCTGAAGTGAAGCATCGGAATCTAAAACTGGACTCACAGGAGAGAATCAAATCATAGAAAGGGAGAGTGTCAGTCCTCATGTACTTAAGACGGAATTGTGCCTTTTGTATTAAATTCGGATGCAATTTCTGTGTTTCATCGTCAATAAGAAGGTCCAAGGGATACAGCAAAAATGATGTGAAGCATCGGAATCTAAATCTGGACTCACAGGAGAGGTTCAAATCATAGAAAGGGAGAGTGTCAGTCCTCTTGTACTTAAGTCGGCATTATGCCATTTGTATTAAATTCGGATGCAATTTCTGTGTTTCATCGTCAATAAGAAGGTGCAAGGTATATAGTAAACCTGAGGTGAAGCATCGGATTCTAAAACTGGACTCACAGGAGAGGTTCAAATCATAGAAAGGGAGAGTGTCAGTCCTCTTGTACTTAAGTCGGCATTATGCCTTTTGTATTAAAGTCGGATGCAATTTCTGTGTGTCATGGTCAATCAGAAAGTACAAGGGATACAGTAAACCAGAAGTGAAGCATCGGAATCTAAAACTGGAATCACAGGAGAGGTTCAAATCATAGTAAGTTGGAGTGTCAGTCCTCTTGTACTTAAGTCGGCAGTGTGCCTTTTGTATTAAATTCCGATGCAATTCCTGTGTTTCATCGTCAATAAGGAGGTGCAAGTTATACAGTAAACCTGAAGTGAAGCATCGGAATCTAAACCTGGACTCACAGGAGAGGTTCAAATCATAGAAAGAGAGAGTGACATTCCTCTTTTACTTAAGTCAGCATTGTGCCTTTTGTATTAAATTCCGATAAAATTCCTGTGTTTTATCGTCAATAAGAAGGTGCAAGGTATACAGTAAAGCTGAAGTAAAGCATCGGAATCTAAAACTGGACTCACAGGAGAGGTTAAAATCATAGAAAACGAGAGTGTCAGTCCTCTTGTACTTAAGTCGGCATTGTGCCCTTTGTATAAAATTCGGATGCAATCTCTGTGTTTCATCGTCAATAAGAAGGTGCAAGGTATACAGTAATCCTGAAGTGAAGCATCGGAATATAAAACTGGACTCACAGGAGAGGTTCAAATCATGGAAGGTGAGAGTGTCAATCCTCTTGTACATAAGTCAGCATTGTGCCTTTTGTATTTAATTCGGATGCAATTTCTGTGTTTCATCGTCAATAAGAAGGTCCAAGGGATAGAGTAAACCTGAAGTGAAGCATCGGAATCTAAAACTGGACCCACAGGAGAGGTTCAAATCACAGAAATGGAGAGTGTCAGTCCTCTTGTACTTAAGTCGGCATTGTGCCTTTTGTATTAAATTCGGATGCAATTTCTATGTTTCATCGTCAATAAGAAGGTGCAAGGTATACAGTAAACCTGAAGTGAAGCATCAGAATCTAAAACTGGACTCACAGGAGTGGTTCAAATCATAGAAAACGAGAGTGTCAGTACTCTTGTACTTAAGTCGGCATTGTGCTTTTTGTATTAAATTCGGATGCAATTTCTGTGTTTCGTCGTCAATAAGAAGGTCCATGGTATACAGTAAACCTGAAGTGAAGCATCGGAATCTAAAACTGGACTCACAGGAGAGGTTCAAATCATAGGAAGAGAGAGAGACAGTCCTCTTTTACTTAAGTCGGCCTTGTGCTCCTTGTATTAAATTCGGATGCAATTTCTGTGTTTCATCGTCAATAAGAAGGTCCAACGGATACAGTAAACCTGAGGTGAAGCATTGCAATCTAAAACTGGACTCACAGGAGAGGTTCAAATCATTTAAAGTTAGAGTGTCAGTCATCTTGTACATATGTCTGCATTGTGCCTTTTGAATTTAATTCCGATGCAATTTTTGTGTTTCATCATCAATAAGACGGTGCAAGGTATACAGTAAACCTGAAGTGAAGCATCGGAATCTAAAACTGGAATCACAGGAGAGGTTCAAATCATAGAATGTTAGAGTGTCAGTCCTCTTGTACTTAAGTCGGCATTGTGCCTTTTTTAATAAATTCCGATGCAATTCCTGTGTTTCATCGTCAATAAGAAGGGGCAAGGAATACAGTAAACCTGAAGTGAAGCATTGGAATCCAAACAAGGACCCACACGAGTGGTTCAAATCATAGAAAGAGAGAGTGTCAGTCCTCTTGTACTTAAGTCGGCATTATGCCTTTTGTATTAAAATCGGATGCAATTTCTGTGATTCATCGTCAATAAGAAGGCTCGAGGGATACAGTAACCTGAGGTGAAGGATCGTAATCTAAAACTGGACTCACAGGAGAGGCTCAAATCATAGAAAGAGAGAGTGACAGTCCTCTTTTACTTAAGTCGGCATTGTGCCTTTTGTGTTAAATTCCGATGCAATATCTGTGTTTCATCGGCAACAAGAAGGTGCAAGGTATACAGTAAACCTGAAGTGAAGCATCGGAATCTAAAACTGGACTCACAGGAGAGGTTCAAATCATAGAAAGGGAGAGTGTCAGTCCTCATGTACTTAAGTCGGAATTGTGCCTTTTGTATTAAATTCGGATGCAATTTTTGTGTTTCGTCGTCAATAAGAAGGTCCAAGGGATACAGTAAAAATGATGAGAAGCATCGGAATCTGAAACTGGACTCACAGGAGAGGTTCAAATCATAGAAAGGGAGAGAGTCAGTCCTCTTGTACTTAAGTCGGCATTATGCCTTTTGTATTAAAGTCGGATGCAATTTCTGTGTGTCATGGTCAATAAGAAGGTCCGAAGGTTACAGTAAACCTGAAGTGAAGCAATGGAATCTAAAACTGGAATCACAGGACAGGTTCAAATCATAGTAAGTTAGAGTGTCAGTCCTCTTGTACTTAAGTCGGCAGTGTGGCTTTTGTATTAAATTCCGATGCAATTCCTGTGTTTCTTCGTCAATAAGAAGGTGCAAGTTATACAGTAAACCTGAAGTGAAGCATCGGAATCTAAACCTGGACTCACAGGAGAGGTTCAAATCATAGAAAGACAGAGTGACAGTCCTCTTTTACTTAAGTCGGCATTGTGCCTTTTGTATTAAATTCCGATAAAATTTCTGTGTTTCATTGTCAATAAGAAGGTGCAAGGTATACAGTAAAGCTGAAGTGAAGCATCGGATTCTAAAACTGGACTCACAGGAGAGGTCTAAAATCATAGAAAACGAGAGTGTCAGTCCTCTTGTACTTAAGTCGGCATTGTGCCTTTTGTATTAAATTCGGATGCAATTTCTGTGTTTCATCGTCAACAAGACAGTCCAAGGGATACTCTAAACCTGAAATGAAGCATCGGAATCTAAAACTGGACTCACCGGAGAGGTTCAAATCATAGAAAGTGAGAGTGTCAATCCTCTCGTACTTAAGTCGACATTGTGCCTTTTGTATTAAATTCGGATGCAATTTCTGTGTTTCATCGTCAATAAGAATGTCCTAGGGATACAGTAAACCTGAAGTGAAGCATCGGAATCTAAACCTGGACTCACAGGAGAGATTCAAATCATAGAAAGGGAGAGTGACAGTCCTCTTTTACTTAAGTCGGCATTGTGCCTTTTGTATTAAATTCGGATGCAATTTCTGTGTTTCATCGCCGATAAGAAGGTGCAAGGTATACAGTAAACCTAAAGTGAAGCATCGGAATCTAAAACAGGACTCACAGGAGAGGTTCAAATCATAGAAAACGAGAGTGTAACTCCTCTTGTACTTAAGTCGGCATTGTGCCTTTTGTAATAAATTCGGATGCAATTTCTGTGTTTCATTGTCAATAAGAAGGTCCAAGGGATACAGTAAAAATGAAGTGAAGCATCGGAATCTAAAACTGGACTCACAGGAGAGGCTCAAATCATAGAAAGGAAGAGTGTCAGTCCTCTTGTACATAAGTCGTCATTGTGCCCTTTGTATAAAATTCGGATGCAATCTCTGTGTTTCATCGTCAATAAGAAGGTGCAAGGTATACAGTAATCCTGAAGTGAAGCATCGGAATATAAAACTGGACTCACAGGAGAGGTTCAAATCATAGAAGGTGAGAGTGTCAATCCTCTTGTACATAAGTCGGCATTGTGCCTTTTGTATTAAATTCGTATGCAATTTCTGTGTTTCATCGTCAATAAGAAGGTCCAAGGGATAGAGTAAACCTGAAGTGAAGCATCGGAATCTAAAACTGGACTCACAGGAGAGGTTCAAATCATAGATATGGAGAGTGTCAGTCCTCTTGTACTTAAGTCGGAATTGTGCCTTTTGTATTAAATTCGGATGCAATTTCTATGTTTCATCGTCAATAAGAAGGTGCAAGGTATACAGTAAACCTGAAGTGCAGCATCGGAATCTAAAACTGGACTCACAGGAGAGGTTCAATTCATAGAAAACGAGAGTGTCAGTACTCTTGCACTTAAGTCGGCATTGTGCTTTTTGTATTAAATTATGGATGCAATTTCTGTGTTTCATCGTCAATAAGAAGGTCCATGGTATACAGTAAACCTGAAGTGAAGCATCGGAATCTAAAACTGGACTCACAGGAGAGGTTCAAATCATAGAGAGAGAGAGAGACAGTCCTCTTTTACTTAAGTCGGCCTTGTGCTCCTTGTATTAAATTCGGATGCAATTTCTGTGTTTCATCGTCAATAAGAAGGTCCAAGGGATACAGTAAACCTGAAGTGAAGCATTGCAATCTAAAACTGGACTCACAGGAGAGGTTCAAATCATTTAAAGTTAGAGTGTCAGTCATCTTGTACATAAGTCGGCATTGTGCCTTTTGAATTTAATTCCGATGCAATTTTTGTATTCATCATCAATAAGACGGTGCAAGGTATACAGTAAACCTGAAGTGAAGCATCGGAATCTAAAACTGGAATCACAGGAGAGGTTCAAATCATAGAATGTTAGAGTGTCAGTCCTCTTGTACTTAAGTCGGCATTGTGCCTTTTTTTATAAATTCCGATGCAATTCCTGTGTTTCATCGTCAATAAGAAGGTGCAAGGAATACAGTAAACCTGAAGTGAAGCATCGGAATCTAAACAAGGACCCACACTAGTGGTTCAAATCATAGAAAGAGAGAGTGACAGTCCTCTTGTACTAAAGTCGGCATTATGCCTTTTGTATTAAATTCGGATGCAATTTCTGTGTTTCATCGTCAATAAGAAGACTCGAGGGATACAGTAACCTGAGGTGAAGGATCGTAATCTAAAACTGGACTCACAGGAGAGGTTCAAATCATAGAAAGAGAGAGTGACAGTCCTCTTTTACTTAAGTCGGCATTATGCCTTTTGTGTTAAATTCCGATGCAATTTCTGTGTTTCATCGTCAATAAGAAGGTGCAAGGTATACAGTAAACCTGAAGTGAAGCATCGGAAGCTAAAACTGGACTCACAGGAGAGGTTCAAATCATAGAAAGGGAGAGTGTCAATCCTCATGTACTTAAGTCGGAATTGTGCCTTTTGTATTAAATTCGGATGCAATTTCTGTGTTTCGTCGTCAATAAGAAGGTCCAAGGGATACAGTAAAAATGATGTGAAGCATCGGAATCTAAAACTGGACTCACAGGAGAGGTTCAAATCATAGAAAGGGAGAGAGTCAGTCCTCTTGTACTTAAGTCGGCATTGTGCCTTTTGTAATAAATTCCGATGCGATTCCTGTGTTTCATCGTCAATAAGAAGGGCAAGGTATACAGTAAGCCTGAAGTGAAGCAATAGAATCTAAAACTGGAATCACAGGAGAGGTTCAAATCATAGTAAGTTAGAGTGTCAGTCCTCTTGTACTTAAGTCGGCAGTGTGGCTTTTGTATTAGATTCCGATGCAATTCCTGTGTTTCATCGTCAATAAGAAGGTGCAAGTTATACAGTAAACCTGAAGTGAAGCATCGGAATCTAAACCTGGACTCACAGGAGAGGTTCAAATCATAGAAAGAGAGAGTGACAGTCCTCTTTTACTTAAGTCGGCATTGTGCCTTTTGAATTAAATTCCGGTAAAATTTCTGTGTTTCATCGTCAATACGAAGGTGCAAGGTATACAGTAAAGCTGAAATGAAGCATCGGATTCTAAAACTGGACTCACAGGAGAGTTTAAAATCATAGAGAACGAGAGGGTCAGTCCTCTTGTACTGAAGTCGGCATTGTGCCTTTTGTATTAAATTCGGATGTAATTTCTGTGTTTCATCGTCAACAAGACGGTCCAAGGGATACTCTAAACCTGAAGTGAAGCATCGGAATCTAAAACTGGACTCACAGGAGAGGTTCATATCATAGAAAGTGAGAGTGTCAATCCTCTCGTACTTAAATCGACATTGTGCCTTTTGTATTAAATTCGGATGCAATTTCTGTGTTTCATCGTCAATAAGAATGTCCTAGGGATACAGTAAACCTGAAGTGAAGCATCGGAATCTTAACCTGGACTCACAGGAGAGATTCAAATCATAGAAAGGGAGAGTGACAGTCCTCTTTTACTTAAGTCGGCATTGTGCCTTTTGTATTAAATTCGGATGCAATTTCTGTGTTTCATCGCCAATAAGAAGGTGCAAGGTATACAGTAAACCTAAAGTGAAGCATCGGAATCTAAAACAGGACTCACAGGAGAGGTTCAAATCATAGAAAACGAGAGTGTAACTCCTCTTGTACTTAAGTCGGCATTGTGCCTTTTGTATTATTTTCGGATGCAATTTCTGTGTTTCATCGTCAATAAGAAGGTCCAAGGGATACAGTAAAAATGAAGTGTAGCATCGGAATCTAAAACTGGACACACAGGAGAGTTTCAAATCTATAGAAAGGGAGAGTGTCAGTCCTCATGTACTTAAGTCGGCATTATGCCTTTTGTATTACATTCGGATGCAATTTCTGTGTTTCATCGTCAATAAGAAGGTTCAAGGTATACAGTAAAAATGAAGTGAAGCATCGGAATCTCACAGGAGAGGTTTAAATAATAGAAAACGAGAGTGCCAGTCCTCTTGTACTTCACACGGCACTGTGCCTTTTGTATTAAATTCGGATGCAATTTCTGTGTTTCATCGTCAATAAGAAGGTCCAAGGGATACAGTAAGCCTGAAGTGAAGCATCGGAATCTAAACCTGGACTCACAGGAGGGTTTCAAATCATAGATAGTTAGAGTGTCAGTCCTCTTGTACTTAAGTCGACATTGTGACGTTTGAATTTAATTCCGATGCAGTTTCTGTGTTTCATCATCAATAAGAAGGTGCAAGGTATACTGTAAACCTGAAGTGAATCATCGGAATCTAAAACTGGACTCACAGGAGAGGTTCAAATCATAGAAAGAGTGAGTGTCAGTCCTCTTTTACTTAAGTCGGCATTGTGCCTTTTGTATTAAATTCGGATGCAATTTCTGTATTTCATCGTCAATAAGAAAGTGCAAGGTATACAGTAAACCTGAAGTGAAGCCTCGGAATCTAAAACTGGACTCACAGGAGAGGTTCAAATCATAGAAAGAGAGAATGTTAGAATTCTTGTACTTAAGTCAGCATTGTGCCTTTTGTATTAAATTCAGATATAATTTCTGTGTTTCATCGTCAATAAGAAGGTCCAAGGGATACAGTAAACCTGAAGTGAAGCATTGGAATCTAAAACTTGACTCACAGGAGAGGTTCAAATCATAGAAAGAGAGAGTGACAGTCCTCTTTTACTTAAGTCGGCATTTTGCCTTTTGTATTAAATTCCAATGCAATTCCTGTGTTTCATCGTCAATAAGAAGGTGCAAGTTATACAGTAAAACTGAAGTGAAGCATCGGAATCTAAAACTGGACCTACAGGAGAGGTTCAAATCATAAAAGGGAGAGTGTCAGTCCTCTTGTACATAAGTCGGCATTGTGCCCTTTGAATAAAATTCGGATGCAATCTCTGTGTTTCATCGTCACTAAGAAGGTGCAAGGTATACAGTGATGCTGATGTGAAGCATCGGAATCTAAAACTGGACTCACAGGAGAGGTTCAAATCATAGAAGGTGCGAGTTTCAATCCTCTTGTACTTAAGTCGGCATTGTGCCTTTTGTATTAAATTCGGATGCAATTTCTGTGTTTCACCTTCAATAAGAAGGTCCAAGGGATACAGTAAACCTGAAGTGAAGCATCGGAATCTAAAACTGGACTCACAGGAGAGGTTCAAATTATAGAAAGAGAGAGAGACAGTCCTCTTTTACTTAAGTCGGAATTGTGCCTCTTGTATTAAATTCGGATGCAATTTCTGTGTTTCATCGTCAATAAGAAGGTGCAAGGTATACAGTAAACCTGAAGTCAAGCATCGGAATCTAAAACTGGACTCACAGGAGAGGTTCAAATCATAGAAATGGAGAGCGTCAGTCCTCTTGTACTTAAGTCGGCATTGTGCCTTTTGTATTAAACTCGGATGCAATTTCTATGTTTCATCGTCAATAAGAAGGTGCAAGGTATACAGTAAACCTGAAGTGAAGCATCGGAATCTAAAACTGGACTCACAGGAGAGGTTCAAATCATAGAAAACGAGAGTGTCAGTCCTCTTGTCTTAAGTTGGCATTGTGCCTTTTGTATTAAATTCGGATGCAATTTCTGTGTTTCATCGTCAATAAGAAGGTACATGGTATACAGTAAACCTGAAGTGAAGCATCGGAATCTATAACTGGACTCACAGGAGATGTTCAAATCATAGAAAGAGAGAGAGACAGTCCTCTTTTACTTAAGTCGGCATTGTGCTCCTTGTATTAAATTCGGATGCAATTTCTGTGTTTCACTGTCAATAAGAAGGTGCAAGGGATACAGTAAAAATGAAGTGTAGCATCGGAATCTAAAACTGGACTCACAGGAGAGGTTCAAATCTATAGAAAGGGTGAGTGTAGGTCCTCTTGTACTTAAGTCGGCATTATGCATTTTGTATTACATTCGGATGCAATTTCTGTGTTTCATCGTCAATAAGAAGGTTCAAGGTATACAGTAAAAATGAAGTGAAGCATCGGAATCTCACAGGAGAGGTTCAAATCATAGAAAACGAGAGTGCCAGTCCTCTTGTAGTTCACACGGCACTGTGCCTTTTGTATTAAATTCGGATGCAATTTCTGTGTTTCATCGTCAATAAGAAGGTCCAAGGGATACAGTAAGCCTGAAGTGAAGCATCGGAATCTAAACCTGGACTCACAGGAGGGTTTCAAATCATAGATAGTTAGAGTGTCAGTCCTCTTGTACTTAAGTCGACATTGTGACGTTTGAATTTAATTCCGATGCAGTTTCTGTGTTTCATCATCAATAAGAAGGTGCAAGGTATACAGTAAACCTGAAGTGAATCATCGGAATCTAAAACTGGACTCACAGGAGAGGTTCAAATCATGGAAAGAGAGAGTGTCAGTGCTCTTTTACTTAAGTCGGCATTGTGCCTTTTGTATTAAATTCGGATGCAATTTCTGTATTTCATCGTCAATAAGAAAGTGCAAGGTATACAATAAACCTGAAGTGAAGCATCGGAATCTAAAACTGGACTCACAGGAGAGGTTCAAATCATAGAAAGAGAGAGTGACAGTCCTCTTTTACTTAAGTCGACATAGTGCCTTTTGTATTAAATTCGGATGCAATTTCTGTGTTTCACCGTCAATAAGAAGGTGCAAGGCATACAGTAAACCTGAAGTGAAGCATCGGAATCTAAAACTGGACTCACAGGAGAGGTTCACATCATAGAAAACGAGAGTGTCAGTAATCTTGTACTTAAGTCGACATTGTGCCTTTTGTATTAAATTCGGATGCAGTTTCTGTGTTTCATCGTCAATAAGAAGGACCAAGGGATACAGTAAACCTGAAGTGAAGCATCGGAATCTAATACTGGTCTCACAGAAGAGGTTCAAATCATAGAAAGGGAGAATGTTAGAATTCTTGTACTTAAGTCAGCATTGTGCCTTTTGTATTAAATTCAGATATAATTTCTGTGTTTCATCGTCAATAAGAAGGTCCAAGGGATACAGTAAACCTGAAGTGAAGCATTGGAATCTAAAACTTGACTCACAGGAGAGGTTCAAATCATAGAAAGAGAGAGTGACAGTCCTCTTTTACTTAAGTCGGCATTTTGCCTTTTGTATTAAATTCGGGTGCAATTTCTGTGTTTCATCGTCAATAAGAAGGTGCAAGGGATACTGTAAAACTGAAGTGAAGCATCGGAATCTAAAACTGGACTCACAGGAGAGGTTCAAATCATAGAAAGGGAGGGTGACAGTCCTCTTTTACATAAGTCGGCATTGTGCATTTGGTATTAAATTCGAATGCAATTTCTGTGTTTCATCATCAATAAGAAGGTGCAAGGTATACAGTAAACCTGAAGTGAAGCATCGGAATCTAAAACTGGACTTACAGGAGTGGTTCAAATCATAGAAAACGAGAGTGTCAGTCCTCTTGTACATAAGTCGGCATTGTGCCCTTTGTATAAAATTCGGATACAATCTCTGTGTTTCATTATCAATAAGAAGGTGCAAGGTATACAGTAATCGTGAAGTGAAGCATCGGAATCTAAAACTGGACTCACAGGAGAGGTTCAAATCATAGAAAGAGAGAGTGACAGTCCTCTTTTACTTAAGTCGGCATTTTGCCTTTTGTATTAAATTCGGGTGCAATTTCTGTGTTTCATCGTCAATAACAAGGTGCAAGGTATACAGTAAACTTGAAGTGAAGCATCGGAATCTAAAACTGGACTCACAGGAGAGATTCAAATCATAGAAAACGAGAGTGTCTGTCCTCTTGTACTTTAGTCGGCATTGTGCCTTTTGTATTATACTCGGATGCAATTTCTGTGTTTCATCGTCAATAAGAAGGTCCAAGGGATACAGTAAACCTGAAGTGAAGCATCGGAATTTAAACTGGACTCACAGGAGAGGTTCAAATCATAGAAAGTTAGAGTGACAGTCCTCTTGTACTTAAGTCGGCATTGTGCCTTTTGTATTAAATTCCAATGCAATTCCTGTGTTTCATCGTCAATAAGAAGGTGCAAGTTATACAGTAAAACTGAAGTGAAGCATCGGAATCTAAAACTGGACCTACAGGAGAGGTTCAAATCATAAAAGGGAAAGTGTCAGTCCTCTTGTACATAAGTCGGCATTGTGCCCTTTGAATAAAATTCGGATGCAATCTCTGTGTTTCATCGTCACTAAGAAGGTGCAAGGTATACAGTGATCCTGATGTGAAGCATCGGAATCTAAAACTGGACTCACAGGAGAGGTTCAAATCATAGAAGGTGCGAGTTTCAATCCTCTTGTACTTAAGTCGGCATTGTGCCTTTTGTATTAAATTCGGATGCAATTTCTGTGTTTCACCTTCAATTAAAAGGTCCAAGGGATACAGTAAACCTGAAGTGAAGCATCGGAATCTAAAACTGGACTCACAGGAGAGGTTCAAATCATAGAAAGAGAGAGAGACAGTCCTCTTTTACTTAAGTCGGAATTGTGCCTTTTGTATTAAATTCGGATGGAATTTCTGTGTTTCATCGTCAATAAGAAGGTGCAAGGTATACAGTAAACCTGAAGTCAAGCATCGGAATCTAAAACTGGACTCACAGGAGAGGTTCAAATCATAGAAATGGAGAGCGTCAGTCCTCTTGTACTTAAGTCGGCATTGTGCCTTTTGTATTAAACTCGGATGCAATTTCTATGTTTCATCGTCAATAAGAAGGTGCAAGGTATACAGTAAACCTGAAGTGAAGCATCGGAATCTAAAACTGGACTCACAGGAGAGGTTCAAATCATAGAAAACGAGAGTGTCAGTCCTCTTGCCTTAAGTCGGCATTGTGCCTTTTGTATTAATTTCGGATGCAATTTCTGTGTTTCATCGTCAATAAGAAGGTCCATGGTATACAGTAAACCTGAAGTGAAGCATCGGAATCTATAACTGGACTCACAGGAGATGTTCAAATCATAGAGAGAGGAGAGACAGTCCTCTTTTACTTAAGTCGGCATTGTGCTCCTTGTATTAAATTCGGATGCAATTTCTGTGTTTCATTGTCAATAAGAAGGTCCAAGGGATACAGTAAGCCTGAAGTGAAGCATTGCAATCTAAAACTGGACTCACAGGAGAGGTTCAAATCATTTAAAGTTAGAGTGTCAGTCATCTTGTACTTAAGTCGGCATTGTGCCTTTTGTATTTAATTCCGATGCAATTTTTGTATTTCATCGTCAATAAGACGGTGCAAGGTATACAGTAAACCTGAAGTGAAGCATCGGAATCTAAAACTGGAATCACAGGAGATTTTCAAATCATAGAAAGCTGGAGTGTTAGTCCTCTTGCTCTTAAGTCGGCCTTGTGCCTTTTGTAATATATTCCGATGCATTTCCTGTGTTTCATCGTCAATAAGAAGGTGCAAGGTATACAGTAAACCTAAAGTGGAGCATCGGAATCTAAACATGGACTCACAGGAGTGGTTCAAATCATAGAAAGAGAGAGTGACAATCCTCTTTTACTTAAGTCGGCATTGTGCCTTTTGTATTAAATTCCGATAAAATATCTGTGTTTTATCGTCAATAAGAAGGTACAACGGATACAGTAAACCTGAAGTGAAGCATCGGATTCTAAAACTGGACTCACGGGATAGGTTCAAATTATAGAATGGTAGAGTGTCAGTCCTCTTGTACTTAAGTCGGCATTGTGCCCTTTGTATTAAATCCGGATGCAATTTCTGTGTTTCATCGTCAATAAGAAGGTGCAAGGTACACAGTAAACCTGAAGTGAAGCATCGGAATCTAAAACTGGACTCACTACAGAGGTTCAAATTGTAGAGAGTTAGAGTGTCAGTCCTCTTGTACTTAAGTCGGCATTGTGACTTTTGTATTAAATTCGGATGCAATTTCTGTGTTTCATCGTCAATAAGAAGGTGCAAGGCATACAGTAAAGCTGAAGTGAAGCATCGGAATCTAAAACTGGACTCACAGGAGAGGTTCAAATCGTAGAAAGGGCGAATGTCAGTCCTCTTGTACTTAAGTCGGCATTTTGCCTTTTGTATTAAATCCGGATGCAATTTCTGTGTTTCATTGTCAACAAGAAGGTGCAAGGTATACAGTAAACCTGAAGTGAAGCATTGGAATCTAAAACTGGACTCACAGGACAGGTTCAAATCATAGATAACGATAGTGTCAGTCCTCTTGTACGTAAGTCGGCATTGTGCCTTTTGTATTAAATACCGATGCAATTTCTGTGTTTCATCGTCAATAAGGAGGTACAAGGTCTACAGTAAACCAGAAGTGAAGCATCGGAATCTAAAACTGGTCTCACAGGGGGGTTCAAATTGTAGAGGGTTAGAGTGTCAGTCCTCTTGTACTTTGTCGGCATTGTGCCTTTTGAATTTAATTCCGATGCAATTTCTGTGTTTCATCGTCAATAAGAAGGTGCAAGGTATACAGTAAACCTGAAGTGAAGCATCGGAACCTAAAACTGGACTCACAAGAGAGGTTCAAATTGTAGAGAGTTAGATTGTCAGTCCTCTTGTACTTAAGTCGGCATTGTGCCTTTTGAATTTAATTCCGATGCAATTTCTGTGTTTCATCGTCAATAAGAAGGTGCAAGGTATACAGTAAAACTGAAGTGAAGCATCGGAATCTAAAACTGGACTCACAGGCGAGGTTCAACCCATAGATAGTTAGAGTGTCAGTCCTCTTATACTTGTCGGTATTGTGTCGTTTGAATTTAATTCCGATGCAATTTCTGTGTTTCATCGTCAATAAGAAGGCGCATGGTATACAGTAAACCTGAAGTGAAGCACCGGAATCTAAAACTGGACTCACAGGAGAGGTGCAAATCATAGAAAGAGAGAGTGACAGTCCTCTTTTACTTAGGTCGGCGTTGTGCCTTTTGTATTAAATTGGGCTGCAATTTCTGTGTTTCATTGTCAATAAGAAGGTTCGAGGGATACAGTAAAGCTGAGGTGAAGCATCGTAATCTAAAACTGGACTCACAGGAGAGGTTCAAATCATAGAAAGAGAGAGTGACAGTCCTCTTTTACTTAAGTCGGCATTGTGCCTTTTGTGTTAAATTCCGATGCAATTTCTCTGTTTCATCGTCAATAAGAAGGTGCAAGGTATACAGTAAACCTGAAGTGAAGCATCGGAATCTAAAACTGGACTCACAGGAGAGGTTCAAATCATAGAAAGGGAGAGTGTCAGTCCTCATGTACTTAAGTCGGGATTGTGCCATTTGTATTACATTCGGATGCAATTTCTGTGTTTCATCGTCAATAAGAAGGCCCAAGGGATACAGTAAAAATGATGTGAAGCATCGGAATCTAAAACTGGACACACAGGAGAGGTTCAAATCATAGAAAGGGAGAGTGTCAGTCCTCTTGTACTTAAGTCGGCATTATGCCTTTTGTATTAAATTCGGATGCAATTTCTGTGTTTCATCGTCAATAAGAAGGTGCAAAGTATACAGTAAACCTGAAGTGTAGCATCGGAATCTGAAACTGGACTCACAGGAGGGGTTAAAATCATAGAAAACGAGAGTGTCAGTCCTCTTATACTTAAGTCGGCATTGTGCCTTTTATATAAAATTCGAATGCAATTTCTGTGTTTCATCGTCAACAAGACGGTCCAAGGGATACTCTAAACCTGAAGTGAAGCATCGGAATCTAAACCTGGACTCACAGGAGAGATTCAAATCATAGAAAGGGAGAGTGACTGTCCTCTTTTACTTAAGTCGGCATTGTGCCTTTTGTATTAAATTCGGATGCAATTTCTGTGTTTCATCGACAATAAGAAGGTGCAAGGTATACAGTAAACCTAAAGTGAAGCATCGGAATCTAAAACAGGACTCACAGGAGAGGTTCAAATCATAGAAAACGAGAGTGTAAGTCCTCTTGTACTTAAGTCGGCATTGTGCCTTTTGTATTAAATTCGGATGCAATTTCTGTGCTTCATCGTCAATAAGAAGGTTCAAGATATACAGTAAAAATGAAGTGAAGCATCGGAATCTCACAGGAGAGGTTCAAATCATAGAAAACGAGAGTGTCAGTCCTCTTGTACTTCAGTCGGCACTTTGCCTTTTGTATTAAATTCGGATGCAATTTCTGTGATTCATCGTCAATAAGAAGGTCCAAGGGATACAGTAAGCCTGAAGTGAAGCATCGGAATCTAAACCTGGACTCACAGGAGGGTTTCAAATCATAGATAGTTAGAGTGTCAGTCCTCTTATACTTAAGTCGACATTGTGTCGTTTGAATTTAATTCCGATGCAGTTTCTGTGTTTCATCGTCAATAAGAAGGTGCAAGGTATACAGTAAACCTGAAGTGAAGCATCGGAATCTAAAACTGGACTCACAGGAGAGGTTCAAATCATAGAAAGAGAGAGTGTCAGTCCTCTTTTACTTAAGTCGGCATTGTGCCTTTTGTATTAAATTCGGATGCCATTTCTGTATTTCATCGTCAGTAAGAAAGTGCAAGGTATACAGTAAACCTGAAGTGAAGCATCGGAATCTAAAACTGGACTCACAGGAGAGGTTCAAATCATAGAAAGGGAGAGTGTCAGTCCTCTTGTACTTAAGTCGGCATTGAACTTTTGAAATTAATTCCGATGTAATATCTGTGTTTCATCGTCAATTAGACGGTGCAAGGTATACAGTAAACCTGAAGTGAAGCATTGGAAACTAAAACTGGACTCACAGGAGAGGTTCAAATCATTTAAAGTTAGAGTGTCAGTCCTCTTGTACTTAAGTAGGCATTGTGCCTTTTGAATTTAATTCCGATGCAATTTTTGTGTTTCATTGTCAATAAGACGGTGCAAGGTAATTAGTAAACCTGAAGTGAAGCATCGGAATCTAAAACTGGAATCACAGGAGAGGTTCAAATCATAGAAAGTTAGAGTGTCAGTCCTCTTGTACTTAAGTCGGCATTGTGCCTTTTGTAATAAATTCCGATGCAATTCCTGTGTTTCACCGTCAATAAGGAGGTGCACGTTATACAGTAAACCTGAAGTGAAGCTTCGGAATCTAAACATAGACTCACAGGAGAGGTTAAAATCATAGAAAGAGAGAGTGACAGTCCTCTTTTACTTAAGTCGGCATAGTGCCTTTTGTATTAATTTCGGATGCAATTACTGTGTTTCATCGTTAATAAGAAGGACCAAGGGATACAATAAACCTGAAGTGAAGCATCTGAATCTAAAACTGGACTCACAGGAGAGGTTCAAATCATAGAAAGGGAGAGTGTCAGAATTCTTGTACTTAAGTCGGCATTGTGCCTTTTGTATTAAATTCAGATATAATTTCTGTGTTTCATCGTCAATAAGAAGGTCCAAGGGATACAGTAAACCTGAAGTGAAGCATTGGAATCTAAAACTTGACTCACAGGAGAGGTTCAAATCATAGAAAGAGTGAGTGACAGTCCTCTTTTACTTAAGTCGGCATTTTGCCTTTTGTATTAAATTCGGATGCAATTTCTGTGTTTCATCGTCAATAAGAAGGACCAAGGGATACAGTAAACCTGAAGTGAAGCATCGGAATCTAATACTGGTCTCACAGAAGAGGTTCAAATCATAGAAAGGGAGAATGTTGGAATTCTTGTACTTAAGTCGTTATTGTGCCTTTTGTATTAAATTCAGATATAATTTCTGTGTTTCATCGTCAATAAGAAGGTCCAAGGGATACAGTAAACCTGAAGTGAAGCATTGGAATCTAAAACTTGACTCACAGGAGAGGTTCAAATCATAGAAAGAGAGAGTGACTGTCCTCTTTTACTTAAGTCGGCATTTTGCCTTTTGTATTATATTCGGGTGCAATTTCTGTGTTTCATCGTCAATAAGAAGGTGCAAGGGATACTGTAAAACTGAAGTGAAGCATCGGAATCTAAAACTGGACTCACAGGAGAGATTCAAATCATAGAAAGGGAGGGTGACAGTCCTCTTTTACATAAGTTGGCATTGTGCATTTGGTATTAAATTCGAATGCAATTTCTGTGTTACATCATCAATAAGAAGGTGCAAGGTATACAGTAATCGTGAAGTGAAGCATCGGAATCTAAAACTGGACTCCCAGGAGAGGTTCAAATCGTAGAAAGAAAGAGTGACAGTCCTCTTTTACTTATTCGGCATTGTGCCTTTTGTATTAAATTCGGATGCAATTTCTGTGTTTCATCGTCAATAAGAAGGTCCAAGGTATACAGTAATCGTGAAGTGAAGCATCGGAATCTAAAACTGGACTCACAGGAGAGGTTCAAATCTTAGAAAGGGAGAGTGTCAGTCCTCATGTACTTAAGTCGGCATTGTGCCTTTTGTATTAAATTCGGATGCAATTTCTGTGTTTCATCGTCTATGACAAGGTGCAAGGTATACAGTAAACCTGAAGTGAAGCATCGGAATCTAAAACTGGACTCACAGGAGAGATTCAAATCATAGAAAACGAGAGTGTCTGTCCTCTTGGACTTTAGTCGGCATTGTGCCTTTTGTATTATACTCGGATGCAATTTCTGTGTTTCATCGTCAATAAGAAGGTCCAAGGGATACAGTAAACCTGAAGTGAAGCATCGGAATTTAAACTGGACTCACAGGAGAGGTTCAAATCATAGAAAGTTAGAGTGACAGTCCTCTTGTACTTAGGTCGGCATTGTGCCTTTTGTATTAAATTCCAATGCAATTCTTGTGTTTCATCGTCAATAAGAAGGTGCAAGTTATACAGTAAAACTGAAGTGAAGCATCAGAATCTAAAACTGGACCTACAGGAGAGGTTCAAATCATAAAAGGGAGAGTGTCAGTCCTCTTGTACATAAGTCGGCATTGTGCCCTTTGTATAAAATTCGGATGCAATCTCTGTGTTTCATCGTCACTAAGAAGGTGCAAGGTATACAGTGATCCTGAAAATAAGCATCGGAATCTAAAACTGGACTCACAGGAGAGGTTCAAATCATAGAAGGTGCGAGTTTCAATCCTCTTGTACTTAAGTCGGCATTGTGCCTTTTGTATTAAATTCGGATGCAATTTCTGTGATTCATCGTCAATAAGAAGGTGCAAGGTATACAGTAAACCAGAAGTCAAGCATCAGAATCTAAAACTGGACTCACAGGAAAGGTTCAAATCATAGAAATGGAGAGCGTCAGTCCTCTTGTACTTAAGTCGGCATTGCGCCTTTTGTATTAAACTCGGATGCAATTTCTATGTTTCATCATCAATAAGAAGGCGCAAGGTATACAGTAAACCTGAAGTGAAGCATCGGAATCTAAAACTGGACTCACAGGAGAGGTTCAAATCATAGAAAACGAGAGTGTCAGTCCTCTTGTCTTAAGTCGGCATTGTGCCTTTTGTATTAAATTCGGATGCAATTTCTGTGTTTCATCGTCAATAAGAAGGTGCAAGGTACACAGTAAACCTGAAGTAAAGCATCGGAATCTAAAACTGGACTCACTACAGAGGTTCAAATTGTAGAGAGTTAGAGTGTCAGTCCTCTTGTACTTAAGTCGGCATTGTGACTTTTGTATTAAATTCGGATGCAATTTCTGTGTTTCATAGTCAATAAGAAGGTGCAAGGTATACAGTAAACCTGAAGTGAAGCATTGGAATCTAAAACTGGACTCACAGGACAGGTTCAAATCATAGAAAACGAGAGTGTCAGTCCTCTTGTACGTAAGTCGGCATTGTGCCTTTTGTATTAAATTCCGATGCAATTTCTGTGTTTCATGGTCAATAAGGAGGTGCAAGGTCTACAGTAAACCAGAAGTGAAGCATCGGAATCTAAAACTGGTCTCACAGGGGGGTTCAAATTGTAGAGAGTTAGAGTGTCAGTCCTCTTGTACTTTGTCGGCATTGTGCCTTTTCAATTTAATTCCGATGCAATTTCTGTGTTTCATCGTCAATAAGAAGGTGCAGGGTATACAGTAAACCTGAAGTGAAGCATCGGAATCTAAAACTGGACTCACAGGAGAGGTTCAAATCATAGAAAGGGAGAGTGTCAGTCCTCATGTACTTAAGTCGGGATTGTGCCATTTGTATTAAATTCGGATGCAATTTCTGTGTTTCATCGTCAATAAGAGGGCCCAAGGGATACAGTAAAAATGATGTGAAGCATCGGATTCTAAAACTGGACACACAGGAGAGGTTCAAATCATAGAAAGGGAGAGTGTCAGTCCTCTTGTACTTAAGTCGGCATTATGCCTTTTGTATTAAATTCGGATGCAATTTCTGTGTTTCATCGTCAATAAGAAGGTGCAAAGTATTCAGTAAACCTGAAGTGTAGCATCGGAATCTAAAACTGGACTCACAGGAGGGGTTAAAATCATAGAAAACGAGAGTGTCAGTCCTCTTACACTTAAGTCGGCATTGTGCCTTTTATATAAAATTTGGATGCAATTTATGTGTTTCATCGTCAACAAGACGGTCCAAGGGATACTCTAAACCTGAAGTGAAGCATCGGAATCTAAACCTGGACTCACAGGAGAGATTCAAATCATAGAAAGGGAGAGTGACAGTCCTCTTTTACTTAAGTCGGCATTGTGCCTTTTGTATTAAATTCGGAT
This sequence comes from Schistocerca serialis cubense, assembly GCF_023864345.2. Taxonomy (NCBI): domain Eukaryota; kingdom Metazoa; phylum Arthropoda; class Insecta; order Orthoptera; family Acrididae; genus Schistocerca; species Schistocerca serialis. Next base: position 261,024 of record NW_026047544.1, read on the forward strand.
GCAATTTCTGTGTTTCATCGACAATAAGAAGGTGCAAGGTATACAGTAAACCTAAAGTGAAGCATCGGAATCTAAAACAGGACTCACAGGAGAGGTTCAAATCATAGAAAACGAGAGTGTAAGTCCTCTTGTACTTAAGTCGGCATTGTGCCTTTTGTATTAAATTCGGATGCAATTTCTGTGTTTCATCGTCAATAAGAAGGTTCAAGATATACAGTAAAAATGAAGTGAAGCATCAGAATCTCACAGGAGAGGTTCAAATCATAGAAAACGAGAGTGTCAGTCCTCTTGTACTTCAGTCGGCACTTTGCCTTTTGTATTAAATTCGGATGCAATTTCTGTGTTTCATCGTCAATAAGAAGGTCCAAGGGATACAGTAGGCCTGAAGTGAAGCATCGGAATCTAAACTTGGACTCACAGGAGGGTTTCAAATCATAGATAGTTAGAGTGTCAGTCCTCTTATACTTAAGTCGACATTGTGTCGTTTGAATTTAATTCCGATGCAGTTTCTGTGTTTCATCGTCAATAAGAAGGTGCAAGGTATACAGTAAACCTGAAGTGAAGCATCGGAATCTAAAACTGGACTCACAGGAGAGGTTCAAATCATAGAAAGAGAGAGTGTCAGTCCTCTTTTACTTAAGTCGGCATTGTGCCTTTTGTATTAAATTCGGATGCCATTTCTGTATTTCATCGTCAGTAAGAAAGTGCAAGGTATACAGTAATCCTGAAGTGAAGCATCGGAATCTAAAACTGGACTCACAGGAGAGGTTCAAATCATAGAAAGGGAGAGTGTCAGTCCTCTTGTACTTAAGTCGGCATTGAGCTTTTGAAATTAATTCCGATGTAGTTTCTGTGTTTCATCGTCAATTAGACGGTGCAAGGTATACAGTAAACCTGAAGTGAAGCATTGGAAACTAAAACTGGACTCACAGGAGAGGTTCAAATCATTTAAAGTTAGAGTGTCAGTCCTCTTGTACTTAAGTAGGCATTGTGCCTTTTGAATTTAATTCCGATGCGATTTTTGTGATTCATTGTCAATAAGACGGTGCAAGGTAATTAGTAAACCTGAAGTGAAGCATCGGAATCTAAAACTGGAATCACAGGAGAGGTTCAAATCATAGAAAGTTAGAGTGTCAGTCCTCTTGTACTTAAGTCGGCTTTGTGCCTTTTGTATTAAATTCCGATGCAATTCCTGTGTTTCATCGTCAATAAGGAGGTGCACGTTATACAGTAAACCTGAAGTGAAGCTTCGGAATCTAAACATAGACTCACAGGAGAGGTTAAAATCATAGAAAGAGAGAGTGACAGTCCTCTTTTACTTAAGTCGGCATAGTGCCTTATGTATTAATTTCGGATGCAATTACTGTGTTTCATCGTTAATAAGAAGGACCAAGGGATACAATAAACCTGAAGTGAAGCATCAGAATCTAAAACTGGACTCACAGGAGAGGTTCAAATCATAGAAAGGGAGAGTGTCAGAATTCTTGTACTTAAGTCGGCATTGTGCCTTTTGAATTTAATTCCGATGCAATTTCTGTGTTTCATCGTCAATAAGAAGGTGCAAGGTATACAGTAAACCTGAAGTGAAGCACCGGAATCTAAAACTGGACTCACAGGAGAGGTGCAAATCATAGAAAGAGAGAGTGACAGTCCTCTTTTACTTAAGTCGGCGTTGTGCCTTTTGTATTAAATTGGGCTGCAATTTCTGTGTTTCATTGTCAATAAGAAGGTTCGAGGGATACAGTAAAGCTGAGGTGAAGCATCGTAATCTAAAACTGGACTCACAGGAGAGGTTCAAATCATAGAAAGAGAGAGTGACAGTCCTCTTTTACTTAAGTCGGCATTGTGCCTTTTGTGTTAAATTCCGATGCAATTTCTCTGTTTCATCGTCAATAAGAAGGTGCAAGGTATACAGTAACCCTGAAGTGAAGCATCGGAATCTAAAACTGGACTCACAGGAGAGGTTCAAATCATAGAAAGGGAGAGTGTCAGTCCTCATGTACTTAAGTCGGGATTGTGCCATTTGTATTAAATTCGGATGCAATTTCTGTGTTTCATCGTCAATAAGAAGGCCCAAGGGATACAGTAAAAATGATGTGAAGCATCGGAATCTAAAACTGGACTCACAGGAGAGGTTCAAATCATAGAAAGGGAGAGTGTCAGTCCTCATGTACTTAAGTCGGCATTATGCCTTTTGTATTAAATTCGGATGCAATTTCTGTGTTTCATCGTCAATAAGAAGGTGCAAAGTATACAGTAAACCTGAAGTGTAGCATCGAAATCTAAAACTGGACTAACAGGAGGGGTTAAAATCATAGAAAACGAGAGTGTCAGTCCTCTTATACTTAAGTCGGCATTGTGCCTTTTATATAAAATTCGGATGCAATTTCTGTGTTTCATCGTCAACAAGACGGTCCAAGGGATACTCTAAACCTGAAGTGAAGCATCGGAATCTAAACCTGGACTCACAGGAGAGATTCAAATCATAGAAAGGGAGAGCGACAGTCCTCTTTTACTTAAGTCGGCATTGTGCCTTTTGTATTAAATTCGGATGCAATTTCTGTGTTTCATCGACAATAAGAAGGTGCAAGGTATACAGTAAACCTAAAGTGAAGCATCGGAATCTAAAACAGGACTCACAGGAGAGGTTCAAATCATAGAAAACGAGAGTGTAAGTCCTCTCGTACTTAAGTCGGCATTGTGCCTTTTGTATTAAATTCGGATGCAATTTCTGTGTTTCATCGTCAATAAGAAGGTTCAAGATAAACAGTAAAAATGAAGTGAAGCATCGGAATCTCACAGGAGAGGTTCAAATCATAGAAAACGAGAGTGTCAGTCCTCTTGTACTTCAGTCGTCACTTTGCCTTTTGTATTAAATTCGGATGCAATTTCTGTGTTTCATCGTCAATAAGAAGGTCCAAGGCATACAGTAAGCCTGAAGTGAAGCATCGGAATCTAAACCTGGACTCACAGGAGGGTTTCAAATCATAGATAGTTAGAGTGTCAGTCCTCTTATACTTAAGTCGACATTGTGTCGTTTGAATTTAATTCCGATGCAGTTTCTGTGTTTCATCGTCAATAAGAAGGTGCAAGGTATACAGTAAACCTGAAGTGAAGCATCGAAATCTAAAACTGGACTCACAGGAGAGGTTCAAATCATAGAAAGAGAGAGTGTCAGTCCTCTTTTACTTAAGTCGGCATTGTGCCCTTTGTATTAAATTCGGATGCCATTTCTGTATTTCATCGTCAGTAAGAAAGTGCAAGGTATACAGTAAACCTGAAGTGAAGCATCGGAATCTAAAACTGGACTCACAGGAAAGGTTCAAATCATAGAAAGGGAGAGTGTCAGTCCTCTTGTACTTAAGTCGGCATTGAGCTTTTGAAATTAATTCCGATGTAATATCTGTGTTTCATCGTCAATTAGACGGTGCAAGGTATACAGTAAACCTGAAGTGAAGCATTGGAAACTAAAACTGGACTCACAGGAGAGGTTCAAATCATTTAAAGTTAGAGTGTCAGTCCTCTTGTACTTAAGTAGGCATTGTGCCTTTTGAATTTAATTCCGATGCAATTTTTGTGTTTCATTGTCAATAAGACGGTGCAAGGTAATTAGTAAACCTGAAGTGAAGCATCGGAATCAAAACTCGAATCACAGGAGAGGTTCAAATCATAGAAAGTTTGAGTGTCAGTCCTCTTGTACTTAAGTCGGCATTGTGCCTTTTGTATTAAATTCCGATGCAATTCCTGTGTTTCATCGTCAATAAGGAGGTGCACGTTATACAGTAAACCTGAAGTGAAGCTTCGGAATCTAAACATAGACTCACAGGAGAGGTTAAAATCATAGAAAGAGAGAGTGACAGTCCTCTTTTACTTAAGTCGGCATAGTGCCTTTTGTATTAATTTCGGATGCAATTACTGTGTTTCATCGTTAATAAGAAGGACCAAGGGATACAATAAACCTGAAGTGAAGCATCAGAATCTAAAACTGGACTCACAGGAGAGGTTCAAATCATAGAAAGGGAGAGTGTCAGAATTCTTGTACTTAAGTCGGCATTGTGCCTTTTGTATTAAATTCTGATATAATTTCTGTGTTTCATCGTCAATAAGAAGGTCCAAGGGATACAGTAATCCTGAAGTGAAGCATTGGAATCTAAAACTTGACTCACAGGAGAGGTTCAAATCATAGAAAGAGTGAGTGACAGTCCTCTTTTACTTAAGTCGGCATTTTGCCTTTTGTATTAAATTCGGATGCAATTTCTGTGTTACATCGTCAATAAGAAGGACCAAGGGATACAGTAAACCTGAAGTGAAGCATCGGAATCTAATACTGGTCTCACAGAAGAGGTTCAAATCATAGAAAGGGAGAATGTTAGAATTCTTGTACTTAAGTCGGCATTGTGCCTTTTGTATTAAATTCAGATATAATTTCTGTGTTTCATCGTCAATAAGAAGGTCCAAGGTATACAGTAAACCTGAAGTGAAGCATTGGAATCTAAAACTTGACTCACAGGAGAGGTTGAAATCATAGAAAGAGAGAGTGACAGTCCTCTTTTACTTAGGTCGGCATTTTGCCTTTTGTATTAAATTCGGGTGCAATTTCTGTGTTTCATCGTCAATAAGAAGGTGCAAGGGATACTGTAAAACTGAAGTGAAGCATCGGAATCTAAAACTGGACTCACAGGAGAGGTTCAAATCATAGAAAGGGAGGGTGACAGTCCTCTTTTACATAAGTTGGCATTGTGCATTTGGTATTAAATTCGAATGCAATTTCTGTGTTTCATCATCAATAAGAAGGTGCAAGGTATACAGTAAACCTGAAGTGAAGCATCGGAATCTAAAACTGGACTTACAGGAGTGGTTCAAATCATAGAAAACAAGACTGTCAGTCCTCTTGTACATAAGTCGGCATTGTGCCCTTTGTATAAAATTCGGATACAATCTCTGTGTTTCATCATCAATAAGAAGGTGCAAGGTATACAGTAATCGTGAAGTGAAGCATCGGAAACTAAAACTGGACTCACAGGAGAGGTTCAAATCATAGAAAGAGAGAGTGACAGTCCTCTTTTACTTATTCGGCATTGTGCCTTTTGTATTATACTCGGATGCAATTTCTGTGTTTCATCGTCAATAAGAAGGTCCAAGGGATACAGTAAACCTGAAGTGAAGCATCGGAATTTAAACTGGACTCACAGGAGAGGTTCAAATCATAGAAAGTTAGAGTGACAGTCCTCTTGTACTTAAGTCGGCATTGTGCCTTTTGTATTAAATTCCAATGCAACTCCTGTGTTTCATCGTCAATAAGAAGCTGCAAGTTATACAGTAAAACTGAAGTGAAGCATCGGAATCTAAAACTGGACCTACAGGAGAGGTTCAAATCATAAAAGGGAGAGTGTCAGTCTTCTTGTACATAAGTCGACATTGTGCCCTTTGTATAAAATTCGGATGCAATCTCTGTGTTTCATCGTCACTAAGAAGGTGCAAGGTATACAGTGATCCTGAAGTGAAGCATCGGAATCTAAAACTGGACTCACAGGAGAGGTTCAAATCATAGAAGGTGCGAGTTTCAATCCTCTTGTACTTAAGTCGGCATTGTGCCTTTTGTATTAAATTCGGATGCAATTTCTGTGTTTCACCTTCAATAAGAAGGTCCAAGGGATACAGTAAACCTGAAGTGAAGCATTGGAATCTAAAACTGGACTCACAGGAGAGGTTCAAATCATAGAAAGAGAGAGAGACAGTCCCCTTTTACTTAAGTCGGAATTGTGCCTTTTGTATTAAATTCGGATGCAATTTCTGTGTTTCATCGTCAATAAGAAGGTGCAAGGTATACAGTAAACCTGAAGTCAAGCATCGGAATCTAAAACTGGAATCACAGGAAAGGTTCAAATCATAGAAATGGAGAGCGTCAGTCCTCTTGTACTTAAGTCAGCATTGTGCCTTTTGTATTAAACTCGGATGCAATTTCTATGTTTCATCGTCAATAAGAAGGTGCAAGGTATACAGTAAACCTGAAGTGAAGCATCGGAATCTAAAACTGGACTCACAGGAGAGGTTCAAATCATAGAAAACGAGAGTGTCAGTCCTCTTGTCTTAAGTCGGCATTGTGCCTTTTGTATTAAATTCGGATGCAATTTCTGTGTTTCATCGTCAATAAGAAGGTCCATGGTATACAGTAAACCTGAAGTGAAGCATCGGAATCTATAACTGGACTCACAGGAGATGTTCAAATTATAGAAAGAGAGAGAGAGACAGTCCTCTTTTACTTAAGTCGGCATTGTGCTCCTTGTATTAAATTCGGATGCAATTTCTGTGTTTCATTGTCAATAAGAAGGTCCAAAGGATACAGTAAACCTGAAGTGAAGCATTGCAATCTAAAACTGGACTCACAGGAGAGGTTCAAATCATTTAAAGTTAGAGTGTCAGTCATCTTGTACTTAAGTCGGCATTGTGCCATTTGTATTTAATTCCGATGCAATTTTTGTATTTCATCGTCAATAAGACGGTGCAAGGTATACAGTAAACCTGAAGTGAAGCATCGGAATCTAAAACTGGAATCACAGGAGAGGTTCAAATCGTAGAAAGTTAGAGTGTCAGTCCTCTTGCACTTAAGTCGGCATTGTGCCTTTTGTAATAAACTCCGATGCATTTCCTGTGTTTCATCGTCAATAAGAAGGTGCAAGGTATACAGTAAACCTAAAGTGGAGCATCGGAATCTAAACATGGACTCACAGGAGTGGTTCAAATCATAGAAAGAGAGAATGACAATCCTCTTTTACTTAAGCCGGCATTGTGCCTTTTGTATTAAATTCCGATAAAATATCTGTGGTTTATCGTCAATAAGAAGGTACAAGGGATACAGTAAACCTGAAGTGAAGCATCGGATCCTAAAACTGGACTCACGGGATAGGTTCAAATCATAGAATGGTAGAGTGTCAGTCCTCTTGTACTTAAGTCGGCATTGTGCACTTTGTATTAAATTCGGATGCAATTTCTGTGTTTCATCGTCAATAAGAAGGTGCAAGGTACACAGAAAACCTGAAGTGAAGCATCGGAATCAAAAACTGGACTCACTACAGAGGTTCAAATTGTAGAGAGTTAGAGTGTCAGTCCTCTTGTACTTAAGTCGGCATTGTGACTTTTGTATTAAATTCGGATGCAATTTCTGTGTTTCATCGTCAATAAGAAGGTCCAAGGCATACAGTAAACCTGAAGTGAAGCATCGGAATCTAAAACTGACTCACAGGAGAGGTTCAAATCGTAGAAAGGGCGAATGTCAGTCCTCTTGTACTTAAGTCGGCATTTTGCCTTTTGTATTAAATCCGGATGCAATTTCTGTGTTTCATCGTCAATAAGAAGGTGCAAGGTATACAGTAAACCTGAAGTGAAGCATTGGAATCTAAAACTGGACTCACAGGACAGCTTCAAAACATTGAAAACGAGACTGTCAGTCCTCTTGTACGTAAGTCGGCATTGTGCCTTTTGTATTAAATTCCGATGCAATTTCTGTGTTTCATTGTCAATAAGGAGGTGCAAGGTCTACAGTAAACCAGAAGTGAAGCATCGGAATCTAAAACTGGTCTCACAGGGGGGTTCAAATTGTAGAGAGTTAGAGTGTCAGTTCTCTTGTACTTTGTCGGCATTGTGCCTTTTGAATTTAATTCCGATGCAATTTCTGTGTTTCATCGTCAATAAGAAGGTGCAAGGTATACAGTAAACCTGAAGTGAAGCATCGGAACCTAAAACTGGAATCACAGGAGAGGTTCAAATCGTAGAAAGTTAGAGTGTCAGTCCTCTTGCACTTAAGTCGGCATTGTGCCTTTTGTAATAAATTCCAATGCATTTTCTGTGTTTCATCGTCAATAAGAAGGCGCATGGTATACAGTAAACCTGAAGTGAAGCACCGGAATCTAAAACTGGACTCACAGGAGAGGTGCAAATCATAGAAAGAGAGAGTGACAGTCCTATTTTACTTAAGTCGGCATTGTGCCTTTTGTGTTAAATTCCGATGCAATTTCTCTGTTTCATCGTCAATAAGAAGGTGCAAGGTATACAGTAAACCTGAAGTGAAGCATCGGAATCTAAAACTGGACTCACAGGAGAGGTTCAAATCATAGAAAGGGAGAGTGTCAGTCCTCTTTTACTTAAGTCGGCATTGTGCCTTTTGTATTAAATTCGGATGCAATTTCTGTGTTTCATCGACAATAAGAAGGTGCAAGGTATACAGTAAACCTAAAGTGAAGCATCGGAATCTAAAACAGGACTCACAGGAGAGGTTCAAATCATAGAAAACGAGAGTGTAAGTCCTCTTGTACTTAAGTCGGCATTGTGATTTTTGTATTAAATTCGGATGCAATTTCTGTGTTTCATCGTCAATAAGAAGGTCCAAGGGATACAGTAAAAATGAAGTGAAGCATCGGAATATAAAACTGGACTCACAGGAGAGGTTCAAATCATAGAAAGTGAGAGTGTCAGTCCTCTTGTACTTAAGTCGGCATTATGCCTTTTGTATTAAATTCGGATGCAATTTCTGTGTTTCATTGTCAATAAGAAGGTTCAAGATATACAGTAAAAATGAAGTGAAGCATCGGAATCTCACAGGAGAGGTTCAAATCATAGAAAACGAGAGTGTCAGTCCTCTTGTACTTCAGTCGGCACTTTGCCTTTTGTATTAAATTCGGATGCAATTTCTGTGTTTCATCGTCAATAAGAAGGTCCAAGGGATACAGTAAGCCTGAAGTGAAGCATCGGAATCTAAACCTGGACTCACAGGAGGGTTTCAAATCATAGATAGTTAGAGTGTCAGTCCTCTTATACTTAAGTCAACATTGTGTCGTTTGAATTTAATTCCGATGCAGTTTCTGTGTTTCATCGTCAATAAGAAGGTGCAAGGTATACAGTAAACCTGAAGTGAAGCATTGGAAACTAAAACTGGACTCACAGGAGAGGTTCAAATCATTTAAAGTTAGAGTGTCAGTCCTCTTGTACTTAAGTAGGCATTGTGCCTTTTGAATTTAATTCCGATGCAATTTTTGTGATTCATTGTCAATAAGACGGTGCAAGGTAATTAGTAAACCTGAAGTGAAGCATCGGAATCTAAAACTGGAATCACAGGAGAGGTTCAAATCATAGAAAGTTAGAGTGTCAGTCCTCTTGTACTTAAGTCGGCATTGTGCCTTTTGTATTAAATTCCGATGCAATTCCTGTGTTTCATCGTCAATAAGGAGGTGCACGTTATACAGTAAACCTGAAGTGAAGCTTCGGAATCTAAACATAGACTCACAGGAGAGGTTAAAATCATAGAAAGAGAGAGTGACAGTCCTCTTTTACTTAAGTCGGCATAGTGCCTTTTGTATTAATTTCGGATGCAATTACTGTGTTTCATCGTTAATAAGAAGGACCAAGGGATACAATAAACCTGAAGTGAAGCATCAGAATCTAAAACTGGACTCACAGGAGAGGTTCAAATCATAGAAAGGGAGAATGTCAGAATTCTTGTACTTAAGTCGGCATTGTGCCTTTTGTATTAAGTTCAGATATAATTTCTGTGTTTCATCGTCAATAAGAAGGTCCAAGGGATACAGTAAACCTGAAGTGAAGCATTGGAATCTAAAACTTGACTCACAGGAGAGGTTCAAATCATAGAAAGAGAGAGTGACAGTCCTCTTTTACTTAAGTCGGCATTTTGCCTTTTGTATTAAATTCGGATGCAATTTCTGTGTTTCATCGTCAATAAGAAGGTGCAAGGGATACTGTAAAACTGAAGTGAAGCATCGGAATCTAAAACTGGACTTACAGGAGAGGTTCAAATCATAGAAAGGGAGAGTGACAGTCGCCTTTTACATAAGTCGGCTTTGTGCCTTTGGTATTACATTCGAATGCAATTTCTGTGTTTCATCATCAATAAGAAGGTGCAAGGTATACAGTAAACCTGAAGTGAAGCATCGGAATCTAAAACTGGACTTACAGGAGAGGTTCAACTCATAGAAAGACAGAGTGACAGTCCTCTTTTACTTAAGTCGGCATTCTGCCTTTTGTATTAAATTCGGATGCAATTTCTGTGTTTCATCGTCAATAAGAAGGTCCAAGGTATACAGTAAACCCGAAGTGAAGCATCGGAATCTAAAACTGGACTCGCAGGAGAGGTTCAAATCTTAAAAAGGGAGAGTGTAAGTCCTCATGTACTTAAGTCAGCATTGTGCCTTTATATTAAATTCGGATGCAATTTCTGTGTTTCATCGTCTATAAGAAGGTGCAGGGTATACAGTAAAACTGAAGTGAAGCATCGGAATCTAAAACTGGACTCACAGGAGAGGTTCAAACCATAGATAGTTAGTGTATGTCCTCTTATACTTGTCGGTATTGTGTCGTTTGAATTTAATTCCGATGCAATTTCTGTGTTTCATCGTCAATAAGAAGGCGCATGGTATACAGTAAACCTGAAGTGAAGCACCGCAATCTAAAAGTGGACTCACAGGAGAGGTGCAAATCATAGAAAGAGAGAGTGACAGTCCTCTTTTACTTAAGTCGGCGTTGTGCCTTTTGTATTAAATTGGGCTGCAATTTCTGTGTTTCATTGTCAATAAGAAAGTTCGATGGATACAGTAAAGCTGAGGTGAAGCATCGTAATCTAAAACAGGACTCACAGGAGAGGTTCAAATCATAGAAAGAGAGAGTGACAGTCCTCTTTTACTTAAGTCGGCATTGTGCCTTTTGTGTTAAATTCCGATGCAATTTCTCTGTTTCATCGTCAATAAGAAGGTGCAAGGTGTACAGTAAACCTGAAGTGAAGCATCGGAATCTAAAACTGGACTCACAGGAGAGGTTCAAATCATAGAAAGGGAGAGTGTCAGTCCTCATGTACTTAAGTCGGGATTGTGCCATTTGTATTAAATTCGGATGCAATTTCTGTGTTTCATCGTCAATAAGAAGGCCCAAGGGATACAGTAAAAATGATGTGAAGCATCGGAATCTAAAACTGGACACACAGGAGAGGTTCAAATCATAGAAAGGGAGAGTGTCAGTCCTCTTGTACTTAAGTCGGCATTATGCCTTTTGTATTAAATTCGGATGCAATTTCTGTGTTTCATCGTCAATAAGAAGGTTCAAGATATACAGTAAAAATGAAGTGAAGCATCGGAATCTCACAGGAGAGGTTCAAATCATAGAAAACGAGAGTGTCAGTCCTCTTGTACTTCAGTCGGCACTTTGCCTTTTGTATTAAATTCGGATGCAATTTCTGTGTTTCATCGTCAATAAGAAGGTCCAAGGGATACAGTAAGCCTGAAGTGAAGCATCGGAATCTAAACCTGGACTCACAGGAGAGGTTCAAATCATAGAAAGAGAGAGTGTCAGTCCTCTTGTACTTAAGTAGGCATTGTGCCTTTTGAATTTAATTCCGATGCAATTTTTGTGATTCATTGTCAATAAGACGGTGCAAGGTAATTAGTAAACCTGAAGTGAAGCATCGGAATCTAAAACTGGAATCACAGGAGAGGTTCAAATCATAGAAAGTTAGAGTGTCAGTCCTCTTGTACTTAAGTCGGCATTGTGCTTTTTGTATTAAATTCCGATGCAATTCCTGTGTATCATCGTCAATAAGGAGGTGCACGTTATGGAGTAAACCTGAAGTGAAGCTTCGGAATCTAAACATAGACTCACAGGAGAGGTTAAAATCATAGAAAGAGAGAGTGACAGTCCTCTTTTACTTAAGTCGGCATAGTGCCTTTTGTATTAATTTCGGATGCAATTACTGTGTTTCATCGTTAATAAGAAGGACCAAGGGATACAATAAACCTGAAGTGAAGCATCAGAATCTAAAACTGGACTCACAGGAGAGGTTCAAATCATAGAAAGGGAGAATGTCAGAATTCTTGCACTTAAGTCGGCATTGTGCCTTTTATATTAAATTCAGATATAATTTCTGTGTTTCATCGTCAATAAGAAGGTCCAAGGGATACAGTAAACCTGAAGTGAAGCATTGGAATGTAAAACTTGACTCACAGGAGAGGTTCAAATCATAGAAAGAGAGAGTGACAGTCCTCTTTTACTTAAGTCGGCATTGTGCCTTTTGTATTAAATTCGGATGAAATTTCTGTGTTTCATCGTCAATAAGAAGGTGCAAGGGATACTGTAAAACTGAAGTGAAGCATCGGAATCTAAAACTGGACTTACAGGAGAGGTTCAAATCATAGAAAGGGAGAGTGACAGTCGCCTTTTACATAAGTCGGCTTTGTGCCTTTGGTATTACATTCGAATGCAATTTCTGTGTTTCATCATCAATAAGAAGGTGCAAGGTATACAGTAAACCTGAAGTGAAGCATCGGAATCTAAAACTGGACTTACAGGAGAGGTTCAAATCATAGAAAGACAGAGTGACAGTCCTCTTTTACTTAAGTCGGCATTGTGCCTTTTGTATTAAATTCGGATGCAATTTCTGTGTTTCATCGTCAATAAGAAGGTCCAAGGTATACAGTAAACCCGAAGTGAAGCATCGGAATCTAAAACTGGACTCGCAGGAGAGGTTCAAATCTTAAAAAGGGAGAGTGTCAGTCCTCATGTACTTAAGTCGGCATTGTGCCTTTGTATTAAATTCGGATGCAATTTCTGTGTTTCATCGTCTTTAAGAAGGTGCAGGGTATACAGTAAACCTGAAGTGAAGCATCGCAATCTAAAACTAGACTCACAGGAGAGGTTCAAATCATAGAAAACGAGAGTGTCAGTCCTCTTGTACTTAAGCCGGCATTGTGGTTTTTGTATTATACTCGGATGCAATTTCTGTGTTTCATCGTCAATAAGAAGGTCCAAGGGATACAGTAAACCTGAAGTGAAGCATCGGAATTTAATCTGGACTCACAGGAGAGGTTCAAATCATAGAAAGAGAGAGTGACAGTCCTATTTTACTTAAGTCGGCATTGTGCCTTTTGTGTTAAATTCCGATGCAATTTCTCTGTTTCATCGTCAATAAGAAGGTGCAAGGTATACAGTAAACCTGAAGTGAAGCATCGGAATCTAAAACTGGACTCACAGGAGAGGTTCAAATCATAGAAAGGGAGAGTGTCAGTCCTCTTTTACTTAAGTCGGCATTGTGCCTTTTGTATTAAATTCGGATGCAATTTCTGTGTTTCATCGACAATAAGAAGGTGCAAGGTATACAGTAAACCTAAAGTGAAGCATCGGAATCTAAAACAGGACTCACAGGAGAGGTTCAAATCATAGAAAACGAGAGTGTAAGTCCTCTTGTACTTAAGTCGGCATTGTGATTTTTGTATTAAATTCGGATGCAATTTCTGTGTTTCATCGTCAATAAGAAGGTCCAAGGGATACAGTAAAAATGAAGTGAAGCATCGGAATATAAAACTGGACTCACAGGAGAGGTTCAAATCATAGAAAGTGAGAGTGTCAGTCCTCTTGTACTTAAGTCGGCATTATGCCTTTTGTATTAAATTCGGATGCAATTTCTGTGTTTCATTGTCAATAAGAAGGTTCAAGATATACAGTAAAAATGAAGTGAAGCATCGGAATCTCACAGGAGAGGTTCAAATCATAGAAAACGAGAGTGTCAGTCCTCTTGTACTTCAGTCGGCACTTTGCCTTTTGTATTAAATTCGGATGCAATTTCTGTGTTTCATCGTCAATAAGAAGGTCCAAGGGATACAGTAAGCCTGAAGTGAAGCATCGGAATCTAAACCTGGACTCACAGGAGGGTTTCAAATCATAGATAGTTAGAGTGTCAGTCCTCTTATACTTAAGTCAACATTGTGTCGTTTGAATTTAATTCCGATGCAGTTTCTGTGTTTCATCGTCAATAAGAAGGTGCAAGGTATACAGTAAACCTGAAGTGAAGCATTGGAAACTAAAACTGGACTCACAGGAGAGGTTCAAATCATTTAAAGTTAGAGTGTCAGTCCTCTTGTACTTAAGTAGGCATTGTGCCTTTTGAATTTAATTCCGATGCAATTTTTGTGATTCATTGTCAATAAGACGGTGCAAGGTAATTAGTAAACCTGAAGTGAAGCATCGGAATCTAAAACTGGAATCACAGGAGAGGTTCAAATCATAGAAAGTTAGAGTGTCAGTCCTCTTGTACTTAAGTCGGCATTGTGCCTTTTGTATTAAATTCCGATGCAATTCCTGTGTTTCATCGTCAATAAGGAGGTGCACGTTATACAGTAAACCTGAAGTGAAGCTTCGGAATCTAAACATAGACTCACAGGAGAGGTTAAAATCATAGAAAGAGAGAGTGACAGTCCTCTTTTACTTAAGTCGGCATAGTGCCTTTTGTATTAATTTCGGATGCAATTACTGTGTTTCATCGTTAATAAGAAGGACCAAGGGATACAATAAACCTGAAGTGAAGCATCAGAATCTAAAACTGGACTCACAGGAGAGGTTCAAATCATAGAAAGGGAGAATGTCAGAATTCTTGTACTTAAGTCGGCATTGTGCCTTTTGTATTAAGTTCAGATATAATTTCTGTGTTTCATCGTCAATAAGAAGGTCCAAGGGATACAGTAAACCTGAAGTGAAGCATTGGAATCTAAAACTTGACTCACAGGAGAGGTTCAAATCATAGAAAGAGAGAGTGACAGTCCTCTTTTACTTAAGTCGGCATTTTGCCTTTTGTATTAAATTCGGATGCAATTTCTGTGTTTCATCGTCAATAAGAAGGTGCAAGGGATACTGTAAAACTGAAGTGAAGCATCGGAATCTAAAACTGGACTTACAGGAGAGGTTCAAATCATAGAAAGGGAGAGTGACAGTCGCCTTTTACATAAGTCGGCTTTGTGCCTTTGGTATTACATTCGAATGCAATTTCTGTGTTTCATCATCAATAAGAAGGTGCAAGGTATACAGTAAACCTGAAGTGAAGCATCGGAATCTAAAACTGGACTTACAGGAGAGGTTCAACTCATAGAAAGACAGAGTGACAGTCCTCTTTTACTTAAGTCGGCATTCTGCCTTTTGTATTAAATTCGGATGCAATTTCTGTGTTTCATCGTCAATAAGAAGGTCCAAGGTATACAGTAAACCCGAAGTGAAGCATCGGAATCTAAAACTGGACTCGCAGGAGAGGTTCAAATCTTAAAAAGGGAGAGTGTAAGTCCTCATGTACTTAAGTCAGCATTGTGCCTTTATATTAAATTCGGATGCAATTTCTGTGTTTCATCGTCTATAAGAAGGTGCAGGGTATACAGTAAAACTGAAGTGAAGCATCGGAATCTAAAACTGGACTCACAGGAGAGGTTCAAACCATAGATAGTTAGTGTATGTCCTCTTATACTTGTCGGTATTGTGTCGTTTGAATTTAATTCCGATGCAATTTCTGTGTTTCATCGTCAATAAGAAGGCGCATGGTATACAGTAAACCTGAAGTGAAGCACCGCAATCTAAAAGTGGACTCACAGGAGAGGTGCAAATCATAGAAAGAGAGAGTGACAGTCCTCTTTTACTTAAGTCGGCGTTGTGCCTTTTGTATTAAATTGGGCTGCAATTTCTGTGTTTCATTGTCAATAAGAAAGTTCGATGGATACAGTAAAGCTGAGGTGAAGCATCGTAATCTAAAACAGGACTCACAGGAGAGGTTCAAATCATAGAAAGAGAGAGTGACAGTCCTCTTTTACTTAAGTCGGCATTGTGCCTTTTGTGTTAAATTCCGATGCAATTTCTCTGTTTCATCGTCAATAAGAAGGTGCAAGGTGTACAGTAAACCTGAAGTGAAGCATCGGAATCTAAAACTGGACTCACAGGAGAGGTTCAAATCATAGAAAGGGAGAGTGTCAGTCCTCATGTACTTAAGTCGGGATTGTGCCATTTGTATTAAATTCGGATGCAATTTCTGTGTTTCATCGTCAATAAGAAGGCCCAAGGGATACAGTAAAAATGATGTGAAGCATCGGAATCTAAAACTGGACACACAGGAGAGGTTCAAATCATAGAAAGGGAGAGTGTCAGTCCTCTTGTACTTAAGTCGGCATTATGCCTTTTGTATTAAATTCGGATGCAATTTCTGTGTTTCATCGTCAATAAGAAGGTTCAAGATATACAGTAAAAATGAAGTGAAGCATCGGAATCTCACAGGAGAGGTTCAAATCATAGAAAACGAGAGTGTCAGTCCTCTTGTACTTCAGTCGGCACTTTGCCTTTTGTATTAAATTCGGATGCAATTTCTGTGTTTCATCGTCAATAAGAAGGTCCAAGGGATACAGTAAGCCTGAAGTGAAGCATCGGAATCTAAACCTGGACTCACAGGAGAGGTTCAAATCATAGAAAGAGAGAGTGTCAGTCCTCTTGTACTTAAGTAGGCATTGTGCCTTTTGAATTTAATTCCGATGCAATTTTTGTGATTCATTGTCAATAAGACGGTGCAAGGTAATTAGTAAACCTGAAGTGAAGCATCGGAATCTAAAACTGGAATCACAGGAGAGGTTCAAATCATAGAAAGTTAGAGTGTCAGTCCTCTTGTACTTAAGTCGGCATTGTGCTTTTTGTATTAAATTCCGATGCAATTCCTGTGTATCATCGTCAATAAGGAGGTGCACGTTATGGAGTAAACCTGAAGTGAAGCTTCGGAATCTAAACATAGACTCACAGGAGAGGTTAAAATCATAGAAAGAGAGAGTGACAGTCCTCTTTTACTTAAGTCGGCATAGTGCCTTTTGTATTAATTTCGGATGCAATTACTGTGTTTCATCGTTAATAAGAAGGACCAAGGGATACAATAAACCTGAAGTGAAGCATCAGAATCTAAAACTGGACTCACAGGAGAGGTTCAAATCATAGAAAGGGAGAATGTCAGAATTCTTGCACTTAAGTCGGCATTGTGCCTTTTATATTAAATTCAGATATAATTTCTGTGTTTCATCGTCAATAAGAAGGTCCAAGGGATACAGTAAACCTGAAGTGAAGCATTGGAATGTAAAACTTGACTCACAGGAGAGGTTCAAATCATAGAAAGAGAGAGTGACAGTCCTCTTTTACTTAAGTCGGCATTGTGCCTTTTGTATTAAATTCGGATGAAATTTCTGTGTTTCATCGTCAATAAGAAGGTGCAAGGGATACTGTAAAACTGAAGTGAAGCATCGGAATCTAAAACTGGACTTACAGGAGAGGTTCAAATCATAGAAAGGGAGAGTGACAGTCGCCTTTTACATAAGTCGGCTTTGTGCCTTTGGTATTACATTCGAATGCAATTTCTGTGTTTCATCATCAATAAGAAGGTGCAAGGTATACAGTAAACCTGAAGTGAAGCATCGGAATCTAAAACTGGACTTACAGGAGAGGTTCAAATCATAGAAAGACAGAGTGACAGTCCTCTTTTACTTAAGTCGGCATTGTGCCTTTTGTATTAAATTCGGATGCAATTTCTGTGTTTCATCGTCAATAAGAAGGTCCAAGGTATACAGTAAACCCGAAGTGAAGCATCGGAATCTAAAACTGGACTCGCAGGAGAGGTTCAAATCTTAAAAAGGGAGAGTGTCAGTCCTCATGTACTTAAGTCGGCATTGTGCCTTTGTATTAAATTCGGATGCAATTTCTGTGTTTCATCGTCTTTAAGAAGGTGCAGGGTATACAGTAAACCTGAAGTGAAGCATCGCAATCTAAAACTAGACTCACAGGAGAGGTTCAAATCATAGAAAACGAGAGTGTCAGTCCTCTTGTACTTAAGCCGGCATTGTGGTTTTTGTATTATACTCGGATGCAATTTCTGTGTTTCATCGTCAATAAGAAGGTCCAAGGGATACAGTAAACCTGAAGTGAAGCATCGGAATTTAATCTGGACTCACAGGAGAGGTTCAAATCATAGAAAGTTAGAGTGACAGTCCTCTGGTACTTAAGTCGGCATTGTGCCTTTTGTATTAAATTCCAATGCAATTCCTGTGTCTCATCGTCAATCAGAAGGTGCAAGTTATACAGTAAACCTGAAGGAAGCATCGGAATCTAAAACTGGACTCACAGGAGAGGTTCAAATCATAGAAAGGGAGAGTGACAGTCCTCTTTTACTTAAGTCGGCATTGTGCCTTTTGTATTAAATTCCGATAAGATTTCTGTGTTTCATCGTCAATAAGAAGGTCCAAGGGATACAGTAAACCTGAAGTGAAGCATCGGAATCTAAAACTGGACTCACAGGAGAGGTTCAAATCATAGAAAGGGAGAATGTCAGAATTCTTGTACTTAAGTCGGCATTGTGCCTTTTGTATTAAATTCAGATATAATTTCTGTGTTCCATCGTCAATAAGAAGGTCCAAGGGATACAGTAAACCTGAAGTGAAGCATTGGAAACTAAAACTTGACTCACAGGAGAGGTTCAAATCATAGAAAGACAGAGTGACAGTCCTCTTTTACTTAAGTCGGCATTGTGCCTTTTGTATTAAATTCGGATGCAATTTCTGTGTTTCATCGTCAATAAGAAGGTCCAAGGTATACAGTAAACCCGAAGTGAAGCATCGGAATCTAAAACTGGACTCGCAGGAGAGGTTCAAATCTTAAAAAGGGAGAGTGTCAGTCCTCATGTACTTAAGTCGGCATTGTGCCTTTATATTAAATTCGGATGCAATTTCTGTGTTTCATCGTCAATAAGAAGGTGCAAGGTATACAGTAAACCTAAAGTGGAGCATCGGAATCTAATCATGGACTCACAGGAGTGGTTCAAATCATAGAAAGAGAGAGTGTCAGTCCTCTTGTACTTAAGTCGGCATTGTGACTTTTGTATTAAATTCGGATGCAATTTCTGTGATTCATCGTCAATAAGAAGGTCCAAGGCATACAGTAAACCTGAAGTGAAGCACCGGAATCTAAAACTGGACTCACAGGAGAGGTTCAAATCGTAGAAAGGGCGATTGTCAGTCCTCTTGCACTTAAGTCGGCATTTTGCCTTTTGTATTAAATCCGGATGCCATTTCTGTGTTTCCTCGTCAATAAGAAGGTGCAAGGTATACAGTAAACCTGAAGTGAAGCATCGGAATCTAAAACTGGACTCACAGGAGAGGTTCAATTCATAGATAGTTAGAGTGTCAGTCCTCTTATACTTGTCGGTATTGTGTCGATTGAATTTAATTCCGATGCAATTTCTGTGTTTCATCGTCAATAAGAAGGCGCATGGTATACAGTAAACCTGAAGTGAAGCACCGGAATCTAAAACTGGACTCACAGGAGAGGTGCAAATCATAGAAAGAGAGAGTGACAGTCCTCTTTTACTTAAGTCGGCGTTGTGCTTTTGTATTAAATTGGGCTGCAATTTCAGTGTTTCATTGTCAATAAGAAGGTTCGAGGGATACAGTAAAGCTGAGGTGAAGCATCGTAATCTAAAACTGGACTCACAGGAGAGGTTCAAATCATAGAAAGAGAGAGTGACAGTCCTCTTTTACTTAAGTCGGCATTGTGCCTTTTGTGTTAAATTCCGATGCAATTTCTGTGTTTCATCGTCAATAAGAAGGTGCAAGGTATACAGTAAACCTGAAGTGAAGCATCGGAATCTAAAACTGGACTCACAGGTGAGATTCAAATCATAGAAAGGGAGAGTGACAGTCCTCTTTTACTTAAGTCGGCATTGTGCCTTTTGTATTAAATTCGGATGCAATTTCTGTGTTTCATCGACAATAAGAAGGTGCAAGGTATACAGTAAACCTGAAGTGTAGCATCGGAATCTAAAACTGGACTCACAGGAGGGGTTAAAATCATAGAAAACGAGAGTGTCAGTCCTCTTATACATAAGTCGGCATTGTGCCTTTTGTATAAAATTCGGATGCAATTTCTGTGTTTCATCGTCAACAAGACGGTCCAAGGGATACTCTAAACCTGAAGTGAAGCATCGGAGTATAAACCTGGACTCACAGGAGAGATTCAAATCATAGAAAGGGAGAGTGACAGTCCTCTTTTACTTAAGTCGGCATTGTGCCTTTTGTATTAAATTCGGATGCAATTTCTGTGTTTCATCGACAATAAGAAGGTGAGAGGTATACAGTAAACCTAAGGTGAAGCATCGGAATCTAAAACAGGACTCACAGGAGAGGTTCAAATCATAGAAAACGAGAGTGTAAGTCCTCTTGTACTTAAGTCGGCATTGTGCCTTTTGTAATAAATTCCGATGCGATTCCTGTGTTTCATCGTCAATAAGAAGGTGCAAGGTATACAGTAAACCTAAAGTGGAGCATCGGAATCTAATCATGGACTCACAGGAGTGGTTCAAATCATAGAAAGAGAGAGTGTCAGTCCTCTTGTACTTAAGTCGGCATTGTGACTTTTGTATTAAATTCGGAATCAATTTCTGTGATTCATCGTCAATAAGAAGGTCCAAGGCATACAGTAAACCTGAAGTGAAGCACCGGAATCTAAAACTGGACTCACAGGAGAGGTTCAAATCGTAGAAAGGGCGAATGTCAGTCCTCTTGTACTTAAGTCGGCATTTTGCCTTTTGTATTAAATCCGGATGCAATTTCTGTGTTTCATCGTCAATAAGAAGGTGCAAGGTATACAGTAAACCTGAAGTGAAGCATCGGAAACTAAAACTGGACTCACAGGACAGGTTCCAATCATAGAAAACGAGAGCGTCAGTCCTCTTGTACGTAAGTCGGCATTGTGCCTTTTGTATTAAATTCCGATGCAATTTCTGTGTTTCATCGTCAATAAGGAGGTGCAAGGTCTACAGTAAACCAGAAGTGAAGCATCGGAATCTAAAACTGGTCTCACAGGGGGGTTCAAATTGTGGAGAGTTAGAGTGTCAGTCCTCTTGTTCTTTGTCGGCATTGTGCCTTTTGAATTTAATTCCGATGCAATTTCTGTGTTTCATCGTCAATAAGAAAGTGCAAGGTATACAGTAAACCTGAAGTGAAGCATCGGAACCTAAAACTGGACTCACAAGAGAGGTTCAAATTGTAGAGAGTTAGATTGTCAGTCCTCTTGTACTTAAGTCGGCATTGTGCCTTTTGAATTTAATTCCGATGCAATTTCTGTGTTTCATCGTCAATAAGAAGGTGCAAGGTATGCAGTAAACCTAAAGTGGAGCATCGGAATCTAATCATGGACTCACAGGAGTGGTTCAAATCATAGAAAGAGAGAGTGTCAGTCCTCTTGTACTTAAGTCGGCATTGTGACTTTTGTATTAAATTCGGATGCAATTTCTGTGATTCATCGTCAATAAGAAGGTCCAAGGCATACAGTAAACCTGAAGTGAAGCAACGGAATCTAAAACTGGACTCACAGGAGGGGTTCAAATCGTAGAAAGGGCGAATGTCAGTCCTCTTGTACTTAAGACGGCATTTTGGCTTTTGTATTAAATCCGGATGCCATTTCTGTGTTTCATCGTCAATAAGAAGGTGCAAGGTATACAGTAAACCTGAAGTGAAGCATCGGAATCTAAAACTGGACTCACAGGACAGGTTCCAATCATAGAAAACGAGAGTGTCAGTCCTCTTGTACGTAAGTCGGCATTGTGCCTTTTGTATTAAATTCCGATGCAATTTCTGTGTTTCATCGTCAATAAGGAGGTGCAAGGTCTACAGTAAACCAGAAGTGAAGCATCGGAATCTAAAACTGGTCTCACAGGGGGGTTCAAATTGTAGAGAGTTAGAGTGTTAATCCTCTTGTACTTTGTCGGCATTGTGCCTTTTGAATTTAATTCCGATGCAATTTCTGTGTTTCATCGTCAATAAGAAGGTGCAAGGTATACAGTAAACCTGAAGTGAAGCATCGGAACCTAAAACTGGACTCACAAGAGAGGTTCAAATTGTAGAGAGGTAGATTGTCAGTCCTCTTGTACTTAAGTCGGCATTGTGCCTTTTGAATTTAATTCCGATGCAATTTCTGTGTTTCATCGTCAATAAGAAGGTGCAAGGTATACAGTAAACCTGAAGTGAAGCATCGGAATCTAAAACTGGACTCACAGGAGAGGTTCAATTCATAGATAGTTAGAGTGTCAGTCCTCTTATACTTGTCGGTATTGTGTCGATTGAATTTAATTCCGATGCAATTTCTGTGTTTCATCGTCAATAAGAAGGTGCAAGGTATGCAGTAAACCTAAAGTGGAGCATCGGAATCTAATCATGGACTCACAGGAGTGGTTCAAATCATAGAAAGAGAGAGTGTCAGTCCTCTTGTACTTAAGTCGGCATTGTGACTTTTGTATTAAATTCGGATGCAATTTCTGTGATTCATCGTCAATAAGAAGGTCCAAGGCATACAGTAAACCTGAAGTGAAGCAACGGAATCTAAAACTGGACTCACAGGAGAGGTTCAAATCGTAGAAAGGGCGAATGTCAGTCCTCTTGTACTTAAGACGGCATTTTGCCTTTTGTATTAAATCCGGATGCCATTTCTGTGTTTCATCGTCAATAAGAACGTGCAAGGTATACAGTAAACCTGAAGTGAAGCATCGGAATCTAAAACTGGACTCACAGGACAGGTTCCAATCATAGAAAACGAGAGTGTCAGTCCTCTTGTACGTAAGTCGGCATTGTGCCTTTTGTATTAAATTCCGATGCAATTTCTGTGTTTCATCGTCAATAAGGAGGTGCAAGGTCTACAGTAAACCAGAAGTGAAGCATCGGAATCTAAAACTGGTCTCACAGGGGGGTTCAAATTGTAGAGAGTTAGAGTGTCAATCCTCTTGTACTTTGTCGGCATTGTGCCTTTTGAATTTAATTCCGATGCAATTTCTGTGTTTCATCGTCAATAAGAAGGTGCAAGGTATACAGTAAACCTGAAGTGAAGCATCGGAACCTAAAACTGGACTCACAAGAGAGGTTCAAATTGTAGAGAGGTAGATTGTCAGTCCTCTTGTACTTAAGTCGGCATTGTGCCTTTTGAATTTAATTCCGATGCAATTTCTGTGTTTCATCGTCAATAAGAAGGTGCAAGGTATACAGTAAACCTGAAGTGAAGCATCGGAATCTAAAACTGGACTCACAGGAGAGGTTCAATTCATAGATAGTTAGAGTGTCAGTCCTCTTATACTTGTCGGTATTGTGTCGATTGAATTTAATTCCGATGCAATTTCTGTGTTTCATCGTCAATAAGAAGGCGCATGGTATACAGTAAACCTGAAGTGAAGCACCGGAATCTAAAACTGGACTCACAGGAGAGGTGCAAATCATAGAAAGAGAGAGTGACAGTCCTCTTTTACTTAAGTCGGCGTTGTGCTTTTGTATTAAATTGGGCTGCAATTTCTGTGTTTCATTGTCAATAAGAAGGTTCGAGGGATACAGTAAAGCTGAGGTGAAGCATCGTAATCTAAAACTGGACTCACAGGAGAGGTTCAAATCATAGAAAGAGAGAGTGACAGTCCTCTTTTACTTAAGTCGGCATTGTGCCTTTTGTGTTAAATTCCGATGCAATTTCTGTGTTTCATCGTCAATAAGAAGGTGCAAGGAATACAGTAAACCTGAAGTGAAGCATCGGAATCTAAAACTGGACTCACAGGTGAGATTCAAATCATAGAAAGGGAGAGTGACAGTCCTCTTTTACTTAAGTCGGCATTGTGCCTTTTGTATTAAATTCGGATGCAATTTCTGTGTTTCATCGACAATAAGAAGGTGCAAGGTATACAGTAAACCTGAAGTGTAGTATCGGAATCTAAAACTGGACTCACAGGAGGGCTTAAAATCATAGAAAACGAGAGTGTCAGTCCTCTTATACTTAAGTCGGCATTGTGCCTTTTGTATAAAATTCGGATGCAATTTCTGTGTTTCATCGTCAACAAGACGGTCCAAGGGATACTCTAAACCTGAAGTGAAGCATCGGAGTATAAACCTGGACTCACAGGAGAGATTCAAATCATAGAAAGGGAGAGTGACAGTCCTCTTTTACTTAAGACGGCATTGTGCCTTTTGTATTAAATTCGGATGCAATTTCTGTGTTTCATCGACAATAAGAAGGTGCAAGGTATACAGTAAACCTAAAGTGAAGCATCGGAATCTAAAACAGGACTCACAGGAGATTTTCAAATCATAGAAAACGAGAGTGTAAGTCCTCTTGTACTTAAGTCGGCATTGTGCCTTTTGTAATAAATTCCGATGCAATTCCTGTGTTTCATCGTCAATAAGAAAGTGCAAGGTATACAGTAAACCTGAAGTGAAGCATCGGAACCTAAAACTGGACTCACAAGAGAGGTTCAAATTGTAGAGAGTTAGATTGTCAGTCCTCTTGTACTTAAGTCGGCATTGTGCCTTTTGAATTTAATTCCGATGCAATTTCTGTGTTTCATCGTCAATAAGAAGGTGCAAGGTATGCAGTAAACCTAAAGTGGAGCATCGGAATCTAATCATGGACTCACAGGAGTGGTTCAAATCATAGAAAGAGAGAGTGTCAGTCCTCTTGTACTTAAGTCGGCATTGTGACTTTTGTATTAAATTCGGATGCAATTTCTGTGATTCATCGTCAATAAGAAGGTCCAAGGCATACAGTAAACCTGAAGTGAAGCACCGGAATCTAAAACTGGACTCACAGGAGAGGTTCAAATCGTAGAAAGGGCGAATGTCAGTCCTCTTGTACTTAAGACGGCATTTTGCCTTTTGTATTAAATCCGGATGCCATTTCTGTGTTTCATCGTCAATAAGAAGGTGCAAGGTATACAGTAAACCTGAAGTGAAGCATCGGAATCTAAAACTGGACTCACAGGACAGGTTCCAATCATAGAAAACGAGAGTGTCAGTCCTCTTGTACGTAAGTCGGCATTGTGCCTTTTGTATTAAATTCCGATGCAATTTCTGTGTTTCATCGTCAATAAGGAGGTGCAAGGTCTACAGTAAACCAGAAGTGAAGCATCGGAATCTAAAACTGGTCTCACAGGGGGGTTCAAATTGTAGAGAGTTAGAGTGTCAATCCTCTTGTACTTTGTCGGCATTGTGCCTTTTGAATTTAATTCCGATGCAATTTCTGTGTTTCATCGTCAATAAGAAGGTGCAAGGTATACAGTAAACCTGAAGTGAAGCATCGGAACCTAAAACTGGACTCACAAGAGAGGTTCAAATTGTAGAGAGGTAGATTGTCAGTCCTCTTGTACTTAAGTCGGCATTGTGCCTTTTGAATTTAATTCCGATGCAATTTCTGTGTTTCATCGTCAATAAGAAGGTGCAAGGTATACAGTAAACCTGAAGTGAAGCATCGGAATCTAAAACTGGACTCACAGGAGAGGTTCAATTCATAGATAGTTAGAGTGTCAGTCCTCTTATACTTGTCGGTATTGTGTCGATTGAATTTAATTCCGATGCAATTTCTGTGTTTCATCGTCAATAAGAAGGCGCATGGTATACAGTAAACCTGAAGTGAAGCACCGGAATCTAAAACTGGACTCACAGGAGAGGTGCAAATCATAGAAAGAGAGAGTGACAGTCCTCTTTTACTTAAGTCGGCGTTGTGCTTTTGTATTAAATTGGGCTGCAATTTCTGTGTTTCATTGTCAATAAGAAGGTTCGAGGGATACAGTAAAGCTGAGGTGAAGCATCGTAATCTAAAACTGGACTCACAGGAGAGGTTCAAATCATAGAAAGAGAGAGTGACAGTCCTCTCTTACTTAAGTCGGCATTGTGCCTTTTGTGTTAAATTCCGATGCAATTTCTGTGTTTCATCGTCAATAAGAAGGTGCAAGGAATACAGTAAACCTGAAGTGAAGCATCGGAATCTAAAACTGGACTCACAGGTGAGATTCAAATCATAGAATGGGAGAGTGACAGTCCTCTTTTACTTAAGTCGGCATTGTGCCTTTTGTATTAAATTCGGATGCAATTTCTGTGTTTCATCGTCAATAAGAAGGTCCAAGGTATACAGTAAACCCGAAGTGAAGCATCGGAATCTAAAACTGGACTCGCAGGAGAGGTTCAAATCTTAAAAAGGGAGAGTGTCAGTCCTCATGTACTTAAGTCGGCATTGTGCCTTTATATTAAATTCGGATGCAATTTCTGTGTTTCATCGTCAATAAGAAGGTGCAAGGTATACAGTAAACCTAAAGTGGAGCATCGGAATCTAATCATGGACTCACAGGAGTGGTTCAAATCATAGAAAGAGAGAGTGTCAGTCCTCTTGTACTTAAGTCGGCATTGTGACTTTTGTATTAAATTCGGAATCAATTTCTGTGATTCATCGTCAATAAGAAGGACCAAGGCATACAGTAAACCTGAAGTGAAGCACCGGAATCTAAAACTGGACTCACAGGAGAGGTTCAAATCGTAGAAAGGGCGAATGTCAGTCCTCTTGTACTTAAGTCGGCATTTTGCCTTTTGTATTAAATCCGGATGCAATTTCTGTGTTTCATCGTCAATAAGAAGGTGCAAGGTATACAGTAAACCTGAAGTGAAGCATCGGAATCTAAAACTGGACTCACAGGACAGGTTCCAATCATAGAAAACGAGAGCGTCAGTCCTCTTGTACGTAAGTCGGCATTGTGCCTTTTGTATTAAATTCCGATGCAATTTCTGTGTTTCATCGTCAATAAGGAGGTGCAAGGTCTACAGTAAACCAGAAGTGAAGCATCAGAATCTAAAACTGGTCTCACAGGGGGGTTCAAATTGTAGAGAGTTAGAGTGTCAGTCCTCTTGTACTTTGTCGGCATTGTGCCTTTTGAATTTAATTCCGATGCAATTTCTGTGTTTCATCGTCAATAAGAAGGTGCAAGGTATACAGTAAACCTGAGGTGAAGCATCGGAACCTAAAACTGGACTCACAAGAGAGGTTCAAATTGTAGAGAGTTAGATTGTCAGTCCTCTTGTACTTAAGTCGGCATTGTGCCTTTTGAATTTAATTCCGATGCAATTTCTGTGTTTCATCGTCAATAAGAAGGTGCAAGGTATACAGTAAACCTGAAGTGAAGCATCGGAATCTAAAACTGGACTCACAGGAGAGGTTCAATTCATAGAAAGAGAGAGTGACAGTCCTCTTTTACTTAAGTCGGCATTGTGCCTTTTGTGTTAAATTCCGATGCAATTTCTGTGTTTCATCGTCAATAAGAAGGTGCAAGGTATACAGTAAACCTGAAGTGAAGCATCGGAATCTAAAACTGGACTCACAGGTGAGATTCAAATCATAGAAAGGGAGAGTGACAGTCCTCTTTTACTTAAGTCGGCATTGTGCCTTTTGTATTAAATTCGGATGCAATTTCTGTGTTTCATCGACAATAAGAAGGTGCAAGGTACACAGTAAACCTGAAGTGTAGCATCGGAATCTAAAACTGGACTCACAGGAGGGGTTAAAATCATAGAAAACGAGAGTGTCAGGCCTCTTATACTTAAGTCGGCATTGTGCCTTTTGTATAAAATTCGGATGCAATTTCTGTGTTTCATCGTCAACATGACGGTCCAAGGGATACTCTAAACCTGAAGTGAAGCATCGGAGTCTAAACCTGGACTCACAGGAGAGATTCAAATCATAGAAAGGGAGAGTGACAGTCCTCTTTTACTTAAGTCGGCATTGTGCCTTTTGTATTAAATTCGGATGCAATTTCTGTGTTTCATCGACAATAAGAAGGTGCAAGGTATACAGTAAACCTAAAGTGAAGCATCGGAATCTAAAACAGGACTCACAGGAGAGGTTCAAATCATAGAAAACGAGAGTGTAAGTCTTCTTGTACTTAAGTCGGCATTGTGCCTTTTGTATTAAATTCGGATGCAATTTCGGTGTTTCATCGTCAATAAGAAGGTCCAACGGATACAGTAAAAATGAAGTGAAGCATCGGAATATAAAACTGGACTCACAGGAGAGGTTCAAATCATAGAAAGTGAGTGTGTCAGCCCTCTTGTACTTAAGTCGGCATTATGACTTTTGTATTAAATTCGGATGCAATTTCTGTGTTTCATCGTCAATAAGAAGGTTCAAGGTATACAGTAAAAATGAAGTGAAGCATCGGAATCTCACAGGAGAGGTTCAAATCATAGAAAACGAGAGTGTCAGTCCTCTTGTACTTCAGTCGGCACTGTGCCTTTTGAATTAAATTCGGATGCAATTTCTGTGTTTCATCGTCAATAAGAAGGTCCAAGGGATACAGTATGCCTGAAGTGAAGCATCGGAATCTAAACCTGGACTCACAGGAGGGTTTCAAATCATAGATAGTTAGAGTGTCAGTCCTCTTATACTTAAGTCGACATTGTGTCGTTTGAATTTAATTCCGATGCAGTTACTGTGTTTCATCGTCAATAAGAAGGTGCAAGGTATACAGTAAACCTGAAGAGAAGCATCGGAATCTAAAACTGGACTCACAGGAGAGGTTCAAATCATAGAAAGAGAGAGTGTCAGTCCTCTTTTACTTATGTCGGCATTGTGCCTTTTGTATTAAATTCGGATGCCATTTCTGTATTTCATCGTCAATAAGAAAGTGCAAGGTATACAGTAAACCTGAAGTGAAGCATCGGAATCTAAAACTGGACTCACAGGAGAGGTTCAAATCATAGAAAGGGAGAGTGTCAGTCCTCTTGTACTTAAGTCGGCATTGAGCTTTTGAAATTAATTCCGATGCAATTTCTGTGTTTCATCGTCAGTTAGACGGTGCAAGGTATACAGTAAACCTGAAGTGAAGCATTGAAAACTAAAACTGGACTCACAGGAGAGGTTCAAATCATTTAAAGTTAGAGTGTCAGTCCTCTTGTACTTAAGTAGGCATTGTGCCTTTTGAATTTAATTCCGATGCAATTTTTGTGTTTCATCGTCAATAAGACGGTGCAAGGTAATTAGTAAACCTGAAGTGAAGCATCGGAATCTAAAACTGGAATCACATGAGAGGTTCAAATCATAGAAAGTTAGAGTGTCAGTCCTCTTGTACCTAAGTCGGCATTGTGCCATTTGTATGAAATTCCGATGCAATTCCTGTGTTTCATCGTCAATAAGGAGGTCCATGGTATACAGTAAACCTGAAGTGAAGCATCGGAATCTAAAACTGGACTCACAGGAGAGGTTCAAATCATAGAAAGGGAGAATGTAAGAATTCTTGTACTTAAGTCGGCATTGTGCCATTTGAATTAAATTCAGATATAATTTCTGTGTTTCATCATCAATAAGAAGGTCCAAGGGATAGAGTAAACCTGAAGTGAAGCATTGGAATCTAAAACTTGAGTCACAGGAGAGGTTCAAATCATAGAAAGAGAGAGTGACAGTCCTCTTTTACTTAAGTCGGCATTTTGCCTTTTGTATTAAATTCGGATGCAATTTCTGTGTTTCATCGTCAATAGGAAGGTGCAAGGGATACTGTAAAACTGAAGTGAAGCATCGGAATCTAAAACTGGACTTACAGGAGAGGTTCAAATCATAGAAAGGGAGAGTGACAGTCCTCTTTTACATAAGTCGGCATTGTGCCTTTGGTATTACATTCGAATGCAATTTCTGTGTTTCATCATCAATAAGAAGGTGCAAGGTATACAGTAAACCTGAAGTGAAGCATCGGAATCTAAAACTGGACTTACAGGAGAGGTTCAAATCATAGAAAGACAGAGTGACAGTCCTCTTTTATTTAAGTCGGCATTGTGCCTTTTGTATTAAATTCGGATGCAATTTCTGTGTTTCATCGTCAGTACGAAAGTTCAAGGTATACAGTAAACCTGAAGTGAGCATCGGAATCTAAAACTGGACTCACAGGAGAGGTTCAAATCATAGAAAACGAGAGTGTCAGTCCTCTTGTACTTAAGTCGGCATTGTGCCTTTTGTATTAAATTCGGATGCAATTTCTGTGTTTCATCGTCAATAAGAAGGTCCATGGTATACAGTAAACCTGAAGTGAAGCATCGGAATCTATAACTGGACTCACAGGAGTGGTTCAAATCATAGAAAGAGAGAGAGACAGTCCTGTTTTACTAAAGTCAACATTGTGCTCCTTGTATTAAATTCGGATGCAATTTCTGTGTTTCATCGTCAATAAGAAGGTCCAAGGTATACAGTAAATCTGAAGTGACGCATCGGAATCTAAAACTGGAATCACAGGAGAGGTTCAAATCATAGAAAGTTAGAGTGTCAGTCCTCTTGTACTTAAATCGGCATTGTGCCTTTTGTATTAAATTCCAATGCAATTCCTGTGTTTCATCGTCAATAAGAAGGTGCAAGTTATACAGTAAACCTGAAGGAAGCAACGGAATCTAAAACTGGACTCACAGGAGAGGTTCAAATCATAGAAAGGGAGAGTGACAGTCCTCTTTTACTTAAGTCGGCATTGTGCCTTTTGTATTAAATTCCGATAAGATTTCTGTGTTTCATCGTCAATAAGAACGTCCAAGGGATACAGTAAACCTGAAGTGAAGCATCGGAATCTAAAACTGGACTCACAGGAGAGGTTCAAATCATAGAAAGGGAGAATGTCAGAATGCTTGTACTTAAGTCGGCATTGTGCCTTTTGTATTAAATTCAGATGTAATTTCTGTGTTTCATCGTCAATAAGAAGGTCCAAGGGATACAGTAAACCTGAAGTGAAGCATTGGAATCTAAAACTTGACTCACAGGAGAGGTTCAAATCATAGAAAGAGAGAGTGACAGTCCTCGTTTACTTAAGTCGGCATTTTGCCTTTTGTATTAAATTCGGATGCAATTTCTGTGTTTCATCGTCAATAAGAAGGTGCAAGGGATACTGTAAAACTGAAGTGAAGCATCGGAATCTAAAACTGGACTCACAGGAGAGGTTCAAATCATAGAAAGCGTGAGTGACAGTCCTCTTTTACATAAGTCGGCATTGTGCCTTTGGTATTACATTCGAATGCAATTTCTGTGTTTCATCATCAATAAGAAGGTGCAAGGTATACAGTAAACCTGAAGTTAAGCATCGGAATCTAAAACTGGACTTACAGGAGAGGTTCAAATCATAGAAGGACAGAGTGACAGTCCTGTTTTACTTAAGTCGGCATTGTGCCTTTTGTATTAAATTCGGATGCAATTTCTGTGTTTCATCGTCAATAAGAAGGTCCAAGGTATACAGTAAACCCGAAGTGAAGCATCGGAATCTAAAACTGGACTCACAGGAGAGGTTTAAATCTTAGAAAGGGAGAGTGTCAGTCCTCATGTACTTAAGTCGGCATTGTGCCTTTATATTAAATTCGGATGCAATTTCTGTGTTTCATCGTCTATAAGAAGGTGCAGGGTATACAGTAAACCTGAAGTGAAGCATCGGAATCTAAAACTAGAATCACAGGAGAGGTTCAAATCATAGAAAACGAGAGTGTCAGTCCTCTTGTACTTAAGTCGGCGTTGTGCTTTTTGTATTATACTCGGATGCAATTTCTGTGTTTCATCGTCAATAAGAAGGTCCAAGGGATACAGTAAACCTGAAGTGAAGCATCGGAATTTAATCTGGACTCACAGGAGAGGTTCAAATTATAGAAAGTTAGAGTGACAGTCCTCTTGTACTTAAGTCGGCATTGTGCCTTTTGTATTAAATTCCTATGCAATTCCTGTGTTTCATCGTCAATAAGAAGGTGCAAGTTATACAGTAAACCTGAAGTGAAGCATCGGAATCTAAAACTGGACTCACAGGAGAGGTTCAAATCATAGAAAGGGAGAGTGACAGTCCTCTTTTACTTAAGTCGGCATTGTGCCTTTTGTATTACATTCCGATAAGATTTCTGTGTTTCATCGTCAATAAGAAGGTCCAAGGGATACAGTAAACCTGAAGTGAAGCATCGGAATCTAAAACTGGACTCACAGGAGAGGTTCAAATCATAGAAAGGGAGAGTGTCAGTCCTCTTGTACATAAGTCGGCATTGTGCCCTTTATATAAAATTCGGATGCAATCTCTGTGTTTCATCGTCAATAATAAGTTGCAAGGTATACAGTAATCCTGAAGTGAAGCATCGGAATCTAAAACTGCACTCACAGGAGAGGATCAAATCATAGAAGGTGAGAGAGTCAATCCTCTTGTACTTAAGTCGGCATTGTGCCTTTTGTATTAAATTCCGATGCAATTTCTGTGTTTCATCGTCAATTAGACGGTGCAAGGTATACAGTAAACCTGAAGTGAAGCATTGGAAACTAAAACTGGACTCACAGGAGAGGTTCAAATCATTTAAAGTTAGAGTGTCAGTACTCTTGTACTTAAGTAGGCATTGTGCCTTTTGAATTTAATTCCGATGCAATTTTTGTGTTTCATCGTCAATAAGACGGTGCAAGGTAATTAGTAAACCTGAAGTGAAGCATCGGAATCTAAAACTGGAATCACAGGAGTGGTTCAAATCATAGAAAGTTAGAGTGTCAGTCCTCTTGTACTTAAGTCGGCATTGTGCCTTTTGTATTAAATTCCGATGCAATTCCTGTGTTTCATCGTCAATAAGGAGGTGCACGTTATACAGTAAACCTGGAGTGAAGCTTCGGAATCTAAACATGGACTCACAGGAGAGGTTAAAATCATAGAAAGAGAGAGTGACAGTCCTCTTTTACTTAAGTCGGCATAGAGCCTTTGGTATTAAATTCGGATGCAATTTCTGTGTTTCATCGTCAATAAGAAGGTGCAAGGGATACTGTAAAACTGAAGTGAAGCATCGGAATCTAAAACTGGACTTACAGGAGAGGTTCAAATCATAGAAAGGGAGAGTGACAGTCCTCTTTTACATAAGTCGGCATTGTGCCTTTGGTATTACATTCGAATGCAATTTCTGTGTTTCATCATCAATAAGAAGGTGCAAGGTATACAGTAAACCTGAAGTGAAGCATCGGAATCTAAAACTGGACTTACAGGAGAGGTTCAAATCATAGAAAGACAGAGTGACAGTCCTCTTTTACTTAAGTCGGCATTGTGCCTTTTGTATTAAATTCGGATGCAATTTCTGTGTTTCATCGTCAATACGAAAGTTCAAGGTATACAGTAAACCCGAAGTGAAGCATCGGAATCTAAAACTGGACTCGCAGGAGAGGTTCAAATCTTAGAAAGGGAGAGTGTCAGTCCTCATATACTTAAGTCGGCATTGTGCCTTTATATTAAATTCGGATGCAATTTCTGTGTTTCATCGTCTATAAGAAGGTGCAGGGAATACAGTAAACCTGAAGTGAAGCATCGCAATCTAAAACTAGACTCACAGGAGAGGTTCAAATCATAGAAAACGAGAGTGACAGTCCTCTTGTACTTAAGTCGGCATTGTGCTTTTTGTATTATACTCGGATGCAATTTCTGTGTTTCATCGTCAATAAGAAGGTCCAAGGGATACAGTAAACCTGAAGTGAAGCATCGGAAATTAATCTGGACTCACAGGAGAGGTTCAAATCATAGAAAGTTAGAGTGACAGTCCTCTTGTACTTAAGTCGGCATTGTGCCTTTTGTATTATATTCCAATGCAATTCCTGTGTTCCATCGTCAATAAGAAGGTGCAAGTTATACAGTAAACCTGAAGGAGGCATCGGAATCTAAAACTGGAATCACAGGAGAGGTTCAAATCATAGAAAGGGAGAGTGACAGTCCTCTTTTACTTAAGTCGGCATTGTGCCTTTTGTATTAAATTCCGATAAGATTTCTGTGTTTCATCGTCAATAAGAAGGTCCAAGGGATACAGTAAACCTGAAGTGAAGCATCGGAATCTAAAACTGGACTCACAGGAGAGGTTCAAATCATAGAAAGGGAGAATGTCAGAATGCTTGTACTTAAGTCGGCATTGTGCCTTTTGTATTAAATTCAGATGTAATTTCTGTGTTTCATCGTCAATAAGAAGGTCCAAGGGATACAGTAAACCTGAAGTGAAGCATTGGAATCTAAAACTTGACTCACAGGAGAGGTTCAAATCATAGAAAGAGAGAGTGACAGTCCTCGTTAACTTAAGTCGGCATTTTGCCTTTTGTATTAAATTCGGATGCAATTTCTGTGTTTCATCGTCAATAAGAAGGTGCAAGGGATACTGTAAAACTGAAGTGAAGCATCGGAATCTAAAACTGGACTCATTGGAGAGGTTCAAATCATAGAAAGGGTGAGTGACAGTCCTCTTTTACATAAGTCGGCATTGTGCCTTTGGTATTACATTCGAATGCAATTCCTGTGTTTCATCATCAATAAGAAGGTGCAAGGTATACAGTAAACCTGAAGTTAAGCATCGGAATCTAAAACTGGACTTACAGGAGAGGTTCAAATCATAGAAGGACAGAGTGACAGTCCTCTTTTACTTAAGTCGGCATTGTGCCTTTTGTATTAAATTCGGATGCAATTTCTGTGTTTCATCGTCAATAAGAAGGTCCAAGGTATACAGTAAACCCGAAGTGAAGCATCGGAATCTAAAACTGGACTCACAGGAGAGGTTTAAATCTTAGAAAGGGAGAGTGTCAGTCCTCATGTACTTAAGTCGGCATTGTGCCTTTATATTAAATTCGGATGCAATTTCTGTGTTTCATCGTCTATAAGAAGGTGCAGGGTATACAGTAAACCTGAAGTGAAGCATCGGAATCTAAAACTAGAATCACAGGAGAGGTTCAAATCATAGAAAACGAGAGTGTCAGTCCTCTTGTACTTAAGTCGGCGTTGTGCTTTTTGTATTATACTCGGATGCAATTTCTGTGTTTCATCATCAATAAGAAGGTCCAAGGGATACAGTAAACCTGAAGTGAAGCATCGGAATTTAATCTGGACTCACAGGAGAGGTTCAAATTATAGAAAGTTAGAGTGACAGTCCTCTTGTACTTAAGTCGGCATTGTGCCTTTTGTATTAAATTCCAATGCAATTCCTGTGTTTCATCGTCAATAAGAAGGTGCAAGTTATACAGTAAACCTGAAGTGTAGCATCGGAATCTAAAACTGGACTCACAGGAGAGGTTCAAATCATAGAAAGGGAGAGTGACAGTCCTCTTTTACATAAGTCGGCATTGTGCCTTTGGTATTACATTCGAATGCAATTTCTGTGTTTCATCATCAATAAGAAGGTGCAAGGTATACAGTAAACCTGAAGTGAAGCATCGGAATCTAAAACTGGACTTACAGGAGAGGTTCAAATCATAGAAAGACAGAGTGACAGTCCTCTTTTACTTAAGTCGGCATTGTGCCTTTTGTATTAAATTCGGATGCAATTTCTGTGTTTCATCGTCAATACGAAAGTTCAAGGTATACAGTAAACCCGAAGTGAAGCATCGGAATCTAAAACTGGACTCGCAGGAGAGGTTCAAATCTTAGAAAGGGAGAGTGTCAGTCCTCATATACTTAAGTCGGCATTGTGCCTTTATATTAAATTCGGATGCAATTTCTGTGTTTCATCGTCTATAAGAAGGTGCAGGGAATACAGTAAACCTGAAGTGAAGCATCGCAATCTAAAACTAGACTCACAGGAGAGGTTCAAATCATAGAAAACGAGAGTGTCAGTCCTCTTGTACTTAAGTCGGCATTGTGCTTTTTGTATTATACTCGGATGCAATTTCTGTGTTTCATCGTCAATAAGAAGGTCCAAGGGATACAGTAAACCTGAAGTGAAGCATCGGAAATTAATCTGGACTCACAGGAGAGGTTCAAATCATAGAAAGTTAGAGTGACAGTCCTCTTGTACTTAAGTCGGCATTGTGCCTTTTGTATTATATTCCAATGCAATTCCTGTGTTCCATCGTCAATAAGAAGGTGCAAGTTATACAGTAAACCTGAAGGAAGCATCGGAATCTAAAACTGGAATCACAGGAGAGGTTCAAATCATAGAAAGGGAGAGTGACAGTCCTCTTTTACTTAAGTCGGCATTGTGCCTTTTGTATTAAATTCCGATAAGATTTCTGTGTTTCATCGTCAATAACAAGGTCCAAGGGATACAGTAAACCTGAAGTGAAGCATCGGAATCTAAAACTGGACTCACAGGAGAGGTTCAAATCATAGAAAGGGAGAATGTCAGAATGCTTGTACTTAAGTCGGCATTGTGCCTTTTGTATTAAATTCAGATGTAATTTCTGTGTTTCATCGTCAATAAGAAGGTCCAAGGGATACAGTAAACCTGAAGTGAAGCATTGGAATCTAAAACTTGACTCACAGGAGAGGTTCAAATCATAGAAAGAGAGAGTGACAGTCCTCGTTAACTTAAGTCGGCATTTTGCCTTTTGTATTAAATTCGGATGCAATTTCTGTGTTTCATCGTCAATAAGAAGGTGCAAGGGATACTGTAAAACTGAAGTGAAGCATCGGAATCTAAAACTGGACTCATTGGAGAGGTTCAAATCATAGAAAGGGTGAGTGACAGTCCTCTTTTACATAAGTCGGCATTGTGCCTTTGGTATTACATTCGAATGCAATTCCTGTGTTTCATCATCAATAAGAAGGTGCAAGGTATACAGTAAACCTGAAGTTAAGCATCGGAATCTAAAACTGGACTTACAGGAGAGGTTCAAATCATAGAAGGACAGAGTGACAGTCCTCTTTTACTTAAGTCGGCATTGTGCCTTTTGTATTAAATTCGGATGCAATTTCTGTGTTTCATCGTCAATAAGAAGGTCCAAGGTATACAGTAAACCCGAAGTGAAGCATCGGAATCTAAAACTGGACTCACAGGAGAGGTTTAAATCTTAGAAAGGGAGAGTGTCAGTCCTCATGTACTTAAGTCGGCATTGTGCCTTTATATTAAATTCGGATGCAATTTCTGTGTTTCATCGTCTATAAGAAGGTGCAGGGTATACAGTAAACCTGAAGTGAAGCATCGGAATCTAAAACTAGAATCACAGGAGAGGTTCAAATCATAGAAAACGAGAGTGTCAGTCCTCTTGTACTTAAGTCGGCGTTGTGCTTTTTGTATTATACTCGGATGCAATTTCTGTGTTTCATCGTCAATAAGAAGGTCCAAGGGATACAGTAAACCTGAAGTGAAGCACCGGAATTTAATCTGGACTCACAGGAGAGGTTCAAATTATAGAAAGTTAGAGTGACAGTCCTCTTGTACTTAAGTCGGCATTGTGCCTTTTGTATTAAATTCCAATGTAATTCCTGTGTTTCATCGTCAATAAGAAGGTGCAAGTTATACAGTAAACATGAAGTGAAGCATCGGAATCTAAAACTGGACTCACAGGAGAGGTTCAAATCATAGAAAGGGAGAGTGACAGTCCTCTTTTACTTAAGTCGGTATTGTGCCTTTTGTATTACATTCCGATAAGATTTCTGTGTTTCATCGTCAATAAGAAGGTCCAAGGGATACAGTAAACCTGAAGTAAAGCATCGGAATCTAAAACTGGACTCACAGGAGAGGTTCAAATCATAGAAAGGGAGAGTGTCAGTCCTCTTGTACATAAGTCGGCATTGTGCGCTTTATATAAAATTCGGATGCAATCTCTGTGTTTCATCGTCAATAATAAGGTGCAAGGTATACAGTAATCCTGAAGTGAAGCATCGGAATCTAAAACTGCACTCACAGGAGAGGTTCAAATCATAGAAGGTGAGAGAGTCAATCCTCTTGTACTTAAGTCGGCATTGTGCCTTTTGTATTAAATTCCGATGCAATTTCTGTGTTTCATCGTCAATTAGACGGTGCAAGGTATACAGTAAACCTGAAGTGAAGCATTGGAAACTAAAACTGGACTCACAGGAGAGGTTCAAATCATTTAAAGTTAGAGTGTCAGTACTCTTGTACTTAAGTAGGCATTGTGCCTTTTGAATTTAATTCCGATGCAATTTTTGTGTTTCATCGTCAATAAGACGGTGCAAGGTAATTAGTAAACCTGAAGTGAAGCATCGGAATCAAAAACTGGAATCACAGGAGTGGTTCAAATCATAGAAAGTTAGAGTGTCAGTCCTCTTGTACTTAAGTCGGCATTGTGCCTTTTGTATTAAATTCCGATGCAATTCCTGTGTTTCATCGTCAATAAGGAGGTGCACGTTATACAGTAAACCTGGAGTGAAGCTTCGGAATCTAAACATGGACTCACAGGAGAGGTTAAAATCATAGAAAGAGAGAGTGACAGTCCTCTTTTACTTAAGTCGGCATACAGCCTTTGGTATTAAATTCGGATGCAATTTCTGTGTATCACCGTCAATAAGAAGGTGCAAGGTATACAGTAAACTTGAAGTGAAGCAACGGAATCTGAAACTGGACTCACAGGAGAGGTTCAAATCATAGAAAACGAGAGTGTCAGTCCTCTTGTAAAAAGGCGACTTTGTGCCTTTTGTATTAAATTCGGATGCAATTTCTGTGTTTCATCGTCAATAAGAAGGTCCAAGGTATACAGTAAACCCGAAGTGAAGCATTGGAATCTAAAACTGGACTCACAGGAGAGGTTTAAATCTTAGAAAGGGAGAGTGTCAGTCCTCATGTACTTAAGTCGGCATTGTGCCTTTATATTAAATTCGGATGCAATTTCTGTGTTTCATCGTCTATAAGAAGGTGCAGGGTATACAGTAAACCTGAAGTGAAGCATCGGAATCTAAAACTAGAATCACAGGAGAGGTTCAAATCATAGAAAACGAGAGTGTCAGTCCTCTTGTACTTAAGTCGGCGTTGTGCTTTTTGTATTATACTCGGATGCAATTTCTGTGTTTCATCATCAATAAGAAGGTCCAAGGGATACAGTAAACCTGAAGTGAAGCATCGGAATTTAATCTGGACTCACAGGAGAGGTTCAAATTATAGAAAGTTAGAGTGACAGTCCTCTTGTACTTAAGTCGGCATTGTGCCTTTTGTATTAAATTCCAATGCAATTCCTGTGTTTCATCGTCAATAAGAAGGTGCAAGTTATACAGTAAACCTGAAGTGTAGCATCGGAATCTAAAACTGGACTCACAGGAGAGGTTCAAATCATAGAAAGGGAGAGTGACAGTCCTCTTTTACATAAGTCGGCATTGTGCCTTTGGTATTACATTCGAATGCAATTTCTGTGTTTCATCATCAATAAGAAGGTGCAAGGTATACAGTAAACCTGAAGTGAAGCATCGGAATCTAAAACTGGACTTACAGGAGAGGTTCAAATCATAGAAAGACAGAGTGACAGTCCTCTTTTACTTAAGTCGGCATTGTGCCTTTTGTATTAAATTCGGATGCAATTTCTGTGTTTCATCGTCAATACGAAAGTTCAAGGTATACAGTAAACCCGAAGTGAAGCATCGGAATCTAAAACTGGACTCGCAGGAGAGGTTCAAATCTTAGAAAGGGAGAGTGTCAGTCCTCATATACTTAAGTCGGCATTGTGCCTTTATATTAAATTCGGATGCAATTTCTGTGTTTCATCGTCTATAAGAAGGTGCAGGGAATACAGTAAACCTGAAGTGAAGCATCGCAATCTAAAACTAGACTCACAGGAGAGGTTCAAATCATAGAAAACGAGAGTGTCAGTCCTCTTGTACTTAAGTCGGCATTGTGCTTTTTGTATTATACTCGGATGCA
Organism: Schistocerca serialis cubense; assembly: GCF_023864345.2. Classification (NCBI taxonomy): domain Eukaryota; kingdom Metazoa; phylum Arthropoda; class Insecta; order Orthoptera; family Acrididae; genus Schistocerca; species Schistocerca serialis. Next base: position 300,215 of record NW_026047544.1, read on the forward strand.
ATTTCTGTGTTTCATCGTCAATAAGAAGGTCCAAGGGATACAGTAAACCTGAAGTGAAGCATCGGAAATTAATCTGGACTCACAGGAGAGGTTCAAATCATAGAAAGTTAGAGTGACAGTCCTCTTGTACTTAAGTCGGCATTGTGCCTTTTGTATTATATTCCAATGCAATTCCTGTGTTCCATCGTCAATAAGAAGGTGCAAGTTATACAGTAAACCTGAAGGAAGCATCGGAATCTAAAACTGGAATCACAGGAGAGGTTCAAATCATAGAAAGGGAGAGTGACAGTCCTCTTTTACTTAAGTCGGCATTGTGCCTTTTGTATTAAATTCCGATAAGATTTCTGTGTTTCATCGTCAATAACAAGGTCCAAGGGATACAGTAAACCTGAAGTGAAGCATCGGAATCTAAAACTGGACTCACAGGAGAGGTTCAAATCATAGAAAGGGAGAATGTCAGAATGCTTGTACTTAAGTCGGCATTGTGCCTTTTGTATTAAATTCAGATGTAATTTCTGTGTTTCATCGTCAATAAGAAGGTCCAAGGGATACAGTAAACCTGAAGTGAAGCATTGGAATCTAAAACTTGACTCACAGGAGAGGTTCAAATCATAGAAAGAGAGAGTGACAGTCCTCGTTAACTTAAGTCGGCATTTTGCCTTTTGTATTAAATTCGGATGCAATTTCTGTGTTTCATCGTCAATAAGAAGGTGCAAGGGATACTGTAAAACTGAAGTGAAGCATCGGAATCTAAAACTGGACTCATTGGAGAGGTTCAAATCATAGAAAGGGTGAGTGACAGTCCTCTTTTACATAAGTCGGCATTGTGCCTTTGGTATTACATTCGAATGCAATTCCTGTGTTTCATCATCAATAAGAAGGTGCAAGGTATACAGTAAACCTGAAGTTAAGCATCGGAATCTAAAACTGGACTTACAGGAGAGGTTCAAATCATAGAAGGACAGAGTGACAGTCCTCTTTTACTTAAGTCGGCATTGTGCCTTTTGTATTAAATTCGGATGCAATTTCTGTGTTTCATCGTCAATAAGAAGGTCCAAGGTATACAGTAAACCCGAAGTGAAGCATCGGAATCTAAAACTGGACTCACAGGAGAGGTTTAAATCTTAGAAAGGGAGAGTGTCAGTCCTCATGTACTTAAGTCGGCATTGTGCCTTTATATTAAATTCGGATGCAATTTCTGTGTTTCATCGTCTATAAGAAGGTGCAGGGTATACAGTAAACCTGAAGTGAAGCATCGGAATCTAAAACTAGAATCACAGGAGAGGTTCAAATCATAGAAAACGAGAGTGTCAGTCCTCTTGTACTTAAGTCGGCGTTGTGCTTTTTGTATTATACTCGGATGCAATTTCTGTGTTTCATCGTCAATAAGAAGGTCCAAGGGATACAGTAAACCTGAAGTGAAGCACCGGAATTTAATCTGGACTCACAGGAGAGGTTCAAATTATAGAAAGTTAGAGTGACAGTCCTCTTGTACTTAAGTCGGCATTGTGCCTTTTGTATTAAATTCCAATGTAATTCCTGTGTTTCATCGTCAATAAGAAGGTGCAAGTTATACAGTAAACATGAAGTGAAGCATCGGAATCTAAAACTGGACTCACAGGAGAGGTTCAAATCATAGAAAGGGAGAGTGACAGTCCTCTTTTACTTAAGTCGGTATTGTGCCTTTTGTATTACATTCCGATAAGATTTCTGTGTTTCATCGTCAATAAGAAGGTCCAAGGGATACAGTAAACCTGAAGTAAAGCATCGGAATCTAAAACTGGACTCACAGGAGAGGTTCAAATCATAGAAAGGGAGAGTGTCAGTCCTCTTGTACATAAGTCGGCATTGTGCGCTTTATATAAAATTCGGATGCAATCTCTGTGTTTCATCGTCAATAATAAGGTGCAAGGTATACAGTAATCCTGAAGTGAAGCATCGGAATCTAAAACTGCACTCACAGGAGAGGTTCAAATCATAGAAGGTGAGAGAGTCAATCCTCTTGTACTTAAGTCGGCATTGTGCCTTTTGTATTAAATTCCGATGCAATTTCTGTGTTTCATCGTCAATTAGACGGTGCAAGGTATACAGTAAACCTGAAGTGAAGCATTGGAAACTAAAACTGGACTCACAGGAGAGGTTCAAATCATTTAAAGTTAGAGTGTCAGTACTCTTGTACTTAAGTAGGCATTGTGCCTTTTGAATTTAATTCCGATGCAATTTTTGTGTTTCATCGTCAATAAGACGGTGCAAGGTAATTAGTAAACCTGAAGTGAAGCATCGGAATCAAAAACTGGAATCACAGGAGTGGTTCAAATCATAGAAAGTTAGAGTGTCAGTCCTCTTGTACTTAAGTCGGCATTGTGCCTTTTGTATTAAATTCCGATGCAATTCCTGTGTTTCATCGTCAATAAGGAGGTGCACGTTATACAGTAAACCTGGAGTGAAGCTTCGGAATCTAAACATGGACTCACAGGAGAGGTTAAAATCATAGAAAGAGAGAGTGACAGTCCTCTTTTACTTAAGTCGGCTTACAGCCTTTGGTATTAAATTCGGATGCAATTTCTGTGTATCACCGTCAATAAGAAGGTGCAAGGTATACAGTAAACTTGAAGTGAAGCAACGGAATCTGAAACTGGACTCACAGGAGAGGTTCAAATCATAGAAAACGAGAGTGTCAGTCCTCTTGTAAAAAGGCGACTTTGTGCCTTTTGTATTAATTTCGGATGCAATTACTGTGTTTCATCGTTAATAAGAAGGACCAAGGGATACAATAAACCTGAAGTGAAGCATCAGAATCTAAAACTGGACTCACAGGAGAGGTTCAAATCATAGAAAGGGAGAATGTAAGAATTCTTGTACTTAAGTCGGCATTGTGCCTTTTGTATTAAATTCAGATATAATTTCTGTGTTTCATCGATAATAAGAAGGTCCAAGGGATACAGTAAACCTGAAGTGAAGCATTGGAATCTAAAACTTGACTCACAGGAGAGGTTCAAATCATAGAAAGAGAGAGTGACAGTCCTCTTTTACTTAAGTCGGCATTTTGCCTTTTGTATTAAATTCGGATGCAATTTCTGTGTTTCATCGTCAATAAGAAGGTGCAAGGGATACTGTAAAACTGAAGTGAAGCATCGGAATCTAAAACTGGACTTACAGGAGAGGTTCAAATCATAGAAAGGGAGAGTGACAGTCCTCTTTTACATAAGTCGGCATTGTGCCTTTGGTATTACATTCGAATGCAAATTCTGTGTTTCATCATCAATAAGAAGGTGCAAGGTATACAGTAAACCTGAAGTGAAGCATCGGAATCTAAAACTGGACTTACAGGAGAGGTTCAAATCATAGAAAGACAGAGTGACAGTCCTCTTTTACTTAAGTCGGCATTGTGCCTTTTGTATTAAATTCCGATGCAATTCCTGTGTTTCATCGTCAATAAGGAGGTGCACGTTATACAGTAAACCTGGAGTGAAACTTCGGAATCTAAACATGGACTCACAGGAGAGGTTCAAATCATAGAAAGGGAGAGTGTCAGTCCTCTTGTACAATAGTCGGCATTGTGCCCTTTATATAAAATTCGGATGCAATCTCTGTGTTTCATCGTCAATAATAAGGTGCAAGGTATACAGTAATCCTGAAGTGAAGCATCGGAATCTAAAACTGCACTCACAGGAGAGGTTCAAAACATAGAAGGTGAGAGAGTCAATCCTCTTGTACTTAAGTCGGCATTGTGCCTTTTGTATTAAATTCGGATGCAATTTCTGTGTTTCATCGTCAATAAGAAGGTCCAAGGGATACAGTAAACCTGAAGTGAAGCATCGGAATCTAAAACTGGACTCACAGGAGTGGTTCAAATCATAGACAGAGAGAGAGACAGTCCTCTTTTACTTAAGTCGGCATTGTGCCTTTGGTATTAAATTCGGATGCAATTTCTGTGTTTCATCGTCAATAAGAAGGTGCAAGGTATACAGTAAACCTGAAGTGAAGCATCGGAATCTAAAGCTGGACTCACAGGAGAGGTTCAAATCATAGAAAACGAGAGTGTCAGTCCTCTTGTACTGAGGTCGGCAGTGTGCCTTTTGTATTAAATTCGGATGCAATTTCTGTGTTTCATCGTCAATAAGAAGGTCCAAGGGATACAGTAAACCTGAAGTGAAGCATTGCAATCTAAAACTGGACTCACAGGAGAGGTTCAAATCATTTAAAGTTAGAGTGTCAGTCATCTTGTACTTAAGTCGACATTGTGTCGTTTGAATTTAATTCCGATGCAGTTTCTGTGTTTCATCGTCAATAAGAAGGTGCAAGGTATACAGTAAACCTGAAGTGAAGCATCGGAATCTAAAACTGGACTCACAGGAGAGGTTCAAATCATAGAAAGAGAGAGAGTCAGTCCTCTTTTACTTAAGTCGGCATTGTGCCTTTTGTATTAAATTCGGATGCAATTTCTGTATTTCATCGTCAATAAGAAAGTGCAAGGTATACAGTAAACCTGAAGTGAAGCATCGGAATCTAAAACTGGACTCACAGGAGAGATTCAAATCATAGAAAGGGAGAGTGTCAGTCCTCTTGTATTTAAGTCGGCATTGAGCCTTTTGAAATTAATTCCGATGCCATTTTTCTGTTTCATCGTCAATAAGACGGTGCAAGGTAATTAGTAAACCTGAAGTGAAGCATTGGAATCTAAAACTGGACTCACAGGAGAGGTTCAAATCATAGAAAGTTAGAGTGTCAGTCCTCTTGTACTTAAGTCGGCATTGTGCCTTTTGTATTAAAATCCGATGCAATTCCTGTGTTTCATCGTCAATAAGAAGGTGCACGTTATACAGTAAACCTGAAGTGAAGCTTCGGAATCTAAACATGGACTCACAAGAGAGGTTCAAATCATAGAAAGAGAGAGTGACAGTCCTCTTTTACTTAAGTCGGCATAGTGCCTTTTGTATTAAATTCGGATGCAATTTCTCTGTTTCACCGTCAATAAGAAGGTGCAAGGTATACAGTAAACCTGAAGTGAAGCAACGGAATCTAAAACTGGACTCACAGGAGAGGTTCAAATCACAGAAAACGAGAGTGTCAGTACTCTTGTACTTAAGTCGACATTGGGCCTTTTGTATTAAATTCGGATGCAATTTCTGTGTTTCATCGTCAATAAGAAGGACCAAGGGATACAATAAACCTGAAGTGAAGCATCAGAATCTAAAACTGGACTCACAGGAGAGGTTCAAATCATAGAAAGGGAGAATGTCAGAATTCTTGTACTTAAGTCGGCATTGTGCCTTTTGTATTAAATTCAGATATAATTTCTGTGTTTCATCGTCAATAAGAAGGTCCAAGGGATACAGTAAACCTGAAGTGAAGCATTGGAATCTAAAACTTGACTCACAGGAGAGGTTCAAATCATAGAAAGAGAGAGTGACAGTCCTCTTTTACTTAAGTCGGCATTTTGCCTTTTGTATTAAATTCGGATGCAATTTCTGTGTTTCATCGTCAATAAGAAGGTGCAAGGGATACTGTAAAACTGAAGTGAAGCATCGGAATCTAAAACTGGACTCACAGGAGAGGTGCAAATCATAGAAAGGGAGAGTGACAGTCCTCTTTTACATAAGTCGGCATTGTGCCTTTGGTATTACATTCGAATGCAATTTCTGTGTTTCATCATCAATAAGAAGGTGCAAGGTATTCAGTAAACCTGAAGTGAAGCATCGGAATCTAAAACTGGACTTAGAGGAGAGGTTCAAATCATAGAAAGAGAGAGTGACAGTCCTCTTTTACTTAAGTCGGTATTGTGCCTTTTGTATTAAATTCGGATGCAATTTCTGTGTTTCATCGTCAATAAGAAGGTCCAAGGTATACGGTAAACCTGAAGTGAGGCATCGGAATCTAAAACTGGACTCACAGGAGAGATTCAAATCTTAGAAAGGGAGAGTGTCAGTCCTCATGTACTTAAGTCGGCATTGTGCCTTTTGTATTAAATTCGGATGAAATTTCTGTGTTTCATCGTCTATAAGAAGGTGCAGGGTATACAGTAAACCTGAAGTGAAGCATCGGAATCTAAAACTGGACTCACAGGAGAGGTTCAATTCATAGAAAGCGAGAGTGACAGTCCTCTTTTACTTAAGTCGGCATTGTGCCTTTTGTATTAAATTGTGATAAGATTTCTGTGTTTCATCGTCAATAAGAAGGTCCAAGGGATACAGTAAACCTGAAGTGAAGCATCGGAATCTAAAACTGGACTCACAGGGGAGGTTCAAATCATAGAAAGGGAGAGTGTCAGTCCTCTTGTACATAAGTCGGCATTGTGCCCTTTATATAAATTTGGGATGCAATCTCTGTGTTTCATCGTCAATAAGGGGGTGCAAGGTATACAGTAATCCTGAAGTGAAGCATCGGAATCTAAAACTGGACTCACAGGAGAGGTTCAAATCATAGAAGGTGAGAGAGTCAGTCCTCTTGTACTTAAGTCGGCATTGTGCCTTTTGTATTAAATTCGGATGCAATTTCTGTGTTTCATCGTCAATAAGAAGGTCCAAGGGATACAGAAAACCTGAAGTGAAGCATCGGAATCTAAAACTGGACTCACAGGAGAGGTTCAAATCATAGACAGAGAGAGAGACAGTCCTCTTTTACTTAAGTCGGCATTGTGCCTTTTGTATTAAATTCGGATGCAATTTCTGTGTTTCATCTTCAATAAGAAGGTGCAAGGTATACAGTAAACCTGAAGTGAAGCATCGGAATCTAAAACTGAACTCACAGGAGAGGTTCAAATCATAGAAAACGAGAGTGTCAGTCCTCTTGTACTGAGGTCGGCATTGTGCCTTTTGTATTATATTCGGATGCAATATCTGTGTTTCATCGTCAATAAGAAGGTCCAAGGGATACAGTAAACCTGACGTGAAGCATCGGAATCTAAAACTGGACTCACAGGAGAGGTTCAAATCATAGAAATGGAGAGTGTCAGTCCTCTTGTACTTAAGTCGGCATTGTGCCTTTTGTATTAAATTCGGATGCAATTTCTATGTTTCATCGTCAATAAGAAGGTTCAAGGTATACAGTAAACCTGAAGTGAAGCATCGGAATCTAAAACTGGACTCACAGGAGAGGTTCAAATCATAGAAAACGAGAGTGTCAGTCCTCTTGTACTTAAGTCGGCATTGTGCCTTTTGTATTAAATTCGGATGCAATTTCTGTGTTTCATCGTCAATAAGAAGGACCATGGTATACAGTAAACCTGAAGTGAAGCATCGGAATCTATAACTGGACTCACAGGAGAGGTTCAAATCATAGAAAGAGGGAGAGACAGTCCTGTTTTACTAAAGTCAACATTGTGCTCCTTGTATTAAATTCGGATGCAATTTCTGTGTTTCATCGTCAATAAGAAGGACCAAGGGATACAATAAACTTGAAGTGAAGCATCAGAATCTAAAACTGGACTCACAGGAGAGGTTCAAATCATAGAAAGGGAGAATGTCAGAATTCTTGTACTTAAGTCGGCATTGTGCCTTTTGTATTAAATTCAGATATAATTTCTGTGTTTCATCGTCAATAAGAAGGTCCAAGGGATACAGTAAACCTGAAGTGAAGCATTGGAATCTAAAACTTGACTCACAGGAGAGGTTCAAATCATAGAAAGAGAGACTGACAGTCCTCTTTTACTTAAGTCGGCATTTTGCCTTTTGTATTAAATTCGGATGCAATTTCTGTGTTTCATCGTCAATAAGAAGGTGCAAGGGATACTGTAAAACTGAAGTGAAGCATCGGAATCTAAAACTGGACTCACAGGAGAGGTGCAATTCATAGAAAGGGAGAGTGACAGTCCTCTTTCACATAAGTCGGCATTGTGCCTTTGGTATTACATTCGAATGCAATTTCTGTGTTTCATCATCAATAAGAAGGTGCAAGGTATTCAGTAAACCTGAAGTGAAGCATCGGAATCTAAAACTGGACTTACAGGAGAGGTTCAAATCATAGAAAGGGAGAGTGACAGTCCTCTTTTACTTAAGTCGGCATTGTGCCTTTTCTATTAAATTCGGATGCAATTTCTGTGTTTCACCGTCAATAAGAAGGTCCAAGGTATACGGTAAACCTGAAGTGAGGCATCGGAATCTAAAACTGGACTCACAGGAGAGATTCAAATCTTAGAAAGGGAGAGTGTCAGTCCTCATGTACTTAAGTCGGCATTGTGCCTTTTGTATTAAATTCGGATGCAATTTCTGAGTTTCATCGTCTATAAGAAGGTTCAGGGTATACAGTAAACCTGAAGTGAAGCATCGGAATCTAAAACTGGACTCACAGGAGAGGTGCAAATCATAGAAAGCGAGAGTGACAGTCCTCATTTACTTAAGTCGGCATTGTGCTTTTGTATTAAATTGTGATAAGATTTCTGTGTTTCATCGTCAATAAGAAGGTCCAAGGGATACAGTAAACCTGAAGTGAAGCATCGGAATCTAAAACTGGACTCACAGGGGAGGTTCAAATCATAGAAAGTGAGAGTGTCAGTCCTCTTGTACATAAGTCGGCATTGTGCCCTTTATATAAAATTCGGATGCAATCTCTGTGTTTCATCGTCAATAAGGGGGTGCAAGGTATACAGTAATCCTGAAGTGAAGCATCGGAATCTAAAACTGGACTCACAGGAGAGGTTCAAATCATAGAAGGTGAGAGAGTCAGTCCTCTTGTACTTAAGTCGGCATTGTGCCTTTTGTATTAAATTCGGATGCAATTTCTGTGTTTCATCGTCAAGAAGAAGGTCCAAGGGATACAGAAAACCTGAAGTGAAGCATCGGAATCTAAAACTGGACTCACAGGAGAGGTTCAAATCATAGACAGAGAGAGAGACAGTCCTCTTTTACTTAAGTCGGCATTGTGTCTTTTGTATTAAATTCGGATGCAATTTCTGTGTTTCATCGTCAATAAGAAGGTGCAAGGTATACAGTAAACCTGAAGTGAAGCATCGGAATCTAAAACTGGACTCACAGGAGAGGTTCAAATCATAGAAAACGAGAGTGTCAGTCCTCTTGTACTGAGGTCGGCATTGTGCCTTTTGTATTAAATTCGGATGCAATTTCTGTGTTTCATCGTCAATAAGAAGGTCCAAGGGATACAGTAAACCTGACATGAAGCATCGGAATCTAAAACTGGACTCACAGGAGAGGTTCAAATCATAGAAATGGAGAGTGTCAGTCCTCTTGTACTTAAGTCGGCATTGTGCCTTTTGTATTAAATTCGGATGCAATTTCTATGTTTCATCGTCAATAAGAAGGTGCAAGGTATACAGTAAACCTGAAGTGAAGCATCGGAATCTAAAACTGGACTCACAGGAGAGGTTCAAATCATAGAAAACGAGAGTGTCAGTCCTCTTGTACTTAAGTCGGCATTGTGACTTTTGTATTAAATTCGGATGCAATTTCTGTGTTTCATCGTCAACAAGAAGGTCCAAGGCATACATTAAACCTGAAGTAAAGCATCGGAATCTAAAACTGGACTCGCAGGGGAGGTTCAAATCGTAGAAAGGGCGAATGTCAGTCCTCTTGTACTTAAGTCGGCATTGTGCCTTTTGTATTAAATCCGGATGCAATTTCTGTGTTTCATCGTCAACAAGAAGGTGCAAGGTATACAGTAAATCTGAAGTGAAGCATCGGAATCTAAAACTGGACTCACAGCACAGGTTGAAATCATAGAAAACGAGAGTGTCAGTCCTCTTGTACTTAAGTCGGCATTGTGCCTTTTGTATTAAATTCCGATGCAATTTCTGTGTTTCATCGTCAATAAGGAGGTGCAAGGTCTACAGTAAACCAGAAGTGAAGCATCGGAATCTAAAACTGGTCTCACAGGGAGGTTCAAATTGTAGAGAGTTAGAGTGTCAGTCCTCTTGTACTTAAGTCGGCAATGTGCCTTTTGAATTTAATTCCGATGCAATATCTGTGTTTCATCGTCAATAAGAAGGTGCAAGGTATACAGTAAACCTGAAGTGAAGCATCGGAATCTAAATCTGGACTCACAGGAGAGGTGCAAATCATAGATAGTTAGAGTGTCAGTCCTCTTGTACTTAAGTCGGCATTGTGCCTTTTGAATTTAATTCCGATGCAATTTCTGTGTTTCATTGTCAATAAGAAGGTGCAAGGTATACAGTAAACCTCAAGTGAAGCATCGGAATCTAAAACAGGACTCACAGGAGAGGTTCAAATCATAGAAAACGAGGGTGTCAGTCGACTTGTACTTAAGTCGGCATTGTGCCTTTTGTATTAAATTCGGATGCAATTTCTGTTTTTCATCGTCAATAAGAAGGTCCAAGGGATACAGTAACCCTGGAGTGATGCATCGGAATCTAAAACTGGACTCACAGGAGATGTTCAAATAATAGAAAACGAGAGTGTCAGTCCTCTTGTACTTAAGTCGGCATTGTGCCTTTTGTATTAAATTCGGATGCAATCTCTGTGTTTCATCGTCAATAAGAAGGTGCAAGGTATACAGTAAACCTTAAGTGAAGCATCGGAATCCAAAACTGGACTCACAGGACGGGTTCAAACCTTAGAGAGTTAGAGTGTCAGTCCTCTTGTACTTAAGTCGGCATTGTGCGTTTTGAATTTAATTCCGATCAAATTTCTGTGTTTCATCGTCAATAAGAAAGTGCAAGTTTACAGTAAACCTGAAGTGAAGCATCGGAATCTTAAACCAAACTCACAGGAGAGGTTCAAATCATGGAAAGTTAGAGTGTCAGTCCTCTTGTACTTAAGTTGGCATTGTGCGTTTGAATTTACTTCCGATACAATTTTTGTGTTTCATCGTCAATAAGAAGGTGCAAGGTCTACAGTAAACCTGAAGTGAAGCATCGGAATCTAAAAGTGGAATCACAGGAGAGGTTCTAATCACAGAACGTGAGAGTGTCAGTCCTCTTGTACTTAAGTCGGCATTGTGCCTTTTGTATTAAATTCCTATTCAATTCCTGTGTTTCATCGTCAATAAGAAGGTGCAAGTTGTACAGTAAACCTGAAGTGAAGCATCGGAATCTAAAACTGGACTCACAGGAGAGGTTCAAATCATAGAGAGTTAGAGTGTCAGTCCTCTTGTACTTAAGTCGGCATTGTGCCATTTGAATTTAATTCCGATGCCAATTCTGTGTTTCTTCGTCAATTAGAAGGTGCAAGGTCTACAGTAAACCTGAAGTGAAGCATCGGAATCTAAAACTGGACTCACAGGAGAGGTTCAAATCATAGAAAGCGATAGTGTCAGTCCTCTTTTACTTAAGTCGGCATTGTGCATTTTGTATTAAATTCGGATGCAATTTCTATGTTTCATCGTCAATAAGAAGACCCAAGGGATACAGTAAACCTGAAGTGAAGCATCGGAATCTAAAACTGGACTCACAGGAGGGGTTCAAATCACAGATAGTTAGAGTGTCAGTAATCTTATACTTAAGTCGGCATTGTGTCGTTTGAATTTAATTCCGATGCAATTTCTGTTTTTCATCGTCAATAAGAAGGTGCAAGGTTTACAGTAAACCTGAAGTGAAGCATCGGAATCTAAAACAGGACTCACAGGAGAGGTTCAAATCATAGAAAGCCATAGTGTCAGTCCTCTTTTACTTAAGTCGGCATTGTGCATTTTGTATTAAATTCGGATGCAATATCTGTGTTTCATCGTCAATAAGAAGGTCCAAGGGTTACAGTAAACCTGAAGTGAAGCATCGGAATCTAAAACTGGACTCACAGGAGGGGTTCAAATCACAGATAGTTAGAGTGTCAGTAATATTATGCTTAAGTCGGCATTGTGTCGTTTGAATTTAATTCCGATGCAATTTCTGTGTTTCATCGTCAATAAGAAGGTGCAAGGTTTACAGTAAACCTGAAGTGAAGCATCGGAATCTAAAACTGGACTCACAGGAGGGGTTCAAATTATAGAAAGTGAGAGTGTCAATCCTCTTGTAATTAAGTCGGCATTTGCCTTTTGTATTAAATTCGGATGCAATTTCTGTTATTCATCGTCAAGAAGAAGGTCCAAGGGATACAGTAAACCTGGAGTGAAACATCGGAATCTAAAACTGGACTCACAGGAGAGGTTCGAATCATAGAAAGAGAGAGAGACAGTCCTCTTTTACTTACGTCATCATTGTGCCTTTTGTATTAAATTCGGATGCAATTTCTGTGTTTCATCGTCAATAAGAAGGTCCAAGGGATACAGTAAACCTAAAGTGAAGCATCGGAATCTCAAAACTGGACTCACAGGAGGGGTTCAAATCATAGATAGTTAGAGTGTCAGTCCTCTTATACTTAAGTCGGCATTGTGTCGTTTGAATTTAATTCCGATGCAATTTCTGTGTTTCTTCGTCAATAAGAAGATGCAAGCTCTACAGTAAACCTGAAGTGAAACATCGGAATCTAAAACTGGACTCACAGGAGACGTTCAAATCATAGATAGTTAGAGTGTCAGTCCTCTTGTACTTAAGTCGGCATTGTGCCTTTTGAATTTAATTCCGGTGCAATATCTGTATTTCATCGTCAATAAGAAGGTGCAAGGTATACAGTAAACCTGAAGGGAAGCATCGGAATCTAAAACTGGACTCACAATAGAGGTTCAAATCATAGAAAGAGAGAGTGTCAGTCCTCTTTTACTAAAGTCGGCATTGCGCCTTTTGTATTAAATTCCGATGCAATTTCTGTGTTTCATCGTCAATAAGAAGGTCCAAGGGATACAGTAAACCTGAAGTGAAGCATCGGAATCTAAAACTGGACTCACAGGAGGGGTTCAAATCACAGATAGTTAGAGTGTCAGTAATTTTATACTTAAGTCGGCATTGTGTCGTTTGAATTTAATTCCGATGCAATTTCTGTCTTTCATCGTCAATAAGAAGGTGCAAGGTTTACAGTAAACCTGAAGTGAAGCATCGGAATCTAAAACTGGACTCACAGGAGGGGTTCAAATCATAGAAAGTTAGAGTGTCAGTCCTCTTGTACATAAGTCGGAATTGTGCCCTTTGTATAAAATACGGATGTAATTTCTGTGTTTCATCGTCAATAAAAAGGTCCAAGGGATACAGTAAACTTGAAGAGAAGCATCGGAATCTAAAACTGGACTCACAGGAGAGGTTCAAATCATAGTAAGGGAGAGTGTCAGTCCTCTTTTACTTAAGTCATCATTGTGCCTTTTGTATTAAATTCGGATGCAATTTCTGTGTTTTATTGTCAATAAGAAGGTGCAAGGTATACAGTAAACCTGAAGTGAAGCATCGGAATCTAAAACTGGACTAACAGGAGAGGTTCAAATCATAGAAAACGATAGTGTCAGTCCTCTTGTACTTAAGTCGGCATTGTGCCTTTTGTATTAAATTCGGATGCAATCTCTGTGTTTCATCGTCAATAAGAAGGTGCAAGGTATACAGTAAACCTTAAGAGAAGCATCGGAATCAAAAACTGGACACACAGGACGGGTTCAAATCTTAGAGAGTTAGAGTGTCAGTCCTCTTGTACTTAAGTCGGCATTGTGCCTTTTGTATTTAATTCCGGTTAAATTTCTGTATTTCATCGTCAATAAGGAGGTGCAAGGTATACAGTAAACCTGAAGTGAAGCTTCGGAATCTTAAACTGGACTCACAGGAGAGGTTCAAATCATAGAAAGTTAGAGTGTCAGTCCTCTTGTACTTAAGTCGGCATTGTGCCTTTAGAATTTACTTCCGATGCAATTTTTGTGTTTCATCGTCAATAAGAAGGTGCAAGGTATACAGTAAACCTGAAGTGAAGCATCGGAATCTAAAACTGGACTCAGAGGGGAGGTTCAAATCATAGAAAGGGAGAGTGTCAGTCCACTAGTACTTAAGTAGGCATTGTGCCTTTTGTATTAAATACGGATGCAATTTCTGTGTTTCATCGTCAATAAGAAGGTGCAATGTATACAGTAAACCTAAAGTGAAGCATTGGAATCTAAAACTGGACTCATAGGAGAGGTGGAAATCATAGATAGTTAGAGTGTCAGTCCTCTTGTACTTAAGTCGGCATTGTGCCTTTTGTATTAAATTCCGATCCAATTTCTGTGTTTCATCGTCAATAAGGAGGTGCAAGGTATACAGTAAACCAGAAGTGAAGAATCGGAATCTAAAACTGGACTCACAGGAGAGGTGCAAATCATAGATAGTTAGAGTGTCAGTCCTCTTGTACTTAAGTCGGCATTGTGCCTTTTGTATTAAATTCCGATCCAATTTCTGTGTTTCATCGTCAATAAGGAGGTGCAAGGTATACAGTAAACCAGAAGTGAAGAATCGGAATCTAAAACTGGACTCACAGGGAGGTTCAAATTGTAGAGAGTTAGAGTGTCAGTCCTCTTGTAATTAAGTAGGCATTGTGCCTTTTGAATTTAATTCCGAAGCAATTTCTGTGTTACATCGTCAATAAGAAAGTGCAAGGTATACAGTAAACCTGAAGTGAAGCATCGGAATCTCAAAACTGGACTCACAGGAGGGGTTCAAATCATAGATAGTTAGAGTGTCAGTCCTCTTGTACTTAAGTCGGCATTGTGTCTTTTGAATTTAATTCCGATGCAATTTCTGTGTTTCATTGTCAATAAGAAGGTTCAAGGTATACAGTAAACCTGAAATGAAGCATCGGAATCCAAAACTGGACTCACAGGAGAGGTTCAAATCATAGAGAGTTAGAGTGTCAGTCCTCTTGTACTTAAGTCGGCATTGTGCCTTTTGAATTCAATTCCGGTGCAATATCTGTATTTCATCGTCAATAAGAAGGTGCAAGGTATACAGTAAACCTGAAGTGAAGCATCGGAATCTAAAACTGGACTCACAATAGAGGTTCAAATCATAGAAAGAGAGAGTGTCAGTCCTCATTTACTAAAGTCGGCATTGTGCCTTTTGTATTAAATTCGGATGCAATTTCTGCGTTTCATCGTCAATAAGAAGGTCCAAGGGATACAGTAAACCTGAAGTGAAGCATCGGAATCTAAAACTGCACTCACAGGAGGGGTTCAAATCACAGATAGTTAGAGTGTCATTAATCTTATACTTAAGTCGGCATTGTGTCGTTTGAATTTAATTCCGATGCAATTTCTGTGTTTCATCGTCAATAAGAAGGTGCAAGGTTTACAGTAAACCTGAAGTGAAGCATCGGAATCTAAAACTGGTCTCACAGGAGGGGTTCAAATCATAGAAAGTTAGAGTGTCAGTCCTCTTGTACATAAGTTGGAATTGTGCCCTTTGTATAAAATTCGGATGCAATTTCTGTGTTTCATCGTCAATAAGAAGGTCCAAGGGATACAGTAAACTTGAAGTGAAGCATCGGATTCTAAAACTGGACTCACAGGAGAGGTTCAAATCATAGAAAGGGAGAGTGTCAGTCCTCTTTTACTTAAGTCATCATTGTGCCTTTTGTATTAAATTCGGATGCAATTTCTGTGTTTCATCGTCAATAAGAAGGTGCAAGGTATACAGTAAACCTGAAGTGAAGCATCGGAATCTAAAACTGGACTAACAGGAGAGGTTCAAATCATAGAAAACGATAGTGTCAGTCCTCTTGTACTTAAGTCGGCATTGTGCCTTTTGTAATAAATTCGGATGCAATCTCTGTGTTTCATCGTCAATAAGAAGGTGCAAGGTATACAGTAAACCTTAAGAGAAGCATCGGAATCAAAAACTGGACACACAGGACTGGTTCAAATCTTAGAGAGTTAGAGTGTCAGTCCTCTTGTACTTAAGTCGGCATTGTGCCTTTTGAATTTAATTCCGATCAAATTTCTGTGTTTCATCGTCAATAAGAACGTGCAATGTATACAGTAAACCTGAAGTGAAGCATTGGAATCTCAAACTGGTCTCACAGGAGAGGTGCAAATCATAGATAGTTAGAGTGTCAGTCCTCTTGTACTTAAGTCGGCATTGTGCCTTTTGAATTTAATTCCGATGCAATTTCTGTGTTTCATCGTCAATAATAAGGTGCAAGGTATACAGTAAACCTGAAATGAAGCATCGGAATCCAAAACTGGACTCACAGGAGAGGTTCAAATCATAGAGAGTTAGAGTGTCAGTACTCTTGTACTTAAGTTGCCATTGTGCCTTTTGAATTTAATTCCGTGGTAATATCTGTATTTCATCGTCAATAAGAAGGTCCAAGGTATACAGTAAACCTGAAGTGAAGCATCGGAATCTAAAACTGGACTCACAAGAGAGGTTCAAATCATAGAAAGGGAGAGTGTCAGTCCTCTTTTACTAATGTCGGCATTGTGCCTTTTGTATTTAATTCGGATGCAATTTCTTTATTTCATCGTCAATAAGAAGGTCCTAGGGATACAGTAAACTTGAAGTGAAGCATCGGAATCTATAACTGGACACACAGAAGAGGTTCAAATCATAGATAGTTAGAGTGTGAGTCCTCTTGTACTTAAGTAGGCATTGTGTCATTTGAATTTAATTCCGATGCAATTTCTGTGTTTCATCGTCAATAAGAAGGTGCAAGGTATACAGTAAACCTGAAGTGAAGCATCGGAATCCAAAACTGGACTCACAGGAGAGGTTCAATTCATAGAGAGTTAGAGTGTCAGTCCTCTTGTACTTAAGTCGGCATGGAGCCTTTTGAATTTAATTCCGATGCAATTTCTGTGCTTCATCGTCAATAAGACGGTGCAAGGTATACAGTAAACCTGAAGTGAAGCATCGGAATCTAAATCTGGACTCACAGAAGAGGTTCAAATCATAGATAGAGAGAGTGTCAGTCCTCTTTTACTTAAGTCGGCATTGTGCCTTTTGTATTAAATTCGGATGCAATTTCTGTATTTCATCGTCAATAAGAAGGTCCAAAGAATACAGTAAACCTGAAGTGAAGCTCCGGAATCTAAAACTGGACTCACAGGAGAGGTTCTAATAATAGATAGAGTGTCAGTCCTCTTGTACTTAAGTCCTCATTGTGCCTATTGAATTTAATTCCGATGCAATTTTTGTGTTTCATCGTCAATAAGAAGGTGCAATTTATACAGTAAACTTGAAGTGAAGGATCGGAATCTAAAACTGGACTCACAGGAGAGATTCATATCATAGAAACAGAGAGTGACAGTCCTCTTTTACTTAAGTCGGCATTGTGCCTTTTGTATGAAATTCCGATGAAATTTCTGAGTTTCATCGTCAAAAAGAAGGTCCAAGCGATACAGTATACCTGAAGTGAAGCATCGGAATCTAAAACTGGACTCAGAGGAGACGTTCAAATCATAGAAAGGGAGAGTTTCAGTCCTCTTTTACTTAAGTCGGCATTGTGCCTTTTGTATTAAATTCGGAAGCAATTTCTGTGTTGCCTCGTCAATAAGAATGTGCAGGGTATACAGTAAACCTGAATTGAAGCATCGGAATCTAAAACTGGACTCACAGGAGAGGTACAAATCATAGATAGTTAGAGTGTCAGTCCTCTTGTACTTAAGTCTGCATTGTGCCTTTTGAATTAAATTCCGATCCAATTTCTGTGTTTCATCGTCAATAAGGAGGTGAAAGGTATACAGTAAACCAGAAGTGAAGAATCGGAATCTAAGAGTGGACTCACAGGGAGGTTCAAATATTAGAGAGTTAGAGTGTCAGTCCTCTTGTACTTAAGTCGGCATTGTGCCTTTTTAATTTAATTCCGATGCAATTTCTGTGTTACATCGTCAATAAGAAGGTGCAAGGTATACAGTAAACCTGATGTGAAGCATCGGAATCTAAAACTGGACTCACAAGAGAGGTTCAAATTCTAGAGAGTTAGAGTGTCAGTCCTCTTGTACTTAAGTCGGCATTGTGCCTTTTGAAATTAATTCCGATGCCAATTCTGTGTTTCATCGTCAATAAGAAGGTGCAAGGTATACAGTAAACCTGAAGGGAAGCATCGGAATCTAAAACTGGACTCACAGGAGAGGTTCAAATCATAGAAAGCGAGAGTGTCAGTCCTCTTTTACTTAAGTCGGCATTGTGCATTATGTATTAAATTCGGATGCAATTTCTGTGTTTCATCGTCAATAAGAAAGTCCAAGGGATACAGTAAACCTGAAGTGATGCATCGGAATCTAAAACTGGACTCACAGGATGGGTTCTAATGATAGAGAGTTAGAGTGTCAGTCCTCTTGTACTTAAGTCGGCATTGTGCCTTTTGAAATTAATTCCCATGCCAATTCTGTGTTTCATCGTCAATAAGAAGGTGCAAGGTATACAGTAAACCTGAAGGGAAGCATCGGAATCTAAAACTGGACTCACAGGAGAGGTTCAAATCATAGAAAGCGAGAGTGTCAGTCCTCTTTTACTTAAGTCGGCATTGTGCATTATGTATTAAATTCGGATGCAATTTCTGAGTTTCATCGTCAAAAAGAAGGTCCAAGGGATACAGTAAACCTGAAGTGAAGCATCGGAATCTAAAACTGGACTCACAGGAGAGGTTCAAATCATAGAAAGGGAGAGTGTCAGTCCTCTAGTACTTAAGTAGGCATTGTGCCTTTTGTATTAAATTCGGATGCAATTTCTGTGATTCATCGTCAATAAGAAGGTGCAAGGTATACAGTAAACCTGAAGTGAAGCATCGGAATCTAAAATTGGACTCACAGGAGAGGTACAAATCAATGATAGTTAGAGTGTCAGTCCTCTTGTACTTAAGTCGGCATTGAGCCTTTTGAATGTAATTCCGATGCAATTTCTGTGTTTCATCGTCAATAAGAAGGTGCAAGGTATACAGTAAACCTCAAGTGAAGCATCGGAATCTAAAACTGGACTAACAGGAGGGGTTCAAACCATAGATAGTTAGAGTGTCAGTCCTCTTATACTTAAGTCGGTATTGTGTCGTTTGAATTTAATTCCGATGCAATTTCTGTGTTTCATCGTCAATAAGAAGGTGCATGGTATACAGTAAACCTGAAGTGAAGCACCGGAATCTAAAAGTGGACTCACAGGAGAGGTTCAAATCATAGAGAGTTAGAGTGTCAGTCCTCGTGTACTTAAGTCAGCATTGTGCCTTTTGAATTTAATTCCGATGCAATTTCTGTGTTTCTTCGTCAATACGAACGTGCAAGGTATACAGTAAACCTGAAGTGAAGCATCGGAAGCTAAAACTGGACTCACAGGAGATGTTCAAATCATAGAAAGATAGAGTGTCAGTCCTCTTTTACTTAAGTCGGCATTGTGCCTTTTGTATTAAATTCGGATGAAATTTCTGTATCTCATCGTCAATAAGAAGGTCCAAGGGATACAGTAAACCTGAAGTGAAGCATCGGAATCTAAAACTGGACTCACAGGAGAGGTGCAAATCATAGATAGAGTGTCAGTCCTCTAGTACTTAAGTCGGCATTGTTTCTTCTGAATTTAATTCGGATGCAATTTCTGTGTTTCATCGTCAATAAGAAGGTGCAAGGTATACAGTAAACCTGAAATGAAGCATCGGAATCCAAAACTGGACTCACAGGAGAGTTTCAAATAATAGAGAGTTAGAGTGTCAGTTCTCTTGTACTTAAGTCGGCATTGTGCTTTTTGAATTTAATTCCGATGCAATATCTGTGGTTCATCGTCAATAAGATGGTCCAAGGTATACAGTAAACCGGAAGTGAAGCATCGGAATCTATAACTAGACTCACAGGAGAGGTTCAAAACATAGAAAGAGAGAGTGTCAGTCCTCTTTTACTTAAGTCGGCATCGTGCCTTTTGTATTAAATTCGGATGTAATTTCTGTGTTTCATCGTCAATAAGAAGGTCCAAGGGATACAGTAAACCCGAAATGAAGCATCGGAATCTAAAACTGGACTCACAGGAGGGGTTCAAATCATAGATAGTTAGAGTGTCATTGCTCTTATACTTAAGTCGGCATTGTGTCGTTTGAATTTAATTCCGATGCAATTTCTGTGTTTCATCGTCAATAAGAGGGTGCAAGGTATACAGTAAACCTGAATTGAAGCATCGGAATCTAAAACTGGACTCACAGGAGAGGTACAAATCATAGATAGTTAGAGTGTCAGTCCTCTTGTACTTAAGTCTGCATTGTGCCTTTTGTATTAAATTCCGATCCAATTTCTGTGTTTCGTCGTCAATAAGGAGGTGCAAGGTATACAGTAAACCAGAAGTGAAGAATCGGAATCTAAAAGTGGACTCACAGGGAGGTTCAAATTGTAGAGAGTTAGAGTGTCAGTCCTCTTGTACTTAAGTCGGCATTGTGACTTTTTAATTTAATTCCGATGCAATTTCTGTGTTACATCGTCAATAAGAAGGTGCAAGGTATACAGTAAACCTGATGTGAAGCATCGGAATCTAAAACTGGACTCACAAGAGAGGTTCAAATTCTAGAGAGTTAGAGTGTCAGTCCTCTTGTACTTAAGTCGGCATTGTGCCTTTTGAAATTAATTCCGATGCCAATTCTGTGTTTCATCATCAATAAGAAGGTGCAAGGTATACAGTAACCTGAAGGGAAGCATCGGAATCTAAAACTGGACTCACAGGAGAGGTACAAATCATAGAAAGCGAGAGTGTCAGTCCTCTTTTACTTAAGTCGGCATTGTGCATTATGTATTAAATTCTGATGCAATTTCTGTATTTCATCGTCAATAAGAAGGTCCAAGGGATACAGTAAACCCAAGTGAGGCATCGGAATCTAAAACTGGACTCACAGGAGACGTTCAAATCATAGATAGTTAGAGTGTCAGTCCTCTTGTACTTAAGTCGGCATTGTGTCTTTTGAATTTAATTCCGTTGCAATTTCTGTGTTTCATCGTGAATAAGATGGTGCAAGGTATACAGTAAACCTGAAATGAAGCATCGGAATCCAAAGCTGGACTCACAGGAGAGGTTCAAATCATAGAGAGTTAGAGTGTCAGTCCTCTTGTACTTAAGTCGGCATTGTTCCTTTTGAATTTAATTCCGATTCAATTCCTGTATTTCATCGTCAATAAGAAGGTCCAAAGTATACTGTAAACCTGAAGTGAAGCATCGGAATCTAAAACTGGACTCACAAGAGAGGTTCAAATCATAGAAAGAGAGAGTGTGAGTCCTCTTTTACTAAAGTCGGCATTGTGCCTTTTGTATTAAATTCGGATGCAATTTCTGTGTTTCATCGTCAATAAGAAAGTCCAAGGGATACAGTAAACCTGAAGTGAAGCATCGGAATCTAAAACTGGACTCACAGGATGGGTTCTAATCATAGAGAGTTAGAGTGTCAGTCCTCTTGTACTTAAGTCGGCATTGTGCCTTTTGTATTAAATTCCGATGCAATATCTGAGTTTCATCGTCAAAAAGAAGGTCCAAGGGATACAGTAAACCTGAAGTGAAGCATCGGAATCTAAAACTGGACTCACAGGAGAGGTTCAAATCATAGAAAAGGAGAGTGTCAGTCCTCTAGTACTTAAGTAGGCATTGTGCCTTTTGTATTAAATTCGGATGCAATTTCTGTGATTCATCGTCAATAAGAAGGTGCAAGGTATACAGTAAACCTGAAGTGAAGCATCGGAATCTAAAGTTGGACTCACAGGAGAGGTGCAAATCAATGATAGTTAGAGTGTCAATCCTCTTGTACTTAAGTCGGCATTGTGCCTTTTGAATTTAATTCCGATGCAATTTCTGTGTTTCATCGTCAATAAGAAGGTGCAAGGTATACAGTAAACCTCAAGTGAAGCATCAGAATCTAAAACTGGACTCACAGGAGGGGTTCAAACCATAGATAGTTAGAATGTCAGTCCTCTTATACTTAAGTCGGTATTGTGTCGTTTGAATTTAATTCCGATGCAATTTCTGTGTTTCATCGTCAATAAGAAGGTGCATGGTATACAGTAAACCAGAAGTGAAGCTCCGGAATCTAAAAGTGGACTCACAGGAGAGGTTCAAATCATAGAGAGTTAGAGTGTCAGTCCTCTTGTACTTAAGTCAGCATTGTGCCTTTTGAATTTAATTCCGATGCAATTTCTGTGTTTCTTCGTCAATACGAAGGTGCAAGGTATACAGTAAACCTGAAGTGAAGCATCGGAAGCTAAAATTGGACTCACAGGAGATGTTCAAATCATAGAAAGATAGAGTGTCAGTCCTCTTTTACTTAAGTCGGCATTGTGCCTTTTGTATTAAATTCGGATGAAATTTCTGTACCTCATCGTCAATAAGAAGGTCCAAGGGATACAGTAAACCTGAAGTTAAGCATCGGAATCTAAAACTGGACTCACAGGAGAGGTGCAAATCATAGATAGAGTGTCAGTCCTCTAGTACTTAAGTCGGCATTGTGTCTTCTGAATTTAATTCGGATGCAATATCTGTGTTTCATCGTCAATAAGAAGGTGCAAGGTATACAGTAAACCTGAAATGAAGCATCGGAATCCAAAACTGGACTCACAGGAGAGTTTCAAATAATAGAGAGTTAGAGTGTCAGTTCTCTTGTACTTAAGTCGGCATTGTGTCTTTTGAATTTAATTCCGTTGCAATTTCTGTATTTCATCGTGAATAAGATGGTGCAAGGTATACAGTAAACCTGAAATGAAGCATCGGAATCCAAAGCTGGACTCACAGGAGAGGTTCAAATCATAGAGAGTTAGAGTGTCAGTCCTCTTGTACTTAAGTCGGCATTGTTCCTTTTGAATTTAATTCAGATTCAATTCCTGTATTTCATCGTCAATAAGAAGGTCCAAGGTATACTGTAAACCTGAAGTGAAGCATCGGAATCTAAAACTGGACTCACAAGAGAGGTTCAAATCATCGAAAGAGAGAGTGTGAGTCCTCTTTTACTAAAGTCGGCATTGTGCCTTTTGTATTAAATTCGGATGCAATTTCTGTGTTTCATCGTCAATAAGAAAGTCCAAGGGATACAGTAAACCTGAAGTGAAGCATCGGAATCTAAAACTCGACTCACAGGATGGGTTCTAATCATAGAGAGTTAGAGTGTCAGTCCTCTTGTACTTAAGTCGGCATTGTGCCTTTTGTATTAAATTCCGATGCAATATCTGAGTTTCATCGTCAAAAAGAAGGTCCAAGGGATACAGTAAACCTGAAGTGAAGTATCGGAATCTAAAACTGGACTCACAGGAGAGGTTCAAATCATAGAAAAGGAGAGTGTCAGTCCTCTAGTACTTAAGTAGGCATTGTGCCTTTTGTATTAAATTCGGATGCAATTTCTGTGATTCATCGTCAATAAGAAGGTGCAAGGTATACAGTAAACCTGAAGTGAAGCATCGGAATCTAAAATTGGACTCACAGGAGAGGTGCAAATCAATGATAGTTAGAGTGTCAGTCCTCTTGTACTTAAGTCGGCATTGTGCCTTTTGAATTTAATTCCGATGCAATTTCTGTGTTTCATCGTCAATAAGAAGGTGCAAGGTATACAGTAAACCTCAAGTGAAGCATCAGAATCTAAAACTGGACTCACAGGAGGGGTTCAAACCATTGATAGTTAGAGTGTCAGTCCTCTTATACTTAAGTCGGTATTGTGTCGTTTGAATTTAATTCCGATGCAATTTCTGTGTTTCATCGTCAATAAGAAGGTGCATGGTATACAGTAAACCTGAAGTGAAGCTCCGGAATCTAAAAGTGGACTCACAGGAGAGGTTCAAATCATAGAGAGTTAGAGTGTCAGTCCTCTTGTACTTAAGTCAGCATTGTGCCTTTTGAATTTAATTCCGATGCAATTTCTGTGTTTCTTCGTCAATACGAAGGTGCAAGGTATACAGAAAACCTGAAGTGAAGCATCGGAAGCTAAAACTGGACTCACAGGAGATGTTCAAATCATAGAAACATAGAGTGTCAGTCCTCTTTTACTTAAGTCGGCATTGTGCCTTTTGTATTAAATTCGGATGAAATTTCTGTATCTCATCGTCAATAAGAAGGTCCAAGGGATACAGTAAACCTGAAGTTAAGCATCGGAATCTAAAACTGGACTCACAGGAGAGGTGCAAATCATAGATAGAGTGTCAGTCCTCTAGTACTTAAGTCGGCATTGTGTCTTCTGAATTTAATTCGGATGCAATTTCTGTGTTTCATCGTCAATAAGAAGGTGCAAGGTGTACAGTAAACCTGAAATGAAGCATCGGAATCCAAAACTGGACTCACAGGAGAGTTTCAAATAATAGAGAGTTAGAGTGTCAGTTCTCTTGTACTTAAGTCGGCATTGTGCTTTTTGAATTTAATTCCGATGCAATATCTGTGTTTCATCGTCAATAACATGGTCCAAGGTATACAGTAAACCGGAAGTGAAGCATCGGAATCTAAAACTGGACTCACAGGAGAGGTTCAAAACATAGAAAGAGAGAGTGTCAGTCCTCTTTTACTTAAGTCGGCATCGTGCCTTTGTATTAAATTCGGATGTAATTTCTGTGTTTCATCGTCAATAAGAAGGTCCAAGGGATACAGTAAACCTGAAGTGAAGCATCGGAATCTAATACTGGACTCACAGGAGGGGTTCAAATCATAGATAGTTAGAGTGTCAGTCCTCTTATACTTAAGTCGGCATTGTGTCGTTTGAATTTAATTCCGATGCAATTTCTGTGTTTCATCGTCAATAAGAGGGTGCAAGGTATACAGTAAACCTGAAGTGAAGCATCGGAATCTAAAACTGGAATCCCAGGAGATGTTCAAATCATAGAAAGTTAGAGTGTCAGATCTCTTGTACTTAAGTTCGCATTGTGCCTTTTGTATTAAATTCCGCTGCAATTCCTGTGTTTCATCGTCAATAAGAAGGTGCAAGTTATACAGTAAACCTGCAGTGAAGCATCGGAATCTGAAACTGGACTCACAGGAGAGGTTCAAATCATAGAAAGATTGAGTGACAGTCCTCTTGTACATAAGTCGGAATTGTGCCCTTTGTATAAAATTCGGATGCAATTTCAGTGTTTCATCGTCAATAAGAAGGAGCAAGGTATACAGTAAACCTGAAGTGAAGCTTCGGAATCTAAAACTGGACCCACAGGAGAGGTTCAAATCATAGAAAGTGAGAGTGTCAATCATCTTGTACTTAAGTCGGCATAGTGCCTTTTGTATTAAATTCGGTTACAATTTCTGTGTTTCATCGTCAATAAGAAGGTCCAAGGGATACAGTAAACCTGAAGTGAAGCATCGGAATCTAAAACTGAACTCACAGGAGAGGTTCGAATCATAGAAAGAGAGAGAGACAGTCCTCTTTTACTTAAGTCATCATTGTGCCTTTTGTATTAAATTCGGATGCAATTTCTGTGTGTCATCGTCAATAAGAAGGTGCAAGGGATACAGTAAACCTGAAGTGATGCATCGGAATCTAAATCTGGACTCACAGGAGATGTTCAAATCACAGAAAACGAGAGTGTCAGTCCTCTTGTACTTAAGTCGGCATTGTTCCTTTTGAATTTAATTCCGATTCAATATCTGTATTTCATCGTCAATAAGAAGGTCCAAGGTATACAGTAAACCTGAAGTGAAGCATCGGAATCTAAAACAGGACTCACAAGAGAGGTTCAAATCATAGAAAGAGAGAGTGTCAGTCCTCTTTTACTAAAGTCGGCATTGTGCCTTTTGTATTAAATTCGGATGCAATTTCTGTGTTTCATCGTCAATAAGAAAGTCCAAGGGATACAGTAAACCTGAAGTGAAGCATCGGAATCTAAAACTGGACTCACAGGATGGGTTCCAATCATAGAGAGTTAGACTGTCAGTCCTCTTGTACTTAAGTCGGCATTGTGCCTTTTGTATTAAATTCCGATGCAATATCTGAGTTTCATCGTCAAAAAGAAGGTCCAAAGGATACAGTAAACCTGAAGTGAAGCATTGGAATCCAAAACTGGACTCACAGGAGAGGTTCAAAACATAGAGAGTGTCAGTCCTCTTTCACTTAAGTCGGCATCGTGCCTTTTGTATTAAATTCGGATGTAATTTCTGTGTTTCATCGTCAATATGAAGGTCCAAGGCATACAGTAAACCTGAAATGAAGCATCGGAATCTAAAACTGGACTCACAGGAGGGGTTCAAATCATAGATAGTTAGAGTGTCAGTCCTCTTATACTTAGGTCGGCATTGTGTCGTTTGAATTTAATTCCGATGCAATTTCTGTGTTTCATCGTCAATAAGAGGGTGCAAGGTATACAGTAAACCTGAGGTGAAGCATCGGAATCTAAAACTGGAATCACAGGAGAGGTTCCAATCATAGAAAGTTAGAGTGTCAGATCTCTTGTACTTAAGTTGGCATTGTGCCTTTTGTATTAAATTCTGCTGCAATTCCTGTGTTTCATCGTCAATAAGAAGGTGCAGGTTATACAGTAAACCTGCAGTGAAGCATCGGGATCTGAAACTGGACTCACTGGAGAGGTTCAAATCATAGAAAGAGTGAGTGACAGTCCTCTTGTACATAAGTCGGAATTGTGCCCTTTGTATAAAATTCGGATGCAATTTCAGTGTTTCATCGTCAATAAGAAGGAACAAGGTATACAGTAAACCTGAAGTTTAGCTTCGGAATCTAAAACTGGACCCACAGGAGAGGTTCAAATCATAGAAAGTGAGAGTGTCAATCATCTTGTACTTAAGTCGGCATAGTGCCTTTTGTATTAAATTCGGTTACAATTTCTGTGTTTCATCTTCAATAAGAAGGTCCAAGGGATACAGTAAACCTGAAGTGAAGCATCGGAATCTAAAACTGAACTCACAGGAGAGGTTCGAATCATAGAAAGAGAGAGAGACAGTCCTCTTTTACTTAAGTCATCATTGTACCTTTTGTATTAAATTCGGATGCAATTTCTGTGTGTCATCGTCAATAAGAAGGTGCAAGGGATACAGTAAACCTGAAGTGATGCATCGGAATCTAAAACTGGACCCACAGGAGATGTTCAAATCACAAAAAAACGAGAGTGTCAGTCCTCTTGTACTTAAGTCGGCATTGTGCCTTTTGTATTAAATTCGGATGCAATCTCCTGTGTTTCATCGTCAATAAGAAGGTGCAAGTTATACAGTAAACCTTAAGTGAAGCATCGGTATCCAAAACTGGACTCACAGGACGGGTTCAAACCTTTGAGAGTTAGAGTGTCAGTCCTCTCGTACTTAAGTCGGCATTGTGCCTTTTGAATTTACTTCCGATACAATTTTTGTGTTTCATCGTCAATAAGAAGGTGCAAGGTATACAGTAAACCTGAAGTGAAGCATCGGAATCTAAAAGTGGAATCACAGGAGAGGTTCTAATCACAGAACGTGAGAGTGTCAGTCCTCTTGTACTTAAGTCAGCATTGTGCCTTTTGTATTAAATTCGGATGCAATTTCTGTGTGTCATCGTCAATAAGAAGGTGCAAGGGATACAGTAAACCTGAAGTGATGCATCGGAATCTAAAACTGGACTACCAGAAGAGGTTCAAATCATAGATAGAGAGAGTGTCAGTCCTCTTTTACTTAAGTCGGCATTGTGCCTTTTGTATGAAATTCCCATGAAATTTCTGACTTTCATCGTCAAAAAGAAGGTCCAAGCGATACAGTATACCTGAAGTGAAGCATCGGAATCTAAAACTGGACTCAGAGGAGAGGTTCAAATCATAGAAAGGGAGAGTGTCAGTCCTCTAGTACTTAAGTCTTCATTGTGCCTTTTGTATTAAATTCGGAAGCAATTTCTGTGTTTCCTCGTCAATAAGAATGTGCTAGGTATACAGTAAAACTGAAGTGAAGCATCGGAATCTAAAACTGGACTCACAGGAGAGGTACAAATCATAGATAGTTAGAGTGTCAGTCTTCTTGTACTTAAGTCGGCATTGTGCCTTTTGTATTAAATTCCGATCCAATTTCAGTGTTTCATCGTCTATAAGGAGGTGCAAGGTATACAGTAAACCAGAAGTGAAGAATCGGAATCTAAAAGTGGACTCAAAGGGAGGTTCAAATTATAGAGAGTTAGAGTGTCAGTCCTCTTGTACTTAAGTCGGCATTGTGCCTTTTGAATTTAATTCCGATTCAATTTCTGTGTTACATCGTCAATAAGAAGGTGCAAGGTATACAGTAAACCTGAAGTGAAGCATCGGAATCTAAAACTGGACTCACAAGAGAGGTTCAAATTGTAGAGAGTTAGAGTGTTAGTCCTCTTGTACTTAAGTCGGCATTGTGCCTTTTGAAATTAATTCCGATGCCAATTCTGTGTTTCTTCGTCAATAAGAAGGTGCAAGGTGTACAGTAAACCTGAAGTGAAGCATCCGAATCTAAAACTGGACTCACAGGAGAGGTTTAAATCATACATGGTTAGAGTGTCAGTCCTCTTTTACTTAAGTCGGCATTGTGCATTTTGTATTAAATTCGGATGCAATTTCTGTATTTCATCGTCAATACGAAGGTATAAGGGATACAGTAAACCTGAAGTGAGGCATCGTAATCTAAAACTGGACTCACAGGAGAGGTTCAAATCATAGATAGTTAGAGTGTCAGTCCTCTTGTACTTAAGTCGGCATTGTGTCTTTTGAATTTAATTTTGATGCAATTTCTGTGTTTCATCGTCAATAAGAAGGTGCAAGGTATACAGTAAACCTGAAATGAAGCATCGGAATCCATAACTGGACTCACAGGAGAGTTTCAAATCATAGATAGTTAGAGTGTAAGTCCACTTATACTTATGTCGGCATTGTGTCGTTTGAATTTAATTTCGATTCAATTTCTATGTTTCATCGTCAATAAGAAGGTGCAAGGTATACAGTAAACCTGAAGTGAAGTATCGGAATCTAAAACTGGACTCACAGGAGAGGTTCAAATCATAGAAAGCGAGAGTGTCAGTCCTCTTTTACTTAAGTCGGCATTGTGCATTTTGTATTAAATTCTGATGCATTTTCTGTATTTCATCGTCAATAAGAGGGGCCAAGGGATACAGTAAACCTCAAGTGAGGCATCGGAATCTAAAACTGGACTCACAGGAGACGTTCAAATCATAGATAGTTAGAGTGTCATTCCTCTTATACTTAAGTCGGTATTGTGTCGTTTGAATTTAATTACGATGCAATTTCTGTGTTTCATCGTCAATAAGAAGGTGCAAGTTATACAGTAACCCTGAAGTGAAGGATCGGAATCTAAAACTGGACTCACAGGAGAGGTTCAAATCATAGAAAGAGAGAGTGACAGTCCTCTTTTACTTAAGTCGGCATTGTGCCTTTTGTATCAAATTCCGATGCAATATCTGAGTTTCATCGCAAAAAGAAGGTCCAAGGGATACAGTAAACCTGAAGTGAAGCATCGGAATCTAAAACTGGACTCAGAGGAGAGGTTCAAATCATAGAAAGGAAGAGTGTCAGTCCTCTAGTACCTAAGTAGGCATTGTGCCTTTTGTATTAAATTCGGATGCAATTTCTGTGATTCATCGTCAATAAGAAGGTGAAAGTTATACAGTAAACCTGAAGTGAAGCATCGGAATCTAAAATTGGACTCACAGGAGAGGTGCAAATCAATGATAGTTAGAGTGTCAGTCCTCTGGTACTTAAGTCGGCATTGTGCCTTTTGAATTTAATTCCGATACAATTTCTGTGTTTCATCGTCAATAAGAAGGTGCAAGGTATACAGTAAACCTGAAGTGAAGCATCGAAATCTAAAACTGGACTCACAGGAGGGGTTCAAACCATAGATAGTTAGAGTGTCAGTACTCTTATACTTAAGTCGGTATTGTGTCGTTTGAATTTAATTCCGATGCAATTTCTTTGTTTCATCGTCAATAAGAAGGTGCATGGTATACAGTAAACCTGAAGTGAAGCACCGGAATCTAAAAGTGGACTCACAGGAGAGGTTCAAATCATAGAGAGTTAGAGTTTCAGTCCTCTTGTACTTAAGCCGGCATTGTGCCTTTTGAATTTAAGTCCGATGCAATTTCTGTGTTTCTTCGTCAATACGAAGGTGCAAGGTATACAGTAAACCTGAAGTGAAGCACCGGAATCTAAAACTGGACTTACAGGAGATGTTCAAATCATAGAAAGATAGAGTGTCAGTCCTCTTCTACTTAAGTCAGCATTGTGCCTTTTGTATTAAATTCGGATGCAGTTTCTATATTTCATCCTCAATAAGAAGGTCCAAGGGATACAGTAAACCTGAAGTGAAGCATCGGAATCTAAAACTGGACTCACAGGAGAGGTGCAAATCATAGATAGAGTGTCAGTCCTCTAGTACTTACGTCGGCATTGTGTCTTCTGAACTTAATTCCGATGCAATTTCTGTGTTTCATCGTCAATAAGAAGGTGCAAGCTATACAGTAAACCTGAAGTGAAGCATCGGAAACCAAAACTGGACTCACAGGAGAGTTTCAAATAATAGAGAGTTAGAGTGTCAGTTCTCTTGTACTTAAGTCGGCGTTATGCTATTTGAATTTAATTCCGATGCAATATCTGTGTTTCATCGTCAATAAGATGGTCCAAGGTATACAGTAAACCGGAAGTGAAGCATCGGAATCTAAAACTGGACTCACAGGAGAGGTTCAAAACATAGAAAGAGAGAGTGTCAGTCCTCTTTTACTTAAGTCGGCAACGTGCCTTTTGTATTAAATTCGGATGTAATTTCTGTGTTTCATCGTCAATAAGAAGGTCCAAGGGATACAGTAAACCTGAAATGAAGCATCGGAATCTAAAACTGGACTCACAGGAGGGGTTCAAATCATAGATAGTGAGAGTGTCAGCCCTCTTATACTTAAGTCGGCATTGTTACGTTTGAATTTAATTCCGATGCAATTTCTGTGTTTCATCGTCAATTAGATGGTGCAAGGTATACAGTAAACCTGAAGTGAAGCATCGGAATGTAAAACTGGAATCACAGGAGAGGTTCAAACCATAGAAAGTTAGAGTGTCAGTTCTCTTGTACTTAAGTCGGCATTGTGCCTTTTGTATTAAATTCCGCTGCAATTCCTGTGTTTCATCGTCAATAAGAAGGTGCAAGTTATACAGTAAAATTGCAGTGAAGCATCGGAATCTGAAACTGGACTCACAGGAGAGGTTCAAATCATAGAAAGAGTGAGTGACAGTCCTCTTTTACTTAAGTCGGCATTCTGCCTTTTGTATTAAATTCCGATAAAATTTGTGTGTTTCATCGTCGATAAGAAGGTCCAAGAGATACAGTAAACTTGAAGTGAAGCATCGGAATCTAAAACTGGACTCACAGGAGAGGTTCAAATCATAGAAAGGGAGAGTGTCAGTCCTCTTGTACATAAGTCGGAATTGTGCGCTTTGTATAAAATTCGGATGCAGTTTCTATATTTCATCCTCAATAAGAAGGTCCAAGGGATACAGTAAACCTGAAGTGAAGCATCGGAATCTAAAACTGGACTCACAGGAGAGGTGCAAATCATAGATAGAGTGTCAGTCCTCTAGTACTTACGTCGGCATTGTGTCTTCTGAACTTAATTCCGATGCAATTTCTGTGTTTCATCGTCAATAAGAAGGTGCAAGCTATACAGTAAACCTGAAGTGAAGCATCGGAAACCAAAACTGGACTCACAGGAGAGTTTCAAATAATAGAGAGTTAGAGTGTCAGTTCTCTTGTACTTAAGTCGGCGTTATGCTATTTGAATTTAATTCCGATGCAATATCTGTGTTTCATCGTCAATAAGATGGTCCAAGGTATACAGTAAACCGGAAGTGAAGCATCGGAATCTAAAACTGGACTCACAGGAGAGGTTCAAAACATAGAAAGAGAGAGTGTCAGTCCTCTTTCACTTAAGTCGGCAACGTGCCTTTTGTATTAAATTCGGATGTAATTTCTGTGTTTCATCGTCAATAAGAAGGTCCAAGGGATACAGTAAACCTGAAATGAAGCATCGGAATCTAAAACTGGACTCACAGGAGGGGTTCAAATCATAGATAGTGAGAGTGTCAGCCCTCTTATACTTAAGTCGGCATTGTTACGTTTGAATTTAATTCCGATGCAATTTCTGTGTTTCATCGTCAATTAGATGGTGCAAGGTATACAGTAAACCTGAAGTGAAGCATCGGAATGTAAAACTGGAATCACAGGAGAGGTTCAAACCATAGAAAGTTAGAGTGTCAGTTCTCTTGTACTTAAGTCGGCATTGTGCCTTTTGTATTAAATTCCGCTGCAATTCCTGTGTTTCATCGTCAATAAGAAGGTGCAAGTTATACAGTAAAATTGCAGTGAAGCATCGGAATCTGAAACTGGACTCACAGGAGAGGTTCAAATCATAGAAAGAGTGAGTGACAGTCCTCTTTTACTTAAGTCGGCATTCTGCCTTTTGTATTAAATTCCGATAAAATTTGTGTGTTTCATCGTCGATAAGAAGGTCCAAGAGATACAGTAAACTTGAAGTGAAGCATCGGAATCTAAAACTGGACTCACAGGAGAGGTTCAAATCATAGAAAGGGAGAGTGTCAGTCCTCTTGTACATAAGTCGGAATTGTGCGCTTTGTATAAAATTCGGATGCAATTTCAGTGTTTCATCGTCAATAAGAAGGAGCAAGGTATACAGTAAACCTGAAGTGAAGCATCGGAATCTAAAACTGAACTCACAGGAGAGGTTCGAATCATAGAAAGAGAGAAAGACAGTCCTCTTTTACTTAAGTCATCATTGTGCCTTTTGTATTAAATTCGGTTACAATTTCTGTGTTTCATCGTCAATAAGAAGGTCCAAGGGATACAGTAAACCTGAAGTGAAGCATCGGAATCTAAAACTGAACTCACAGGAGAGGTTCGAATCATAGAAAGAGAGAAAGACAGTCCTCTTTTACTTAAGTCATCATTGTGCCTTTTGTATTAAATTCGGATGCAATCTCCTGTGTTTCGTCGTCAATAAGAAGGTGCAAGGTATACAGTAAACCTTAAGTGAAGCATCGGAATCCAAAACTGGTCTCACAGGACGGGTTCAAACCTTTGAGAGTTAGAGTGTCAGTCCTCTTGTGCTTAAGTCGGCATTGTGCCTTTTGAATTTAATTCCGATCAAATTTCTGTGTTTCATCGTCAATAAGAAGGTTCGAGGGATACAGTAAACCTGAGGTGAAGCATCGTAATCTAAAACTTGACTCACAGGAGAGGTTCAAATCATAGAAAGAGAGAGTGACAGTCCTCTTTTACTTAAGTCGGCATTGTGCCTTTTGTGTTAAATTCCGATGCAATTTCTGTGTTTCATCGTCAATAAGAAGGTGCAAGTTATACAGTAAACCTGAAGTGAAGGATCGAATCTAAAACTGGACTCACAGGAGAGGTTCAAATCATAGAAAGAGAGAGTGACAGTCCTCTTTTACTTAAGTCAGCATTGTGCCTTTTGTATGAAATTCCGATGCAATATCTGAGATTCATCGTCAAAAAGGAGGTCCAAGGGATACAGTAAACCTGAAGTGAAGCATCGGAATCTAAAACTGGACTCAGAGCAGAGGTTCAAATCATAGAAAGGGAGAGTGTCAGTCCTCTAGTACTTAAGTAGGCATTGAGCCTTTTGTATTAAATTCGGATGCAATTTCTGTGTTTCATCGTCAATAAGAAGATGCAAGGTATACAGTAAACCTGAAGTGAAGCATCGGAATCTAAAACTGGACTCACAGGAGAGGTGCAAATCATAGATAGTTAGAGTGTCAGTCCTCTTGTACTTAAGTCGGCATTGTGCCTTTTGTATTAAATTCCGATCCAATTTCTGTGTTTCATCGTCAATAAGGAGGTGCAAGGTATACAGTAAACCAGAAGTGAAGAATCGGAATCTAAAACTGGACTCACAGGGAGGTTCAAATTGTAGAGAGTTAGAGTGTCAGTCCTCTTGTAATTAAGTCGGCATTGTGCCTTTTGAATTTAATTCCGATGCAATTACTGTGTTACATCGTCAATAAGAGGGTGCAAGGTATACATTAAACCTGAAGTGAAGCATCGGAATCTAAAACTGGACTCACAAGAGAGGTTCAAATTGTAGAGAGTTAGAGTGTCAGTCCTCTTGTACTTAAGTCGGCATTGTGCCTTTTGAAATTAATCTCCGATGCAAATTCTGTGTATCATCGTCAATAAGAAGGTGCAAGGTAAATAGTAAACCTGAAGTGAAGCATCGGAATCTATAACTGGACTCACAGGAGAGGTTCAAATCATAGAGAGTTAGAGTGTCAGTCCTCTGATACTTAAGTCGGCATTGTGCCTTTTGAATTTAATTCCGATGCAATTTCTGTGTTACATCGTCAATAAGAAGGTGCAAGGTAAATAGTAAAGCCAAAGTGAAGCATCGGAATCTAAAACTGGACTCACAGGAGAGGTACGAATCATAGATAGTTAGAGTGTCAGTCCTCTTATACTTAAGCGGGAATTGTGTCATTTGAATTTAATTTCGATGCCAATTCTGTGTTTCTTAGTCAATTAGAAGGTGCAAGGTCTACAGTAAACCTGAAGTGAAGCACCGGAATCTAAAACTGGACTCACAGGAGAGGTTCAAATCATAGAAAGCGAGAGTGTCAGTCCTCTTTTACTTAAGTCGGCATTGTGCATTTTGTATTAAATTCTGATGCAATTTCTGTATTTCATCGTCAATAAGAAGGTCCAAGGGATACAGTAAACCTGAAGTGAGGCATCGGAATCTAAAACTGGACTCACAGGAGACGTTCAAATCATAGATAGTTAGAGTGTCAGTCCTCTTGTACTTAAGTCGGCATTGTGTCTTTTGAATTTAATTCCGATGCAATTTCTGTGTTTAATCGTCAATAAGAAGGTGCGAGGTATACAGTAAACCTGAAATGAAGCATCGGAATCCGAAACTGGACTCACAGGAGAGGTTCAAATCATATAGAGTTGGAGTGCCAGTCCTCTTGTACTTAAGTCGGCATTGTGCCTTTTGAATTTAATTCCGATGCAATTTCTGTATTTCATCGTCAATAAGAGGGTGCAAGGTATACAGTAAACCTAAAGTGAAGCATCGGAATCTAAAACTGGACTCACAAGTGAGGTTCACATCATAGAAAGAGAGAGTGTCAGTCCTATTTTAGTAAAGTCGGCATTGTGCCTTTTGTATTAAATTCGGATGCAATATCTGTGTTTCATCGTCAATAAGAAGGTCCAAGGGATACAGTAAACCTGAAGTGAAGCATCGGAATCTAAAACTGGACTCACAAGAGAGGTTCAAATCATAGAAAGAGAGAGTGTCAGTCCTCTTTTACTAAAGTCGGCATTATGCCTTTTGTATTAAATTCGGATGCAATTTCTGTGTTTCATCGTCAATAAGAAAGTCCAAGGGATACAGTAAACCTGAATTGAAGCATCGGAATCTAAAACTGGACTCACAGGTTGGGTTCTAATCATAGAGAGTTAGAGTGTCAGTCCTCTTGTACTTAAGTCGGGATTGTACCTTTTGTATTAAATTCCGATGCAATATCTGAGTTTCATTGTCAAAAAGAAGGTCCAAGGGATACAGTAAACCTGAAGTGAAGCATCGGAATCTAAAACTGGACTCACAGGAGAGGTTCAAATCATAGAAAGGGAGAGTGTCAGTCCTCTAGTACTTAAGTAGGCATTGTGCCTTTTGTATTAAATTCGGATGCAATTTCTGTGATTCAGCGTCAATAAGAAGGTGCAAGGTATACAGTAAACCTGAAGTGAAGCATCGGAATCTAAAATTGGACTCACAGGAGAGGTGCAAATCAATGATAGTTAGAGTGTCAATCCTCTTGTACTTAAGTCAGCATTGTGCCTTTTGAATTTAATTCCGATGCAATTTCTGTGTTTCTTCGTCAATACGAAGGTGCAAGGTATACAGTAAACCTGAAGTGAAGCATCGGAAGCTAAAACTGGACTCACAGGAGATGTTCAAATCATTGAAAGATAGAGTGTCAGTCCTCTTTTACTTAAGTCGGCATTGTGCCTTTTGTATTCAATTCGGATGAAATTTCTGTATCTCATCGTCAATAAGAAGGTCCAATTGATACAGTAAACCTGAAGTGAAGCATCGGAATCTAAAACTGGACTCACAGGAGAGGTGCAAATCATAGATAGAGTGTCAGTCCTCTAGTACTTAAGTCGGCATTGTGTCTTCTGAATTTAATTCGGATGCAATTTCTGTGTTTCATCGTCAATAAGAAGGTGCAAGGTATACAGTAAACCTGAAATGAAGCATCGGAATCCAAAACTGGACTCACAGGAGAGTTTCAAATAATAGAGAGTTAGAGTGTCAGTTCTCTTGTACTTAAGTCGGCATTGTGCTTTTTGAATTTAATTCCGATGCAATATCTGTGTTTCATCGTCAATAAGATGGTCCAAGGTATACAGTAAACCGGAAGTGAAGCATCGGAATCTAAAACTGGACTCACAGGAGAGGTTCAAAACATAGAAAGAGAGAGTGTCAATCATCTTGTACTTAAGTCGGCATAGTGCCTTTTGTAATAAATTCGGTTACAATTTCTGTGTTTCATCGTCAATAAGAAGGTCCAAGGGATACAGTAAACCTGAAGTGAAGCATCGGAATCTAAAACTGAACTCACAGGAGAGGTTCGAATCATAGAAAGAGAGAGAGACAGTCCTCTTCTACTTAAGTCATCATTGTGCCATTTGTATTAAATTCGGATGCAATTTCTGTGTGTCATCGTCAATAAGAAGGTGCAAGGGATACAGTAAACCTGAAGTGATGCATCGGAATCTAAAACTGGACTCACAGGAGATGTTCAAATCACAGAAAACGAGAGTGTCAGTCCTCTTGTACTTAAGTCGGCATTGTGTCTTTTGTATTAAATTCGGATGCAATCTCCTGTGTTTCATCGTCAATAAGAACGTGCAAGGTATACAGTAAACCTGAAATGAAGCATCGGAATCCAAAGCTGGACTCACAAGAGAGGTTCAAATCATAGAGAGTTAGAGTGTCAGTCCTCTTGTACTTAAGTCGGCATTGTTCCTTTTGAATTTAATTCCGATTCAATATCTGTATTTCATCGTCAATAAGAAGGTCCAAGGTATACAGTAAACCTGAAGTGAAGCATCGGAATCTAAAACTGGACTCACAAGAGAGGTTCAAATCATAGAAAGAGAGAGTGTCAGTCCTCTTTTACTAAAGTCGGCATTGTGCCTTTTGTATTAAATTCGGATGCAATTTCTGTGTTTCATCGTCAATAAGAAAGTCCAACGGATACAGTAAACCTGAGTGAAGCATCGGAATCTAAAACTGGACTCACAGGATGGGTTCCAATCATAGAGAGTTAGAGTGTCAGTCCTCTTGTACTTAAGTCGGCATTGTGCCTTTTGTATTAAATTCCGATGCAATATCTGAGTTTCATCGGCAAAAGAAGGTCCAAGGGATACAGTAAACCTGAAGTGAAGCATTGGAATCTAAAACTGGACTCACAGGAGAGGTTCAAATCATAGTAGGGGAGAGTGTCAGTCCTCTAGTACTTAAGTGGGCATTGTGCCTTTTGTATTAAATTCGGATGCAATTTCTGTGATTCATCGTCAACAAGAAGGTGCAAGGTATACAGTAAACCTGAAGTGAAGCATCGGAATCTAAAATTGGACTCACAGGAGAGGTGCAAATCAATGATAGTTAGAGTGTCAGTCCTCTTGTACTTAAGTCGGCATTGTGCCTTTTGAATTTAATTCCGATGCAATTTCTGTGTTTCATCGTCAATAAGAAGGTGCAAGGTATACAGTAAACCTGAAGTGAAGCATCGGAGTCTTAAACTGGACTCACAGGAGAGGTTCAAATCAAGGAAAGTTAGAGTGTCAGTCCTCTCGTACTTAAGTCGGCATTGTGCCTTTTGAATTTACTTCCGATACAATTTTTGTGGTTCATCGTCAATAAGAAGGTGCAAGGTATACAGTAAACCTGAAGTGAAGCATCGGAATCTAAAAGTGGAATCACAGGAGAGGTTCTAATCACAGAACGTGAGAGTGTCAGTCCTCTTGTACTTAAGTCAGCATTGTGCCTTTTGTATTAAATTCCTATGCAATTCCTGTGTTTCATCGTCAATAAGAAGGTGCAAGTTATACAGTAAACCTGAAGTGATGCATCGGAATCTAAAACTGGACTCACAGAAGAGTTTCAAATCATAGATAGAGAGAGTGTCAGTCCTCTTTTACTTAAGTCGGCATTGTGCCTTTTGTATTAAATTCGGATGCAATTTCTGTATTTCATCGTCAATAAGAAGGTCCAAGGGATACAGTAAACCTGAAGTGAAGCTCCGGAATCTAAAACTGGACTCACAGGAGAGGTTCTAATAATAGATAGAGTGTCAGTCCTCTTGTACTTAAGTCCTCATTGTGCCTATTGAATTTAATTCCGATGCAATTTTGGTGTTTCATCGTCAATAAGAAGGTGCAATTTATACAGTAAACTTGAAGTGAAGGATCGATATCTAAAACTGGACTCACAGGAGAGGTTCATATCATAGAAAGAGAGAGTGACAGTCCTCTTTTACTTAAGTCGGCATTGTGCCTTTTGTATGAAATTCCGATGAAATTTCTGAGTTTCATCGTCAAAAAGAAGGTCCAAGCGATACAGTATACCTGAAGTGAAGCATCGGAATCTAAAACTGGACTCAGAGGAGAGGTTCAAATCATAGAAAGGGAGAGTGTCAGTCCTCTAGTACTTAAGTCTTCATTGTGCCTTTTGTATTAAATTTGGAAGCAATTTCTGTGTTTTCTCGTCAATAAGAATGTGCTAGGTATACAGTAAACCTGAAGTGAAGCATCGGAATCTAAAACTGGACTCACAGGAGAGGTACAAATCATAGATAGTTAGAGTGTCAGTCTTCTTGTACTTAAGTCGGCATTGTGCCTTTTGTATTAAATTCCGATCCAATTTCTGTGTTTCATCGTCTATAAGGAGGTGCAAGGTATACAGTAAACCAGAAGTGAAGAATCGGAATCTAAAAGTGGACTCAAAGGGAGGTTCAAATTATAGAGAGTTAGAGAGTCAGTCCACTTGTACTTAAGTCGGCATTGTGCCTTTTGAATTTAATTCCGATGCAATTTCTGTGTTACATCGTCAATAAGAAGGTGCAAGGTATACAGTAAACCTGAAGTGAAGCAACGGAATCTAAAACTGGACTCACAAGAGAGGTTCAAATTGTAGAGAGTTAGAGTGTCAGTCCTCTTGTACTTAAGTCGGCATTGTGCCTTTTGAAATTAATTCCGATGCCAATTCTGTGTTTCTTCGTCAATAAGAAGGTGCAAGGTGTACAGTAAACCTGAAGTGAAGCATCCGAATCTAAAACTGGACTCACAGGAGAGGTTTAAATCATAGATGGTTAGAGTGTCAGTCCTCTTTTACTTAAGTCGGCATTGTGCATTTTGTATTAATTTCGGATGCAATTTCTGTATTTCATCGTCAATACGAAGGTCCAAGGGATACAGTAAACCTGAAGTGAGGCATCGGAATCTAAAACTGGACTCACAGGAGAGGTTCAAATCATAGATAGTTAGAGTGTCAGTCCTCTTGTACTTAAGTCGGCATTGTGTCTTTTGAATTTAATTTTGATGCAATTTCTGTGTTTCATCGTCAATAAGAAGGTGCAAGGTATACAGTAAACCTGAAATGAAGCATCGGAATCCAAAACTGGACTCACAGGAGAGTTTCAAATCATAGACAGTTAGAGTGTAAGTCCACTTATACTTAAGTCGGCATTGTGTCGTTTGAATTTCATTTCGATTCAATTTCTATGTTTCATCGTCAATAAGAAGGTGCAAGGTATACAGTAAACCTGAAGTGAAGCATCGGAATCTAAAACTGGACTCACAGGAGAGGTTCAAATCATAGAAAGCGAGAGTGTCAGTCCTCTTGTACTTAAGTCGGCATTGTGCATTTTGTATTAAATTCTGATGCAATTTCTGTATTTCATCGTCAATAAGAGGGTCCAAGGGATACAGTAAACCTGAAGTGAAGCACCGGAATCTAAAACTAGACTTACAGGAGATGTTCAAATCATAGAAAGATAGAGTGTCAGTCCTCTTTTACTTAAGTCGGCATTGTGCCTTTTGTATTAAATTCGGATGCAGTTTCTATATTTCATCGTCAATAAGAAGGTCCAAGGGATACAGTAAACCTGAAGTGAAGCATCGGAATCTAAAACTGGACTCACAGGAGAGGTGCAAATCATAGATAGAGTGTCAGTCCTCTAGTACTTAAGTCGGCATTGTGTCTTCTGAACTTAATTCCGATGCAATTTCTGTGTTTCATCGTCAATAAGAAGGTGCAAGGTATACAGTAAACCTGAAGTGAAGCATCGGAATCCAAAACTGGACTCACAGGAGAGTTTCAAATAATAGAGAGTTAGAGTGTCAGTTCTCTTGTACTTAAGTCGGCGTTGTGCTATTTGAATTTAATTCCGATGCAATATCTGTGTTTCATCGTCAATAAGATGGTCCAAGGTATACAGTAAACCGGAAGTGAAGCATCGGAATCTAAAACTGGACTCACAGGAGAGGTTCAAAACATAGAAAGAGAGAGTGTCAGTCCTCTTTTACTTAAGTCGGCAACGTGCCTTTTGTATTAAATTCGGATGTAATTTCTGTGTTTCATCGTCAATAAGAAGGTCCAAGGGATACAGTAAACCTGAAATGAAGCATCGGAATCTAAAACTGGACTCACAGGAGGGGTTCAAATCATAGATAGTGAGAGTGTCAGCCCTCTTATACTTAAGTCGGCATTGTGCCGTTTGAATTTAATTCCGATGCGATTTCTGTGTTTCAACGTCAATAAGATGGTGCAAGGTATACAGTAAACCTGAAGTGAAGCATCGGAATCTAAAACTGGAATCACAGGAGAGGTTCAAATCATAGAAAGTTAGAGTGTCAGATCTCTTGTACTTAAGTCGGCATTGTGCCTTTTGTATTAAATTCCGCTGCAATTCCTGTGTTTCATCGTCAATAAGAAGGTGCAGGTTATACAGTAAAATTGCAGTGAAGCATCGGAATCTGAAACTGGACTCACAGGAGAGGTTCAAATCATAGAAAGAGTGAGTGACAGTCCTCTTTTACTTAAGTCGGCATTCTGCCTTTTGTATTAAATTCCGATAAAATTTGTGTGTTTCATCGTCGATAAGAAGGTCCAAGAGATACAGTAAACTTGAAGTGAAGCATCGGAATCTAAAACTGGACTCACAGGAGAGGTTCAAATCATAGAAAGGGAGAGGGTCAGTCCTCTTGTACATAAGTCGGAATTGTGCCCTTTGTATAAAATTCGGATGCAATTTCAGTGTTTCATCGTCAATAAGAAGGAGCAAGGTATACAGTAAACCTGAAGTGAAGCTTCGGAATCTAAAACTGGACCCACAGGAGAGGTTCAAATCATAGAAAGTGAGAGTGTCAATCCTCTTGTACTTTGGTCGGCATAGTGCCTTTTGTATTAAATTCGGTTACAATTTCTGTGTTTCATCGTCAATAAGAAGGTCCAAGGGATACAGTAAACCTGAAGTGAAGCATCGGAATCTAAAACTGAACTCACAGGAGAGGTTCGAATCATAGAAAGAGAGAAAGACAGTCCTCTTTTACTTAAGTCATCATTGTGCCTTTTGTATTAAATTCGGTTGCAATTTCTGTGTTTCATCGTCAATAAGAAGGTCCAAGGGATACAGTAAACCTGAAGTGAAGCATCGGAATCTAAAACTGAACTCACAGGAGAGGTTCGAATCATAGAAAGAGAGAAAGACAGTCCTCTTTTACTTAAGTCATCATTGTGCCTTTTGTATTAAATTCGGATGCAATCTCCTGTGTTTCGTCGTCAATAAGAAGGTGCAAGGTATACAGTAAACCTTAAGTGAAGCATCGGAATCCAAAACTGGACTAACAGGACGGGTTCAAACCTTTGACAGTTAGAGTGTCAGTCCTCTTGTGCTTAAGTCGGCATTGTGCCTTTTGAATTTAATTCCGATCAAATTTCTGTGTTTCATCGTCAATAAGAAGGTGCAAGGTATACAGTAAACCTGAAGTGAAGCATCGGAATCTTAAACTGGACTCACAGGAGAGGTTCAAATCAAATAAAGTTAGAGTGTCAGTCCTCTTGTACTTAAGTCGGCATTGTGCCTTTTGAATTTACTGCCGATACAATTTTTGAGTTGTATCGTCAATAAGAAAGTGCAAGGTATACAGTAAACCTGAAGTGAAGCATCGGAATCTAATAGTGGAATCACAGGAGAGGTTCTAATCACAGAACGTGAGAGTGTCAGTCCTCTTGTACTTAAGTCGGCATTGTGCCTTTTGTATTAAATTCCGATCCAATTTCTGTGTTTCATCGTCAATAAGGAGGTGCAAGGTATACAGTAAACCAGAAGTGAAGAATCGGAATCTAAAACTGGACTCACAGGGAGGTTCAAATTGTAGAGAGTTAGAGTGTCAGTCCTCTTGTAATTTAATTTAATTCCGATCAAATTTCTGTGTTTCATCTTCAATAAGAAGGTGCAAGGTATACAGTAAACCTGAAGTGAAGCATCGGAATCTTAAACTGGACTCACAGGAGAGGTTCAAATCAAATAAAGTTAGAGTGTCAGTCCTCTTGTACTTAAGTCGGCATTGTGCCTTTTGAATTTAATTCCGATGCAATTACTGTGTTACATCGTCAATAAGAAGGTGCAAGGTATACAGTAAACCTGAAGTGAAGCATCATAATCTAAAACTGGACTCACAAGAGAGGTTCAAATTGTAGAGAGTTAGAGTGTCAGTCCTCTTGTACTTAAGTCGGCATTGTGCCTTTTGAATTTAATTCCGATGCAATTTCTGTGTATCATCGTCAATAAGAAGGTGCAAGGTAAATAGTAAACCTGAAGTGAAGCATCGGAATCTATAACTGGACTCACAGGAGAGGTTCAAATCATAGAGAGTTAGAGTGTCAGTATTCTGATACTTAAGTCGGCATTGTGCCTTTTGAATTTAATTCCGATGCAATTTCTATGTTACATCGTCAATAAGAAGGTGCAAGGTAAATAGTAAACCCGAAGTGAAGCATCGGAATCTAAAACTGGACTCACAGGAGAGGTACGAATCATAGATAGTTAGAGTGTCAGTCCTCTTATACTTAAGCCGGCATTGTGTCATTTGAATTTAATTCCGATGCAATTTCTGTGTTTCATCGTCAATAAGAAGGTGCAAGGTATACAGTAAACCTGAAGTGAAGCATCGGAATCTAAAACTGGACTCACAGGAGAGGTTCAAATCATAGAGAGTTAGAGTGTCAGTCCTCTTGTACTTAAGTCGGCATTGTGCCTTTTGAATTTAATTTCGATGCCAATTCTGTGTTTCTTAGTCAATTAGAAGGTGCAAGGTCTACAGTAAACCTGAAGTGAAGCACCGGAATGTAAAACTGGACTCACAGGAGAGGTTCAAATCATAGAAAGCGAGAGTGTCAGTCCTCTTTTACTTAAGTCGGCATTGTGCATTTTGTATTAAATTCTGATGCAATTTCTGTATTTCATCGTCAATAAGAAGGTCCAAGGGATACAGTAAACCTGAAGTGAGGCATCGGAATCTAAAACTGGACTCACAGGAGACGTTCAAATCATAGATAGTTAGAGTGTCAGTCCTCTTGTACTTAAGTCGGCATTGTGTCTTTTGAATTTAATTCCGATGCAATTTCTGTGTTTAATCGTCAATAAGAAGGTGCGAGGTATACAGTAAACCTGAAATGAAGCATCGGAATCCGAAACTGGACTCACAGGAGAGGTTCAAATCATAGAGAGTTAGAGTGCCAGTCCTCTTGTACTTAAGTCGGCATTGTGCCTTTTGAATTTAATTCCGATGCAATATCTGTATTTCATCGTCAATAAGAGGGTGCAAGGTTTACAGTAAACCTGAAGTGAAGCATCGGAATCTAAAACTGGACTCACAAGTGAGGTTCAAATCATAGAAAGAGAGAGTGTCAGTCCTATTTTAGTAAAGACGGCATTGTGCCTTTTGTATTAAATTCGGATGCTATATCTGTGTTTCATCGTCAATAAGAAGGTCCAAGGGATACAGTAAACCCGAAGTGAAGCATCGGAATCTAAAAGTGGAATCAGAGGAGAGGTTCTAATCACAGAACGTGAGAGTGTCAGTCCTCTTGTACTTAAGTCGGCATTGTGCCTTTTGTATTACATTCCTATGCAATTCCTGTGTTTCATCGTCAATAAGAAGGTGCAAGTTATACAGTAAACCTGAAGTGAAGGATCGGAATCTAAAACTGGACTCACAGGAGAGGTTCAAATCATAGAAAGAGAGAGTGGCAGTCCTATTTTACTTAAGTCAGCATCGTGCCTTTTGTATGAAATCCGATGCAATATCTGAGTTTCATCGTCAAAAAGGAGGTCCAAGGGATACAGTAAGCCTGAAGTGAAGCATCGGAATCTAAAACTGGACTCAGAGGAGAGGTGCAAATCATAGAAAGGGAGAGTATCAGTCCTCTAGTACTTAAGTAGGCATTGTGCCTTTTGTATTAAATTCGGATGCAATTTCTGTGTTTCATCGTCAATATGAAGGTGCAAGGTATACAGTAAACCTGAAGTGAAGCATCGGAATCTAAAACTGGACTCACAGGAGAGGTACAAATCATAGATAGTTAGAGTGTCAGTCCT
Organism: Schistocerca serialis cubense; assembly: GCF_023864345.2. NCBI lineage: Eukaryota > Metazoa > Arthropoda > Insecta > Orthoptera > Acrididae > Schistocerca > Schistocerca serialis. Next base: position 344,549 of record NW_026047544.1, read on the forward strand.
CTTGTACTTAAGTCGGCATTGTGCCTTTTGTATTAAATTCCGATCCAATTTCTTTGTTTCATCGTCAATAAGGAGGTGCAAGGTATACAGTAAACCAGAAGTGAAGAATCGGAATCTAAAACTGGACTCACAGGGAGGTTCAAATTGTAGAGAGTTAGAGTGTCAGTCCTCTTGTACTTAAGTCGGCATTGTGCCTTTTGAATTTAATTCCGATGCAATTTCTGTGTATCATCGTCAATAAGAAGGTGCAAGGTAAATAGTAAACCTGAAGTGAAGCATCGGAATCTATAACTGGACTCACAGGAGAGGTTCAAATCATAGAGAGTTAGAGTGTCAGTCCTCTGATACTTAAGTCGGCATTGTGCCTTTTGGATTTAATTCCGATGCAATTTCTATGTTACATCGTCAATAAGAAGGTGCAAGGTAAATAGTAAACCCGAAGTGAAGCATCGGAATCTAAAACTGGACTCACAGGAGAGGTACGAATCATAGATAGTTAGAGTGTCAGTCCTCTTATACTTAATCCGGCATTGTGTCATTTGAATTTAATTCCGACGCAATTTCTGTGTTTCATCGTCAATAAGAAGGTGCAAGGTATACAGTAAACCTGAAGTGAAGCATCGGAATCTAAAACTGGACTCACAGGAGAGGTTCAAATCATAGAGAGTTAGAGTGTCAGTCCTCTTGTACTTAAGTCGGCATTGTGCCTTTTGAATTTAATTTCGATGCCAATTCTGTGTTTCTTAGTCAATTAGAAGGTGCAAGGTCTACAGTAAACCTGAAGTGAAGCACCGGAATCTAAAACTGGACTCACAGGAGAGGTTCAAATCATAGCAAGCGAGAGTGTCAGTCCTCTTTTACTTAAGTCGGCATTGTGCATTTTGTATTAAATTCTGATGCAATTTCTGTATTTCATCGTCAATAAGAAGGTCCAAGGGATACAGTAAACCTGAAGTGAGGCATCGGAATCTAAAACTGGACTCACAGGCGACGTTCAAATCATAGATAGTTAGAGTGTCAGTCCTCTTGTACTTAAGTCGGCATTGTGTCTTTTGAATTTAATTCCGATGCAATTTCTGTGTTTAATCGTCAATAAGAAGGTGCGAGGTATACAGTAAACCTGAAATGAAGCATCGGAATCCGAAACTGGACTCACAGGAGAGGTTCAAATCATAGAGAGTTAGAGTGCCAGTCCTCTTGTACTTAAGTCGGCATTGTGCCTTTTGAATTTAATTCCGATGCAATATCTGTATTTCATCGTCAATAAGAGGGTGCAAGGTTTACAGTAAACCTGAAGTGAAGCATCGGAATCTAAAACTGGACTCACAAGTGAGGTTCAAATCATAGAAAGAGAGAGTGTCAGTCCTATTTTAGTAAAGACGGCATTGTGCCTTTTGTATTAAATTCGGATGCAATATCTGTGTTTCATCGTCAATAAGAAGGTCCAAGGGATAGAGTAAACCCGAAGTGAAGCATCGGAATCTAAAAGTGGAATCACAGGAGAGGTTCTAATCACAGAACGTGAGAGTGTCAGTCCTCTTGTACTTAAGTCGGCATTGTGCCTTTTGTATTACATTCCTATGCAATTCCTGTGTTTCATCGTCAATAAGAAGGTGCAAGTTATACAGTAAACCTGAAGTGAAGGATCGGAATCTAAAACTGGACCCACAGGAGAGGTTCAAATCATAGAAAGAGAGAGTGACAGTCCTATTTTACTTAAGTCAGCATCGTGCCTTTTGTATGAAATCCGATGCAATATCTGAGTTTCATCGTCAACAAGGAGGTCCAAGGGATACAGTAAGCCTGAAGTGAAGCATCGGAATCTAAAACTGGACTCAGAGGAGAGGTTCAAATCATAGAAAGGGAGAGTATCAGTCCTCTAGTACTTAAGTAGGCATTGTGCCCTTTGTATTAAATTCGGATGCAATTTCTGTGTTTCATCGTCAATAAGAAGGTGCAAGGTATACAGTAAACCTGAAGTGAAGCATCGGAATCTAAAACTGGACTCACAGGAGAGGTACAAATCATAGATAGTTAGAGTGTCAGTCCTCTTGTACTTAAGTCGGCTTTGTGCCTTTTGTATTAAATTCCGATCCAATTTCTGTGTTTCATCGTCAATAAGGAGGTGCAAGGTATACAGTAAACCAGAAGTGAAGAATCGGAATCTAAAACTTGACTCACAGGGAGGTTCAAATTGTAGAGAGTTAGAGTGTCAGTCCTCTTGTACTTAAGTCGGCATTGTGCTTTTTGAATTTAATTCCGATGCAATTTCTGTGTATCATCGTCAATAAGAAGGTGCAAGGTAAACAGTAAACCTGAAGTGAAGCATCGGAATCTATAACTGGACTCACAGGAGAGGTTCAAATCATAGATAGTTAGAGTGTTAGTCCTCTTATACTTAAGTCGGCATTGTGTCATTTGAATTTAATTCCGATGCAATTTCTGTGTTTCATCGTCAATAAGAAGGTGCAAGGTATACAGTAAACCTGAAGTGAAGAATCGGAATCTAAAACTGGACTCACAGGAGAGGTTCAAATCATAGAGAGTTAGAGTGTCAGTCCTCTTGTACTTAAGTCGGCATTGTGCCTTTTGAATTTAATTTCGATGCCAATTCTGTTTTTCTTAGTCAATTAGAAGGTGCAAGGTCTACAGTAAACCTGAAGTGAAGCACCGGAATCTAAAACTGGACCCACAGCAGAGGTTCAAATCAAAGAAAGCGAGAGTGTCAGTCCTCTTCTACTTAAGTCGGCATTGTGCATTTTGTATTAAATTCTGATGCTATTTCTGTATTTCATCGTCAATAAGAAGGTCCAAGGGATACAGTAAACCTGAAGTGAGGCATCGGAATTTAAATCTGGACTCACAGCAGACGTTCAAATCATAGATAGTTAGAGTGTCAGTCTTCTTGTACTTAAGTCGGCATTGTGTCTTTTGAATTTAATTCCGATGCAATTTCTGTGTTTCATCGTCAATAAGAAGGTGCAAGGTATACAGTAAACCTGAAATGAAGCATCGGAATCCGAAACTGGACTCACAGGAGAGGTTCAAATCATAGAGAGTTAGAGTGTCAGTCCTCTTGTACTTAAGTCGGCATTGTGCCTTTTGAATTTAATTCCGATGCAATATCTGTATTTCATCGTCAATAAGAGGGTGCAAGGTATACAGTAAACCTGAAGTGAAGCATCGGAATCTAAAACTGGTCTCACAAGTGAGGTTCAAATCATAGAAAGAGTGAGTGTCAGTCCTATTTTAGTAAAGTCGGCATTGTGCCTTTTGTATTAAATTCGGATTCAATTTCTGTGTTTCATCTACAAGAAGAAGGTCCAAGGGATACAGTAAACCTGAAGTGAAGCATCGGAATCTAAAACTGGACTCACAGGAGAGGTTCGAATCATAGAAAGAGAGAGAGACAGTCCTCTTTTACTTAAGTCATCATTGTGCCTTTTGTATTAAATTCGGATGCAATTTGTGTGTTTCATCGTCAATAAGAAGGTCCAAGGGATACAGTAAACCTAAAGTGAAGCATCGGAATCTAAAACTGGACTCAGAGGAGAGGTTCAAATCATAGATAGTTAGAGTGTCAGTCCTCTTATACTTAAATCGGCATTGTGTCGTTTGAATTTAATTCCGATGCAATTTCTGTGTTTCATCGTCAATAAGAAGGTGCAAGGTATACAGTAAACCTGAAGTGAAGAATCGGAATCTAAAACTGGACTCACAGGAGAGGTTCAAATCATAGAGAGTTAGAGTGTCAGTCCTCTTGTACTTAAGTCGGCATTGTGCCATTTGAATTTAATTTCGATGCCAATTCTGTGTTTCTTAGTCAATTAGAAGGTGCAAGGTCTACAGTAAACCTGAAGTGAAGCACCGGAATCTAAAACTGGACTCACAGGAGAGGTTCAAATCATAGAAAGCGAGAGTGTCAGTCCTGTTCTACTTAAGTCGGCATTGTGCATTTTGTATTAAATTCTGATGCAATTTCTGTATTTCATCGTCAATAAGAAGGTCCAAGGGATACAGTAAACCTGAAGTGAGGCATCGGAATTTAAATCTGGACTCACAGCAGACGTTCAAATCATAGATAGTTAGAGTGTCAGTCCTCTTGTACTTAAGTCGGCATTGTGTCTTTTGAATTTAATTCCGATGCAATATCTGTGTTTCATCGTCAATAAGAAGGTGCAAGGTATACAGTAAACCTGAAATGAAGCATCGGAATCCGAAACTGGACTCACAGGAGAGGTTCAAATCATAGAGAGTTAGAGTGTCAGTCCTCTTGTACTTAAGTCGGCATTCTGCCTTTTGAATTTAATTCCGATGCAATATCTGTATTTCATCGTCAATAAGAGGGTGCAAGGTATACAGTAAACCTGAAGTGAAGCATCGGAATCTAAAACTGGTCTCACAAGTGAGGTTCAAATCATAGAAAGAGTGAGTGTCAGTCCTATTTTAGTAAAGTCGGCATTGTGCCTTTTGTATTAAGTTCGGATTCAATTTCTGTGTTTCATCTACAAGAAGAAGGTCCAAGGGATACAGTAAACCTGAAGTGAAGCATCGGAATCTAAAACTGGATTCACAGGTGGGGTTCAAATCATAGATAGTTAGAGTGTCAGTAATCTTATACTTAATTCGGCATTGTGCTTTTTGAATTTAATTCCGATGCAATTTCTGTGTATCATCGTCAATAAGAAGGTGCAAGGTAAACAGTAAACCTGAAGTGAAGCATCGGAATCTATAACTGGACTCACAGGAGAGGTTCAAATCATAGATAGTTAGAGTGTTAGTCCTCTTATACTTAAGTCGGCATTGTGTCATTTGAATTTAATTCCGATGCAATTTCTGTGTTTCATCGTCAATAAGAAGGTGCAAGGTATACAGTAAACCTGAAGTGAAGAATCGGAATCTAAAACTGGACTCACAGGAGAGGTTCAAATCATAGAGAGTTAGAGTGTCAGTCCTCTTGTACTTAAGTCGGCATTGTGCCTTTTGAATTTAATTTCGATGCCAATTCTGTTTTTCTTAGTCAATTAGAAGGTGCAAGGTCTACAGTAAACCTGAAGTGAAGCACCGGAATCTAAAACTGGACCCACAGGAGAGGTTCAAATCAAAGAAAGCGAGAGTGTCAGTCCTCTTCTACTTAAGTCGGCATTGTGCATTTTGTATTAAATTCTGATGCTATTTCTGTATTTCATCGTCAATAAGAAGGTCCAAGGGATACAGTAAACCTGAAGTGAGGCATCGGAATTTAAATCTGGACTCACAGCAGACGTTCAAATCATAGATAGTTAGAGTGTCAGTCTTCTTGTACTTAAGTCGGCATTGTGTCTTTTGAATTTAATTCCGATGCAATTTCTGTGTTTCATCGTCAATAAGAAGGTGCAAGGTATACAGTAAACCTGAAATGAAGCATCGGAATCCGAAACTGGACTCACAGGAGAGGTTCAAATCATAGAGAGTTAGAGTGTCAGTCCTCTTGTACTTAAGTCGGCATTGTGCCTTTTGAATTTAATTCCGATGCAATATCTGTATTTCATCGTCAATAAGAGGGTGCAAGGTATACAGTAAACCTGAAGTGAAGCATCGGAATCTAAAACTGGTCTCACAAGTGAGGTTCAAATCATAGAAAGAGTGAGTGTCAGTCCTATTTTAGTAAAGTCGGCATTGTGCCTTTTGTATTAAATTCGGATTCAATTTCTGTGTTTCATCTACAAGAAGAAGGTCCAAGGGATACAGTAAACCTGAAGTGAAGCATCGGAATCTAAAACTGGACTCACAGGAGAGGTTCGAATCATAGAAAGAGAGAGAGACAGTCCTCTTTTACTTAAGTCATCATTGTGCCTTTTGTATTAAATTCGGATGCAATTTGTGTGTTTCATCGTCAATAAGAAGGTCCAAGGGATACAGTAAACCTAAAGTGAAGCATCGGAATCTAAAACTGGACTCAGAGGAGAGGTTCAAATCATAGATAGTTAGAGTGTCAGTCCTCTTATACTTAAATCGGCATTGTGTCGTTTGAATTTAATTCCGATGCAATTTCTGTGTTTCATCGTCAATAAGAAGGTGCAAGGTATACAGTAAACCTGAAGTGAAGAATCGGAATCTAAAACTGGACTCACAGGAGAGGTTCAAATCATAGAGAGTTAGAGTGTCAGTCCTCTTGTACTTAAGTCGGCATTGTGCCATTTGAATTTAATTTCGATGCCAATTCTGTGTTTCTTAGTCAATTAGAAGGTGCAAGGTCTACAGTAAACCTGAAGTGAAGCACCGGAATCTAAAACTGGACTCACAGGAGAGGTTCAAATCATAGAAAGCGAGAGTGTCAGTCCTGTTCTACTTAAGTCGGCATTGTGCATTTTGTATTAAATTCTGATGCAATTTCTGTATTTCATCGTCAATAAGAAGGTCCAAGGGATACAGTAAACCTGAAGTGAGGCATCGGAATTTAAATCTGGACTCACAGCAGACGTTCAAATCATAGATAGTTAGAGTGTCAGTCCTCTTGTACTTAAGTCGGCATTGTGTCTTTTGAATTTAATTCCGATGCAATATCTGTGTTTCATCGTCAATAAGAAGGTGCAAGGTATACAGTAAACCTGAAATGAAGCATCGGAATCCGAAACTGGACTCACAGGAGAGGTTCAAATCATAGAGAGTTAGAGTGTCAGTCCTCTTGTACTTAAGTCGGCATTCTGCCTTTTGAATTTAATTCCGATGCAATATCTGTATTTCATCGTCAATAAGAGGGTGCGAAGTATACAGTAAACCTGAAGTGAAGCATCGGAATCTAAAACTGGTCTCACAAGTGAGGTTCAAATCATAGAAAGAGTGAGTGTCAGTCCTATTTTAGTAAAGTCGGCATTGTGCCTTTTGTATTAAGTTCGGATTCAATTTCTGTGTTTCATCTACAAGAAGAAGGTCCAAGGGATACAGTAAACCTGAAGTGAAGCATCGGAATCTAAAACTGGATTCACAGGTGGGGTTCAAATCATAGATAGTTAGAGTGTCAGTAATCTTATACTTAATTCGGCATTGTGTCGTTTGAATTTAATTCCGATGCAATTTCTGTGTTTCATCGTCAATAAGAAGGTGCAACGTTTACAGTAAACCTGAAGTGAAGCATCGGAATCTAAAACTGGACTCACAGGAGGGGTTCAAATCATAGAAAGTTAGAGTGTCAGTCCTCTTGTACATAAGTCGGAATTGTGCACTTTATATAAATTTCGGATGCAATTTCTGTGTTTCATAGTCAATAAGAAGGTCCAAGGGATACAGTAAACTTGAAGTGAAGCATCGGAATGTAAAACTGGACTCACAGGAGAAGTTCAAATCATAGAAAGGGAGAGTGTCAGTCCTCTTTTACTTAAGTCATCATTGTGCATTTTGTATTAAATTCGGTTGCAATTTCTGTGTATCATCGTCAATAAGAAGGTGCAAGGTATACAGTAAACCTGAAGTGAAGCATCGGAATCTTAAACTGGACTCACAGGAGAGGTTCAAATCATAGAAAGTTAGAGTGTCAGTCCTCTTGTACTTATGTCGGCATTGTGCCTTTTGAATTTACTTCCGATGCAATTTTTGTGTTTCATCGTCAATAGGAAGGTGCAAGGTATACAGTAAACCTTAAGTGAAGCATCGGAATCTAAAAGTGGAATCACAGGAGAGGTTCTAATCATAGAACGTGAGAGTGTCAGTCCTCTGGTACTTAAGTAGGCATTGTGCCTATTGTATTAAATACGGATGCAATTTCTGTGTTTCATCGTCAATAAGAAGGTGCAAGGTATACAGTAACCCTGAAGTGAAGCATTGGAATCTAAAACTGGACTCACAGGAGAGGTGCAAATCATAGATAGTTAGAGTGTCAGTCCTCTAGTACTTAAGTCGGCATTGTGCCTTTTGTATTATATTGCGATCTAATTTCTGTGTTTCATCGTTAATAAGGAGGTGCAAGGTATACAGTAAACTAGAAGTGAAGAATCGGAATCTAAAACTGGACTCACAGGGAGGTTCAAATTGTAGAGAGTTAGAGTGTAAGTCCTCTTGTAATTAAGTAGGCATTGTGCCTTTTGAATTTAATTCCGATGCAATTTCTGTGTTACATCGTCAATAAGAAGGTGCAAGGTATGCAGTAAACCTGAAGTGAAGCATCGGAAACTATAACTGGACTCACAGGAGAGGTTCAAAACATAGAGAGTTAGAATGTCAGTCCTCTTGTACTTAAGTCGGCATTGTGCCTTTTGAATTTAATTCCGATGCCAATTCTGTGTTTCTTCGTCAATAAGAAGGTGCAAGGTCTACAGTAAACCTGAAGTGAAGCATAGGAATCTAAAACTGGACTCATAGGAGAGGTTCAAATCATAGAGAGTTAGAGTGTCAGTCCTTTTGTACTAAAGTCGGCATTGTGCATTTAGAATTTAATTCCGATGCCAATTCTGTGTTTCTTCGTCAATAAGAAGGTGTAAGGTCTGCAGTAAACCTGAAGTGAAGCATCGGAATCTAAAACTGGACTCACAGGAGAGGTTCAAATCATAGAATGCGAGAGTGTCAGTCCTCTTTTACTTAAGTCGGCATTCTGCATTTTGTATTAAATTCTGATGCAATTTCTGTATTTCATCGTCAATAAGAAGGTGCAAGGGATACAGTAAACCTGAAGTGAGGCATCGGAATCTAAAACTGGACTCACAGGTGACGTTCAAATCATAGATAGTTAGAGTGTCAGTACTCTTGTACTTAAGTCGGCATTGTGTCTTTTGAATTTAATTCCGATGCAATTTCTGTGTTTCATCGTCAATAGGAAGGTGCAAGGTACACAGTAAACCTGAAATGAAGCATCGGAATCCAAAACTGGACTCACAGGAGAGGTTCAAATCATAGATAATTAGAGTGTCAGTCCTCTCTTACTTAAGTCGGCATTGTGCCTTTTGTATGAAATTGCGATGAAATTTCTGAGTTTCATCGTCAAAAAGAAGTTCCAAGGGATACAGTAAACCTGAAGTGAGGCATCGGAATCTAAATCTGGACTCACAGGAGAGGTTCAAATCATAGTTAATTAGAGTGTCAGTCCTCTTTTACTTAAGTCGACATTGTGCATTTTGTATTAAATTCGGATGAAATTTCTGTATTTCATCGACAATACGAAGGTACAAGGGATATAGTAAACCTGAAGTGCGGCATCGGAATCTAAAACTGGACTCACAGGAGAGGTTCAAATCATAGATAGTTAGAGTGTCAGTCCTCATATACTTAAGTCGGCATTGTGTAGTTTGAGTTTAATTCCGATGCAATTTCTGTGTTTCATCGTCAATAAGAAGGTGCAAGGTATACAGTAAACCTGAAGTGAAGCATCGGAAGCTAAAACTGGACTCACAGGAGATGATCAAATCATAGAAAGCGAGAGTGTCAGTCCTCTTTTACGTAAGTCGGCATTGTGCATTTTGTATTAAATTCTGATGCAATTTCTGTATTTCATCGTCAATAAGAAGGTCCAAGGGATACAGTAAACCTCAAGTGAGGCATCGGACTCTAAAACTGGACTCACAGGAGACGTTCAAATCATAGATAGTTAGAGTGTCAGTCCTCTTGTACTTAAGTCGGCATTGTGTCTTTTGAATTTAATTCCGTTGCAATTTCTGTGTTTCATCGTCAATAAGAAGGTGCAAGGCATACAGTAAACCTGAAATGAAGCATCGGAATCCTAAGCTGGACTCACAAGAGAGGTTCAAATCATAGAAATAGAGAGTGTCAGTCCTCTTTTACTAAAGTCGGCATTGTGCCTTTTGTATTAAATTCGGATGCAATTTCTGTGTTTCATCGTCAATAAGAAGGTCCAAGGGATACAGTAAACATGAAGTGAAGCATCGGAATCTAAAACTGGACTCACAGGAGGGGTTCAAATCATAGATAGTTAGAGTGTCAGTCCTCTTACACTTAAGTCGGCATTGTGTCGTTTGAATTTAATTCCGATGCAATTTCTGTGTTTCATCGTCAATAAGAAGGTGCAAGGTATACAGTAAACCTCAAGTGAAGCATTGGAATCTAAAACTGGACTCACAGGATGGGTTCTAATCATAGAGAGTTAGAGTGTCAGTCCTCTTGTACTTAAGCCGGCATTGTGCCTTTTGAATTTAATTCCCATGCAATTTATGTGTTTCATCGTCAATAAGAAGGTGCCAGGTATACAGTAAACCTGAAGTGAAGCATCGGAATCTAAAACTGGACTCACAGGAGAGGTTCAAATTATAGAAAGAGAGAGTGTCAGTCCTCTTTTACTTAATTCGGCATTGTGCCTTTTGTATTAAATTCGGATGCAATTTCTGTATTTCATCGTCAATAAGAAGGTCCAAGGGATACAGGAAACCTGAAGTGAAGCATCGGTATCTAAAACTGGACACACAGGAGAGGTTCAAATCATAGATAGTTAGAGTGTCAGTCCTCTTGTACTTAAGTCGGCATTGTGTCTTTTGAATTTAATTCCGATGCAATTTCGGTGTTTCATCGTCAATAAGAAGGTGCAAGGTATACAGTAAACCTGAACTGAAGCATCGGAATCCAAAACTGGACTCACAGGAAAGGTTCAATTCATAGAGACTTAGAGTGTCAGTCCTCTTGTACTTAAGTCGGCATGGAGCCTTTTGAATTTAATTTCGATGCAATTTCTGTGCTTCATCGTCAATAAGACGGTCCAAGGTATACAGTAAACCTGGAGTGATGCATCGGAATCTAAAACTGGACTCACAGAAGAGGTTCAAATCATAGATAGAGAGAGTGTCAGTCCTCTTTTACTTAAGTCGGCATTGTGCCTTTTGTATTAATTTCGGATGCAATTTCTGTATTTCATCGTCAATAAGAAGGTCCAAGGGATACAGTAAACCTGAAGTGAAGCATCGGAATCTAAAACTGGACTCACAGGAGAGGTTCATATCATAGAAAGAGAGTGTGACAGTCCTCTTTTACCTAAGTCGGCATTGTGCCTTTTGTATGAAATTCCGATGAAATTTCTGAGTTTCATCGTCAAAAAGAAGGTCCAAGGGATACAGTAAACCTGAAGTGAAGCATCGGAATCTAAAACTGGACTCAGAGGAGAGGTTCAAATCATAGAAAGGGAGTGTGTCAGTCCTCTAGTACTTATGTCGGCATTGTGCCTTTTGTATTAAATTCGGAAGCAATTTCTGTGTTTCATCGTTAATAAGAATGTGCAAGGTATACAGTAAACCTGAAGTGAAGCATCGGAATCTAAAACTGGACTCACATGGGAGGTACAAACCATAGATAGTTAGAGTGTCAGTCCACTTGTACTTAAATCGGCATTGTGGCTTTTGAATTTAATTCCGAAGCAATATCTGTATTTCATCGTCAATAAGAAGGTGCAAGGTATACAGTAAACCTGAAGTGAAGCATCGGAATCTAAAACTGGACTCACAGGAGAGGTTCAAATCATAGATAATTAGAGTGTCAGTCCTCTCTTACTTAAGTCGGCATTGTGCCTTTTGTATGAAATTCCGATGAAATTTCTGAGTTTCATCGTCAAAAAGAAGTTCCAAGGGATACAGTAAACCTGAAGTGAAGCATCGGAATCTAAAACTGGACTCAGAGGAGAGGTTCAAATCATAGAAAGGGAGAGTGTCAGTCCTCTAGTACTAAAGTCGGCATTGTGCCTTTTGTATTAAATTCGGAAGCAATTTCTATGTTTCATCGTCAATAAGGAGGTGCAAGGTATACAGTAAACCTGAAGTGAAGCATCGGAATCTAAAACTGGACTCACAGGAAAAGTACAAATCATAGATAGTTAGAGTGTCAGTCCTCTTGTACTTAAGTCGGCATTGTGCCTTTTGTATTAAATTCCGATCCAATTTCTCTGTTTCATCGTCAATAAGGAGGTGCAAGGTATACAGTAAACCAGAAGTGAAGAATCGGAATCTAAAAGTGGACTCACAGGGAGGTTCAAATTGTAGAGAGTTAGAGTGTTGTCCTCTTGTACATAAGTCTTCATTGTGCCTTTTGAATTTAATTCCGATGCAATTTCTGTGTTACATCGTCAATAAGAAGGTGCGAGGTATACAGTAAACCTGAAGTGAAGCATCGGATTCTAAAACTGAACTCACAAGAGAGGTTCAAATTGTAGAGAGTTAGAGTGTCAGTCCTCTTGTACTTAAGTCGGCATTGTGCCTTTTGAATTTAATTCCGATGCCAATTCTGTGTTTCTTCGTCAATAAGAAGGTGCAAGGTATACAGTAAACCTGAAGTGAAGCATCGGAATCTAAAACAGGACTCACAGGAGAGGTTCAAATCATAGATAATTAGAGTGTCAGTCCTCTTTTACTTAAGTCGGCATTGTGCATTTTGTATTAAATTCGGATGAAATTTCTGTATTTCATCGACAATACGAAGGTCCAAGGGATACAGTAAACCTGAAGTGCGGCATCGGAATCTAAAACTGGACTCACAGGAGAGGTTCAAATCATAGATAGTTAGAGTGTCAGTCCTCTTGTACTTAAGTCGGCATTGTGCCTTTTGAATTTAATTTTGATGCAATTTCTGTGTTTCATCGTCAATAAGAAGGTGCAAGGTATACAGTAAACCTGAAATGAAGCATCGGAATCCAAAACTGGACTCACAGGAGAGGTTCAAATCATAGATAGTTAGAGTGTCAGTCCTCTTATACTTAAGTCGGCATTGTGTCGTTTGAGTTTAATTCCGATGCAATTTCTGTGTTTCATCGTCAATAAGAAGGTGCAAGGTATACAGTAAACCTGAAGTGAAGCATCGGAATCTAAAACTGGACTCACAGGAAAAGTACAAATCATAGATAGTTAGAGTGTCAGTCCTCTTGTACTTAAGTCGGCATTGTGCCTTTTGTATTAAATTCCGATCCAATATCTGTGTTTCATCGTCAATAAGGAGGTGCAAGGTATACAGTAAACCAGAAGTTAAGAATCGGAATCTAAAAGTGGACTCACAGGGAGGTTCAAATTGTAGAGAGTTAGAGTGTCAGTCCTCTTGTACTTAAGTCGGCATTGTGCCTTTTGAATGTAATTCCGATGCAATTTCTGTGTTACATCGTCAATAAGAAGGTGCAAGGTATACAGTAAACCTGAAGAGAAGCATCGGAATCTAAAACTGGACTCACAGGAGAGGTTCAAATCATAGATAATTAGAGTGTCAGTCCTCTTTTACTTAAGTCGGCATTGTGCATTTTGTACTAAATTCGGATGAAATTTCTGTATTTCATCGACAATACGAAGGTCCAAGGAATACAGTAAATCTGAAGTGCGGCATCGGAATCTAAAACTGGACTCACAGGAGAGGTTCAAATCATAGATAGTTAGAGTGTCAGTCCTCTTGTACTTAAGTCGGCATTGTGTCTTTTGAATTTAATTCCGTTGCAATTTCTGTGTTTCATCGTCAATAAGAAGGTGCAAGGTATACAGTAAACCTGAAATGAAGCATCGGAATCCTAAGCTGGACTCACAGGAGAGGTTCAAATCATAGAGAGTTAGAGTGTCAGTCCTCTTGTACTTAAGTCGGCATTGTGCCTTTTGAATTTAATTCCGATGCAATATCTGTATTTCATCGTCAATAAGAAGGTCCAAGGTATACAGTAAACCTGAAGTGAAGCATCGGAATCTAAAACTGGACTCACAAGAGAGGTTCAAATCATAGAAATAGAGAGTGTCAGTCCTCTTTTACTAAAGTCGGCATTGTGCCTTTTGTATTAAATTCGGATGCAATTTCTGTGTTTCATCGTCAATAAGAAGGTCCAAGGGATACAGTAAACTTGAAGTGAAGCATCGGAATCTAAAACTGGACTCACAGGAGGGGTTCAAATCATAGATAGTTAGAGTGTCAGTCCTCTTACACTTAAGTCGGCATTGTGTCGTTTGAATTTAATTCCGATGCAATTTCTGTGTTTCATCGTCAATAAGAAGGTGCAAGGTATACAGTAAACCTCAAGTGAAGCATTGGAATCTAAAACTGGACTCACAGGATGGGTTCTAATCATAGAGAGTTAGAGTGTCAGTCCTCTTGTACTTAATCCGGCATTGTGCCTTTTGAATTTAATTCCCATGCAATTTATGTGTTTCATTGTCAATAAGAAGGTGCCAGGTATACAGTAAACCTGAAATGAAGCATCGGAATCTAAAACTGGACTCACAGGAGAGGTTCAAATTATAGAAAGAGAGAGTGTCAGTCCTCTTTTACTTAAGTCGGCATTGTGCCTTTTGTATTAAATTCGGATGCAATTTCTGTATTTCATCGTCAATAGAAAGGTCCAAGGGATACAGGAAACCTGAAGTGAAGCATCGGAATCTAAAACTGGACACACAGGAGAGGTTCAAATCATAGATAGTTACAGTGTCAGTCCTCTTGTACTTAAGTCGGCATTGTGTCTTTTGAATTTAATTCCGATGCAATTTCTGTGTTTCATCTTCAATAAGAAGGTGCAAGGTATACAGTAAACCTGAAGTGAAGCATCGGAATCCAAAACTCGACTCACAGGAAAGGTTCAAATCATAGAGACTTAGAGTGTCAGTCCTCTTGTACTTAAGTCGGCATGGAGCCTTTTGAATTTAATTTCGATGCAATTTCTGTGCTTCATCGTCAATAAGACGGTCCAAGGTATACAGTAAACCTGGAGTGATGCATCGGAATCTAAAACTGGACTCACAGAAGAGGTTCAAATCATAGATAGAGAGAGTGTCAGTCCTCTTTTACTTAAGTCGGCATTGTGCCTTTTGTATTAATTTCGGATGCAATTTCTGTATTTCATCGTCAATAAGAAGGTCCAAGGGATACACTAAACCTGAAGTGAAGCATCGGAATCTAAAACTGGACTCACAGGAGAGGTTCATATCATAGAAAGAGAGTGTGACAGTCCTCTTTTACCTAAGTCGGCATTGTGCCTTTTGTATGAAATTCCGATGAAATTTCTGAGTTTCATCGTCAAAAAGAAGGTCCAAGGGATACAGTAAACCTGAAGTGAAGCATCGGAATCTAAAACTGGACTCAGAGGAGAGGTTCCAATCATAGAAAGGGAGTGTGTCAGTCCTCTAGTACTTAAGTCGGCATTGTGCCTTTTGTATTAAATTCGGAAGCAATTTCTGTGTTTCATCGTCAATAAGAATGTGCAAGGTATACAGTAAACCTGAAGTGAAGCATCGGAATCTAAAACTGGACTCATATGGGAGGTACAAACCATAGATAGTTAGAGTGTCAGTCCTCTTGTACTTAAGTCGGCATTGTGGCTTTTGAATTTAATTCCGAAGCAATATCTGTATTTCATCGTCAATAAGAAGGTGCACGGTATACAGTAAACCTGAAGTGAAGCATCGGAATCTAAAACTGGACTCACAGGAGAGGTTCAAAACATAGATAATTAGAGTGTCAGTCCTCTCTTACTTAAGTCGGCATTGTGCCTTTTGTATGAAATTCCGATAAAATATCTGAGTTTCATCGTCAAAAAGAAGTTCCAAGGGATACAGTAAACCTGAAGTGAAGCATCGGAATCTAAAACTGGACTCAGAGGAGAGGTTCAAATCATAGAAAGTGAGAGTGTCAGTCCTCTAGTACTTAAGTCGGCATTGTGCCTTTTGTATTAAATTCGAAAGCAATTTCTGTGTTTCCTCGTCAATAAGAAGGTGCAAGGTATACAGTAAACCTGAAGTGAAGCATCGGAATCTAAAACTGGACTCACAGGAAAAGTACAAATCATAGATAGTTAGAGTGTCAGTCCTCTTGTACTTAAGTCGGCATTGTGCCTTTTGTATTAAATACCGATCCAATTTCTGTGTATCATCGTCAATAAGGAGGTGCAAGGTATACAGTAAACCAGAAGTGAAGAATCGGAATCTAAAAGTGGACTCACAGGGAGGTTCAAATTGTAGAGAGTTAGAGTGTCAGTCCTCTTGTACTTAAGTCGGCATTGTGCCTTTTGAATTTAATTCCGATGCAATTTCTGTGTTACATCGTCAATAAGAAGGTGCGAGGTATACAGTAAACCTGAAGTGAAGCATCGGATTCTAAAACTGACTCACAAGAGAGGTTCAAATTGTAGAGAGTTAGAGTGTCAGTCCTCTTGTACTTAAGTCGGCATTGTGCCTATTGAATTTAATTCCGATGCCAATTCTGTGTTTCTTCGTCAATAAGAAGCTGCAAGGTATACAGTAAACCTGAAGTGAAGCATCGGAATCTAAAACTGGACTCACAGGAGAGGATCAAATCATAGATAATTAGAGTGTCAGTCCTCTTTTACTGAAGTCGGCATTGTGCATTTTGTATTAAATTCTGATGCAATTTCTATATTTCATCGTCAATAAGAAGGTCCAAGGGATACAGTAAACCTCAAGTGAGGCATCGGACTCTAAAACTGGACTCACAGGAGACGTTCAATTCGTAGATAGTTAGAGTGTCAGTCCTCTTGTACTTAAGTCGGCATTGTGTCTTTTGAATTTAATTCCGTTGCAATTTCTGTGTTTCATCGTCAATAAGAAGGTGCAAGGTATACAGTAAACCTGAAATGAAGCATCGGAATCCAAAGCTGGACTCACAGGAGAGGTTCAAATCTTAGAGAGTTAGAGTGTCAGTCCTCTTGTACTTAAGTCGGCATTGTGCCTTTTGAATTTAATTCCGATGCAATATCTGTATTTCAGCGTCAATAAGAAGGTGCAAGGTATACAGTAAACCTCAAGTGAAGCATTGGAATCTAAAACTGGACTCACAGGATGGGTTCTAATCATAGAGAGTTATAGTGTCAGTCCTCTTGTACTTAAGCCGGCATTGTGCCTTTTGAATTTAACTCCCATGCAATTTATGTGTTTCATCGTCAATAAGAAGGTGCCTGGTATACAGTAAACCTGAAGTGAAGCATCGGAATCTAAAACTGGACTCACAGGAGATGTTCAAATTATAGAAAGAGAGAGTGTCAGTCCTCTTTTACTTAAGTCGGCATTGTGCCTTTTGTATTAAGTTCGGATGCAATTTCTGTATTTCATCGTCAATAAGAAGGTCCAAGGGATACAGGAAACCTGAAGTGAAGCATCGGAATCTAAAACTGGACACACAGGAGAGGTTCAAATCATAGATAGTTAGAGTGTCAGTCCTCTTGTACTTAAGTCGGCATTGTGTCTTTTGAATTTACTTCCGATGCAATTTCTGTGTTTCATCGTCAATAAGAAGGTGCAAGGTATACAGTAAACCTGAAGTGAAGCATCGGAATCCAAAACTGGACTCACAGGAAAGGTTCAATTCATAGAGACTTAGAGTGTCAGTCCTCTTGTACTTAAGTCGGCATGGAGCCTTTTGAATTTAATTTCGATGCAATTTCTGTGCTTCATCGTCAATAAGACGGTCCAAGGTATACAGTAAACCTGGAGTGATGCATCGGACTCTAAAACTGGACTCACAGAAGAGGTTCAAATCATAGATAGAGAGAGTGTCAGGCCTCTTTTACTTAAGTCGGCATTGTGCCTTTTGTATTAATTTCGGATGCAATTTCTGTATTTCATCGTCAATAAGAAGGTCCAAGGGATACAGTAAAGCTGAAGTGAAGCATCGGAATCTAAAACTGGACTCACAGGAAAAGTACAAATCATAGATAGTTAGAGTGTCAGTCCTCTTGTACTTAAGTCGGCATTGTGCCTTTTGTATTAAATTCCGATCCAATTTCTGTGTTTCATCGTCAATAAGGAGGTGCAAGGTATACAGTAAACCAGAAGTGAAGAATCGGAATCTAAAAGTGGACTCACAGGGAGGTTCAAATTGTAGAGAGTTAGAGTGTCAGTCCTCTTGTACTTAAGTCGGCATTGTGCCTTTTGAATTTAATTCCGATGCAATTTCTGTGTTACATCGTCAATAAGAAGGTGCGAGGTATACAGTAAACCTGAAGTGAAGCATCGGATTCTAAAACTGGACTCACAAGAGAGGTTCAAATTGTAGAGAGTTAGAGTGTCAGTCCTCTTGTACTTAAGTCGGCATTGTGCCTTTTGAATTTAATTCCGATGCCAATTCTGTGTTTCTTCGTCAATAAGAAGGTGCAAGGTATACAGTAAACCTGAAGTGAAGCATCGGAATCTAAAACTGGACTCACAGGAGAGGTTCAAATCATAGATAATTAGAGTGTCAGTCCTCTTTTACTTAAGTCGGCATTGTGCATTTTGTATTAAATTCGGATGAAATTTCTGTATTTCATCGACAATACGAAGGTCCAAGGGATACAGTAAACCTGAAGTGCGGCATCGGAATCTAAAACTGGACTCACAGGAGAGGTTCAAATCATAGATAGTTAGAGTGTCAGTCCTCTTGTACTTAAGTCGGCATTGTGTCTTTTGAATTTAATTTTGATGCAATTTCTGTGTTTCATCGTCAATAAGAAGGTGCAAGGTATACAGTAAACCTGAAATGAAGCATCGGAATCCAAAACTGGACTCACAGGAGAGGTTCAAATCTTAGATAGTTAGAGTGTCAGTCCTCTTATACTTAAGTCGGCATTGTGTCGTTTGAGTTTAATTCCGATGCA
The DNA here is from genome assembly GCF_023864345.2 of Schistocerca serialis cubense. Classification (NCBI taxonomy): domain Eukaryota; kingdom Metazoa; phylum Arthropoda; class Insecta; order Orthoptera; family Acrididae; genus Schistocerca; species Schistocerca serialis. Next base: position 363,054 of record NW_026047544.1, read on the forward strand.
ATTTCTGTGTTTCTTCGTCAATAAGAAGGTGCAAGGTATACAGTAAACCTGAAGTGAAGCATCGGAATCTAAAACTGGACTCACAGGAGATGATCAAATCATAGAAAGCGAGAGTGTCAGTCCTCTTTTACTTAAGTCGGCATTGTGCATTTTGTATTAAATTCTGATGCAATTTCTGTATTTCATCGTCAATAAGAAGGTCCAAGGGATACAGTAAACCTCAAGTGAGGCATCGGACTCTAAAACTGGACTCACAGGAGACGTTCAAATCATAGATAGTTAGAGTGTCAGTCCTCTTATACTTAAGTCGGCATTGTGTCGTTTGAGTTTAATTCCGATGCAATTTCTGTATTTCATCGTCAATAAGACGGTCCAAGGTATACAGTAAACCTGGAGTGATGCATCGGAATTAAAAACTGGACTCACAGAAGAGGTTCAAATCATAGATAGAGAGAGTGTCAGTCCTCTTTTACTTAAGTCGGCATTGTGCCTTTTGTATTAATTTCGGATGCAATTTCTGTATTTCATCGTCAATAAGAAGGTCCAAGGGATACAGTAAACCTGAAGTGAAGCATCGGAATCTAAAACTGGACTCACAGGAGAGGTTCATATCATAGAAAGAGAGTGTGACAGTCCTCTTTTACCTAAGTCGGCATTGTACCTTTTGTATGAAATTCCGATGAAATTTCTGAGTTTCATCGTCAAAAAGAAGGTCCAAGGGATACAGTAAACCTGAAGTGAAGCATCGGAATCTAAAACTGGACTCAGAGGAGAGGTTCAAATCATAGAAAGGGAGTGTGTCAGTCCTCTAGTACTTAAGTCGGCATTGTGCCTTTTGTATTAAATTCGGAAGCAATTTCTGTGTTTCATCGTCAATAAGAATGTGCAAGGTATACAGTAAACCTGAAGTGAAGCATCGGAATCTAAATCTGGACTCACAGGGGAGGTACAAACCATAGATAGTTACAGTGTCAGTCCTCTCGTACTTAAGTCGGCATTGTGGCTTTTGAATTTAATTCCGAAGCAATATCTGTATTTCATCGTCAATAAGAAGGTGCAAGGTATACAGTAAACCTGAAGTGAAGCATCGGAATCTAAAACTGGACTCACAGGAGAGGCTCAAATCATAGAAAGCGAGAGTATCAGTCCTCTTTTACTTAAGTCGGCATTGTTCATTTTGTATTAAATTCGGATGCAATTTCTGTATTTCATCGTCAATACGAAGGTCCAAGGGATACAGTAAACCTGAAGTGAGGCATCGGAATCTAAAACTCGACTCACAGGAGAGGTTCAATACATAGATAGTTAGAGTGTCAGTCTTCTTGAACTTAAGTCGGCATTGTGTCTTTTGAATTTAATTTTGATGCAATTTCTGTGTTTCATCGTCAATAAGAAGGTGCAAGGTATACAGTAAACCTGAAATGAAGCATCGGAATCCAAAACTGGACTCACAGGAGAGGTTCAAATCATAGAGAGTTAGAGTGTCAGTCCTCTTGTACTTAAGTCGGCATTGTGGCTTTTGAATTTAATTCCGAAGCAATATCTGTATTTCATCGTCAATAAGAAGGTGCAAGGTATACAGTAAACCTGAAGTGAAGCATCGGAATCTAAAACTGGACTCACAGGAGAGGTTCAAATCATAGAAAGAGAGAGTGTCAGTCCTCTTTTACTTAAGTCGGCATTGTGCCTTTTGTATTAAATTCGGATGCAATTTCTGTGTTTCATCGTCAATAAGAAATTCCAAGGGATACAGTAAACCTGAAGTGAAGCATCAGAATCTAAAACTGGACTCACAGGAGGGGTTCAAATCATAGATATTTAGAGTGTCAGTCCTCTTATACTTAAGTCGGCATTGTGTCGTTTGAATTTAATTCCGATGCAATTTCTGTGTTTCATCGTCAATAAGAAGGTGCATGGTATACAGTAAACCTGAAGTGAAGCATCGGAATCTAAAACTGGACTCACAGGACAGGTTCTAATCATAGAGAGTTAGAGTGTCAGTCCACTTGTACTTAAGTCGGCATTGTGCCTTTTGAATTTAATTCCGATGTAATTTCTGCGTTTCATCGTCAATAAGAAGGTGCCAGGTATACAGTAAACCTGAAGTGAAGCATCGGAATCTCAAACTGGACTCACAGGAGAGGTTCAAATTATGGAAAGAGAGAGTGTCAGTCCTCTTTTACTTAAGTCGGCATTGTGCCTTTTGTATTAAATTCGGATGCAATTTCTGTATTTCATCGTCAATAAGAAGGTCCAAGGGATACAGTAAACCTGAAGTGAAGCATCGTAATCTAAAACTGGACTTACAGGAGAGGTTCAAATCATAGATAGTTAGAGTGTCAGTCCTCTTGTACTTAAGTCGGCATTGTGTCTTTTGAATTTAATTCCGATGCAATTGCTGTGTTTCCTCGTCAATAAGAAGGTGCAAGGTATACAGTAAACCTAAAGTGAAGCATCGGAATCCAAAACTAGACTCACAGGAGAGGTTCAATTCATAGAGAGTTAGAGTGTCAGTCCTCTTGTACTTAAGACGGCATTGAGCCTTTTGAATTTAATTCCGATGCAATTTCTGTGCTTCATCGTCAATAAGACGGTGCAAGGTATACAGTAAACCTGAAGTGATGCATCGGAATCTAAAACTGGACTCACAGAAGAGGTTCAAATCATAGATAGAGAGAGTGTCAATCCTCTTTTACTTAAGTCGGCATTGTGCCTTTTGTATTAAATTCGAATGCAATTTCTGTATTTCATCGTCAATAAGATGGTCCAAGGGATACAGTAAACCTGAAGTGAAGCATCGGAATCTAAAACTGGACTCACAGGAGAGGTTCTAATAATAGATAGAGGGTCAGTCCTCTTGTACTTAAGTCGGCATTGTGTCTTTTGAATTTAATTCCGATGCAATTTCTGTGTTTCATCGTCAATAAGTAGTGCAAGGTATACAGTAAACCTGAAGTGAAGCATCGGAATCCAAAACATGACTCACAGGAGAGGGTGTCCTACCTAAGTCTTTTCGAAGACGTACACAATAACTTAAATATTTACGATACAAATTACACACCTAACGAGATCATGTTCAATTGCAAACAGAACGATCAGTGGATAGAACCATTACCTAAGTTGTCAGACAAGGAAATCACACCTGAACAGAAAATAAAAGAAGTATTGACTACGCTGACACATCACGCACAGATACGAAACAAACATCACAGAAACATAATAAAAAGAAAACAAAAATTCGAGGTAGGAATGCTTGTACTACTTCGTACTCATCATAAATCTGTTGCACTCAAACGACGCAACGCTAAGTGGCGTCTGCTATATGAAGGACCTTATATAATTGTTAACATACCGCACCCTGGTGTGTATCTGTTACAACATCGTAGAACTAACAAAATTATTGGGCTATACGCACACCAAGATCTTAGAGCATTTCATGCTGAATAATGTCAAAGTCATACCCATCAAAATATTCCTAAGCAACTCGAAAAACTCTGTGGCTACAACGCAGATAATAAGTAGTATAGAAATTTTCATTTCAGCGTTCCAGAGTCGCAGTTGAAGACTGAAGAACTTTTCTTTCAACGCCGCGGCTCCACCGAGAAGACTGAATATTAAAGTAAAATTTATGATTACGTAGCAGTGAATGATATATAAATTTTTCACGGAACATTTGTGACTGTAGGTACCACTGACTTGCTATGACACCTGACGAACCGACAGACGTCATCTGTGAAGCGATCTTTTACTTCGAGAAATAGATTAGACGCACATCTCTCAGCAAGAAAAGCATCTACCAGTAGTCAAGGCCACACAGACACACTACACACACGCACAAAACGCGAGGAATCGAACATTTTCTCTCTCTTACTATTTTGAATATTTATTGAGTAGTGAAAACGCCTGGTCTTGCCTACTGATGTAATGAATGTTGTGTCTAACCTATCTTAATTTCAGATGACATCAAAAAAAACATCGATAATATCCCAGCAAAACCGCTAAAGAGGATGTAAATATCTGCAATTCATGTAATCAAATGTGACACAATGTAATAACCTATAGCTATGTAATGATGATGTAAACATGTTTATGTGCAACTGTATTATGTTTATGCTAAGAAAATATGTGACGTGTGTATGTATAATTACTTATTTTTTTTTAACTGATGTGTCATGTAAAAATTTGAACAAAACGAGTGCCAAAAAGACATTGCATAGTGAACCTCTGTTCACGGACATTAACGAACATTACTAACTCTGCAACTACGCAGAGACCTATGTGAAGGAAACGGTTAATGCCATTCATTATGCATCGTACCTATGTAAACGCGATGAACGATTTCCTTGATTAATAACTACGAACATTTAGGTGAGCTATATTCAGCAAAAAACTGAAATTGTGAAGTGAATAATTCGTGCATCGTCTAGTGACATTACTACAGTACCCAACTTTAAGATGTTAACTGGATTAAATGGACACAAAGTGCCTGTCCAGAAAACAACACGACGGGTGGAAGAATTTTGGTTGGAACTTCATGGAATGAAATGTTCTCGAAATGTGACGGACACTCTTACCTGGACTGTCCAAGGATCGACGCCAGCTATGTGCCGTCCGAGGTTCTGCAACCAAGCTTCCACGGAATGTAAAAAAAAAAACGAACTGCACGTGGACCAATTACTCGCAGGGTTACGTCTGATCTGTAATAAGCAATGCTTTTACTCACAACGAACTGCATCACAACGACTATAATGGAAATGGGAAATGGACACGCTTATGTATTAATCACGTTGTTATACAACGATGTTACTGTGATCAAAAAACTTTACCACGACGATACTAAACTGTAAAAAATTATTGTGCAGCAGATGAATATGAACTGTGATAACGACACGATGTGTATAGGTCAACGCACCTGAAACATACGGACATTTTTCTCTGATGTATTTCAAAACAATACTATGTAACTAAGAACATTCAACAATCTAAATTGTATTGTGTTATAACGAATATTGTAAATTTAAAACTAAGTTACCTGTCATAGAATGTAGTCTTCATATGTAATCTTGGTTGAATATTTTCTTTGTGCAACGACTGAGAAACGCGCGCACACGAACAATATGAACTGAAATACTGTGCCGCGTGATCTAACTGTACGACATAACGTCAGTCACACAGACGCTTCTGCGCATGCGCGCACTCTATCTGCCAACATAAGAACTTTTACGGCGCACCCGCGTCATTCAAAGTTTGTATATAATGTGTATAATGTGTATAATGTAGGTCATGTAAATAGTTGTAGATAACTTAGATTTTCTTGTGCCTTTAGGTGAATTGCTCGCCTGCAGGTGTGTCCTTTCGCCTCGCAATTCAGGGGGCAATATAAAGGCACATTTGCATGCCGAGCTTGAGTTTCCTCGGAAACGCGAGATATTAATTAAATAAATAATCAGTGACAAATAAATAAAGCCTATGGCACACAACTGCAGCGCTGTGTCGCTGATAAAACAAAAGCACAATTACGTTACTCGTATGTTTGATTAAGAAAGGAGAGCTCTGGTTGAAGTGGTGCGAGAAGCACGTATTTAGTTTATTGTCTGGCACACCGCCATATATCATGTTATAAAAAATTACTGCGAGTTGCAACCATACTAGGCACTCGATACTGTAAAGAATTTATATTTATAAAAGTAAGTAGGATTATGAACTGTAGGCTTATTCATTGAATATATCTGATTTAACTAACTGTGTAATTTTTTTGTTTAGTAGACATTCACCTCTCTACGACGTTTTGGCATGGCTGGCAAATTATTGTAATATTGAGATTTAGTTTATGAGTCCGCACCTACCGCAGCAGTCTTTGGAAACGATTTAATTACGAAGTCCGATTATTTCAGTTTTATTTCACGGTCAACTACGAGTAACATTGCCATTACGAAAAAGCCATTGTCAAGCGTCTGATACCGAATAATTAAAACCTGACGACTAATAGGAGGGACAATCATACAGATAAAATAATTAATATTTTGTTTTATTTTATTTTATTTTATTAATTTTATAACTTGCACCTTCTTATTGACGATGAAACACAGGAATTGCATCGGAATTTAATACAAAAGGCACAATACCGACTTAAGTACAAGAGGACTGACACTCTCACTTTCTATGATTTAAACCTCGCCTGTGATTCCAGTTTTAGATTCCGATGCTTCACTTCAGGTTTGCTGTATACCTTGCACCGTCTTATGGACGATGAAACACAAAAATTGCATCGGAATTAAAATCAATAGGCACAATGAGGACTTAAGTACAAGAGGACTGACACACTAACTTTCTATAATTTGAACCTCTCCTGTGAGTCCAGTTTTAATTTCCGATGCTTCACTTCAGGTTTACTGTATACCTTGCACCTTCTCATTGAAGATGAAACACAGAATTTGCATCGGAATTAAATTCAAAAGGCACAATGCCGACTTAAGTACAAGAGGACTGACACTCTAACTCTCTATGATTTGAACCTCTCCTGTCAGTCCAGTTTTGGATTCCGATGTTTCACTTCAGGTTTACTGTATACCTTGCACCTTCTTATTGACGATGAAACACAGATACTGCATCGGAACCAAATTCAAAAGACGCAATGCCGACTTAAGTACAAGAGGACTGACACTCTAACTATCTATGATTTGAACCACTCCTGTGAGTCCAGTTTTAGATTCCGATGCTTCACTTGAGGTTTACTGTATCCCTTGGACCTTCTCATTGGCGATGAAATACAGAAATTGCATCCGAATTTAATACAAAAGGCGCAATGCCGACTTAAGTAAAAGAGGACTGACACTCTCTCTTTCTATGATTTGAACCTCTCCTGTGAGTCCAGTTTTAGATTCCAATGCATCACTTCAGGTTTACTGTACACCTTACACCTTCTTATTGACGATGAAACACAGAAATTGCATCGGACTTATTTTCAAAAGGCACAATGCCGACTTAAGTACAAGAGGACTGACACTCTAACTCCCTATGATTTGAACCTCTCCTGTGAGTCATGTTTTGGATTCCGATGCTTCACTTCAGGTTTACTGTATACCTTGCACCGTCTTATTGACGATGAAGCACAGAAATTGCATCGGAATTAAATTCAAAAGGCTCAATGCCGTCTTAAGTACAAGAGGACTGACACTGTAACTCTCTATGAATTGAACCTCTCCTGTGAGTCTAGTTTTGGATTCCGATGCTTCACTTTAGGTTTACTGTATACCTTGCACCTTCTTACTGACGATGAAACACAGCAATTGCATCGGAATTAAATTCAAAAGACACAATGCCGACTTAAGTACAAGAGGACTGACACTCTAACTATCTATGATTTGAACCTCTCCTGTGAGTCCAGTTTTAGATTCCGATGCTTCACTTCAGCTTTACTGTATCCCTTGGACCTTCTTATTGACGATGAAATACAGAAATTGCATCCGAATTTAATACAAAAGGCACAATGCCGACTTAAGTAAAAGAGGACTGACACTCTCTCTTTCCATAATGTGAACCTCTCCTGTGAGTCCAGTTTGAGATTCCGATGCTTCACTTCCGGATTACTGTATACCAGGCGCCTTCTTATTGACGATGAAACACAGAAATTGCATCGGAATTAAATTCAAAAGGCACAATGCCGACTTAAGTACAAGTGGACTGACACTCTAACTCTCTATGATTAGAACCTGTCCTGTGAGTCCAGTTTTAGATTCCGATGCTTCACTTCAGGTATACTGTATACCTTGCACCTTCTTATTGACGATGAAATACAGATATTGCTTCGGAATTAAATTCAAAAGCCACAATGCCGACTTAAGCACAAGAGGACTGACACTCTAACTCTCTATGATTTGAACCTCTCCTGTGAGACCAGTTTTGGATTCCGATGCTTCATTTTAGGTTTACTGTATACCTTGCACCTTCTTATTGACGATGAAACACAGAAATTGCATCAAAATTAGATTCAAAATACACAATGCCGACTTAAGTTCAAGAGGAATGACACTCTAACTATCTATGTATTTAACCTCTCCTGTGAGTCCAGTTTTAGATTCCGATGCCTCACTTCAGGTTTACTGTATCCCTTGGACCTTCGTATTGACGATGAAATACAGAAATTGCATCCGAATTTAATACAAAATGAACAATGCCGACTTAAGTAAAAGAGGACTGATACTCTCGCTTTCTATGATTTGAACCTCTCCTGTGAGTCCAGTTTTAGATTCCGATGCTTCACTTCAGGTTTACTGTATACCTTGCACCTTCGTATTAACGAAGGAACACAGAATTGGCATCGGAATTAAATTCAAAAGGCACAATGCCGACTTAAGTACAAGAGGACTGACACTCTAACTCTCTATAATTTGAACCACCCTGTGAGTGCACTTTTTGATTCCGATTCTTCACTTCAGGTTTACTGTATACCTTGCACCTCCTTATTGACGATGAAACACAGAAATTGGATCGGAATTTAATACAAAAGGCACAATGCCGATTTAAGTACAAGAGGACTGACACTCTAACTATCTATGGTTTGTACCTCCCCTGTGAGTCCAGTTTTAGATTCCGATGCTTCACTTCAGGTTTACTGTATACCTTGCACATTCTTATTGACGATGAAACACAGAAATTGCTTCCGAATTAATACAAAAGGCAAAATGCCGACTTAAGTACTAGAGGACTGACACACTCCCTTTCTATGATTTGAACCTCTCCACTGAGTCCAGTTTTAGATTCCGATGCATCACTTCAGGTTTACTGTATCCCTTGGACCTTATTTTTGACGATGAAACTCAGAAATTTCATCTGAATTTCATACAAAAGGCACAATGCCGACTTAGGTAAAAGAGGACTGTCACACTCTCTTTCTATGATATGAACCTCTCCTGTGAGTCCAGTCTTAGATTCCGATGCTTCACTTCAGGTTTACTGTATCCCTTGGACCTTCTTATTGACGATGAAATACAGAAATTGCATCCGAAATTAATACAAAAGGCACAATGCCGACTTAAGTAAAAGAGGACTGACACTCTCTCTATCTATAATTTGAACCTCTTCTGTGAGTCCAGTTTTAGATTCCGATGCATCACTCCAGGTTTACTGTATACCTTGCACCGTCTTATTGACGATGAATCACAGAAATTGCATCGGAATTAAATTCAAAAGGCTCCATGCCGACTTAAGTATAAGAGGACTGACACTCTAACTCTCTATGAATTGAACCTTTCCTGTGAGTCCAGTTTTGGATTCCGATGCTTCACTTCTGGTTTACTGTATACCTTGCACCTTCTTATTGACGATGAAACACAGAAATTGCATCGGAATTAAATTCAAAAGACACAATGCCGACTTAAGTACAAGAGGACTGACACTCTAACTATCTATGATTTGAACCTGTCCTGTGTGTCCAGATTCAGATTCCGATGCTTCACTTCAGGTTTACTGTATCCCTTGGACCTTCTTATTGACGATGAAATACAGAAATTGCATCCGAATTTAATACAAAAGGCACAATGCCGACTTAAGTAAAAGAGGACTGACACTCTCTCTCTCTATAATTTGAACCTCTCCTGTGAGTCCAGTTTGTGATTCCGATGCTTCACTTCAGGGTTACTGTATACCTGGCACCTTCTTATTGACGATGAAACACATAAATTGCGTGGGAATTAAATTCAAAAGGCACAATGCCGACTTAAGTACAAGAGGACTGACACTCTAACTCTCTATGATTAGAACCCATCCTGTGAGTCCAGTTTTGAGATTCCGATGCTTCACTTGAGGTTTACTGTATACCTTGCACCTTCTTATTGACGATGAAACACAGAAATTGCATCGGAATAAAATTCAAACGACACAATGCCGACTTAAGTATAAGAGGACTGACACTCTAACTATCTATGATTTGAACCCCTCCTGTGAGTCCAGTTTTAGATTCCGATGCTTCACTTCAAGTTTACTGTATCCCTTGGACCTTCTTATTGACGATGAAACACAGAAATTGCATTAGAATTTAATACAAAAGGCACAATGCCGACTTTAGTAAAGGAGGACTGACACTCTCTTATTCTATGATTTGAACCTCTCTTGTGAGTCCAGTTTTAGATTCCGATGCTTCACTTCAGGTTTACTGTATACCTGGGACCTTCTTATAGACGATAAAACACAGAAACAGCATCAAAATTAAATTCAAAAGACACAATGCCGACTCAAGTACAAGAGGACTGACACTCTAACTATCTATGATTTGAACCTCTCCTGTGATTCCAGTTTTAGATTCCGATGCTTCACTTCAGGTTTACTGTATACCTTGCACCTTCTTATTGACGAAGAAACACAGAATTGGCATCGGAATTAAATTCAAAATGCACAATGCCGACTTAAGTACAAGAGAACTGACACTCTAACTCTCTACAATTTGAACCTCTCTTGTGAGCCCAGTTTTAGATTCCGATGCTTCACTTCAGGTGTACTGTATACCTCGCACCTCCTTATTGACGATGAAACACAGAAATTGGATCGGAATTTAATACAAAAGGCACAATGCCGACTTAAGTACAAGAGGACCGACACTCTAACTCTCTATGATTTGTACCTCTCCTGTGAGTCCAGTTTTAGATTCCGATGCTTCACTTCAGGTTTACTGTATACCTTGCACCTTCTTATTGACGAGGAAACACAGAAATTGCTTCCGAATTTAATACAAAAGGCACAATGCCGACTTAAGTACTAGAGGACTGGCACTCTAACTCTCTATGATTTGTACCTCTCCTGTGAGTCCAGTTTTAGATTCCGATGCTTCACTTCAGGTTTACTGTATACCTTGCACCTTCTTATTGACGAGGAAACACAGAAATTGCTTCCGAATTTAATACAAAAGGCACAATGCCGACTTAAGTACTAGAGGACTGACACTCTCCCTTTCTATGATTTGAACCTCTCCTCTGAGTCCAGTTTTAGATTCCGATGCTTCACTTCAGGTTTACTGTATGCCTTGGACCTTCTTTTTGACGATGAAACTCAGAAATTTAATCGGAATTTCATACAAAAGGCACAATGCCGACTTAAGTAAAAGAGGACTGACACTCTAATTATCTATGATTTGAACCTCCCCTGTGAGTCCAGTTACAGATTCCGATGCTTCACTTCAGGTTTACTGTATACCTTGCACCATCTTATTGACGATGAAACACAGAAATTGCATCCGAATTTAATACAAAAGGCACAATGCCGACTTTAGTAAAAGAGGACTGACACTCTCTCTTTCTCTAATTTGAACCTCTCTTGTGAGTCCAGTTTTAGATTCCGATGCTTCACTTCAGGTTTACTGTATACCTGGGACCATCTTATTGACGATGAAATACAGATATTGCCACGGAATTAAATTCAAAAGGCACAATGCCAACTTAAGTACAAGAGGACTGACTCTCTAACTCTCTATGATTTGACCCTCTCCTGTGAGTCCAGTTTTGGATTCCGATGCTTCATTTCAGGTTTACTGTATACCTTGCGCCTTCTTATTGACGATGAAACACAGAAATTGCATCGGAATTAAATTCAAAAGACACAATTCCGACTTAAGTAGAAGAGGACTGACACTCTAACTATCTATGATTTGAACCTCTCCTGTGAGTCCAGTTTTAGATTCCGATGCTTCACTTCAGGTTTACTGTATACCTCGCACCTTCTTATTGACGATGTAACACAGAAATTGCATCGGAATTAAATTCAAAAGGCACAATGCCGACTTAAGTACAAGAGGACTGACACTCTAACTCTCTACAATTTGAACCTCCCTGTGAGTCCACTTTTAGATTCCGATTCTTCACTTCTGGTTTACTGTATACCTTGCACCTCCTTATTGACGATGAAACACAGAATTTGGATCGGAATTTAATACAAAAGGCACAATGCCGACTTAAGTACAAGAGGACTGACACTCTAACTATCTATGATTTGTACCTCTCCTGTGAGTCCCGTTTTAGATTCCGATGCTTCACTTCAGGTTTACTGTATACCTTGCACCTTCTTATTGACGAGGAAACATAGAAATTGCTTCCGAATTTAATACAAAAGGCACAATGCCGACTTAAGCACTAGAGGACTGACACTCTCTCTTTCTATGATTAGAACCTCTCCTCTGAGTCCAGTTTTAGATTCCGATGCTTCACTTCAGGTTTACTGTATACCTTGCACCTTCTTATTGACGAGGAAACACAGAAATTGCTTCCGAATTTAATACAAAAGGCACAATGCCGACTTAAGCACTAGAGGACTGACACTCTCCCTTTCTATGATTTGAACCTCACCTCTGAGTCCAGCTTTAGATTCCGATGCTTCACTTCAGGTTTACTGTATCCCTTGGACCTTCTTATTGACGATGAAATACAAAAATTGCATCAGAATTTAATACAAAATGCAGAATGCCGACTTAAGTAAAAGAGGACTGACACACTCGCTTTCTATGATTTGAACCTCTCCTGTGAGTCCAGTTTTAGATTCCGATGCTTCACTTCAGGTTTACTGCCGACCTTACACCTTCTTATTGACGAAGAAACACAGAATTGGCATCGGAATTAAATTCAAAATGCACAATGCCGACTTAAGTACAAAAGGACTGACACTCTAACTCTCTATGATTGAACCTCTCCTGTGAGTCCAGTTTTAGATTCCGATGCTTCACTTCAGGTTTACTGTATACCTTGCACCTTCTTATTGACGATGAAACACAGAAATTGCATCGGAATTAAATTCAAACGACACAGTGCCGACTTAAGTATAAGGTTACTGACACTCTAACTATCTATGATTTGAACCCCTCCTGCAAATCCAGTTTTAGATTCCGATGCTTCACTTCAGGTTTACTGTATCCCTTGGACCTTCTTATTGACGATGAAACACAGAAATTGCATCCGAATTTAATACAAAAGGCACAATGCTGACTTTAGTAAAAGACTACTGACACTCTCTCTTTCTCTGATTTGAACCTCTATTGTGAGTCCAGTTTTAAATTCCGATGCTTCACTTCAGGTTTACTGTATACCTTGCACCTTCTTATTGACGATGAAATACAGATATTGCATCGGAATTAAATTCAAAAGGCACAATGCCGACTTAAGTAAAAGAGGACTGACACTCTAACTCTCTATGATTTGAACATCTCCTGTGTGTCCAGTTTTGGATTCCGATGCTTCAGTTCAGGTTTACTGTATACCTTGCACCTTCTTATTGACGATGAAACACAGAAATTGCATCGGAATTAAATTTAAAAGACACAATGCCGACTTAAGTACAAGAGGACTGACACTCTAACTATCTGTGATTTGAACGTTTCCTGTGAGTCCAGTTTTAGATTCCGATGCCTCACTTCAGGCTTACTGAATCACTTGGACCTTTTTATTGACGATGAAATATAGAAATTGCATCAGAATTTAATACAAAATGCACAATGCCGACTTAAGTACAAGAGGATTGACACTCCCACTTTCCATGATTTGAACCTCTCCTGTGAGTCCAGTTTCAGATTCCGATGCTTCACTTCAGGTTTACTGTATAACTTGCACCTTCTTAATGACGATGAAACACAGGAATTGCAGCGGAATTTAATACAAAAGACACAATGCCGACTTAAGTACAAGAGAACTGACACTCTAACTTTCTATGATTTGAACCTCTCCTGTGATTCCAGTTTTAGATTCCGATACTTCACTTCAGGTTTACTGTATACCTTGCACCTTCTTATTGCGGATGAAACACAGAAATTGCATCGGAATAAAATTATAACGACATAATGCCGACATAAGTATAAGAGGACTGACACTCTAACTATCTATGATTTGAACCCCTCCTGTGAGACCAGTTTTAGATTCCGATGCTTCACTTCAAGTTTACTGCATACCTTGCACCTTCTTATTGACGATGAAACATAGAAATAGCATCGCAATTAAATTCAAACGACACAATGCCGACTTAAGTATAAGAGGACTGACACTCTAACTATCTATGATTTGAACCCCTCCTGTAAGTCTAGTTTTAGGTTCCGATGCTTCACTTCAGGTTTACTGTATCCCTTGGACCTTCTTATTGACGATGAAACACAGAAATTGCATCCGAATTTAATACAAAAGGCACAATGCCGACTTTACTAAAATAGGACTGACACTCTCTCTTTCAATGATTTGAACCTCACTTGTGAGTCCAGTTTTAGATTCCGATGCTTCACTTCAGGTTTACTGTATACCTTGCACCCTCTTATTGACGATGAAATACAAATATTGCATCGGAATTAAATTCAAAAGGCACAATGCCGACTTAAGTACAAGAGGACTGACACTCTAACTATCTATGATTTGAACGTCTCCTGTGAGTCCAGTTTTAGATTCCGATGCCTCACTTCAGTTTTACTGTATCCCTTGGACCTTCTTATTGACGATGAAATACAGAAATTGCATCAGAATTTAATACGAAATGCACAATGCCGACTTAAGTAAAAGAGGACTGACACTCTCGCTTTCTATGATTTAAATCTCTCCTGTGAGTCCAGTTTTAGATTCCGGTGCTTCACTCCAGGTTTACTGTAGACCTTGCACCTTCTAATTGACTAAGAAACACAGAATTGGCATCGAAATTAAATTCGAAAGGCACAATGCCGACTTAAGTACAAGAGGACTGACCCTCTAACTCTCTATGATTTGAACCTCTCCTGTGAGTCCAGTTTTAGATTCCGATGCTTCACTTCAGGTTTACTGTATACCTTCCACCTTCCTATTGACGATGAAACACAGAAATTGCATCGGAATTAAATTCAAATGACACAATGCCGACTTAAGTTTAAGAGGACTGACACTCTAACTATCTATGATTCGAACATACCCTGTGAGTCCAGTTTTAGATTCCGATGCTTCACTTCAGGTTTACTATTTACCTTGCACCTTCTTATTGACGATGAAACACAGAAATTGCATCGGAATTAAATTCAAAAGGCACAATGCCGACTTAAGTACAAGAGGACTGACACTCTAACTCTCTATGATTTGAACCTCTCCTGTGAGTCCAGTTATAGTCTCCGATGCTTCACTTCAGGTTTACAATTTACCTTGCACCTTCTTATTGACGATGATACACAGAAATTGCATCGGAATTAAATTCAAAAGGCACAATGCCGACTTCAGTACAAGAGGACTGACACTCTAACTCTCTACATTTTGAACCTCTCTTGTGAGTCCAGTTTTAGATTCCGATGCTTCACTTCAAGTTTACTGTATACCTTGCACCTTCTTATTGACGATGTAACACAGAAATTGCATCGGAATTAAATTCAAAAGGCACAATGCCGACTTAATTACAAGAGGACTGACACTCTAACTCTCTACAATTTGAAACTCCCTGTGAGTTCAGTTTTAGATTCCGATTCTTCACTTCTGGTTTACTGTATACCTTGCACCTCCTTATTGACGATGAAACACAGAAATTGGATCGGAATTCAATACAAAAGGCACAATGCCGACTTAAGTACAAGAGGACTGACACTCTAACTATCTATGATTTGCACCTCTCCTGTGAGTCCAGTTTTAGATTCCGATGCTTCACTTCAGGTGTACTGTATACCTTGCACCTTCTTATTGACGATGAAACACAGAAATTGCATCCGAATTTAATACAAAAGGCACAATGCCTACTTAAGTGCTAGAGGACTGACACTCTCCCTTTCCATGATTTGAACCTCTCCTCTGAGTCCAGTTTTAGATTCCGATGCTTCACTTCAGGTTTACTGTATCCCTTGGACCTCCTTTTTGACGATGAAACTCAGATATTGCTTCGGAATTTCATACAAAAGGCACAATGCTGGCTTAAGTAAAAGAGGACTGTCACTCTCTCTTTCTATGATTTGAATCTCTCCTGTGAGTCCAGTTTTAGATTCCGATCCTTCACTTCAGGTTTACTGTATAACTTGCACCTTCTTATTGACGATGAAACACAGGAATTGCATAGGAATGTAATACAAAAGGCACAATGCCGACTTAAGTACAAGAGGACTGACACTCTCACGTTCTGTGATTAGAACCTCTCCTGTGATTCCACTTTTAGATTCCAATGCTTCACTTCAGGTTTACTGTATACCTTGCACCTTCTTATTGACGATAAAACACAAAAATTGTATCGGAAGTAAATTCAAAAGGCACAATGCCGACTTAAGTACAAGAGGACTGTCACTCTAACTTTCTTTGTTTTGAACTTCTCCTGTGAGTCCAGTTTAAGATTCCGATGCTTCACTTCAGGTTTACTGTATTCCTTGCACCTTCTTATTGACGATGAAACACAGAAATTTGATCGGAATTAAATTCAAAAGGCACAATGCCGACTTAAGCACAAGAGGACTGACACTCTAACTCTCAAAGGTTTGAACTCGTCCTGTGAGTCCAGTTTTGGATTCCGATGCTTCACTTAAGGTTTACTGTATACCTTTCACCTTCTTATTGACGATGAAACACATTAGATTGCATCCGAATTTAATACAAAAGGCACAATCCCGACTTAAGTACAAGAAGACTGACACTCTTGTTTTCTATGATTTGAACATCTCCTGTGAGTCCAGTTTTAGATTCCGATGCATCACTTCAGGTTTACTGTATCCCTTGCACCTTCTTATTGACGATGACACACAGAAATTGCATCCGAATTTAATCCAAAAGGCACAATGATGACTTAAGTAAAAGAGGACTGTCTCTCTCTCTTTCTATGATTCGAACCTCTCCTGTGAGTTCAGTTTTACATTCCGATGCTTCACTTCAGGTTTACTGTATCCCTTGGGCCTTCTTATTGACGATGAAACACAGAAATTGTAACCGAATTTAATACAAAAGGCACTATGCCGACTAAAGTACAAGAGGATTGACACTCTCACTTTCTATGATTTGAACCTCTCCTGTGGGTCCAGTTTTAGATTCCGAAGCTTCACTTCAGGTTTACTGTATACCTTGCTCCTTCTTATTGACGATGAAACACTGAAATTGCATCCGAATTTTATACAAAGGGCACAATTCCGACTTACGTACAAGAGGACTGACACTCTCCCTTTCTATGATTTGAACCTCTCCTGTGAGTCCAGTTTTAGATTCCGATGCTTCACTTCAAGTTTTCTGTATCTCTTGGACCTTCTTATCAACGATGAAACACACAAATTTTATCGGAACTTTATACAAAAGGCACAATGCCGACTTAAGTAAAAGAGGACTGTCACTCACTGTTTCTATGATTTGAACCTCTCCTGTGAGTCCAGAATCAGTTTCCGATGCTTCACTGCAGGTTTACTGTATAACTTGCACCTTCTTATTGACGATGAAACACAGGAATTGCAGCGGAATTTAATACAAAGGGCACAATGCCGACTTAAGTACAAGAGAACTGACACTCTAACTTTCTATGATTTGAACCTCTCCTGTGATTCCAGTTTTAGATTCCGATGCTTCACTTCAGGTTTACTGTATACCTTGCACCCTTTTATTGACGATGAAACACAGAAATTGCATCGGAATTAAATTCAAACGACACAATGCCGACTTAAGTATAAGAGGACTGACACTCTAACTATCTATGATTTGAACCCCTCCTGTGAGTCCAGTTTTAGATTCCGATGCTTCATTTCAGGTTTACTGTATCCCTTGGACCTTCTTATTGACGATGAAACACAGAAATTACATCCGAATTTAATACAAAAGGCACGATGCCGACTTAAGTAAAAGAGGACTGACACTCTCTCTTTCTATGTTTTGAACCTCTCCTGGGAGTCCAGTTTTAGATTCCGATGCTTCACTTCCGGTTTACTGTATACCTTGGACCATCTTATTGACGATGAAACACAGATATTGCATCGGAATTAAATTCAAAAAGCACAATGCCGACTTAAGTACAAGAGAACTGACACTCTAACTCCCTATTATTTGAAACTCTCCTGTGAGTCCAGTTTTAGGTTCCGATGCTTCACTTCAGGTTTACTGTATACCTTGCACCTTCTTATTGACGATGAAACACAGAAATTGCATCGGAATTAAATTCAGAAGACACAATGCCGACTTAAGTACTAGAGGACTGACACTCTATCTATGATTTGCACCTCTCCTGTGAGTCCAGTTTTAGATTCCGATGCTTCACTTCAGGTTTACTGTATCCCTTGGACCTTCTTATTGACGATGAAATACAGAAATTGCATCCGAATTTAATACAAAAGGCACAATGCCGACTTAAGTAAAAGAGGACTGACACTCTTTCTTTCTATGATTTGAACATCTCCTGTGAGTCCAGTTTTAGATTCCGATGCTTCACTTCAGGTTTACTGTATACTTTGCACCTTCGTATTGACGAAGAAACACAGAAATTGCATCGGAATTAAATTCAAAAGGCACAATGCCGACTTAAGTACAAGTGGACTTACACTCTAACTCTCTATGATTTGAACCTCTCCTGTGAGTCCACTTTTAGATTCCGGTGCATCACTTCAGGTTTACTGTATACCATGCACCTTCTTATTGACGATGAAACACAGAAATTGCATCGGAATTAAATTCAAACGACACAATACCGACTTAAGTATAAGAGGACTGACACTCTAACTATCTGTTGTTTGAACCCCTCCTGTGAGTCCAGTTTTAGATTCCGATGCTTCACTTCAGGTTTACTCTATACCTTGCACCTTCTTATTGACGATGAAACACAGAAATTGCATCGGAATTAAATTCAAACGACACAATTCCGACTTAAGTATAAGAGGACTGACACTCTAACTATCTATGATTTGAACCGCTCCTGTGAGTCCAGTTTTAGATTCCGATGCTTCATTTCAGGTTTACTGTATCCCTTGGACCTTCTTATTGACGATGAAACACAGAAATTACATCCGAATTTAATACAAAAGGCACGATGCCAACTTAAGTAAAAGAGGACTGACACTCTCTCTTTCTATGATTTGAACCTCTCCTGTGAGTCCAGTTTTAGATTCCGATCCTTCACTTCAGGTTTACTGTATAACTTGCACCTTCTTATTGGCGATGAAACACAGGAATTGCATCGGAATTTAATACAAAAGGCACAATGCCGACTTATGTACAAGAGGACTGACACTCTCACGTTCTATGTTTAGAACCTCTCCTGTGATTCCAATTTTAGATTCCAATGCTTCACTTCAGGTTTACTGTATACCTTGCACCTTCTTATTGACGATGAAACACAAAAATTGCATCGGTAGTAAATTCAAAAGCCACAATGCCGACTTAAGTACAAGAGGACTGACTCTCTAACTCTCTATGATTAGAACCCATCCTGTGAGTCCAGTTTTAGATTCCGATGCTTCACTTCAGGTTTACTGTATCCCTTGGACCTTCTTATTGACGATGAAACACAGAAATTGCATCCGAATATAATACAACAGGCACAATGCCGACTTTAGTAAAAGGGGACTGACACTCTCTCTTTCTATGATTTGAACCTCTCTTGTGAGTCCAGTTTTAGATTCCGATGCTTCACTACAGGTTTACTGTATACCTTGGACCTTCTTATTGACGATGAAACACAGAAATTGCATCAAAATTAAATTCAAAAGACACAATGCCGACTTAAGTACAAGAGGACTGACACTGTAACTATCTATGATTTGAACCTCTCCTGTGAGTCCAGTTTTAGATTCCGATGCCTCACTTCAGGTTTACTGTATCCCTTGGACCTTCGTATTGACGATGAAATACAGAAATTGCATCCGAATTTAATACAAAATGCTCAATGCCGACTCAAGTTAAAGAGGACTGACACTCTAACTATCTATGATTTAAACCTCTCCTGTGAGTCCAGTTTTAGATTCCGATGCTTCACTTCAGGTTTACTGTATAACTTGCACCTTCTTATTGGCGATGAAACACAGGAATTGCATCGGAATTTAATACAAAAGGCACAATGCCGACTTAAGTACAGGAGGACTGACACTCTAACTATCTATGATATGTACCTCTCCTGTGAGTCCAGTTTTAGATTCCGATGCTTCACTTCAGGTTTACTGTATACCTAGCACATTCTTATTGACGAGGAAACACAGAAATTGCTTCCGAATTTAATACAAAAGGCACAATGCCGACTTAAGTACTAGAGGACTGACACTCTCCCTTTCTATGATTTGCACCTCTCCTCTGAGTCCAGTTTTAGATTCCGATGCTTCACTTCAGGTATACTGTATCGCTTGGACCTTCTTTTTGACGATGAAACTCAGAAATTTCATCGGAATTTCATACAAAAGGCACAATGCCGACTTAAGTAAAAGAGGACTGTCACTCTCTCTTTCTATGATATGAACCTCTCCTGTGAGTCCAGTTTTCGTTTCCGACCCTTCACTTGAAGTTTACTGTATAAATTGCACCTTCCTATTGAGGATGAAACACCAAAATTGCATCGGAATTAAATTCAATAGGCACAATGGGGACTTAAGTACAAGAGGTCTGACACTCTATCTATTATTAGAACCTCTCCTGTGACTCCAGTTTTAGATTCCGGAGCTTCACTTCAGGTTTACTGTATCCCTTGGACCTTCTTATTGACGATGAAATACAGAAATTGCATCCGAATTTAATACAAAAGGCACATTGCCGACTTAAGTAAAAGAGGACTGACACTCTCTCTATCTATGAATTGAACCTCTTCTGTGAGTCCAGTTTTAGATTCCGATGCATCACTTCAGGTTTACTGTATAACTTGCACCTTCTTATTGACGATGAAACACAGGAATTGCATAGGAATTTAATGCAAAAGGCACAATGCCGACTATAGTACAAGAGGACTGACACTCTCACGTTCTGTGATTAGAACCTCTCCTGTGATTCCACTTTTAGATTCCGATGCTTCACTTCAGGTTTACTGTATACCTTGCACTTTCTTATTGACGATGAAACACAAATATTGTATCGGAAGTAAATTCAAAAGGCACAATGCCGACTTAAGTACAAGAGGACTGACACTCTAACTTTCTTTGATTTGAACCTCTCCTGTGAGTCCAGTTTAAGATTCCGATGCTTCACTTCAGGTGTACTGTATACCTTGCACCTTCTTATTGACGATGTAACACAGAAATTTGATCGGAATTAAATTCAAAAGGCACAATGCCGACTTAAGCACAAGAGGACTGACACTCTAAGTCTCAAAGGTTTGAACCCGTCCTGTGAGTCCAGTTTTGGATTCCGATGCTTCACTTAAGGTTTACTGTATACCTTGCACCTTCTTATTGACGATGAAACACTGGAGATTGCAACCGAATTTAATACAAAAGGCACAATGCCGACTTAAGTACAAGAGGACTGACACTCTCGTTTTCTGTGATTTGAACCCCTGCTGTGAGTCCAGTTTTAGATTCCGATGCATCACATCAGGTTTACTGTATCCCTTGCACCTTCTTATTGACGATGACACACAGAAATTGCATCCGATTTTAATACATAAGGCACGATGCCGACTTAAGTAAAAGAGGACCGACACTCTCTCTTTCTATGTTTTGAACCTCTCCTGTGAGTCCAGTTTTAGATTCCGATGCTTCACTTCCGGTTTACTGCATACCTTGGACCATCTTATTGACGATGAAACACAGATATTGCATCGGAATTAAATTCAAAAAGCACAATGCCGACTTAAGTACAAGGGAACTGACACTCTAACTCTCTCTGATTTGAACCTCTCCTGTGAGTCCACTTTTAGATTCCGGTGCTTCACTTCAGGTTTACTGTATACCATGCACCATCTTATTCACGATGAAACACAGAAATTGCATCGGAATTAAATTCAAACAACACAATACCGACTTAAGTATAAGAGGACTGACACTCTAACTATCTATGGTTTGAACCCCTCCTGTGAGTCCAGTTTTAGATTCCGATGTTTCACTTGAGGTTTACTGTATACCTTGCACCTTCTTATTGACGATGAAACACAGAAATTGCTTCGGAATTAAATTCAAAAGGCACAATGCCGACTTAAGTACAAGAGGACTGACACTCTAACTATCATTGATTTGCACCTCTCCTGTGAGTCCAATTTTAGATTCCGATGCTTCACTTGAGGTTTACTGTATACCTTGCACCTTCTTATTGACGATGAATCACAGAAACTGCATCCGAATTTAATACAAAAGGCACAATGCCTACTTAAGTACTAGAGGACTGACACTCTCCCTTTCTATGATTTGAACCTCTCCTCTGAGTCCAGTTTTAGATTCCGATGCTTCACTTCAGGTTTACTGTATCCCTTGGACCTTCCTTTTGACGATGAAACTCAGATATTGCTTCGGAATTAAATTCAAAAGGCACAATGCCGACTTAAGTACAAGAGGACTGACACTCTAACTATCATTGATTTGCACCTCTCCTCTGAGTCCAGTTTTAGATTCCAATGCTTCACTTCAGGTTTACTGTATACCTTGCACCTTCTTATTGACCATGAAACACAAAAATTGCATCGGAAGTAAATTCAAAAGCCACAATGCCGACTTAAGTACAAGAGGACTGACACTCTAACTCTCTATGATTAGAACCCATCCTGTGAGTCCAGTTTTAGATTCCGATGCTTCACTTTAGGTTTACTGTATCCCTTGGACCTTCTTATTGACGATGAAACACAGAAATTGCATCCGAATTTAATACAAAAGGCACAATACCGACTTTAGTAAAAGAGGACTGACACTCTCTCTTTCTATGATTTGAACCTCTCTTGTGAGTCCAGTTTAAGATTCCGATGCTTCACTTCAGGTTTACTGTATACCTTGGACCTTCTTACTGACGATGAAATACAGATATTGAATCGGAATTAAATTCAAAAGGCACAATGCCGACTTAAGTACAAGAGGACTGACACTCTAACTCTCTATGATTTGAATCTCTCCTGTGAGTCCAGCTTTGGATTCCGATGCTTCATTTCAGGTTTATTGTATACCTTGCACCTTCTTATTGACGATGAAACACAGAAATTGCAACGGAATTAAATTCAAAAGACACAATGCCGACTTAAGTACAAGAGGACTGACACTCTAACTATCTATGATTTGAACGTCTCCTGTGAGTCCTGTTTTAGATTCCGATGCCTCACTTGAGGTTTACTGTATCCCTTGGATCTTCTTATTGACGATGAAATACAGAAATTGCATCAGAATTTAATACAAAATGCACAATGCCGACTTAAGTAAAAGAGGACTGACACTCTCGCTTTCTATGATTTAAACCTCTCCTGTGAGTCCAGTTTTAGATTCCGGTGCTTCACTTGAGGTTTACTGTAGACCTTGCACCTTCTAATTGACTAAGAAACACAGAATTGGCATCGAAATTAAATTCAAAAGGCACAATGCCGGCTTAAGTGCAAGAGGAATGACACTCTAATTATCTATGATTTGAACCTCTCCTGTGAGTCCAGTTTTAGATTCCGATGCTTCACTTCAGGTTTACTGTATACCTTCCACCTTCTTATTGACGATGAAACACAGAAATTGCATCGGAATTAAATTCAAATGACACAATGCCGACTTAAGTATAAGAGGACTGACACTCTAACTATCTATGATTCGAACCTCTCCTGTGAGTCCAGTTTTAGATTCCGATGCTTCACTTCAGGTTTACTATTTACCTTGCACCATCTTATTGACGATGAAACACAGAAATTGCATCGGAATTAAATTCAAAAGGCACAATGCCGACTTAAGTACAAGAGGACTGACACTCTAACTCTCTATGATTTGTACCTCTCCTGTGAGTCCAGTTATAGATTCCGATGCTTCACTTCAGGTTTACTATTTACCTTGCACCTTCTTATTGACGATGATACACAGAAATTGCATCGGAATTAAATTCAAAAGGCACAATCCCGACTTAAGTACTAGAGGACTGACACTCTAACTCTCTACAATTTGAACCTCTCTTGTGAGTCCAGTTTTAGATTCCGATGCTTCACTTCAGGTTTACTGTATACCTTGCACCTTCTTATTGACGATGGAACACAGAAATTGCATCGGAATTAAATTAAAAAGGCACAATGCCTACTTAATTACAAGAGGACTGACACTCTAACTCTCTACAATTTGAAACTCCCTGTGAGTCCAGTTTTAGATTCCGATTCTTCACTTCTGGTTTACTGTATACCTTGCACCTCCTTATTGACGATGAAACACAGAAATTGGATTGGAATTTAATACAAAAGGCACAATGCCGACTTAAGTACAAGAGGACTGACACTCTAACTATCTATGATTTGCACCTGTCCTGTGAGTCCAGTTTTAGATTCCGATGCTTCACTTCAGGTTTACTGTATACCTTGCACCTTCTTATTGACGATGAAACACAGAAATTGCATCCGAATTTAATACAAAAGGCACCATGCCGACTTAAGGAAAAGAGGACTGACACTCTCTCTATCTATAATTTGAACCTCTCCTCTGAGTCCAGTTTTAGATTCCGATGCTTCACTTCAGGTTTACTGTATCCCTTGGACCCCCTTTTTGACGATGAAACTCAGATATTGTTCGGAATTTCATACAAAAGTCACAATGCTGACTTAAGTAAAAGAGGACTGTCACTCTCTCTTTCTATGATTTGAACCTCACCTGTGAGTCCAGTTTTAGATTCCGATCCTTCACTTCAGGTTTACTGTATAACTTGCACCTTCTTATTGACGCTGAAACACAGGAATTGCATAGGAATGTAATACAAAGGGCACAATGCCGACTTAAGTACAAGAGGACTGACACTCTCACGTTCTGTGATTAGAACCTCTCCTGTGATTCCACTTTTAGATTCCGATGCTTCACCTCAGGTTTACTGTATACCTTGCACCTTCTTATTGACGATAAAACACAAAAATTGTATCGGAAGTAAATTCAAAAGGAACAATGCCGACTTAAGTACAAGAGGACTGACACTCTAACTTTCTTTGATTTGAACCTCTCCTGTGAGTCCAGTTTAAGGTTCCGATGCTTCACTTCAGGTTTACTGTATACCTTGCACCTTCTTATTCACGATGAAACACAGAAATTTGATCGGAATTAAATTCAAAAGGCACAATGCCGACTTAAGCACAAGAGGACTGACACTCTAACTCTCAAAGGTTTGAACTCGTCCTGTGAGTCCAGTTTTGGATTCCGATGCTTCACTTAATGTTTACTGTACACCTTGCACCTTCTTATTGACGATGAAACACAGGAGATTGCATCCGAATTTAATACAAAAGGCACAATGCCGACTTAAGTACAAGAGGACTGACACTCTTGTTTTCTATGATTTGAACATCTCCTGTGAGTCCAGTTTTAGATTCCGATGCATCACTTCAGGTTTACTGTATCCCTTGCACCTTCTTATTGACGATGACACACAGAAATTGCATCCGAATTTAATACAAAAGGCACAATGATGACTTAAGTAAAAGAGGACTGTCTCTCTCTCTTTCTATGATTCGAACCTCTCCTGTGAGTTCAGTTTTAGATTCCGATGCTTCACTTCAGGTTTACTGTATCCCTTGGACCTTCTTATTGACGATGAAACACAGAAATTGTAACCGAATTTAATAAAAAATGCACTATGCCGACCTAAGTACAAGAGGACTGACGCTCTAACTTTCTTTGATTTGAACCTCTCCTGTGAGTCCAGTTTAAGATTCCGATGCTTCACTTCAGGTGTACTGTATACCTTGCACCTTCTTATTGACGATGAAACACAGAAATTTGATCGGAATTAAATTCAAAAGGCACAATGCCGACTTAAGCACAAGAGGACTGACACTCTAAGTCTCAAAGGTTTGAACCCGTCCTGTGAGTCCAGTTTTGGATTCCGATGCTTCACTTAAGGTTTACTGTATACCTTGCACCTTCTTATTGACGATGAAACACTGGAGATTGCAACCGAATTTAATACAAAAGGCACAATGCCGACTTAAGTACAAGAGGACTGACACTCTCGTTTTCTGTGATTTGAACCCCTCCTGTGAGTCCAGTTTTAGATTCCGATGCATCACATCAGGTTTACTGTGTCCCTTGCACCTTCTTATTGACGATGACACACAGAAATTGCATCCGAATTTAATACATAGGGCACGATGCCGACTTAAGTAAAAGAGGACCGACACTCTCTCTTTCTATGTTTTGAACCTCTCCTGTGAGTCCAGTTTTAGATTCCGATGCTTCACTTCCGGTTTACTGCATACCTTGGACCATCTTATTGACGATGAAACACAGATATTGCATCGGAACTAAATTCAAAAAGCACAATGCCGACTTAAGTACAAGAGAACTGACACTCTAACTCCCTCTGATTTGAACCTCTCCTGTGAGTCCACTTTTAGATTCCGGTGCTTCACTTCAGGTTTACTGTATACCATGCACCATCTTATTCACGATGAAACACAGAAATTGCATCGGAATTAAATTCAAACAACACAATACCGACTTAAGTATAAGAGGACTGACACTCTAACTATCTATGGTTTGAACCCCTCCTGTGAGTCCAGTTTTAGATTCCGATGCTTCACTTGAGGTTTACTGTATACCTTGCACCTTCTTATTGACGATGAAACACAGAAATTGCTTCGGAATTAAATTCAAAAGGCACAATGCCGACTTAAGTACAAGAGGACTGACACTCTAACTATCATTGATTTGCACCTCTCCTGTGAGTCCAATTTTAGATTCCGATGCTTCACTTGAGGTTTACTGTATACCTTGCACCTTCTTATTGACGATGAATCACAGAAATTGCATCCGAATTTAATACAAAAGGCACAATGCCTACTTAAGTACTAGAGGACTGACACTCTCCCTTTCTATGATTTGAACCTCTCCTCTGAGTCCAGTTTTAGATTCCGATGCTTCACTTCAGGTTTACTGTATCCCTTGGACCTTCCTTTTGACGATGAAACTCAGATATTGCTTCGGAATTAAATTCAAAAGGCACAATGCCGACGTAAGTACAAGAGGACTGACACTCTAACTATCATTGATTTGCACCTCTCCTCTGAGTCCAGTTTTAGATTCCAATGCTTCACTTCAGGTTTACTGTATACCTTGCACCTTCTTATTGACGATGAAACACAAAAATTGCATCGGAAGTAAATTCAAAAGCCACAATGCCGACTTAAGTACAAGAGGACTGACACTCTAACTCTCTATGATTAGAACCCATCCTGTGAGTCCAGTTTTAGATTCCGATGCTTCCCTTTAGGTTTACTGTATCCCTTGGACCTTCTTATTGACGATGAAACACAGAAATTGCATCCGAATTTAATACAAAAGGCACAATACCGACTTTAGTAAAAGAGGACTGACACTCTCTCTTTCTATGATTTGAACCTCTCTTGTGAGTCCAGTTTAAGATTCCGATGCTTCACTTCAGGTTTACTGTATACCTTGGACCTTCTTACTGACGATGAAATACAGATATTGCATCAGAATTTAATACAAAATGCACAATGCCGACTTAAGTAAAAGAGGACTGACACTCTCGCTTTCTATGATTTGAACCTCTCCTGTGAGTCCAGTTTTAGATTCCGATGCTTCACTTCAGGTTTACTGTATACCTTGCACCTTCTTATTGACGATGAAACACAGAAATTGCATCGGAATTAATTTCAAAAGACACAATGCCGACTTAAGTACAAGAGGACTGACACTCTAACTATCTATGATTTGAACGTCTCCTGTGAGACCAGTTTTAGATTCCGATGCCTCACTTCAGGTTTACTGTATCCCTTGGACCTCCTTATTGACGATGAAATACAGAAATTGCATCAGAATTTAATACAAAATGCACAATGCCGACTTAAGTAAAAGAGGACTGACACTCTCGCTTTCTATGATTTAAACCTCTCCTGTCGGTCCAGTTTTACATTCCGGTGCTTCACTTGAGGTTTACTGTAGACCTTGCACCTTCTAATTGACTAAGAAACACAGAATTGGCATCGAAATTAAATTCAAAAGGCACAATGCCGGCTTAAGTGCAAGAGGAATGACACTCTAATTATCTATGATTTGAACCTCTCCTGTGAGTCCAGTTTTAGATTCCGATGCTTCACTTCAGGTTTACTGTATACCTTCCACCTTCTTATTGACGATGAAACACAGAATTTGCATCGGAATTAAATTCAAATGACACAATGCCGACTTAAGTATAAGAGGACTGACACTCTAACTCTCTATGATTTGTACCTCTCCTGTGAGTCCAGTTATCGATTCCGATGCTTCACTTCAGGTTTACTATTTACCTTGCACCTTCTTATTGACGATGTAACACAGAAATTGCATCGGAATTAAATTCAAAAGGCACAATGCCTACTTAATTACAAGAGGACTGACACTCTAACTCTCTACAATTTGAAACTCCCTGTGAGTCCAGTTTTAGATTCCGATTCTTCACTTCTGGTTTACTGTATACCTTGCACCTCCTTATTGACGATGAAACACAGAAATTGGATTGGAATTTAATACAAAAGGCACAATGCCGACTTAAGTACAAGAGGACTGACACTCTAACTATCTATGATTTGCACCTGTCCTGTGAGTCCAGTTTTAGATTCCGATGCTTCACTTCAGGTTTACTGTATACCTTGCACCTTCTTATTGACGATGAAACACAGAAATTGCATCCCAATTTAATACAAAAGGCACAATGCCGACTTAAGTACAAGAGGACTGACACTCTCACGTTCTGTGATTAGAACCTCTCCTGTGATTCCACTTTTAGATTCCGATGCTTCACTTCTGGTTTACTGTATACCTTGCACCTTCTTATTGACGATAAAACACAAAAATTGTATCGGAAGTAAATTCAAAAGGAACAATGCCGACTTAAGTACAAGAGGACTGACACTCTAACTTTCTTTGATTTGAACCTCTCCTGTGAGTCCAGTTTAAGGTTCCGATGCTTCACTTCAGGTTTACTGTATACCTTGCACCTTCTTATTCACGATGAAACACAGAAATTTGATCGGAATTTAATTCAAAAGGCACAATGCCGACTTAAGCACAAGAGGACTGACACTCTAACTGTCAAAGGTTTGAACTCGTCCTGTGAGTCCAGTTTTGGATTCCGATGCTTCACTTAATGTTTACTGTACACCTTGCACCTTCTTATTGACGATGAAACACAGGAGATTGCATCCGAATTTAAAACAAAAGGCACAATGCCGACTTAAGTACAAGAGGACTGACACTCTTGTTTTCTATGATTTGAACATCTCCTGTGAGTCCAGTTTTAGATTCCGATGCATCACTTCAGGTTTACTGTATCCCTTGCACCTTCTTATTGACGATGACACACAGAAATTGCATCCGAATTTAATACAAAAGGCACAATGATGACTTAAGTAAAAGAGGACTGTCTCTCTCTGTTTCTATGATTCGAACCTCTCCTGTGAGTTCAGTTTTAGATTCCGATGCTTCACTTCAGGTTTACTGTATCCCTTGGACCTTCTTATTGACGATGAAACACAGAAATTGTAACCGAATTTAATAAAAAATGCACTATGCCGACTAAAGTACAAGAGGATTGACACTCTCACTTTCTATGATTTGAACCTCTCCTGTGGGTCCAGTTTTAGATTCCGAAGCTTCACTTCAGGTTTACTGTATACCTTGCTCCTTCTTATTGACGATGAAACACTGAAATTGCATCCGAATTTTATACAAAGCGCATAATTCCGACTTATGTACAAGAGGACTTCACTCTCCCTTTCTATGATTTGAACCTCTCCTGTGAGTCCAGTTTTAGGTTCCGAAGCTTCACTTCAAGTTTTCTGTATCTCTTGGACCTTCTTATCGACGATGAAACACAAATTTTATCGGAATTTTATACAAAAGGCACAATGCCGACTTAAGTAAAAGAGGACTGTCACTCACTCATTCTATGATTTGAAACCCTCCTGTGGGTCCAGGTTTAGATTCCGATGCTTCACTTCAGGCTTACTGTATCCCTCGAACCTTTTTATTGACGATGAAACACAGAAATTGCATCCGAATTTAATACAAAAGACACAATGCCCCCTTAAGTACAAGAGGATTGACACTCTCACTTTCTGTGTTTTGAATCTCTCCTGTGATTCCAGTTTTAGATTCCGATGCTTCACTTCAGGTTTACTGTATACCTTGCACCCTCTTATTGACGATGAAACACAGAAATTGCATCGGAATTAAATTCAAACGACACAATGCAGACTTAAGTATAAGAGGACTGACACTCTCTCTTTCTATGTATTGAACCTCTCCTGTGAGTCCAGTTTACGATTCCGATGCTTCACTTCCGGTTTACTGTATACCTTGGACCATCTTATTGACGATGAAACACAGATATTGCATCGGAATTAAATTCAAAAAACACAATGCCGACTTAAGTACAAGAGAACTGACACTCTAACTCCCTATTATTTGAAACTCTCCTGTGAGTCCAGTTTTAGATTCCGATGCTTCACTTCAGGAATACTGTATCCCTCGGACCTTCTTATTGACGATGAAATACAGAAATTGCATCCGAATTTAATACAAAAGGCACAATGCCGACTTAAGTAAAAGAGTACTGACACTCTATCTTTATATGATTTAAACATCTCCTGTGAGTCCAGTTTTAGATTCCGATGCTTCACTTCAGGTTTACTGTATACCTTGCACCTTCGTATTGACGAAGAAACACAGAAATTGCATCGGAATTAAATTCAAAAGGCACAATGCCGACTTAAGTACAAGAGGACTGACACTCTAACTCTCTATGATTTGAACCTCTCCTGTGAGTCCACTTTTAGATTCCGGTGCTTCACGTCAGGTTTACTGTATACCATGCACCTTCTTATTGACGATGAAACACAGAAATTGCATCGGAATTAAATTCAAAATGCACAATGCCGACTTAAGTACAAGAGGACTGACACTCTAACTCTCTATGATTTGAACCTCTCCTGTGAGTCCACTTTTAGATTCCGGTGCTTCACGTCAGGTTTACTGTATACCTTGCACCTTCTTATTGACGATGAATCACAGAAATTGCATCCGAATTTAATACAAAAGGCACAATGCCTACTTAAGTACTAGAGGACTGACACTCTTCCTTTCTATGATTTGAACCTCTCCTCTGAGTCCAGTTTTAGATTCCGATGCTTCACTTCAGGTTTACTGTATCCCTTGGACCTTCTTTTTGACGATGAAACTCAGATATTGCATCGGAATTTGATACAAAAGGCACAATGCCGACTTAAGTAAAAGAGGACTGTCACTCTCTCTTTCTATGATTTGAACCTCTCCTGTGAGTCCAGTTTTAGATTCCGATCCTTCACTTCAGGTTTACTGTACAACTTGCACCTTCTTATTGGCGATGAAACACAGGAATTGCATCGGAATTTAATACAAAAGGCACAATGCCGACTTATGTACAAGAGGATTGACACTCTCACGTTCTATGATTAGAACCTCTCCTGTGATTCTAATTTTAGATTCCAATGCTTCACTTCAGGTTTACTGTATACCTTGCACCTTCTTATTGACGATGAAACACAAAAATTGCATCGGAACTAAATTCAAAAGCCACAATGCCGACTTAATTACAAGAGGACTGACACTCTAACTGTCTATGATTAGAACCCATCCTGTGAGTCCAGTTTTAGATTACGATGCTTCACTTCAGGTTTACTGTATCCCTTGGACCTTCTTATTGACGATGAAACACAGAAATTGCATCCGAATTTAATACTAAAGGCACAATGCCGACTTTAGTAAAAGAGGACTGACACTCTCTCTTTCTATGATTTGAACCTCTCTTGTGAGTCCAGTTTTAGATTCCGATGCTTCACTACAGGTTTACTGTATACCTTGGACCTTCTTATTGACGATGAAATACAGATATTGTTTCGGAATTAAATTCAAAAGGCACAATGCCAACTTATGTACAACAGGACTGACACTCTAACTCTCTATGATTTGAACCTCTCCTGTGAGTCCAGCTTTGGATTCCGATGCTTCACTTCAGGTTTACTGTATACCTTGCACCTTCTTATTGACGATGAAACACAGAAATTGCAACAAAATTAAATTCAAAAGACACAATGCCGACTTAAGTATAAGTGGACTGACACTCTAACTATCATTGATTTGAACCTCTCCTGTGAGTCCAGTTTTGGATTCCGATGCTTCATTTCAGGTTTACTGTATACCTTGCACCTTCTTATTGACGATGAAACACAGAAATTGCAACAAAATTAAATTCAAAAGACACAATGCCGACTTAAGTACAAGAGGACTGACACTCTAACTATCTATGATTTGAACCTCTCCTGTGAGTCCAGTTTTAGATTCCGATGCATCACTTCAGGTTTACTGTATCCCTTGGACCTTCGTATTGACGATGAAATACAGAAATAGAATCCGAATTTAATACAAAATGCACTATGCCGACTTAAGTAAAAGAGGACCGACACTCTAACTATCTATGATTTAAACCTCTCCTGTGAGTCCAGTTTTAGATTCCGATGCTTCACTTCAGGTTTACTGTACACCTTGCACCTTCTTATTGACGAAGGAACACAGAATTCGGA
The DNA here is from genome assembly GCF_023864345.2 of Schistocerca serialis cubense. Taxonomy (NCBI): domain Eukaryota; kingdom Metazoa; phylum Arthropoda; class Insecta; order Orthoptera; family Acrididae; genus Schistocerca; species Schistocerca serialis. The sequence goes on from NW_026047544.1 coordinate 395,643, forward strand.
TCGGAATTAATTTCAAAAGGCACAATGCCGACTTAAGTACAAGAGGACTGACACTCTAACTCTCTACAATTTGAACCTCTCTTGTGAGTCCAGTTTTAGATTCCGATGCTTCACTTCAGGTTTACTGTATACCTTGCACCTTCTTATTGACGATGTAACACAGAAATTGCATCGGAATTAAATTCAAAAGGCACAATGCCGACTTAAGTACAAGAGGACTGACACTCTAACTCTCTACAATTTGAACCTCCCTGTGAGTCCACTTTTAGATTCCGATTCTTCACTTCTGGTTTACTGTATACCTTGCACCTCCTTATTGACGATGAAACACAGACATTGGATCGGAATTTAATACAAAAGGCACAATGCCGACTTAAGTATAAGAGGACTGACACTCTAACTATCTATGATTTGTACCTCTCCTGTGAGTCCAGTTTTAGATTCCGATGCTTCACTTCAGGTTTACTGTATACCTAGCACATTCTTATTGACGAGGAAACACAGAAATTGCTTCCGAATTTAATACAAAAGGCACAATGCCGACTTAAGTACTAGAGGACTGACACTCTCCCTTTCTATGATTTGAACCTCTCCTCTGAGTCCAGTTTTAGATTCCGATGCTTCACTTCAGGTATACTGTATCGCTTGGACCTTCTTTTTGACGATGAAACTCAGAAATTTCATCGGAATTTCATACAAAAGGCACAATGCCGACTTAAGAAAAAGAGGACTGTCACTCTCTCATTCTATGATATGAACCTCTCCTGTGAGTCCAGTTTTAGATTCCGATCCTTCACTTCAAGTTCACTGGATAAATTGCACCTTCTTATTGACGATGAAACACCAAAATTGCATCGGAATTAAATTCAATAGGCACAATGAGGACTTAAGTACAAGAGGACTGACACTCTATCTATTATTAGAACCTCTCCTGTGAGTCCAGTTTTAGATTCCGGAGCTTCACTTCAGGTTTACTGTATCCCTTGGACCTTCTTGTTGACGATGAAATACAGAAAATGCATCCGAATTTAATACAAAAGGCACAATGCCGACTTAAGTAAAAGAGGACTGACACTCTCTCTATCTATGAATTGAACCTCTTCTGTGAGTCGAGTTTTAGATTCCGATGCATCACTTCAAGTTTACTGTATAACTTGCACCTTCTTATTGACGATGAAACACAGGAATTGCGTAGGAATTTAATACAAAAGGCACAATGCCGACTTAAGTACAAGAGGACTGACACTCTCACGTTCTGTGATTAGAACCTCTCCTGTGATTCCACTTTTAGATTCCGATGCTTCACTTCAGGTTTACTTTATACCTTGCACTTTCTTATTGACAATGAAACACAAAAATTGAATCGGAAGTAAATTCAAAAGGCACAATGCCGACTTAAGTACAAGTGGACTGACACTCTAACTTTCTTTGATTTGAACCTCTCCTGTGAGTCCAGTTTAAGAATCCGATGCTTCACTTCAGGTTTACTGTATACCTTGCACCTTCTTATTGACGATGAAACACAGAAATTTGATCGGAATTAAATTCAAAAGGCACAATGCCGACTTAAGCACAAGAGGACTGACACTCTAACCCTCAAAGGTTTGAAGCCGTCCTGTGAGTCCAGTTTTGGATTCCGATGCTTCACTGAAGGTTTACTGTATACCTTGCACCTTCTTATTGACGATGAAACACAGGAGATTGCATCCGAATTTAATACAAAAGGCACAATGCCGACTTAAGTACAAGAGGACTGACACTCTCGTTTTCTGTGATTTGAACCCCTCCTGTGAGTCCAGTTTTAGATTCCGATGCATCACTTCAGGTTTACTGTATCCCTGGCACCTTCTTATTGACGAGACACACAGAAATTGCATCCGAATTTAATACAAAAGGCACGATGCCGACTTAAGTAAAAGAGGACTGACACTCTCCTTCTATGTTTTGAACCTCTCCTGTGAGTCCAGTTTTAGATTACGATGCTTCACTTCCGGTTTACTGTATACCTTGGACCAACTTATTGCCATGAAACACAGATATTGCATCGGAATTAAATTCAAAAAGTACAATGCCGACTTAAGTACAAGAGAACTGACACTCTAACACTCTATAATTTGAGACTCTCCTGTGAGTCCAGTTTTGGATTCCGATGCTTCACTTCGGGGTTTACTGTATACCTTGCACCTTCTTATTGACGATGAAACACAGAAATTGCATCGGAATTAAATTCAGAAGACACAATGCCGACTTAAGTACTAGAGGACTGACACTCTATCTATGATTTGCACCTCTCCTGTGAGTCCAGTTTTAGATTCCGATGCTTCACTTCACGTTTACTGTATCCCTTGGAACTTCTTATTGACGGTGAAATACAGAAATTGCATCCGAATTTAATACAAAAGGCACAATGCCGACTTAAGTAAAAGAGGACTGACACTCTATCTTTCTATGATTTGAACATCTCCTGTGAGTCCAGTTTAAGATTCCGATGCTTCACTTCAGGTTTACTGTATACCTTGCACCTACGTATTGACGAAGAAACACAGAAATTGCATCGGAATTAAATTCAAAAGGCACAATGCCGACTTAAGTACAAGAGGACTGACACTCTAACTCTCTATGATTTGAACCTCTCCTGTGAGTCCACTTTTAGATTCCGGTGCTTCACCTCAGGTTTACTGTATACCATGCACCATCTTATTGTCGATGAAACACAGAAATTGCATCGGAATTAAATTCAAACGACACAATACCGACTTAAGTATAAGAGGACTGACACTCTAACTATCTATGGTTTGAACCCCTCCTGTGAGTCCAGTTTTAGATTCCGATGCTTCACTTGAGGTTTACTGTATACCTTGCACCTTCTTATTGATGATGAAACACAGAAATTGCATCGGAATTAAATTCAGAACACACAATGCCGACTTAAGTACTAGAGGACTGACACTCTATCTATGATTTGAACCTCTCCTGTGAGTCCAGTTTTGGATTCCGATGCTTCATTTAAGGTTTACTGTATACCTTGCACCTTCTTATTGACGATGAAACACAGAAATTGCAACAAAATTAAATTCAAAAGACACAATGCCGACTTAAGTACAAGAGGAGTGACACTCTAACTATCTATGATTTGAACCTCTCCTGTGAGTCCAGTTTTAGATTCCGATGCATCACTTCAGGTTTACTGCATCCCTTGGACCTTCGTATTGACGATGAAATACAGAAATTGCATCCGAATTTAATACAAAATGCACAATGCCGCCTTAAGTGAAAGAGGACTGACACTCTAACTTTCTATGATTTAAACCTCTCCTGTGAGTCCAGTTTTCGATTCCGATGCTTCACTTCAGGTTTACTGTACACCTTGCACCTTTTTATTGACGAAGAAACACAGAATTCGGATCGGAATTAATTTCAAAAGGCACAATGCCGACTTAAGTATAAGAGGACTGACACTCTAACATTCTATGGTTTGAACCCCTCCTGTGAGTCCAGTTTTAGATTCCGATGCTTCACTTGAGGTTTACTGTATACCTTGCACCTTCTTATTGATGATGAAACACAGAAATTGCATCGGAATTAAATTCAGAACACACTATGCCGACTTAAGTACTAGAGGACTGACACTCTATCTATGATTTGAACCTCTCCTGTGAGTCCAGTTTTGGATTCCGATGCTTCATTTAAGGTTTACTGTATACCTTGCACCTTCTTATTGACGATGAAACACAGAAATTGCAACAAAATTAAATTCAAAAGACACAATGCCGACTTAAGTACAAGAGGAGTGACACTCTAACTATCTATGATTTGAACCTCTCCTGTGAGTCCAGTTTTAGATTCCGATGCATCACTTCAGGTTTACTGCATCCCTTGGACCTTCGTATTGACGATGAAATACAGAAATTGCATCGGAATTAAATTCAAAAGGCACGATGCCGGCTTAAGTACAAGAGGACTGACACTCTAACTCTCTACAATTTGAACCTCCCTGTGAGTCCACTTTTAGATTCCGATTCTTCACTTCTGGTTTACTGTATACCTTGCACCTCCTTATTGACGATGAAACACAGAAATTGGATCGGAATTTAATACAAAAGGCACAATGCCGACTTAAGTACAAGAGGACTGACACTCTAACTATCTATGATTTGTACCTCTCCTGTGAGTCCAGTTTTAAATTCCGATCCTTCACTTCAGGTTTACTGTATACCTAGCACATTCTTATTGACGAGGAAACACAGAAATTTCTTCCGAATTTAATACAAAAGGCACAATGCCGACTTAAGTACTAGAGGACTGACACTCTCCCTTTCTATGATTTGAACCTCTCCTCTGAGTCCAGTTTTAGATTCCGATGCTTCACTTCAGGTATACTGTATCGCTTGGACCTTCTTTTTGACGATGAAACTCAGAAATTTCATCGGAATTTCATACAAAAGGCACAATGCCGACTTAAGTAAAAGAGGACTGTCACTCTCTCTTTCTATGATATGAACCTCTCCTGTGAGTCCAGTATTAGATTCCGATGCATCACTTCAGGTTTACTGCATCCCTTGGACCTTCGTATTGGCGATGAAATACAGAAATTGCATCCGAATTTAATACAAAAGGCAAAATGCCGACATAAGTAAAAGAGGACTGACACTCTCTCTATCTATGAATTGAACCTCTTCTGTGAGTCCAGTTTTAGATTCCGATGCATCACTTCAGGTTTACTGTATAACTTGCACCTTCTTATTGACGATGAAACACAGGAATTGCGTAGGAATTTAATACAAAAGGCACAATGCCGACTTAAGTACAAGAGGACTGACACTCTCACGTTCTGTGATTAGAACCTCTCCTGTGATTCCACTTTTAGATTCCGATGCTTCACTTCAGGTTTACTGTATACCTTGCACTTTCTTATTGACGATGAAACACAAAAATTGTATCGGAAGTAAATTCAAAAGGCACAATGCCGACTTAAGTACAAGAGCACTGACACTCTAACTTTCTTTGATTTGAACCTCTCCTGTGAGTCCAGTTTAAGATTCCGATGCTTCACTTCAGGTTTACTGTATACCTTGCACCTTCTTATTGACGATGAAACACAGAAATTTGATCGGAATTAAATTCAAAAGGCACAATGCCGACTTAAGCACAAGAGGACTGACACTTTAGCTCTCAAAGGTTTGAACCCCTCCTGTGAGTCCAGTTTTGGATTCCGATGCTTCACTTAAGGTTTACTGTATACCTTGCACCTTCTTATTGACGATGAAACACAGGAGATTGCATCCGAATTTAATACAAAAGGCACAATGCCGACTTAAGTACAAGAGGACTGACACTCTCGTTTTCTGTGATTTGAACCCCTCCTGTGAGTCCAGTTTTAGAATCCGATGCATCACTTCAGGTTTCCTGTATCCCTGGCACCTTCTTATTGACGATGACACACAGAAATTGCATCCGAATTTAATACAAAAGGCACGATGCCGACTTAAGTAAAAGAGGACTGACACTCTCTCTTTCTATGTTTTGAACATCTCCTGTGAGTCCAGTTTTAGATTCCGATGCTTCACTTCCCTTTTACTGTATACCTTGGACCATCTTATTGACGATGAAACACAGATATTGCATCGGAATTAAATTCAAAAAGCACAATGCCGACTTAAGTACAAGAGAACTGACACTCTAACTCTCTATTATTTGAAACTCTCCTGTGAGTCCAGTTTTGGATTCCACTGCTTCACTCCAGGTTTACTGTATACCTTGCACCTTCTTATTGACGATGAAACACAGAAATTGCATCGGAATTAAATTCAAACGACACAATACCGACTTAAGTATAAGAGGACTGACACTCTAACTATCTATGGTTTGAACCCCTCCTGTGAGTCCAGTTTTAGATTCCGATGCTTCACTTGAGGTTTACTGTATACCTTGCACCTTCTTATTGATGATGAAACACAGAAATTGCATCAGAATTAGATTCAAAAGGCACAATGCCGACTTAAGTACAAGAGGACTGACACTCTAACTATCATTGATTTGCACCTCTCCTGTGAGTCCAATTTTAGATTCCGATGCTTCACTTCAGGTTTACTGTATACCTTGCACCTTCTTATTGACGATTAATCACAGAAATTGCATCCGAATTTAATACAAAAGGCACAATGCCTACTTAAGTACTAGAGGACTGACACTCTCCCTTTCTATGATTTGAACCTCTCCTCTGAGTCCAGTTTTAGATTCCGATGCTTCACTTCAGGTTTACTGTATCCCTTGGACCTTCCTTTTGACGATGAAACTCAGATATTGCATCGGAATTTGATACAAAAGGCACTATGCCGACTTAAGTAAAAGAGGACTGTCACTCTCTCTTTCTATGATTTGAACCTCTCCTGTGAGTCCAGTTTTAGATTCCGATCCTACACATCAGGTTTACTGTATAACTTGCATATTCTTATTGACGATGAAGCACAGGAATTGCATCGGAATTTAATACAAAAGGCACAATGCCGACTTATGTACATGAGGACTGACACTCTCACGTTCTATGATTAGAACCTCTCCTGTAATTCCAATTTTAGATTCCAATACTTCACTTCAGGTTTACTGTATACCTTGCACCTTCTTATTGACGATGAAACACAAAAATTGCATCGGAAGTAAATTCAAAAGCCACAATGCCGACTTAAGTACAAGAGGACTGACACCCTAACTCTCTATGATCAGAACCCATCCTGTGAGTACAGTTTTAGATTCCGATGCTTCACTTCAGGTTTACTGTATCCCTTGGACCTTCTTATTGACGATGAAACACAGAAATTGCATCCGAATTTAATACAAAAGGCACAATGCCGACTTTAGTAAAAGAGGACTGACATTCTCTCTTTCTATGATTTGAACCTCTCTTGTGAGTCCAGTTGAAGATTCCGATGCTTCACTTCAGGTTTACTGTATACCTTGGACCTTCTTATTGACGATGAAATACAGATATTGAATCGGAATTAAATTCAGAACACACAATGCCGACTTAAGTACTAGAGGACTGACACTCTATCTATGATTTGAACCTCTCCTGTGAGTCCAGTTTTGGATTCCGATGCTTCATTTAAGGTTTACTGTATACCTTGCACCTTCTTATTGACGATGAAACACAGAAATTGAAACAAAATTAAATTCAAAAGACACAATGCCGACTTAAGTACAAGAGGAGTGACACTCTAACTATCTATGATTTGAACCTCTCCTGTGAGTCCAGTTTTAGATTCCGATGCATCACTTCAGGTTTACTGCATCCCTTGGACCTTCGTATTGACGATGAAATACAGAAATTGCATCGGAATTAAATTCAAAAGGCACGATGCCGGCTTAAGTACAAGAGGACTGACACTCTAACTCTCTACAATTTGAACCTCCCTGTGAGTCCACTTTTAGATTCCGATTCTTCACTTCTGGTTTACTGTATACCTTGCACCTCCTTATTGACGATGAAACACAGAAATTGGATCGGAATTTAATACAAAAGGCACAATGCCGACTTAAGTACAAGAGGACTGACACTCTAACTATCTATGATTTGTACCTCTCCTGTGAGTCCAGTTTTAAATTCCGATGCTTCACTTCAGGTTTACTGTATACCTAGCACATTCTTATTGACGAGGAAACACAGAAATTTCTTCCGAATTTAATACAAAAGGCACAATGCCGACTTAAGTACTAGAGGACTGACACTCTCCCTTTCTATGATTTGAACCTCTCCTCTGAGTCCAGTTTTAGATTCCGATGCTTCACTTCAGGTATACTGTATCGCTTGGACCTTCTTTTTGACGATGAAACTCAGAAATTTCATCGGAATTTCATACAAAAGGCACAATGCCGACTTAAGTAAAAGAGGACTGTCACTCTCTCTTTCTATGATATGAACCTCTCCTGTGAATCCAGTTTTAGATTCCGATCCTTCACTTCAAGTTCACTGTATAAATTGCACCTTCTTATTGACGATGAAACACCAAAATTGCATCGGAATTAAATTCAATAGGCACAATGAGGACTTAAGTACAAGAGGACTGACACTCTATCTATTATTAGAACCTCTCCTGTGAGTCCAGTTTTAGATTCCGGAGCTTCACTTCAGGTTTACTGTATCCCTTGGACCTTCTTATTGACGATGAAATACAGAAATTGCATCCGAATTTAATACAAAAGGCAAAATGCCGACTTAAGTAAAAGAGGACTGACACTCTCTCTATCTATGAATTGAACCTCTTCTGTGAGTCCAGTTTTAGATTCCGATGCATCACTTCAGGTTTACTGTATAACTTGCACCTTCTTATTGACGATGAAACACAGGAATTGCGTAGGAATTTAATACAAAAGGCACAATGCCGACTTAAGTACAAGAGGACTGACACTCTCACGTTCTGTGATTAGAACCTCTCCTGTGATTCCACTTTTAGATTCCGATGCTTCACTTCAGGTTTACTGTATACCTTGCACTTTCTTATTGACGATGAAACACAAAAATTGTATCGGAAGTAAATTCAAAAGGCACAATGCCGACTTAAGTACAAGAGCACTGACACTCTAACTTTCTTTGATTTGAACCTCTCCTGTGAGTCCAGTTTAAGATTCCGATGCTTCACTTCAGGTTTACTGTATACCTTGCACCTTCTTATTGACGATGAAACACAGAAATTTGATCGGAATTAAATTCAAAAGGCACAATGCCGACTTAAGCACAAGAGGACTGACACTGTAGCTCTCAAAGGTTTGAACCCCTCCTGTGAGTCCAGTTTTGGATTCCGATGCTTCACTTAAGGTTTACTGTATACCTTGCACCTTGTTATTGACGATGAAACACAGGAGATTGCATCCGAATTTAATACAAAAGGCACAATGCCGACTTAAGTACAAGACTACTGACACTCTCGTTTTCTGTGATTTGAACCCCTCCTGTGAGTCCAGTTTTAGAATCCGATGCATCACTTCAGGTTTCCTGTATCCCTGGCACCTTCTTATTGACGATGACACACAGAAATTGCATCCGAATTTAATACAAAAGGCACGATGCCGACTTAAGTAAAAGAGGACTGACACTCTCTCTTTCTATGTTTTGAACCTCTCCTGTGAGTCCAGTTTTAGATTCCGATGCTTCACTTCCCTTTTACTGTATACCTTGGACCATCTTATTGACGATGAAACACAGATATTGCATCGGAATTAAATTCAAAAAGCACAATGCCGACTTAAGTACAAGAGAACTGACACTCTAACTCTCTATTATTTGAAACTCTCCTGTGAGTCCAGTTTTGGATTCCACTGCTTCACTCCAGGTTTACTGTATACCTTGCACCTTCTTATTGACGATGAAACACAGAAATTGCATCGGAATTAAATTCAAACGACACAATACCGACTTAAGTATAAGAGGACTGACACTCTAACTATCTATGGTTTGAACCCCTCCTGTGAGTCCAGTTTTAGATTCCGATGCTTCACTTGAGGTTTACTGTATACCTTGCACCTTCTTATTGATGATGAAACACAGAAATTGCATCAGAATTAAATTCAAAAGGCACAATGCCGACTTAAGTACAAGAGGACTGACACTCTAACTATCATTGATTTGCACCTCTCCTGTGAGTCCAATTTTAGATTCCGATGCTTCACTTCAGGTTTACTGTATACCTTGCACCTTCTTATTGACGATTAATCACAGAAATTGCATCCGAATTTAATACAAAAGGCACAATGCCTACTTAAGTACTAGAGGACTGACACTCTCCCTTTCTATGATTTGAACCTCTCCTCTGAGTCTAGTTTTAGATTCCGATGCTTCACTTCAGGTTTACTGTATCCCTTGGACCTTCCTTTTGACGATGAAACTCAGATATTGCATCGGAATTTGATACAAAAGGCACAATGCCGACTTAAGTAAAAGAGGACTGTCACTCTCTCTTTCTATGATTTGAACCTCTCCTGTGAGTCCAGTTTTAGATTCCGATCCTACACATCAGGTTTACTGTATAACTTGCACATTCTTATTGACGATGAAGCACAGGAATTGCATCGGAATTTAATACAAAAGGCACAATGCCGACTTATGTACATGAGGACTGACACTCTCACGTTCTATGATTAGAACCTCTCCTGTAATTCCAATTTTAGATTCCAATACTTCACTTCAGGTTTACTGTATACCTTGCACCTTCTTATTGACGATGAAATACAAAAAATTGCATCGGAAGTAAATTCAAAAGCCACAATGCCGACTTAAGTACAAGAGGACTGACACCCTAACTCTCTATGATCAGAACCCATCCTGTGAGTACAGTTTTAGATTCCGATGCTTCACTTCAGGTTTACTGTATCCCTTGGACCTTCTTATTGACGATGAAACACAGAAATTGCATCCGAATGTAATACAAAAGGCACAATGCCGACTTTAGTAAAAGAGGACTGACATTCTCTCTTTCTATGATTTGAACCTCTCTTGTGAGTCCAGTTTAAGATTCCGATGCTTCACTTCAGGTTTACTGTATACCTTGCACCTTCTTATTGATGATGAAACACAGAAATTGCATCAGAATTAAATTCAAAAGGCACAATGCCGACTTAAGTACAAGAGGACTGACACTCTAACTATCATTGATTTGCACCTCTCCTGTGAGTACAATTTTAGATTCCGATGCTTCACTTCAGGTTTACTGTATACCTTGCACCTTCTTATTGACGATTAATCACAGAAATTGCATCCGAATTTAATACAAAAGGCACAATGCCGACTTAAGTACAAGAGGACTGACACTCTAACTCTCTATGATTTGTACCTCTCCTGTGAGTCCAGCTTTGGATTCCGATGCTTCATTTCAGGTTTATTGTATACCTTGCACCTTCTTATTGACGATGAAACAGAGAAATTGCAACGGAATTAAATTCAAAAGACACAATGCCGACTTAAGTACAAGAGGACTGACACTCTAACTATCTATGATTTGAACGTCTCCTGTGAGTCCTGTTTTAGATTCCGATGCCTCACTTGAGGTTTACTGTATCCCTTGGACCTTCTTATTGACCATGAAATACAGAAATTGCATCAGAATTTAATACAAAATGCACAATGCCGACTTAAGTAAAAGAGGACTGACACTCTCGCTTTCTATGATTTGAACCTCTCCTGTGAGTCCAGTTTTTGATTCCGATGCTTCACTTCAGGATTACTGTATACCTTGCACCTTCTTATTGACGATGAAACACAGAAACTGAATCGGAATTAAATTCAAACGACACAATGCCGACCTAAGTATAAGTGGACTGACACTCTAACTATCTATGATTTGAACCTCTCCTGTGAGTCCAGTTTTGGATTCCGATGCTTCATTTCAAGTTTACTGTATACCTTGCACCTTCTTATTGACGATGAAACACAGAAATTGCATCAAAATTAAATTCAAAAGACACAATGCCGACTTAAGTACAAGAGGACTGCCATTCTAACTAACTATGATTTGAACCTCTCCTGTGAGTCCAGTTTTAGATTCCGATGCCTCACTTCCGGTTTACTGCATCCCTTGGACCTTCGTATTGACGATGAAATACAGAAATTGCATCTGAATTTAATACAAAATGCACAATGCCGACTTAAGTAAAAGAGGACTGACACTCTAACTATCTATGATTTAAACCTCTCCTGTGAGTCCAGTTTTAGATTCCGATGCTTCACTTCAGGTTTACTGTACACCTTGCACCTTCTTACTGACGGAGAAACACAGAATTGGCATCGGAATTAATTTCAAAAGGCACAATGCCGACTTAAGTACAAGAGGACTGACACTCTATCTATTATTAGAACCTCTCCTGTGAGTCCAGTTTTAGATTCGGGAGCTTCACTTCAGGTTTACTGTATCCCTTGGAACTTCTTATTGACGATGAAATACAGAAATTGCATCCGAATTTAATACAAAAGGCACAATGCCGACTTAAGTAAAAGAGGACTGACACTCTCTCTATCTATGATTTGAACCTCTTCTGTGAGTCCAGTTTTAGATTCCGATGCATCACTTCAGGTTTACTGTATACCTTGCACCGTCTTATTGACGATGAAGCACAGAAATTGCATCGGAATTAAATTCAAAAGGCTCCATGCCGACTTAAGTACAAGAGAACTGACACTCTAACTCTCTATGAATTGAACCTCTCCTGTGAGTCCAGTTTTGGATTCCGATGCTTCACTTCAGGTTTACTGTATACCTTGCACCTTCTTATTGACGATGAAACACAGAAATTGCATCGGAATTAAATTCAAAAGACACAATGCCGACTTAAGTACAAGAGGACTGACACTCTAACTATCTATGATTTGAACCTCTTCTGTGTGTCCAGTTATAGATTCCGATGCTTCACTTCAGGTTTACTGTATCCCTAGGACCTTCTTATTGACGATGAAATAAAGAAATTGCATCCGAATTTAATACAAAAGGCACAATGACGACTTAAGTACAAGAGGACTGACACTCTAACTCTCTATGAATTGAACCTCTCCTGTGAGTCCAGTTTTGGATTCCGATGCTTCACTTCAGGTTTACTGTATACCTTGCACCTTCTTATTGACGATGTAACACAGAAATTGGATCGGAATTTAATACAAAAGGCACAATGCCGACTTAAGTACAAGAGGACTGACACTCTATCTATGATTTGCACCTCTCCTGTGAGTCCAGTTTTAGATTCCAATGCTTCACTTCAGGTTTACTGTATATAATGCACCTTCTTATTGACGATGAAACACAGAAATTGCATCCGTATTTAATACAAAAGGCACAATGCCTACTTAAGTACTAGAGGACTGACACTCTCCCTTTCTATGATTTGAACCTCTCCTCTGAGTCCAGTTTTAGATTCCGATCCTTCAGTTCAGGTTTACTGTATACCTTGCACCTTCTTATTGACGATGAAACACAAAAATTGCATCGGAAGTAAATTCAAAAGGCACAATGCCGACTTAAGTAGAAGAGGTCTGACACTCTAACTTTCTATGATTTGAACCTCTCCTGTGAGTCCAGTTTAAGATTCCGATGCTTCACTTCAGGTTTACTGTATACCTTGCACCTTCTTATTGACGATGAAACACAGAAATTTGATCGGAATTAAATTCAAAAGGCACAATGCCGACTTAAGTACAAGAGGACTGACACTCTAACCCTCTAAGATTTGAACCCGTCCTGTGTGTCCAGTTTTTGATTCCGATGCTTCTCTTAAGGTTTACTGTATACCTTGCACCTTCTTATTGACGATGAAACACAGAGATTGCATCCGAATTTAATACAAAAGGCACAATGCCGACTTAAGTACAAGAGGACTGACACTATCATTTTCTATGATTTGAACATCTCCTGTGAGTCCAGTTTTAGATTCCGATGCATCACTTCAGGTTTACTGTATCCCTTGGACCTTCTTATTGACGATGAAACACAGAAATTGCATCCGAATTTAATACAAAAGGCACAATGCCGACTTAAGTACAAATGGACTGACACTCTCGTTTTCTATGATTTGAACCTCTCCTGTTAGTCCAGTTTTATATTCCGATGCTTCACTTCAGGTTTACTGTATAAATTGCACCTTCTTATTGACGATGAAACACAGAAATTGCATCCGAATTTAATACTAAGGCACAATGATGACTTAAGTAAAAGAGGACTGACACTCTCCCTTTCTATGATTTGAACCTCTCCTGTGAGTCCAGTTTTATATTCCGATGCTTCACTTCAGGTTTACTGTATAAATTGCACCTTCTTATTGACGATGAAACACAGAAATTGCATCCGAATTTAATACAAAGGCACAATGATGACTTAAGTAAAAGAGGACTGACACTCTAACTTTCTATGATTTGAACCCCTCCTGTGAGTCCAGTTTTAGATTCCGATGCTTCACTTCAGGTTTACTGTAAACCTTGCACCTTCTTATTGACGATGAAACACAGAAATTGCATCGGAATTAATTCAAACGACACAATGCCGACTTAAGTATAAGATTACTGACACTCGAACTATCTGTGATATGAACTCCTCCTGTGAGTCCAGTTTTAGATTCCGATGCTTCACTTCAGGTTTACTGTATACCTTGCACCTTCTTATTGACGATGAAATACAGATATTGCACCGGAATTAAATTCAAAAGGCACAATGCCGATTTAAGTACAAGAGGACTGACACTCTGACTCTCTATGATTTGAACGTCTCCTGTGAGTCCAGTTTTAGATTCCGATGCCTCACTTCAGATTTACTGTATCCCTTGGACCTTCTTATTAACGATGAAATACAGAAATTGCATCAGAATTTAATACAAAATGCACAATGCCGACATAAGTAAAGAAGGACTAACACTCTCGCTTTCTATGATTTGAACCTCTCCTGTGAGTCCAGTTTTAGATTCCGATGCTTCACATCAGGTTTACCGTAGAGCCATCATCTTCTTATTGACGAAGAAACACAGAATTGGCATCGGAATTAAATTCAAAAGGCACAATGCCGACTTAAGTACAAGAGGACTGACACTCGAACTCTCTATGATTTCAACCTCTCCTGTGAGTCCAGTTTTAGATTCCGATGCTTCACTTCAGGTTTACTATTTACCTTGCACCTTCTTATTGACGATGAAACACAGAAATTGCATCGGAATTAAATTCAAAAGGCACAATGACGACTTAAGTACAAGAGGACTTACACTCTAACTCTCTTTGCACCTTCTTATTGACGATGAAACACAGAAATTGCATCGGAATTAAATTCAAACGACACAATGCCGACTTAAGTATAAGAGGACTGACACTCTAACTATCTATGATTTGAACCCCTCCTGTGAGTCCAGTTTTGAGATTCCGATGCTTCACTTCAGGTTTACTGTATACCTTGCACCTTCTTATTGACGATGAAACACAGAAATTGCTTAGGAACTAAATTCAAACGACACAATGCCGACTTAAGTATAAGAGGACTGACAAGCTAACTATCTATGATTTGAACCTCTCCTCTGAGTCCAGTTTTAGATTCCGATGCTTAACTTTAGGTTTACTGAATCCCTTGGACCTTCTTATTGACGATGAAACACAGAAATTGCATCCGAATTTAATACAAAAGGCACAATGATGACGTAAGTAAAAGAGGACTGTCTCTCTCTCTTTCTATGATTCGAACCTCTCCTGTGAGACCAGTTTTAGATTCCGATGTTTCACTTCAGGTTTACTGTATCCCTTGGACCTTCTTCTTGACGATGAAACACAGAAATTGCATCCGAATTTAATACAAAAGGCAAAATGCCGACTTAAGTACAAGAGGATTGACACTCTCACTTTCTATGATTTGAACCCCTCCTGTGAGTCCAGTTTTAGATTCCGATGCTTCACTTCAGGTTTACTGTAAACCTTGCACCTTCTTATTGACGATGAAACACAGAAATTGCATCGGAATTAAATTCAAACGACACAATGCCGACTTAAGTATAAGATTACTGACACTCTAACTATCTGTGATTTGAACCCCTCCTGTGAGCCCAGTTTTGGATTCCGATGCTTCACTTCAGGTTTACTGTATACCTTGGACCTTCTTATTGACGATGAAACAAAGAAATTGCATCCGAATTTAATACAAAATGCATAATGCCGACTTAAGTAAAAGAGGACTGACACTATCGCTTTCTATGATTTGAACCTCTCCTGTGAGTCCAGTTTTAGATTCCGATGCTTCACTTCAGGTTTACTGTAGACCTTGCACCTTCTAATTGACGAAGAAACACAGAATTGGCATCGGAATTAAATTCAAAAGGCACAATGCCGACTTAAGTACAAGAGGACTGACACTCTAACTCTCTATGATTTGAACCTCTCCTGTGAGTCCAGTTATAGATTCCGATGCTTCACTTCAGGTTCACTATTGACCTTGCACCTTCTTATTGACAATGAAACACAGAAATTGCATCGGAATTAAATTCAAAAGGCACAATGCCGACTTAAGTACAAGAGGAATGACACTCTAACTCTCTACAATTTGAACCTCTCTTGTGAGTCCAGTTTTAGATTCCGATGCTCACTTCAGGTTTACTGTTTACCTTGCCTCTTCTTATTGACGATGTAACACAGAAATTGCATCGGAATTAAATTCAAAAGGCACAATGCCGACTTAATTACAAGAGGACTGACACTCTAACTCTCTACAATTTGAACCTCCCTATGAGTCCAGTTTTAGATTCCGATTCTTCACTTCTGGTTTACTGTATACCTGGCACCTCCTTATTGACGATGAAACACAGAAATTGGATCGGAATTTAATACAAAAGGACCAATGCCGACTTAAGTTAAAGAGGACTGACACTCTAACTATCTATGATTTGCACCTCTCCTGTGAGTCCAGTTTTAGATTCCGATGCTTCACTTCAGGGTTACTGTATACCTTGCACCTTCTTATTGACGATGAAACACAGAAAGTGCATCCGAATTTAATACAAAAGGCACAATGCCTACTTAAGTACTAGAGGACTGACACTCTCCCTTTCTATGATTTGAACCTCTCCTCTGAGTCCAGTTTTAGATTCCGTTGCTTCACTTCAGGTTTACTGTATCCCTTGGACCTTCTTTATGACGATGAAACTCAGAAATTGCATCGGAATTTAATACAAAATGCACAATGCCGACTTAAGTACAAGAGGACTGACACTCTCACGTTCTGTGATTAGAACCTCTCCTGTGATTCCACTTTTAGATTCCGATGCTTCACTTCAGGTTTACTGTATACCTTGCACCTTCTTATTGACGATGAAACACAAAAATTGTATCGGAAGTAAATTCAAAAGGCACAATGCCGACATAAGTACAAGAGGACTGACACTCTAACTTTCTATGATTTGAACCTCTCCTGTGAGTCCGGTTTAAGATTCCGATGCTTCACTTCAGGTTTACTGTATACCTTGCACCTTCTTATTGACGATGAAACACAGAAATTTGATCGGAATTAAATTCAAAACGCACAATGCCGGCATAAGTACAAGTGGACTGACACTCTAACTTTCTAAGGTTTGAACCCGTCCTGTGAGTCCAGTTTTGGATTCCGATGCATCACTTCATATTTACTGTATCCCTTGGACCTTCTTATTGACGATGAAACACAGAAATTGCATCCGAATTCAATATAAAAGGCACAATGCCGAATTAAGTACAAGTGGACTGACACCATCGTGTTCTATGATTTGGACCTCTCCTGTGAGTCCAGTTTTAGATTCCGATGCTTCACTTCAGGTTTACTGTGTACCTTGCACCTTCTTATTGACGATGACACACAGAAATTGCATCCGAATTTATTACAAAAGGCACAATGATGACTTAAGTAAAGGAGGACCGTCTCTCTCTCTCTTTCTATGATTCGAACCTCTCCTGTGAGTTCAGTTTCAGATTCCGATGCTTCACTTCAGGTTTACTGTATCCCTTGGACCTTCTTATTGACGATGAAACACAGAAATTGCAACCGAATTTAATACAATAGGCACTATGCCGACTTAAGTACAAGAGGATTGACACTCCCAATTTCTATGATTTGAACCTCTCCTGTGGGTCCAGTTTTAGATTCCGAAGCTTCACTTCAGGTTTACTGTATACCTTGCACCTTCTTATTGACGATGAAACACAGATATTGCATCCGAATTTTATACAAAGGGCACAATTCCGACTTATGTACAAGAGGACTGACACTCTCACTTTCTATGATTTGAACCTCTCCTGTGAGTCCAGTTTTAGATTCCGATGCTTCACTTCAAGTTTACTGTATCCCTTGGACCTTGTTATTGACGATAAAACACATAAATTTTATCGGAATTTAATACAAAAGGCACAATGCCGACTTAAGTAAAAGAGGACTGTCACTCACTCTTTCTTTGATTTGAAACTCTCCTGTGAGTCCAGTTTCAGATTCCGATGCTTCACTGCAGGTTCACTGTATAACTTGCACCTTCTTATTGACGATAAAACACAGGAATTGAAGCGGAATCTAATACAAAAGGCACAATGCCGACTTAAGTACAAGAGAACTGACACTCTAACTTTCTATGATTTGAACCTCTCCTGTGATTCCAGTTTTAGATTCCGATGCTTCACTTCAGGTTTATTGTATACCTTGCACCTTCTTATTGACGATCAAACACAGAAATTCCATCGGAATTAAATTTAAACGACACAATGCCGACTTAAGTATAAGCGAACTGACACTCTAACTATCTATGATTTGAACCCCTCCTGTGAGTCCAGTTATAGATTCCGATGCTTCATTTCAGGTTTACTGTATCCCTTGGACCTTCTTATTGACGATGAATCACAGAAATTACATCCGAATGTAATACAAAAGGCACGATGCCGACTTAAGTAAAAGAGGACTGACACTCTCTCTTTCTATGTTTTGAACCTCTCCTGTGAGTCCAGTTTTAGATTCCGATGCTTCTCTTCCGTTTTACTGTATACCTTGCACCTTCTTATTGACGATGAAACACAGATATTGCATCGGAATTAAATTCAAAAAGCACAATGCCGACTTAAGTACAAGAGAACTGACACTCTGACTCTCTATTATTTGAAACTCTCTTGTGAGTCCAGTTTTGGATTCCGATGCTTCACGTCAGGTTTACTGTATACCTTGCACCTTCGTATTGACGAAGAAACACAGAAATTGCATCGGAATTAAATTCAAAAGGCACAATGCCGACTTAAGTACAAGAGGACTGACACTCTAACTCTCTATGATTTGAACCTCTCCTGTGAGTCCACTTTTAGATTCCGGTGCTTCACTTCAGGTTTACTGTATTCCATGTACCTTGTTATTGACGATGAAACACAAAAATTTCATCGGAATTAAATTCAAAACGCACAATGCCGACTTAAGTACAAGATGACTGACACTCTAACTTCAAATGATTTGAACCTCTCCTGTGAGTCCAGTTTCAGATTGCAATGCTTCACTTCAGGTTTACTGTATCCCTTGGAACTTCTTATTGACGATGATACACAGAAATTGCATCCGAATTTAATACAAGGAGCACAATACCGACTTAAGTAAAAGAGGACTGTCACTCTCTCTTTCTATCATTTGAACCTCTCATGTGAGTCCAGTTATAGATTCCGATGTTTCACTTCAGGTTTAGTGTATACCATGGACCTTCTTATTGACGATGAAACACAGAAATTGCATCCGAATTTAATACAAAAGGCACAATGCCTACTTAAGTACTAGAGGACTGACACTCTCCCTTTCTATGATTTGAACCTCTCCTCTGAGTCCAGTTTTAGATTCAGATGCTTCACTTCAAGTTTACTGTATCCCTTGGACATTCTTTTTGACGATGAAACTCAGATATTGCATCGGAATTTAATACAAAATGCACAATGCCCACTTAAGTAAAAGAGGACTGTCACTCTCTCTTTCTATGATTTGAACCTATCCTGTGAGTCCAGTTTTAGATTCCGATCCTTCACTTCAGGTTTACTGTATAACTTGCACCTTCTTATTGACGATGAAACACAGGAATTGCATCGGAATTTAATACAAAAGGCACAATGCCGACTTAAGTACAAGAGGACTGACACTCTCACGTTCTATGATTAGAACCTCTCCTGTAATTCCACTTTTAGATTCCGATGCTTTCCTTCAGGTTTACTGTATACCTTGCACCTTCTTATTGACGATGAAACACAAAAATTGCATCGGAAGTAAATTCGAAAGCCACAAAGCCGACTTAAGTACAAGAGGACTGACACTCTAACTTTCTATGATTTTAATCTCTCCTGTGAGTCCAGTTTAAGATTCCGATGCTTCACTTCAGGTTTACTGTATACCTTGCACCTTCTTATTGACGATGAAACAGAGAAATTTGATCGGAATTATATTCAAAAGGCACAATGCCGACTTAAGTACAAGAGGACTGACACTCTAACTGTCTAAGATTTGAACCCGTCCTGCTAGTCCAGTTTTGGATTCCGATGCTTCACTTAAGGTTTACTGTATACCTTGCACCTTCTTATTGACGATGAAACACAGAGAATGCATCCGAATTTTATACAAAAGGCACAATGCCGACTTAAGTGCAAGAGGACTGACACTCTCGTTTTCTATGATTTGAACATCTCCTATGAGTCCAGTTTTAGATTCCGATGCATCACTCCAGGTTTACAGTATCCCTTGGACCTTCTTGTTGACGATGAAACACAGAAATTGCATCCGAATTTAATACAAAAGGCACAATGCCGTCTTAAGTACAAGTGGACTGACACTCTCGTTTTCTATGATTTGAACCTCTCCTGTGAGTCCAGTTTTAGATTCCGATGCTTCACTTCAGGTTTACTGTATACCTTGCACCTTCTTATTGACGATGAAACACAGAAATTGCATCCGAATTTAATACAAAAGGCACAATGATGACTTAAGTAAAAGAGGACTGTCTCTCTCTCTTTCTATGATTCGAACCTCTCCTGTGAGTCCAGTTTTAGATTCCGATGCTTCACTTCAGGTTTACTGTATCCCTTGGACCTTCTAATTGATGATGAAACACAGGAATTGCATCCGAATTTAATACAAAAGGCATATGCCGACTTAAGTACAAGAATATTGACACTCTCACTTTCTATGATTTGAACCTCTCCTGTGGGTCCAGTCTTAGATTCCGAAGCTTCACTTCAGGTTTACTGTATACCTTGCACCATCTTATTGACGATGAAACACAGAAATTGCATCCGAATTTTATACAAAGGGCACAATTCCGACTTATGTACAAGAGGACTGACACTCTCCCTTTCTATGATTTGAACCTCTCCTGTGAGTAAAGTTTTAGATTCCGATGCTTCACTTCAAGTTTACTGTATCCCTTGGACCTTCTTATTGACGATGAAACACACAAATTTTATCGGAATTTAATACAAAAGACACAATGCCGATTTAAGTATAAGAGGACTGTCACTGACTCTTTCTATGTTTTTCACCTCTCCTGTGAGTCCAGTTTCAGATTCCGATGCTTCACTTCAGGTTTACTGTATAACTTGCACCTTCTTATTGACGATGAAACACAGGAATTGCAGCGGAATTTAATACAAAAGGCACAATGCCGACTTAAGTAAAAGAGGACTGACACTCTATCTTTCTATGATTTGAACCTCTCCTGTGAGTCCAGTTTTAGATTCCGATGCTTCACTTCAGGTTTACTGTATAACTTGCACCTTCGTATTGAGGAAGAAACACAGAAAATGCATCGGATTTAAATTCAAAAGGCACAATGCCGACTTAAGTACAAGAGGACTGACACTCAAACTCTCTATGATTTGAACCTCTCCTGTGACTCCAGTTTTAGATTCCGGTGCTTCACTTCAGGTTTACTGTATACCATGCGCATTCTTATTGACGATGAAACACAGAAACTGCATCGAAATTAAATTCAAACGACAGAATGCCGACTTAAGTATAAGAGGACTTACACTCTAACTATCTATGGTTTGAACCTCTCCTGTGAGTCCAGTTTTAGATTCCGATGCTTCACTTCAGTTTTACTGTATACCTGGCACCTTCTTATTGACGTTGAAACACAGAAATTGCATCGGAATTAAATTCAAAAGGCACAATGCCGACTTAAGTACAAGAGGACTGACAATCTAACTCTCTACAATTTGAACCTCTCTTGTGAGTCCAGTTCTATATTCCGATGCTTCACTTCAGGTTTACTGTATGCCTTCGACCTTCCTATTGACGATGAAACACAGAAATTGCGTCCGAATTTAATACAAAAGTCACAATGCCGACTTAAGTACAAGAGGACTGACACTCTCCCTTTCAATGATTTGCACCTATCCCGTGAGTCCAGTTTTAGAATCCGATGCTTCACTTCAGGTTTACTGTATCCCTTGTACCTTCTTATTGACGATAAAACACAGATATTTTATCGGAATTTAATACAAAAGGCAAAATGCCGACTTAAGTAAAAGAGGAGTGTCACTCTCTCTTTCTATGATTTGAACCACTCCTGTGAGTCCATGTTTAGATTCCGACGCTTCACTTCAGGTTTACTGTATACCTGGTACCATCTTATTGACGATGAAACACAGGAATTGCATCGGAATTTATTTTGAAAGGCACAATGCCGACTTAAGTACAAGAGGACTGACACTCTAACTTTCTATGATTTGAACCTCTCCTGTGATTCCAGTTGTAGATTCCGATGCTTCACTTCAGGTTTACTGTATACCTTGCACCGTCTTATTGACGATGAAACACAAAAATTTCATCGGAATTAAATTCAAAAGGCACAATGCCGACTTAAGTACAAGATGACTGACACTCTAACTTTTAATGATTTGAACCTCTCCTGTGAGTTCCATTTCAGATTGCAATGCTTCACTTCAGGTTTTCTGTATCCCGTGGACCTTCTTATTGACGATGAAACACAGAAATTGCATCCGATTTTAATACAAGAGGCACAATGCCGACTTAAGTACAAGAGGACTGACACTCTCGTTTTCTATGATTTTAACCTCTCCTGTGAGTCCAGTTTTAGATTCCGATGCTTCACTTCAGGTTTACTGTATACCTTGCACCTTCTTATTGACGATGAAACATAGAAATTGCATCCGAATTTAATACAAAAGGCACAATGCCGACTTAAGTACAAGAGGACTGACACTAACCATTTCTATGATATGAACCTCTCCTGTGAGTCCAGTTTTAGATTCCGTTGCTTCACGTCAGGTTTACTGTATCCCTTGGACCTTCTTATTGACGATGAAACACAGAAATTGCATCCGAATTTAATACAAAATGCACAATGCCGACCTCAGTACAAGAGGACTGACGCACTCGTTTTCTATGATTTGAACCTCTCCTGTGAGTCCAGTTTTAGATTCCGATGCTTCACTTCAGGTTTACTGTATCCCTTGGACCTTCTTATTGACGATGAAACACAGAAATTGAATCCGAATTTAATACAAAATGCACAATGGCGACTTAAGTACAAGAGGATTGACTCTCTCACCTTCTATGGTTTGAACCTCTCCTGTGAGTCCAGTTTTAGATTCCAATGCTTCACTTCAGGATTACTGTATACCTTGCACCATCTTATTGACGATGAAACACAGAGATTGCATCCGAATTTTATACAAAGGGCACAATGCCGACTTATGTACAAGAAGAATGACACTCTCCCTTTCTATGATTTGAACCTCTCCTGTGAGTCCAGTTTTAGATTCCGATGCTTCACTTCAGGTTTACTGTATCCCTTGGACCCTCTTATTGACGGTGAAACACAGAAATCTTATCGGAATTTAATACAAAAGGCACAATGCCGACTTAAGTAAAAGAGGACTGTCACTCTCCCTTTCTATGATTTGAACCTCTCCTGTGAGTCCAGTTTTAGATTCCAATGCTTCACCTCAGGTTTACTGTATAACTTGCCCCTTCTTATTGACGATCAAACACAGGAATTGCATTGGAATTTAATACAAAAGGCACAATGCCGACTTAAGTACAAGAGGACTGTCACTCTAACTTTCGATGATTTGAACCAATCCTGTGAGTCCAGTTTAAATTCCGATGCTTCACTTCAGGTTTGCTGTATCCCTTGGACCTTCTTATTGACGATGAAACACAGAAATTGCATCCGAGTATAATACAAAAGACACAATGCCGACTTAAGTACGAGAGGACTAACACTCTCGTTTTCTATGATTTGAACCTCTCCTGTGAATCCACTTTTAGATTCCGATGCTTCACTTCAGGTTTACAGTATACCTTGCACCTTCTTATACACGATGAAACACAGAAATTGCTTCCGAATTTAATACAAAAGGCACAATGCCGACTTAAGTACATGAGGACTGACACTCTCCCTTTCTATGATTTGAAACTCTCCTGTAAGTCCAGTTTTAAATTCCGATGCTTCACTTCAGGTTTACTGTATAACTTGCACCTTCTTATTGATGATGAAACACAGAAATTATATCTGAATTTAATACAAAAGGCACAATGCCGACTTAAGTACAAGAATTCTGACATTCTCCCTTTCTATGATTTGAACCTCTCCTGTGAGTCCAGTTTTAGATTCTGATGCTTCACTTCAGGTTTACTGTATCCCTTGGTCCTTCTTATTGACGATGAAACACAGAAATTATATCTGAATTTAATACAAAAGGCACAATGCCGACTTAAGTACAAGAATTCTGACATTCTCCCTTTCTATGATTTGAACCTCTCCTGTGAGTCCAGTATTAGATTCTGATGCTTCACTTCAGGTTTACTGTATCCCTTGGTCCTTCTTATTGACGATGAAACATAGAAATTGCATCCGAATTTAATACAAAAGGCACAATGTCGACTTAAGTACAAGAGGACTGACATTCTCACACCTCTCCTGTGAGTCCAGTTTTAGATTCCGATGCTTCACTTCAGGTTTACTGTATACCTTGCACCTTCTTATTGACGGTGAAACACAGAAATTGCATCCGAATTTAATACAAAAGGCACTATGCCGACTTAAGTAAAAGAGGACTGTCACTCTCTCTTTCTATGATTTGAACCTCTCCTGTGAGTCCATGTTTAGATTCCGATGCTTCACTTCAGGTTTACTGTATAACTTGCACCTTCTTATTGACGATGAAACACAGGAATTGCATCGGAATTTAATACAAAAGGCACAATGCCGACTTAAGTACAAGAGGACTGACACTCTAACTTTCTATGATTTGAACCTCTCCTGTGATTCCAGTTTTAGATTCCGATGCTTCACTTCAGGTTCACTAATTACCTTGCACCGTCTTATTGACGATGAAAAACAAAAATTGCATCGGAGTTAAATTCAAAAGGCACAATGCCCACTTAAGTACAAGAGGTCTGACACTCTAACTCTCTAAAATTTGAACCTCTCCTGCGAGTCCAGTTTTAGTTTCCAATGCTTCACTTCAGGTTTATTGTATACCTTGCACCGTCTTATTGACGATGGAACACCGAAATTGCATCGGAATTAATTTCAAAAGGCTCAATGCCGACTTAAGTACAAGAGGACTGACACTCTCCCTTTCTATGATTTGAACCTCTCCTGTGAGTCCAGTTTTAGATTCCGATGCATCCCTTCAGGTTTACTGTATACCTTGCACTTTCTTATTGACGATGAAATACAGAAATTGCATCCGAATTTCATACAAAAGGCACAATGTCGACTTAAGTAAAAGAGGACTGACACTCTCTCTTTCTATGATTTGAACCTCTCCTGTGAGTCCAGTTTTACATTCCGATGCTTCCCTTCAGGTTTACTGTATACCTTGCACCTTCGTATTGACGATGAAACACAGAAACTGCATCGGAATTAAATTCAAACGACACAATGTCGACTTAAGTCTAAGAGGACTGACACTCTAACTATCTATGATTTGAAACCCTCCTGTGAGTCCAGGTTTAGATTCCGATGCTTCACTTCAGGCTTACTGTATCCCTTGGACCTTCTTATTGACGATGAAACACAGAAATTGGATCCGAATTTAATACAAAGGGCACAGTGCCGACTGAAGTACAAGAGGACTAACACTCTCGTTTTCTATGATTTGAACCTCTCCTGTGAGATTCCGATGCTTCACTTCATTTTCACTGTATACCTTGAAGCTTCTTATTGACGATGAAACACAGAAATTGCATCCGAATTTAATACAAAAGGCATAATGCCGACTTAAGTACAAGAGGACTGACACTCTCCCTTTCTATGATTTGAACCTCTCCTGTGAGTCCAGTATAAGATTCCGATGCTTCACTTCATTTTTACTGTATCCCTTGGACCTTCTTATTGACGATGAAACACAGAAATTGCATCCGAATTTAATACAAAAGGCACAATGCCGACTTAAGTACAAGAGGACTTACACTCTCGTTTTCTATGGTTTGAACCTCTCCTGTGAGTCCTGTTTTCGATTCCGATGCTTCACTTCAGGTTTACTGTATACCTTGCACCTTCTTATTGACGACGAAACACAGAAATTGCATCGGAATTAAATTCAAAAGGCACAATGCCGACTTAAGTACAAGAGGACTGACAATCTAACTATCTATGATTTGCACCTCTCCTGTGAGTCCAGTTTTAGATTCCGATGCTTCACTTCAGGTTTACTGTATACCTTGCACCTTGTTATTGACGATGAAACACAGAAATTGCATCGGAATTAAATTCAAAAGGCACAATGCCGACTTAAGTACAAGAGGACAGACACTCTAACTCTCTACAATTTGAACCTCCCTGTGAGACCAATTTTAGATTCCGATGTTTCACTTCTGGTTTACTGTAGACCTTGCAACTCCTTATTGACGATGAAACACAGAAATTGCATCGGAATTTAATACAAAAGGCACAATGCCGACTTAAGTACAAGAGGACTGACACTCTCGTTTTCTATGATTTGAACCTGTCCTGTGAGTCCAGTTTTAGATTCCGATGCTTCACTTCAGGTTTACTGTATACCTTGCACCTTCTTATTGTCGATGAAACACAGAAATTGCATCCGGATTTAATACAAAAGGCACAATGCAGACTTAAGTACAAGAGGACTGACATTCGCCCTTTCTACGATTTGAACCTCCCCAGCGAGTCCAGTTTTAGATTCCGATGCTTCACTTCAGGTTTACTGTATGCCTTGGACCTTCTTATTGACGATGAGACACAGAAATTGCATCCGAATTTAATACAAAAGTCACAATGCCGACTTAAGTACAAGAGGACTGACAATCTAACTCTCTACAATTTGAACCTCTGTAGTGAGGCCAGTTTTAGATTCCGATGCTTCACTTCAGGTTTACTGTGTACCTTGCACCTTCTTATTGACGATGAAACACAGAAATTGCATCCGAATTTAATACAAAGGGCACAATGCCGACTTAAGTACAAGAGGACCGACACTCTCCCTTTCTATGATTTGAACCTATCCCGTGAGTCCAGTTTTAGATGCTGATGCTTCACTTCAGGTTTACTGTATCCCTTGTACCTTCTTATTGACGATGAAACACAGATATTTTATCGGAATTTAATACAAAAGGCACAATGCCGACTTAAGTAAAAGAGGACTGTCACTCTCTCTTTCTATGATTTGAACCACTCCTGTGAGTCCATGTTTAGATTCCGATGCTTCACTTCAGGTTTACTGTATACCTTGCACCTTCTTATTGACGATGAAACACAGGAATTGCATCGGAATTTATTACAAATGGCACAATGCCGACTTAAGTACAAGAGGACTGACACTCTAACTTTCTATGATTTGAACCTCTCCTGTGATTCCAGTTTTAGATTCCGATGCTTCACTTCAGGTTTACTGTATACCTTGGACCTTCTTATTGACGATGAAACACAGAAATTGCATCCGAATTTATTACAAGGAGCACAATGTTGACTTATGTAAAACAGGACTGTCTCTCTCTCTTTCTATGATTTGAACCTCTCCTGTGAGTCCAGTTTTAGATTCCGATGCTTCACTTCAGGTTTAGAGTATCCCTTGGACCGTCTTGTTGACGATGAAACACAGAAATTGCATCCGAATTTAATACAAACGGCACAATGCCGACTTAAGTACAAGAGGACTGACACTCTCCTTTTCTATGATTTTAACCTCTCCTGTGAGTCCAGGTTTAGATTCCGATGCTTCACTTCAGGTTTACTGTATCCCTAGGACATTCTTATTGACGATGAAACACAGAAATTGCATCCGAATTTAATACAAAAGGCACAATGTCGACTTAAGTACGAGAGGATTGACACTCTCACTTTCTATGATTTGAACCTCTCCTGTGAGTCCAGTTTTAGATTCCGATGCTCCACTTCAGGTTTAGAGTATCCCTTGGACCGTCTTGTTGACGATGAAACACAGAAATTGCATCCGAATTTAATACAAAAGGCACAATGCCGACTTAAGTACAAGAGGACTGACACTCGTTTTCTATGATTTTAACCTCTCCTGTGAGTCCAGTATTAGTTTCCAATGCTTCACTTCAGCTTTACTGTATTCCTTGCACCTTCTTATTGACGATGAAACACAGAAATTTTATCGGAATTTAATACAAAAGGCACAATGCCGACTTAAGTAAAAGAGGACTGTCACTCTCTCTTTCTATGATTTGAACCTCTCCTGTGAGTCCAGTTTCAGATTCCGATGCTTCACTTCAGGTTTACTGTATAACTTGCACCTTCTTATTGACGTTGAAACACAGGAATTGCATCGGAATTTAATACAAAAGGCACACTGCCGACTTAAGAACAAGAGGACTGACACTCTCCCTTTCTATGATTTGAATCTCTCCTGTGAGTCCAGGTTTAGATTCCGATGCTTCACTTCGGGTTTACTATATACCTTGCACCTTCTTATTGACGATGAAACACAGAAATTGCATCCGAATTTAATACAAATGTCATAATGCCGACTTAAGTACAAGAGGACTGACACTCTCCCTTTCTATGATTTGAAACTCTCCTGTGAGTCCAGTTTTAGATTCCGATGCTTCACATCATTTTTACTGTATCCCTTGGACCTTCTTATTGACGATGAAATACAGAAACTGCATTCGAATTTAATACAAAAGGCACAATTCCGACTTAAGTACATGAGGACTGACACTCTCACCTTCTATGATTTGAACCTCTCCTGAGAGTCCAGTTTTAAATTCCGATGCTTCACATTAGGATTACTGTATCCCTTGGACCTCCTTATTGACGATGAAACACAGAAATTGCATCCGAATTTAATACAAAAGGCACTATGTCGACTTAAGTACGAGAGGATTGACACTCTCACTTTCTATGATTTGAACCTCTCCTGTGAGTCCAGTTTTAGATTCCGATGCTTCAGTTCAGGTTTAGAGTATCCCTTGGACCGTCTTGTTGACGATGAAACACAGAAATTGCATCCGAATTTAATACAAAAGGCACAATGCAGACTTAAGTACAAGAGGACTGACACTCTCCCTTTCTATGATTTGAATCTCTCCTGTGAGTCCAGGTTTAGATTCCGATGCTTCACTTCAGGTTTACTGTATCCCTAGGACATTCTTATTGACGATGAAACACAGAAATTGCATCCGAATTTAATACAAAAGGCACAATGTCGACTTAAGAACGAGAGGATTGACACTCTAACTTTCAATGATTTGAACCTCGCCTGTGAGTCCAGTTTTAGATTCTGATGCTTCACTTCAGGTTTAGAGTATCCCTTGGACCGTCTTGTTGACGATGAAACACAGAAATTGCATCCGAATTTAATACAAAAGGCACACTGCCGACTTAAGTACAAGATGACTGACACTCTAACTTACTATGATTTGAACCTCTCCTGTGATTCCAGTTTTAGATTCCGATGCTTCACTTCAGGTTTACTGTATCCCTTGGACCTTCTTATTGACCATGACACACTAAAATTGCAGCCGACTTTAATACAAAAGGCATAATGCCGACTTAAGTACAAGAGGACTGACACTCTCCCTTTCTATGATTTGAACCTCTCCTGTGAGTCCAGTTTTAGATTCCGATGCTTCACTTCGGGTTTACTATATACCATGCACCTTCTTATTGACGATGAAACACAGAAATTGCATCCGAATTTAATACAAATGTCATAATGTCGACTTAAGTACAAGAGGACTGACACTCTCCCTTTCTATGATTTGAAACTCTCCTGTGAGTCCAGTTTGAGATTTCGATGCTTCACATCATTTTTACTGTATCCCTTGGACCTTCTTATTGACGATGAAATACAGAAACTGCATTCGAATTTAATACAAAAGGCACAATTCCGACTTAAGTACATGAGGACTGACACTCTCACCTTCTATGATTTGAACCTCTCCTGAGAGTCCAGTTTTAAATTCCGATGCTTCACATCAGGATTACTGTATCCCTTGGACCTTCTTATTGACGATGAAACACAGAAATTGCATCCGAATTTAAAACAAAAGGCACTATGTCGACTTAAGTACGAGAGGATTGACACTCTCACTTTCTATGATTTGAACCTCTCCTGTGAGTCCAGTTTTAGATTCCGATGCTTCACTTCAGGTTTAGAGTATCCCTTGGACCGTCTTGTTGACGATGAAACACAGAAATTGCATCCGAATTTAATACAAAAGGCACAATGCAGACTTAAGTACAAGAGGACTGACACTCTCCCTTTCTATGATTTGAATCTCTCCTGTGAGTCCAGGTTTAGATTCCGATGCTTCACTTCAGGTTTACTGTATCCCTAGGACATTCTTATTGACGATGAAACACAGAAATTGCATCCGAATTTAATACAAAAGGCACAATGTCGACTTAAGTACAAGTTGACTGACACTCTAACTTACTATGATTTGAACCTCTCCTGTGATTCCAGTTTTAGATTCCGATGCTTCACTTCAGGTTTACTGTATCCCTTGGACCTTCTTATTGACCATGACACACAAAAATTGCAGCCGACTTTAATACAAAAGGCATAATGCCGACTTAAGTACAAGAGGACTGACACTCTCCCTTTCTATGATTTGAACCTCTTCTGTGAGTCCAGTTTTAGACTCCGATGCTTCACTTCGGGTTTACTATATACCATGCACCTTCTTATTCACGATGAAACACAGAAATTGCATTCGAATTTAATACAAATGTCATAATGTCGACTTAAGTACAAGAGGACTGACACTCTCCCTTTCTATGATTTGAAACTCTCCTGTGAGTCCAGTTTTAGATTTCGATGCTTCACATCATTTTTACTGTATCCCTTGGACCTTCTTATTGACGATGAAATACAGAAACTGCATTCGAATTTAATACAAAAGGCACAATTCCGACTTAAGTACATGAGGACTGACACTCTCAGCTACTATGATTTGAACCTCTCCTGAGAGTCCAGTTTTAAATTCCGATGCTTCACATCAGGATTACTGTATCCCTTGGACCTTCTTATTGACGATGAAACACAGAAATTGCATCCGAATTTAATACAAAAGGCACTATGTCGACTTAAGTACGAGAGGATTGACACTCTCACTTTCTATGATTTGAACCTCTCCTGTGAGTCCAGTTTTAGATTCCGATGCTTCACTTCAGGTTTAGAGTATCCCTTGGACCGTCTTGTTGACGATGAAACACAGAAATTGCATCCGAATTTAATACAAAATGCACAATGCAGACTTAAGTACAAGAGGACTGACACTCTCCCTTTCTATGATTTGAATCTCTCCTGTGAGTCCAGGTTTAGATTCCGATGCTTCACTTCAGGTTTACTGTATCCATAGGACATTCTTATTGACGATGAAACACAGAAATTGCATCCGAATTTAATACAAAAGGCACAATGTCGACTTAAGTACGAGAAGATTGACACTCTCACTTTCAATGATTTGAACCTCTCCTGTGAGTCCAGTTTTAGATTCCGATGCTTCACTTCAGGTTTAGAGTATCCCTTGGACCGTCTTGTTGACGATGAAACACAGAAATTGCATCCGAATTTAATACAAAAGGCACACTGCCGACTTAAGTACAAGATGACTGACACTCTAACTTACTATGATTTGAACCTCTCCTGTGATTCCAGTTTTAGATTCCGATGCTTCACTTCAGGTTTACTGTATCCCTTGGACCTTCTTATTGACCATGACACACAAAAATTGCAGCCGACTTTAATACAAAAGGCATAATGCCGACTTAAGTACAAGAGGACTGACACCCTCCCTTTCTATGATTTGAACCTCTCCTGTGAGTCCAGTTTTAGATTCCGATGCATCACTTCGGGTTTACTATATACCATGCACCTTCTTATTGACGATGAAACACAGAAATTGCATCCGAATTTAATACAAATGTCATAATGTCGACTTAAGTACAAGAGGACTGACACTCTCCCTTTCTATGATTTGAAACTCTCCTGTGAGTCCAGTTTTAGATTTCGATTCTTCACATCATTTTCACTGTATCCCTTGGACCTTCTTATTGACGATGAAACAGAGAAATTGCATCCGAATTTAATACAAAAGGCACAATTCCGACTTTAGTACATGAGGACAGTCACTCTCTCTTTCTATAATTTGAACCACTCGTGTGAGACCTTGTTTAGATTCCGATGCTTCACTTCAGGTTTACTGTATACCTTGCACCTTCTTATTGACGATGAAACACAGGAATTGCATCGGAATTTATTACAAAAGGCACAATGCCGACTTAAGTACAAGAGGACTGACACTCTAACTTTCTATGATTTGAACCTCTCCTGTGATTCCAGTTTTAGATTACGATGCTTCACTTCAGGTTTACTGTATACCTTGCACCGTCTTATTGACGATGAAACACAAAAATTGCATCGGAATTAAATGCAAAAGGCACAATGCCGACTTAAGTACAAGATGACTGACACTCTAACTTTAAATGATTTGAACCTCTCCTGTGAGTCCAGTTTTAGATTGCAATACTTCACTTCAGGTTTACTGTATCCCTTGGACCTTCTTATTGACGATGAAACACAGAAATTGCATCCGAATTTAATACAAGGAGCACAATGCCGACTTAAGTAAAAGAGGACTGTCTCTCTCTCTTTCTATGATTTGAACCTCTGCTGTGAGTCCAGTTTTAGATTCAGATGCTTCAGTTCAGGTTTACTGTATACCATGGACCTTCTTATTGACGATGAAACACAGAAATTGCATCCGAATTTAATACAAAAGGCACAATGCCGACTTAAGTACAAGAGGACTGACACTCTCGTTTTCTATGATTTGAACCTCTCCTGTGAGTCCAGTTTTTGATTCCGATGCTTCACTTCAGGTTTACTGTATACCTTGCAACTTCTTATTGAGGATGAAACATAGAAATTGCATCCGAATTTAATACAAAAGGTAGAATGCCGACTTAAGTACAAGAGGACTAACATTCTCCATTTCTATGATTTGAACCTCTCCTGTGAGTCCAGTTTTAGATTCCGATGCTTCACGTCAGGTTTACTGTATCCCTTGGACCTTCTTATTGACGATGAAACACAGAAATTGCATCGAATTTAATACAAAAGGCACAATGCCGACCTCAGTACAAGAGGACTGACACTCTCGTTTTCTATGATTTGAACCTCTCCTGTGAGTCCAGTTTTGGATTCCGATGCTTCACTTCAGGTTTACTGTTTACCTTGCCCCTCTTATTGACGATGAAACACAGAAATTGCATCCGAATTTAATACAAAAGGCACAATGCCGACTTAAGTAAAAGAGGACTGTCTCTCTCTCTTTCTATGATTTGAACCTCTTCTGTGAGTCCAGTTTTAGATTCCGATGCTTCACTTCAGGTTTACTCTATCCCTTGGACCTTCTTATTGACGATGAAACACAGAGATTGCATCCGAATTTTATACAAAGGGCACAATGCCGACTTATGTACAAGAGGACTGACACTCTCCCTTTCTATGATTTGAACCTCTCCTGTGAGTCCAGTTTTAGATTCCGATGCTTCACTTCAGGTTTACTGTATCCCTTGGACCTTCTTATTGACGATGAAACACAGAAATCTTATCGGAATTTAATACAAAAGGCACAATGCCGACTTAAGTAAAAGAGGACTTTCACTCTCCCTTTCTATGATTTGAACCCCTCCTGTGAGTCCAGTTTTAGATTCCGATGCTTCACTTCAGGTTTACTGTATAACTTGCTCCTTCTTATTGACGATGAAACACAGGAATTGCATTGGAATTTAATACAAAAGGCACAATGCCGACTTAAGTACAAGAGGACTGTCACTCTAACTTTCTATGATTTGAACCTCTCCTGTGAATCCAGTTTTAGATTACGATGCTTCACCTCAGGTTTACTGTATCCCTCGAACTTTTTTATTGACGATGAAAGACAGAAATTGCATCCGAATTTAATACAAAAGGCATAATGCCGACTTAAGTACAAGAGGACTGTCACTCTCTCTTTCTATGATTTGAACCACTCCTGTGAGTCCATGTTTAGGTTCCAATGCTTCACTTCAGGTTTACTGTGTACCTTGCACCTTCTTATTGACGATGAAACACAGGAATTGCATCGGAATTTATTACAAAAGGCACAATGCCGACTTAAGTACAAGAGGACTGACACTCTAACTTTCTATGTTTTGAACCTCTCCTGTGATTCTGGTTTTAGATTCCGATGCTTCACTTCAGGTTTACTGTATAACTTGCACCGTTTTTTGACGATGAAACACAAAAATTGCATCGGAATTAAATTCAAAAGGCACAATGCCGACTTAAGTACAAGATGACTGACACTCTAACTTTAAATGATTTGAACCTCTCCTTTGAGTCCAGTTTTAGATTGCAATGCTTCACTTCAGGTTTACTGTATCCCTTGGACCTTCTTATTGACGATGAAACACAGAAATTGCATCCGAATTTAATACAAGGAGCACAATGACGACTTCAGTAAAAGAGGACTGTCTCTCTCTCTTTCTATGATTTGAACCTCTCCTGTGAGTCCAGTTATAGATTCTGATGCTTTACTTCAGGTTTTCTGTATACCATGGACCTTCTTATTGACGATGAAACACAGAAATTGCATCCGAATTTAATATAAAAGGCACAATGCCAACATAAGTACAAGAGGACTGACACTCTGGTTTTCTATGATTTGAACCTCTCCTGTGAGTCCAGTTTTTGATTCCGATGCTTCACTTCAAGTTTACTGTATACCTTGCACCTTCTTATTGACGATGAAACACAGAAATTGTATCCGAATTTAATACAAAAGGCACTATGCCGACTTAAGTACAAGAGGATTGACACTCTCACCTTCTATGATTTGAAACTCTCCTGTGAGTCCAGTTTTAGATTCCGATGCTTCACTTCAGGATTACTGTATACCTTGCACCTTCTTATTGACGATGAAACACAGAGATTGCAGCCGAATTTTATACAAAGGGCACAATGCCGACTTATGTACAGGAGGACTGACACTCTCCCTTTCTATGATTTGAACCTCTCCTGTGAGTCCAGTTTTAGATTCCGATGCTTCGCTTCAGGTTTACTGTATCCCTTGGACCTTCTTATTGGCGATGAAACACAGAAATCTTATCGGAATTTAATACAAAAGGCACAATGCCGACTTAAGTACATGAGGACTGACACTGTCCCTTTCTAAGATTTGAACCTCTCCTGTGAGTCCAGTTTTAGATTCCGATGCTTCACTTCAGGTTTACTGTATACCTTGGACCTTCTTATTGACGATGAAACACTGAAATTGCATCCGAATTTAATACAAAAGGCACAATGCTGACTTAAGTAAAAGAGGACTGTCAGTCTCTCTTCCTATGATTTGAACCTCTCCTGTGAGTCCAGTTTTAGATTCCGATGACTCACTTCAGGTTTACTGTATGCCTTGGACATTCTTATTGACGATGAAACACAGAAATAGCAATCGAATTTAATACAAAAGGCACAATGCCGACTTAAGTACAAGAGGATTGACTCTCTCACTTTCTATGATTTGAACCGCTCCGGTGATTCCAGTTTTAGATTCCGATGCTTCATTTCAGGTTTACTGTATCCCTTGGACCTTCTTATTGACGATGAAACACAGAAATTGCATCCGAATTTAATACATAAGGCACAATGCTGACTTAAGTAAAAGAGGACTGACACTCTCGTTATCTATGATTTGAACCTCTCCTGTAAGTCCAGTTTTAGATTCCGATGCTTCACTTCAGGTTTACTGTATACCTTGCACCTTCTTATTGATGATGAAACACAGAAATTGCATTCTAATTTAATACCAAAGGCACAATGCCCACTTATGTAAAAGAGGGCTTTCACTCTCCCTTTCTATGATTTGAACCTCTCCTGTGAGTCCAGTTTTAGATTCCGATACTTCACTTCAGTTTTACAGTATTCCTTGCACCTTCTTATTGACGATGAAACACAGAAATTGCATCCGAATTTAATACAAAAGGCAAATTGCCGACTTAAGTAAAAGAGGACTGTCACTCTCTCTTTCTATGATTTGAACCTCTCCTGTGAGTCCAGTTTTAGATTTCGATGCTTCACTTCAGGTTTACTGTATACCTTGCACCTTCTTATTGACGATGAAACACAGAAACAGCATCGGAATTAAATTCAAACGACACAATGTCGACTTAAGTATAAGAGGACTGACACTAACTATCTATGATTTGAAACCCTCCTGTGGGTCCAGGTTTAGATTCCGATGCTTTACTTCAGGCTTACTGTATCCCTCGAACCTTCTTATTGACGATGAAACACAGAAATTGCATCCGAATTTAATACAAAAGGCCCAATGCCCCCTTAAGTACAAGAGGATTGACACTCTCATTTTCTATGATTTGAACCTCTCGTGTGAGTCCAGTTTTAGATTCCGATGCTTCACTTCAGGTTTACTGTATACCTTGGACCTTCTTATTGACGATGAAACACTGAAATTGCATCCGAATTTAATACAAAAGGCACAATGCCGACTTAAGTAAAAGAGGACTGTCACTCTCTCTTTCTATGATTTGAACCTCTCCTGTGAGTCCAGTTTTAGATTCCGATGCTTCACTTCAGGTTTACTGTATGCCTTGGACATTCTTATTGACGATGAAACACAGAAATAGCAATCGATATTAATACAAAAGGCACAATGCCGACTTAAGTACAAGAGGATTGACTCTCTCACTTTCTATGATTTGAACCGCTCCGGTGAGTCCAGTTTTAGATTCCGATGCTTCATTTCAGGTTTACTGTATCCCTTGGACCTTCTTATTGACGAGGAAACACAGAAATTGCATCCGAATTTAATACAAAAGGCACAATGCTGACTCAAGTAAAAGAGGACTGACACTCTCGTTTTCTATGATTTGAACCTCTCCTGTAAGTCCAGTTTTAGATTCCGATGCTTCACTTCAGGTTTACTGTATACCTTGCACTTTCTTATTGACGATGAAATACAGAAATTGCATCCGAATTTAATACCAAAGGCACAATGCCGACTTAAGTAAAAGAGGACTGACACTCTCTCTTTGTACGATTTGAACCTCTCCTGTGAGTCCAGTTTTAGATTCCGATGCTTCACTTCAGGTTTACTGTATACCTTGCACCTTCTTATTGTCGATGAAACACAGAAACTGCATCGGAATTAAATTCAAACGCCACAATGTCGAAAGAGGACTGACACTCTAACTATCTATGATTTGAAACCCTCCTGTGGGTCCAGGTTTAAATTCCGATGCTTCACTTCAGGCTTACTGTATCCCTCGAACCTTTTTATTGACGATGAAACACAGAAATTGCATCCGAATTTAATACAAAAGACACAATGCCCCCTTAAGTACAAGAGGATTGACACTCTCACTTTCTATGATTTGAACCTCTCGTGTGAGTCCAGTTTTGGATTCCGATGCTTCACTTCAGGTTTACTGTATACCTTGCACTTTCTTATTGACGATGAAACACAGAAATTGCATCGGAATTTAACACAAAAGGCACAATTCCGACTTAAGTAAAAGAGGACTGTCACTCTCTCTTTCTATGATTTGAACCTCTCCTGTGAGTCCAGTTTTAGATTACGATGCTTCACCTCAGGTTTACTGTATCCCTCGAACCCTCTTATTGACGATGAAACACAGAAATTGAATCCGAATTTAATACAAAAGGCACACTGCCGACTTAAGTACAAGATGACTGACACTCTAACTTACTATGATTTGAACCTCTCCTGTGATTCCAGTTTTAGATTCCGATGCTTCACTTCAGGTTTACTGTATCCCTTGGACCTTCTTATTGACCATGACACACAAAAATTGCCGCCGACTTTAATACAAAAGGCATAATGCCGACTTAAGTACAAGAGGACTGACACTCTCCCTTTCTATGATTTGAACCTATCCTGTGAGTCCAGTTTTAGATTCCGATGCCTCACTTCGGGTTTACTATATACCATGCACCTTCTTATTGACGATGAAACACAGAAATTGCATCCGAATTTAATACAAATGTCATAATGTCGACTTAAGTACAAGAGGACTGACACTCTCCCTTTCTATGATTTGAAACTCTCCTGTGAGTCCAGTTTTAGATTTCGATGCTTCACATCATTTTTACTGTATCCCTTGGACCTTCTTATTGACGATGAAATACAGAAACTGCATTCGAATATAATACAAAAGGCACAATTCCGACTTAAGTACATGAGGACTGACACTCTCACCTTCTATGATTTGAACCTCTCTGAGAGTCCAGTTTTAAATTCCGATGCTTCACATCAGGATTACTGTATCCCTTGGACCTTCTTATTGACGATGAAACACAGAAATTGCATCCGAATTTAATACAAAAGGCACTATGTCGACTTAAGTACGAGAGGATTGACACTCTCACTTTCTATGATTTGAACCTCTCCTGTGATTCCAGTTTTAGATTCCGATGCTTCACTTCAGGTTCACTAATTACCTTGCACCGTCTTATTGACGATGAAAAACAAAAATTGCATCGGAGTTAAATTCAAAAGGCACAATGCCCACTTAAGTACAAGAGGACTGACACTCTAACTCTCTAAAATTTGAACCTCTCCTGCGAGTCCAGTTTTAGTTTCCAATGCTTCACTTCAGGTTTATTGTATACCTTGCACCGTCTTATTGACGATGGAACACCGAAATTGCATCGGAATTAATTTCAAAAGGCTCAATGCCGACTTAAGTACAAGAGGACTGACACTCTCCCTTTCTATGATTTGAACCTCTCCTGTGAGTCCAGTTTTAGATTCCGATGCATCCCTTCAGGTTTACTGTATACCTTGCACTTTCTTATTGACGATGAAATACAGAAATTGCATCCGAATTTCATACAAAAGGCACAATGTCGACTTAAGTAAAAGAGGACTGACACTCTCTCTTTCTATGATTTGAACCTCTCCTGTGAGTCCAGTTTTACATTCCGATGCTTCCCTTCAGGTTTACTGTATACCTTGCACCTTCGTATTGACGATGAAACACAGAAACTGCATCGGAATTAAATTCAAACGACACAATGTCGACTTAAGTCTAAGAGGACTGACACTCTAACTATCTATGATTTGAAACCCTCCTGTGAGTCCAGGTTTAGATTCCGATGCTTCACTTCAGGCTTACTGTATCCCTTGGACCTTCTTATTGACGATGAAACACAGAAATTGGTTCCGAATTTAATACAAAGGGCACAGTGCCGACTGAAGTACAAGTGGACTAACACTCTCGTATTCTATGATTTGAACCTCTCCTGTGAGATTC
This sequence comes from Schistocerca serialis cubense, assembly GCF_023864345.2. Classification (NCBI taxonomy): domain Eukaryota; kingdom Metazoa; phylum Arthropoda; class Insecta; order Orthoptera; family Acrididae; genus Schistocerca; species Schistocerca serialis. The sequence continues at coordinate 434,916 of NW_026047544.1, forward strand.
CGATGCTTCACTTCATTTTCACTGTATACCTTGAAGCTTCTTATTGACGATGAAACACAGAAATTGCATCCGAATTTAATACAAAAGGCATAATGCCGACTTAAGTACAAGAGGACTGACACTCTCCCTTTCTATGATTTGAACCTCTCCTGTGAGTCCAGTATAAGATTCCGATGCTTCACTTCATTTTTACTGTATCCCTTGGACCTTCTTATTGACGATGAAACACAGAAATTGCATCCGAATTTAATACAAAAGGCACAATGCCGACTTAAGTACAAGAGGAATTACACTCTCGTTTTCTATGGTTTGAACCTCTCCTGTGAGTCCTGTTTTCGATTCCGATGCTTCACTTCAGGTTTACTGTATACCTTGCACCTTCTTATTGACGACGAAACACAGAAATTGCATCGGAATTAAATTCAAAAGGCACAATGCCGACTTAAGTACAAGAGGACTGACAATCTAAATATCTATGATTTGCACCTCTCCTGTGAGTCCAGTTTTAGATTCCGATGCTTCACTTCAGGTTTACTGTATACCTTGCACCTTGTTATTGACGATGAAACACAGAAATTGCATCGGAATTAAATTCAAAAGGCACAATGCCGACTTAAGTACAAGAGGACAGACACTCTAACTCTCTACAATTTGAACCTCCCTGTGAGACCAATTTTAGATTCCGATGCTTCACTTCTGGTTTACTGTAGACCTTGCACCTCCTTATTGACGATGAAACACAGAAATTGCATCGGAATTTAATACAAAAGGCACAATGCCGACTTAAGTACAAGAGGACTGACACTCTCGTTTTCTATGATTTGAACCTGTCCTGTGAGTCCAGTTTTAGATTCCGATGCTTCACTTCAGGTTTACTGTATACCTTGCACCTTCTTATTGTCGATGAAACACAGAAATTGCATCCGGATTTAATACAAAAGGCACAATGCAGACTTAAGTACAAGAGGACTGACATTCGCCCTTTCTACGATTTGAACCTCCCCAGCAAGTCCAGTTTTAGATTCCGATGCTTCACTTCAGGTTTACTGTATGCCTTGGACCTTCTTTCTGACGATGAGACACAGAAATTGCATCCGAATTTAATACAAAAGTCACAATGCCGACTTAAGTACAAGAGGACTGACAATCTAACTCTCTACAATTTGAACCTCTGTAGTGAGTCCAGTTTTAGATTCCGATGCTTCACTTCAGGTTTACTGTGTACCTTGCACCTACTTATTGACGATGAAACACAGAAATTGCATCCGAATTTAATACAAAGGGCACAATGCCGACTTAAGTACAAGAGGACCGACACTCTCCCTTTCTATGATTTGAACCTATCCCGTGAGTCCAGTTTTAGTTGCTGATGCTTCACTTCAGGTTTACTGTATCCCTTGTACCTTCTTATTGACGATGAAACACAGATATTTTATCGGAATTTAATACAAAAGGCACAATGCCGACTTAAGTAAAAGAGGACTGTCACTCTCTCTTTCTATGATTTGAACCACTCCTGTGAGTCCATGTTTAGATTCCGATGCTTCACTTCAGGTTTACTGTATACCTTGCACCTTCTTATTGACGATGAAACACAGGAATTGCATCGGAATTTATTACAAAAGGCACAATGCCGACTTAAGTACAAGAGGACTGACACTCTAACTTTCTATGATTTGAACCTCTCCTGTGATTCCAGTTTTAGATTCCGATGCTTCACTTCAGGTTTACTGTATACCTTGGACCTTCTTATTGACGATGAAACACAGAAATTGCATCCGAATTTATTACAAGGAGCACAATGTTGACTTATGTAAAACAGGACTGTCTCTCTCTCTTTCTATGATTTGAACCTCTCCTGTGAGTAAAGTTATAGATTCCGATGCATCACTTCAGGTTTACTGTATACCATGGACCTTGTTATTGACGATGAAACACAGAAATTGCATCCGAATTTAATACAAAAGGCACAATGCCGACTTAAGTACAAGAGGACTGACACTCTCGTTTTCTATGATTTGAACCTCTCCTGTGAGTCCAGTTTTTGATTCCGATGCTTCACTTCAAGTTTACTGTATACCTTGCACCTTCTTATTGACGATGAAACATAGAGATTGCATCCGAATTTAATACAAAAGGCACAATGCCGACTTAAGTACAAGAGGACTGACACTCTCCATTTCTATGATTTGAACCTCTCCTGTGAGTCCAGTTTTAGATTCCGATGCTTCACTTCAGGTTTAGAGTATCCCTTGGACCGTCTTGTTGACGATGAAACACAGAAATTGCATCCGAATTTAATACAAAAGGCACAATGCCGACTTAAGTACAAGAGGACTGACACTCTCCTTTTCTATGATTTTAACCTCTCCTGTGAGTCCAGGTTTAGATTCCGATGCTTCACTTCAGGTTTACTGTATCCCTAGGACATTCTTATTGACGATGAAACACAGAAATTGCATCCGAATTTAATACAAAAGGCACAATGTCGACTTAAGTACGAGAGGATTGACACTCTCACTTTCTATGATTTGAACCTCTCCTGTGAGTCCAGTTTTAGATTCCGATGCTCCACTTCAGGTTTAGAGTATCCCTTGGACCGTCTTGTTGACGATGAAACACAGAAATTGCATCCGAATTTAATACAAAAGGCACAATGCCGACTTAAGTACAAGAGGACTGACACTCGTTTTCTATGATTTTAACCTCTCCTGTGAGTCCAGTATTAGTTTCCAATGCTTCACTTCAGCTTTACTGTATTCCTTGCACCTTCTTATTGACGATGAAACACAGAAATTTTATCGGAATTTAATACAAAAGGCACAATGCCGACTTAAGTAAAAGAGGACTGTCACTCTCTCTTTCTATGATTTGAACCTCTCCTGTGAGTCCAGGTTCAGATTCCGATGCTTCACTTCAGGTTTACTGTATAACTTGCACCTTCTTATTGACGTTGAAACACAGGAATTGCATCGGAATTTAATACAAAAGGCACACTGCCGACTTAAGAACAAGAGGACTGACACTCTCCCTTTCTATGATTTGATTCTCTCCTGTGAGTCCAGGTTTAGATTCCGATGCTTCACTTCGGGTTTACTATATACCTTGCACCTTCTTATTGACGATGAAACACAGAAATTGCATCCGAATTTAATACAAATGTCATAATGCCGACTTAAGTACAAGAGGACTGACACTCTCCCTTTCTATGATTTGAAACTCTCCTGTGAGTCCAGTTTTAGATTCCGATGCCTCACATCATTTTTACTGTATCCCTTGGACCTTCTTATTGACGATGAAATACAGAAACTGCATTCGAATTTAATACAAAAAGCACAATTCCGACTTAAGTACATGAGGACTGACACTCTCACCTTCTATGATTTGAACCTCTCCTGAGAGTCCTGTTTTAAATTCCGATGCTTCACATTAGGATTACTGTATCCCTTGGACCTCCTTATTGACGATGAAACACAGAAATTGCATCCGAATTTAATACAAAAGGCACTATGTCGACTTAAGTACGAGAGGATTGACACTCTCACTTTCTATGATTTGAACCTCTCCTGTGAGTCCAGTTTTAGATTCCGATGCTTCACTTCAGGTTTAGAGTATCCCTTGGACCGTCTTGTTGACGATGAAACACAGAAATTGCATCCGAATTTAATACAAAAGGCACAATGCAGACTTAAGTACAAGAGGACCCACACTCTCCCTTTCTATGATTTGAATCTCTCCTGTGAGTCCAGGTTTAGATTCCGATGCTTCACTTCAGGTTTACTGTATCCCTAGGACATTCTTATTGACGATGAAAAACAGAAATTGCATCCGAATTTAATACAAAAGGCACAATGTCGACTTAAGAACGAGAGGATTGACACTCTAACTTTCAATGATTTGAACCTCGCCTGTGAGTCCAGTTTTAGATTCTGATGCTTCACTTCAGGTTTAGAGTATCCCTTGGACCGTCTTGTTGACGATGAAACACAGAAATTGCATCCGAATTTAATACAAAAGGCACACTGCCGACTTAAGTACAAGATGACTGACACTCTAACTTACTATGATTTGAACCTCTCCTGTGATTCCAGTTTTAGATTCCGATGCTTCACTTCAGGTTTACTGTATCCCTTGGACCTTCTTATTGACCATGACACACAAAAATTGCAGCCGACTTTAATACAAAAGGCATAATGCCGACTTAAGTACAAGAGGACTGACACTCTCCCTTTCTATGATTTGAACCTCTCCTGTGAGTCCAGTTTTAGATTCCGATGCTTCACTTCGGGTTTACTATATACCATGCACCTTCTTATTGACGATGAAACACAGAAATTGCATCCGAATTTAATACAAATGTCATAATGTCGACTTAAGTACAAGAGGACTGACACTCTCCCTTTCTATGATTTGAAACTCTCCTGTGAGTCCAGTTTTAGATTTCGATGCTTCACATCATTTTTACTGTATCCCTTGGACCTTCTTATTGACGATGAAATACAGAAACTGCATTCGAATGTAATACAAAAGGCACAATTCCGACTTAAGTACATGAGGACTGACACTCTCACCTTCTATGATTTGAACCTCTCCTGAGAGTCCAGTTTTAAATTCCGATGCTTCACATCAGGATTACTGTATCCCTTGGACCTTCTTATTGACGATGAAACACAGAAATTGCATCCGAATTTAAAACAAAAGGCACTATGTCGACTTAAGTACGAGAGGATTGACACTCTCACTTTCTATGATTTGAACCTCTCCTGTGAGTCCAGTTTTAGATTCCGATGCTTCACTTCAGGTTTAGAGTATCCCTTGGACCGTCTTGTTGACGATGAAACACAGAAATTGCATCCGAATTTAATACAAAAGGCACAATGCAGACTTAAGTACAAGAGGACTGACACTCTCCCTTTCTATGATTTGAATCTCTCCTGTGAGTCCAGGTTTAGATTCCGATGCTTCACTTCAGGTTTACTGTATCCCTAGGACATTCTTATTGACGATGAAACACAGAAATTGCATCCGAATTTAATACAAAAGGCACAATGTCGACTTAAGTACGAGAGGATAGACACTCTCACTTTCAATGATTTGAACCTCTCCTGTGAGTCCAGTTTTAGATTCCGATGCTTCTCTTCAGGTTTAGAGTATCCCTTTGACCGTCTTGTTGACGATGAAACACAGAAATTGCATCCGAATTTAATACAAAAGGCACACTGCCGACTTAAGTACAAGATGACTGACACTCTAACTTACTATGATTTGAACCTCTCCTGTGATTCCAGTTTTAGATTCCGATGCTTCACTTCAGGTTTACTGTATCCCTTGGACCTTCTTATTGACCATGACACACAAAAATTGCAGCCGACTTTAATACAAAAGGCATAATGCCGACTTAAGTACAAGAGTACTGACACTCTCCTTTTCTATGATTTGAACCTCTTCTGTGAGTCCAGTTTTAGACTCCGATGCTTCACTTCGGGTTTACTATATACCATGCACCTTCTTATTCACGATGAAACACAGAAATTGCATTCGAATTTAATACAAATGTCATAATGTCGACTTAAGTACAAGAGGACTGACACTCTCCCTTTCTATGATTTGAAACTCTCCTGTGAGTCCAGTTTTAGATTTCGATGCTTCACATCATTTTTACTGTATCCCTTGGACCTTCTTATTGACGATGAAATACAGAAACTGCATTCGAATTTAATACAATAGGCACAATTCCGACTTAAGTACATGAGGACTGACACTCTCACCTTCTATGATTTGAACCTCTCCTGAGAGTCCAGTTTTAAATTCCGATGCTTCACATCAGGATTACTGTATCCCTTGGACCTTCTTATTGACGATGAAACACAGAAATTGCATCCGAATTTAATACAAAAGGCACTATGTCGACTTAAGTACGAGAGGATTGACACTCTCACTTTCTATGATTTGAACCTCTCCTGTGAGTCCAGTTTTAGATTCCGATGCTTCACTTCAGGTTTAGAGTATCCCTTGGACCGTCTTGTTGACGATGAAACACAGAAATTGCATCCGAATTTAATACAAAATGCACAATGCAGACTTAAGTACAAGAGGACTGACACTCTCCCTTTCTATGATTTGAATCTCTCCTGTGAGTCCAGGTTTAGATTCCGATGCTTCACTTCAGGTTTACTGTATCCATAGGACATTCTTATTGACGATGAAACACAGAAATTGCATCCGAATTTAATACAAAAGGCACAATGTCGACTTAAGTACGAGAGGATTGACACTCTCACTTTCAATGATTTGAACCTCTCCTGTGAGTCCAGTTTTAGATTCCGATGCTTCACTTCAGGTTTAGAGTATCCCTTGGACCGTCTTGTTGACGATGAAACACAGAAATTGCTTCCGAATTTAATACAAAAGGCACACTGCCGACTTAAGTACAAGATGACTGACACTCTAACTTACTATGATTTGAACCTCTCCTGTGATTCCAGTTTTAGATTCCGATGCTTCACTTCAGGTTTACTGTATCCCTTGGACCTTCTTATTGACCATGACACACAAAAATTGCAGCCGACTTTAATACAAAAGGCATAATGCCGACTTAAGTACAAGAGGACTGACACCCTCCCTTTCTATGATTTGAACCTCTCCTGTGAGTCCAGTTTTAGATTCCGATGCTTCACTTCGGGTTTACTATATACCATGCACCTTCTTATTGACGATGAAACACAGAAATTGCATCCGAATTTAATACAAATGTCATAATGTCGACTTAAGTACAAGAGGACTGACACTCTCCCTTTCTATGATTTGAAACTCTCCTGTGAGTCCAGTTTTAGATTTCGATGCTTCACATCATTTTTACTGTATCCCTTGGACCTTCTTATTGACGATGAAACAGAGAAATTGCATCCGAATTTAATACAAAAGGCACAATTCCGACTTTAGTACATGAGGACAGCCACTCTCTCTTTCTATAATTTGAACCACTCGTGTGAGACCTTGTTTAGATTCCGATGCTTCACTTCAGGTTTACTGTATACCTTGCACCTTCTTATTGACGATGAAACACAGGAATTGCATCGGAATTTATTACAAAAGGCACAATGCCGACTTAAGTACAAGAGGACTGACACTCTAACTTTCTATGATTTGAACCTCTCCTGTGATTCCAGTTTTAGATTACGATGCTTCACTTCAGGTTTACTGTATACCTTGCACCGTCTTATTGACGATGAAACACAAAAATTGCATCGGAATTAAATGCAAAAGGCACAATGCCGACTTAAGTACAAGATGACTGACACTCTAACTTTAAATGATTTGAACCTCTCCTGTGAGTCCAGTTTTAGATTGCAATACTTCACTTCAGGTTTACTGTATCCCTTGGACCTTCTTATTGACGATGAAACACAGAAATTGCATCCGAATTTAATACAAGGAGCACAATGCCGACTTAAGTAAAAGAGGACTGTCTCTCTCTCTTTCTATGATTTGAACCTCTGCTGTGAGTCCAGTTTTAGATTCAGATGCTTCAGTTCAGGTTTACTGTATACCATGGACCTTCTTATTGACGATGAAACACAGAAATTGCATCCGAATTTAATACAAAAGGCACAATGCCGACTTAAGTACAAGAGGACTGACACTCTCGTTTTCTATGATTTGAACCTCTCCTGTGAGTCCAGTTTTTGATTCCGATGCTTCACTTCAGGTTTACTGTATACCTTGCAACTTCTTATTGAGGATGAAACATAGAAATTGCATCCGAATTTAATACAAAAGGTAGAATGCCGACTTAAGTACAAGAGGACTAACATTCTCCATTTCTATGATTTGAACCTCTCCTGTGAGTCCAGTTTTAGATTCCGATGCTTCACGTCAGGTTTACTGTATCCCTTGGACCTTCTTATTGACGATGAAACACAGAAATTGCATCGAATTTAATACAAAAGGCACAATGCCGACCTCAGTACAAGAGGACTGACACTCTCGTTTTCTATGATTTGAACCTCTCCTGTGAGTCCAGTTTTGGATTCCGATGCTTCACTTCAGGTTTACTGTTTACCTTGCCCCTCTTATTGACGATGAAACACAGAAATTGCATCCGAATTTAATACAAAAGGCACAATGCCGACTTAAGTAAAAGAGGACTGTCTCTCTCTCTTTCTATGATTTGAACCTCTTCTGTGAGTCCAGTTTTAGATTCCGATGCTTCACTTCAGGTTTACTCTATCCCTTGGACCTTCTTATTGACGATGAAACACAGAGATTGCATCCGAATTTTATACAAAGGGCACAATGCCGACTTATGTACAAGAGGACTGACACTCTCCCTTTCTATGATTTGAACCTCTCCTGTGAGTCCAGTTTTAGATTCCGATGCTTCACTTCAGGTTTACTGTATCCCTTGGACCTTCTTATTGACGATGAAACACAGAAATCTTATCGGAATTTAATACAAAAGGCACAATGCCGACTTAAGTAAAAGAGGACTTTCACTCTCCCTTTCTATGATTTGAACCCCTCCTGTGAGTCCAGTTTTAGATTCCGATGCTTCACTTCAGGTTTACTGTATAACTTGCTCCTTCTTATTGACGATGAAACACAGGAATTGCATTGGAATGTAATACAAAAGGCACAATGCCGACTTAAGTACAAGAGGACTGTCACTCTAACTTTCTATGATTTGAACCTCTCCTGTGAATCCAGTTTTAGATTACGATGCTTCACCTCAGGTTTACTGTATCCCTCGAACTTTTTTATTGACGATGAAAGACAGAAATTGCATCCGAATTTAATACAAAAGGCATAATGCCGACTTAAGTACAAGAGGACTGTCACTCTCTCTTTCTATGATTTGAACCACTCCTGTGAGTCCATGTTTAGGTTCCAATGCTTCACTTCAGGTTTACTGTATACCTTGCACCTTCTTATTGACGATGAAACACAGGAATTGCATCGGAATTTATTACAAAAGGCACAATGCCGACTTAAGTACAAGAGGACTGACACTCTAACTTTCTATGTTTTGAACCTCTCCTGTGATTCTGGTTTTAGATTCCGATGCTTCACTTCAGGTTTACTGTATACCTTGCACCGTCTTTTTGACGATGAAACACAAAAATTGCATCGGAATTAAATTCAAAAGGCACAATGCCGACTTAAGTACAAGATGACTGACACTCTAACTTTAAATGATTTGAACCTCTCCTTTGAGTCCAGTTTTAGATTGCAATGCTTCACTTCAGGTTTACTGTATCCCTTGGACCTTCTTATTGACGATGAAACACAGAAATTGCATCTGAATTTAATACAAGGAGCACAATGACGACTTCAGTAAAAGAGGACTGTCTCTCTCTCTTTCTATGATTTGAACCTCTCCTGTGAGTCCAGTTATAGATTCCGATGCTTTACTTCAGGTTTTCTGTATACCATGGACCTTCTTATTGACGATGAAACACAGAAATTGCATCCGAATTTAATACAAAAGGCACAATGCCAACATAAGTACAAGAGGACTGACACTCTGGTTTTCTATGATTTGAACCTCTCCTGTGAGTCCAGTTTTTGATTCCGATGCTTCACTTCAAGTTTACTGTATACCTTGCACCTTCTTATTGACGATGAAACACAGAAATTGTATCCGAATTTAATACAAAAGGCACTATGCCGACTTAAGTACAAGAGGATTGACACTCTCACCTTCTATGATTTGAAACTCTCCTGTGAGTCCAGTTTTAGATTCCGATGCTTCACTTCAGGATTACTGTATACCTTGCACCTTCTTATTGACGATGAAACACAGAGATTGCAGCCGAATTTTATACAAAGGGCACAATGCCGACTTATGTACAGGAGGACTGACACTCTCCCTTTCAATGATTTGAACCTCTCCTGTGAGTCCAGTTTTAGATTCCGATGCTTCGCTTCAGGTTTACTGTATCCCTTGGACCTTCTTATTGGCGATGAAACACAGAAATCTTATCGGAATTTAATACAAAAGGCACAATGCCGACTTAAGTACATGAGGACTGACACTGTCCCTTTCTAAGATTTGAACCTCTCCTGTGAGTCCAGTTTTAGATTCCGATGACTCACTTCAGGTTTACTGTATGCCTTGGACATTCTTATTGACGATGAAACACAGAAATAGCAATCGAATTTAATACAAAAGGCACAATGCCGACTTAAGTACAAGAGGATTGACTCTCTCACTTTCTATGATTTGAACCGCTCCGGTGATTCCAGTTTTAGATTCCGATGCTTCATTTCAGGTTTACTGTATCCCTTGGACCTTCTTATTGACGATGAAACACAGAAATTGCATCCATATTTAATACATAAGGCACAATGCTGACTTAAGTAAAAGAGGACTGACACTCTCGTTTTCTATGATTTGAACCTCTCCTGTAAGTCCAGTTTTAGATTCCGATGCTTCACTTCAGGTTTACTGTATACCTTGCACCTTCTTATTGATGATGAAACACAGAAATTGCATTCTAATTTAATACCAAAGGCACAATGCCCACTTATGTAAAAGAGGGCTCTCACTCTCCCTTTCTATGATTAGAACCTCTCCTGTGAGTCCAGTTTTAGATTCCGATACTTCACTTCAGTTTTACAGTATTCCTTGCACCTTCTTATTGACGATGAAACACAGAAATTGCATCCGAATTTAATACAAAAGGCAAATTGCCGACTTAAGTAAAAGAGGACTGTCACTCTCTCTTTCTATGATTTGAACCTCTCCTGTGAGTCCTGTTTTAGATTTCGATGCTTCACTTCAGGTTTACTGTATACCTTGCACCTTCTTATTGACGATGAAACACAGAAACAGCATCGGAATTAAATTCAAACGACACAATGTCGACTTAAGTATAAGAGGACTGACACTAACTATCTATGATTTGAAACCCTCCTGTGGGTCCAGGTTTAGATTCCGATGCTTTACTTCAGGCTTACTGTATCCCTCGAACCTTCTTATTGACGATGAAACACAGAAATTGCATCCGAATTTAATACAAAAGGCCCAATGCCCCCTTAAGTACAAGAGGATTGACACTCTCATTTTCTATGATTTGAACCTCTCGTGTGAGTCCAGTTTTAGATTCCGATGCTTCACTTCAGGTTTACTGTATACCTTGGACCTTCTTATTGACGATGAAACACTGAAATTGCATCCGAATTTAATACAAAAGGCACAATGCCGACTTAAGTAAAAGAGGACTGTCACTCTCTCTTTCTATGATTTGAACCTCCCCTGTGAGTCCAGTTTTAGATTCCGATGCTTCACTTCAGGTTTACTGTATGCCTTGGACATTCTTATTGACGATGAAACACAGAAATAGCAATCGATATTAATACAAAAGGCACAATGCCGACTTAAGTACAAGAGGATTGACTCTCTCACTTTCTATGATTTGAACCGCTCCGGTGAGTCCAGTTTTAGATTCCGATGCTTCATTTCAGGTTTACTGTATCCCTTGGACCTTCTTATTGACGAGGAAACACAGAAATTGCATCCGAATTTAATACAAAAGGCACAATGCTGACTTAAGTAAAAGAGGACTGACACTCTCGTTTTCTATGATTTGAACCTCTCCTGTAAGTCCAGTTTTAGATTCCGATGCTTCACTTCAGGTTTACTGTATACCTTGCACTTTCTTATTGACGATGAAATACAGAAATTGCATCCGAATTTAATACCAAAGGCACAATGCCGACTTAAGTAAAAGAGGACTGACACTCTCTCTTTGTACGATTTGAACCTCTCCTGTGAGTCCAGTTTTAGATTCCGATACTTCACTTCAGGTTTACTGTATACCTTGCACCTTCTTATTGTCGATGAAACACAGAAACTGCATCGGAATTAAATTCAAACGCCACAATGTCGAAAGAGGACTGTCACTCTAACTATCTATGATTTGAAACCCTCCTGTGGGTCCAGGTTTAGATTCCGATGCTTCACTTCAGGCTTACTGTATCCCTCGAACCTTTTTATTGACGATGAAACACAGAAATTGCATCCGAATTTAATACAAAAGACACAATGCCCCCTTAAGTACAAGAGGATTGACACTCTCACTTTCTATGATTTGAACCTCTCGTGTGAGTCCAGTTTTGGATTCCGATGCTTCACTTAAGGTTTACTGTATACCTTGCACTTTCTTATTGACGATGAAACACAGAAATTGCATCGGAATTTAACACAAAAGGCACAATTCCGACTTAAGTAAAAGAGGACTGTCACTCACTCTTTCTATGATTTGAACCTCTCCTGTGAGTCCAGTTTTAGATTACGATGCTTCACCTCAGGTTTACTGTTTCCCTCGAACCTTCTTATTGACGATGAAACACAGAAATTGAATCCGAATTTAATACAAAAGGCACACTGCCGACTTAAGTACAAGATGACTGACACTCTAACTTACTATGATTTGAACCTCTCCTGTGATTCCAGTTTTAGATTCCGATGCTTCACTTCAGGTTTACTGTATCCCTTGGACCTTCTTATTGACCATGACACACAAAAATTGCCGCCGACTTTAATACAAAAGGCATAATGCCGACTTAAGTACAAGAGGACTGACACTCTCCCTTTCTATGATTTGAACCTCTCCTGTGAGTCCAGTTTTAGATTCCGATGCCTCACTTCGGGTTTACTATATACCATGCACCTTCTTATTGACGATGAAACACAGAAATTGCATCCGAATTTAATACAAATGTCATAATGTCGACTTAAGTACAAGAGGACTGACACTCTCCCTTTCTATGATTTGAAACTCTCCTGTGAGTCCAGTTTTAGATTTCGATGCTTCACATCATTTTTACTGTATCCCTTGGACCTTCTTATTGACGATGAAATACAGAAACTGCATTCGAATATAATACAAAAGGCACAATTCCGACTTAAGTACATGAGGACTGACACTCTCACCTTCTATGATTTGAACCTCTCTGAGAGTCCAGTTTTAAATTCCGATGCTTCACATCAGGATTACTGTATCCCTTGGACCTTCTTATTGACGATGAAACACAGAAATTGCATCCGAATTTAATACAAAAGGCACTATGTCGACTTAAGTACGAGAGGATTGACACTCTCACTTTCTATGATTTGAACCTCTCCTGTGAGTCCAGTTTTAGATTCCGATGCTTCACTTCAGGCTTAGAGTATCCCTTGGACCGTCTTGTTGACGATGAAACACAGAAATTGCATCCGAATTTAATACAAAAGGCACAATGCAGACTTAAGTACAAGAGGACTGACACTCTCCCTTTCTATGATTTGATTCTCTCCTGTGAGTCCAGGTTTAGATTCCGATGCTTCACTTCAGGTTTACTGTATCCCTAGGACATTCTTATTGACGATGAAACACAGAAATTGCATCCGAATTTAATACAAAAGGCACAATGTCGACTTAAGTACGAGAGGATTGACACTCTCACTTTCAATGATTTGAACCTCTCCTGTGAGTCCAGTTTTAGATTCCGATGCTTCACTTCAGGTTTAGAGTATCCCTTGGACCGTCTTGTTGACGATGAAACACAGAAATTGCATCCGAATTTAATACAAAAGGCACACTGCCGACTTAAGTACAAGATGACTGACACTCTAACTTACTATGATTTGAACCTCTCCTGTGATTCCAGTTTTAGATTCCGATGCTTCACTTCAGGTTTACTGTATCCCTTGGACCTTGTTATTGACCATGACACACAAAAATTGCAGCCGACTTTAATACAAAAGGCATAATGCCGACTTAAGTATAAGAGGACTGACACTCTCCCTTTCTATGATTTGAACCTCTCCTGTGAGTCCAGTTTTAGATTCCGATGCTTCACTTCGGGTTTACTATATACCATGCACCTTCTTATTGACGATGAAACACAGAAATTGCATCCGAATTAAATACAAATGTCATAATGTCGACTTAAGTACAAGAGGACTGACACTCTCCCTTTCTATGATTTGAAACTCTCCTGTGAGTCCAGTTTTAGATTTCGATGCTTCACATCATTTTTACTGTATCCCTTGGACCTTCTTATTGACGATGAAATACAGAAACTGCATTCGAATTTAATACAAACGGCACAATTCCGACTTAAGTACATGAGGACTGACACTCTCACCTTCTATGATTTGAACCTCTCCTGAGAGTCCAGTTTTAAATTCCGATGCTTCACATCAGGATTACTGTATCCCTTGGACCTTCTTATTGACGATGAAACACAGAAATTGCATCCGAATTTTATACAAAAGGCACTATGTCGACTTAAGTACGAGAGGATTGACACTCTCACTTTCTATGATTTGAACCTCTCCTGTGAGTCCAGTTTTAGATTCCGATGCTTCACTTCAGGTTTAGAGTATCCCTTGGACCGTCTTGTTGATGATGAAACACAGAAATTGCATCCGAATTTAATACAAAAGGCACAATGCAGACTTAAGTACAAGAGGACTGACGCTCTCCCTTTCTATGATTTGAATCTCTCCTGTGAGTCCAGGTTTAGATTCCGATGCTTCACTTCAGGTTTACTGTATCCCTAGGACATTCTTATTGACGATGAAACACAGAAATTGCATCCGAATTTAATACAAAAGGCACAATGTCGACTTAAGTACGAGAGGATTGACACTCTCACTTTCAATGATTTGAACCTCTCCTGTGAGTCCAGTTTTAGATTCCGATGCTTCACTTCAGGTTTAGAGTATCCCTTGGACCGTCTTGTTGACGATGAAACACAGAAATTGCATCCGAATTTAATACAAAAGGCACACTGCCGACTTAAATACAAGATGACTGACACTCTAACTTACTATGATTTGAACCTCTCCTGTGATTCCAGTTTTAGATTCCGATGCTTCACTTCAGGTTTACTGTATCCCTTGGACCTTCTTATTGACCATGACACAAAAAATTGCAGCCGACTTTAATACAAAAGGCATAATGCCGACTTAAGTACAAGTGGACTGACACTCTCCCTTTCTATGATTTGAACCTCTCCTGTGAGTCCAGTTTTAGATTCCGATGCTTCACTTCGGGTTTACTATATACCATGCACCTTCTTATTGACGATGAAACACAGAAATTGCATCCGAATTTAATACAAATGTCATAATGTCGACTTAAGTACAAGAGGACTGACACTCTCCCTTTCTATGATTTGAAACTCTCCTGTGAGTCCAGTTTTAGATTTCGATGCTTCACATCATTTTTACTGTATCCCTTGGACCTTCTTATTGACGATGAAACAGAGAAATTGCATCCGAATTTAATACAAAAGGCACAATTCCGACTTAAGTACATGAGGACAGTCACTCTCTCTTTCTATAATTTGAACCACTCGTGTGAGACCTTGTTTAGATTCCGATGCTTCACTTCAGGTTTACTGTATACCTTGCACCTTCTTATTGACGATGAAACACAGGAATTGCATCGGAATTTATTACAAAAGGCACAATGCCGACTTAAGTACAAGAGGACTGACACTCTAACTTTCTATGATTTGAACCTCTCCTGTGATTCCAGTTTTAGATTACGATGCTTCACTTCAGGTTTACTGTATACCTTGCACCGTCTTATTGACGATGAAACACAAATATTGCATTTGAATTAAATGCAAAAGGCACAATGCCGACTTAAGTACAAGATGACTGACACTCTAATTTTTAAATGATTTGAACCTCTCCTGTGAGTCCAGTTTTAGATTGCAATGCTTCACTTCAGGTTTACTGTATCCCTTGGACCTTCTTATTGACGATGAAACACAGAAATTGCATCCGAATTTAATACAAGGAGCACAATGCCGACTTAAGTAAAAGAGGACTGTCTCTCTCTCTTTCTATGATTTGAACCTCTGCTGTGAGTCCAGTTTTAGATTCAGATGCTTCAGTTCAGGTTTACTGTATACCATGGACCTTCTTATTGACGATGAAACACAGAAATTGCATCCGAATTTAATACAAAAGGCACAATGCCGACTTAAGTACAAGAGGACTGACACTCTCGTTTTCTATGATTTGAACCTCTCCTGTGAGTCCAGTTTTTGATTCCGATGCTTCACTTCAGGTTTACTGTATACCTTGCAACTTCTTATTGAGGATGAAACATAGAAATTGCATCCGAATTTAATACAAAAGGTAGAATGCCGACTTAAGTACAAGAGGACTAACACTCTCCATTTCTATGATTTGAACCTCTCCTGTGAGTCCAGTTTTAGATTCCGATGCTTCACGTCAGGTTTACTGTATCCCTTGGACCTTCTTATTGACGATGAAACACAGAAATTGCATCGAATTTAATACAAAAGGCACAATGCCGACCTCAGTACAAGAGGACTGACACTCTCGTTTTCTATGATTTGAACCTCTCCTGTGAGTCCAGTTTTAGATTCCGATGCTTCACTTCAGGTTTACTGTTTACCTTGCCCTTCTTATTGACGATGAAACACAGAAATTGCATCGGAATTTAATACAAAAGGCACAATGCCGACTTAAGTAAAAGAGGTCTGTCTCTCTCTCTTTCTATGATTTGAACCTCTTCTGTGAGTCCAGTTTTAGATTCCGATGCTTCACTTCAGGTTTACTCTATCCCTTGGACCTTCTTATTGACGATGAAACACAGAGATTGCATCCGAATTTTATACAAAGGGCACAATGCCGACTTAAGTACAAGAGGACTGACACTCTCCCTTTCTATGATTTGAACCTCTCCTGTGAGTCCAGTTTTAGATTCCGATGCTTCACTTCAGGTTTACTGTATCCCTTGGACCTTCTTATTGACGATGAAACACAGAAATCTTATCGGAATTTAATACAAAAGGCACAATGCCGACTTAAGTAAAAGAGGACTTTCACTCTCCCTTTCTATGATTTGAACCTCTCCTGTGAGTCCAGTTTTAGATTCCGATGCTTCACTTCAGGTTTACTGTATAACTTGCTCCTTCTTATTGACGATGAAACACAGGAATTGCTTTGGAATTTAATACAAAAGGCACAATGCCGACTTAAGTACAAGAGGACTGTCACTCTAACTTTCTATGATTTGAACCTCTCCTGTGAATCCAGTTTTAGATTACGATGCTTCACCTCAGGTTTACTGTATCCCTCGAACTTTTTTATTGACGATGAAAGACAGAAATTGCATCCGAATTTAATACAAAAGGCATAATGCCGACTTAAGTACTAGAGGACTGTCACTCTCTCTTTCTATGATTTGAACCACTCCTGTGAGTCGATGTTTAGGTTCCGATGCTTCACTTCAGGTTTACTGTATACCTTGCACCTTCTTATTGACGATGAAACACAGGAATTGCATCGGAATTTATTACAAAAGGCACAATGCCGACTTAAGTACAAGAGGACTGACACTCTAACTTTCTATGTTTTGAACCTCTGCTGTGATTCTGGTTTTAGATTCCGATGCTTCACTTCAGGTTTACTGTATACCTTGCACCGTCTTTTTGACGATGAAACACAAAAATTGCATTGGAATTAAATTCAAAAGGCACAATGCCGACTTAAGTACAAGATGACTGACACTCTAACTTTAAATGATTTGAACCTCTCCTTTGAGTCCAGTTTTAGATTGCAATGCTTCACTTCAGGTTTACTGTATCCCTTGGACCTTCTTATTGACGATGAAACACAGAAACTGCATCCGAATTTAATACAAGGAGCACAATGCCGACTTAAGTAAAAGAGGACTGTCTCTCTCTCTTTCTATGATTTGAACCTCTCCTGTGAGTCCAGTTATAGATTCCGATGCTTCACTTCAGGTTTGCTGTATACCATGGACCTTCTTATTGACGATGAAACACAGAAATTGCATCCGAATTTAATACAAAAGACACAATGCCAACATAAGTGCAAGAGGACTGACACTCTCGTTTTCTATGATTTGAACCTCTCCTGTGAGTCCAGTTTTTGATTCCGATGCTTCACTTCAAGTTTACTGTATACCTTGCACCTTCTTATTGACGATGAAACATAGAAATTGCATCCGAATTTAATACAAAAAGCACAATGCCGACTTAAGTACAAGAGGACTGACACTCTCCATTTCTATGATTTGAACCTCTCCTGTGGGTCCAGTTTTAGATTCCGATGCTTCACGTCAGGTTTACTGTATCCCTTGGACCTTCTTATTGACGATGAAACACAGAAATTGCATCCGAATTTTATACAAAAGGCACAATGCCGACCTCAGTACAAGAGGACTGACACTCTCGTTTTCTATGATTTGAACCTTTCCTGTGAGTCGTTTTGGATTCCGATGCTTCACTTCAGGTTTACTGTATACCTTGCACCTTCTTATTGACGATGAAACAAAGAAATTGCATCCGAATTTAATACAAAAGGCACAATGCCGACTTAAGTAAAAGAGGACTGACTCTCGATCTCTTTCTATGATTTGAACCTCTCCTGTGAGTCCAGTTTTAGATTCCGATGCTTCACTTCAGGTTTACTGTATCCCTTGGACCTTCTTATTGACGATGAAACACAGAAATTGCATCCGAATTTAATACAAAAGGCACTATGCCGACTTAAGTACAAGAGGATTGACACTCTCACCTTCTATGATTTGAAACCCTCCTGTGAGTCCAGTTATAGATTCCGATGCTTCACTTCAGGATTACTGAATACCTTGCACCTTCTTATTGACGATGAAACACAGAGATTGCATCCGAATTTTATACAAAGGGCACAATGCCGACTTATGTACAGGAGGAATGACACTCTCCCTTTCTATGATTTGAACCTCTCCTGTGAGTCCAGTTTTAGATTCCGATGCTTCGCTTCAGGTTTACTGTATCCCTTTTACCTTCTTATTGACGATGAAACACAGAAATCTTATCGGAATTTAATACAAAAGGCACAATGCCGACTTAAGTACATGAGGACTGACACTGTCCCTTTCTAAGATTTGAACCTCTCCTGTGAGTCCAGTTTTAGATTCCGATGCTTCACTTCAGGTTTACTGTATACCTTGGACCTTCTTATTGACGATGAAACACTGAAATTGCATCCGAATTTAATACAAAAGGCACAATGCTGACTTAAGTAAAAGAGGACTGTCAGTCTCTCTTTCTATGATTTGAACCTCTCCTGTGAGTCCAGTTTTAGATTCCGATGCTTCACTTCAGGTTTACTGTATGCCTTGGACATTCTTATTGACGATGAAACACAGAAATAGCAATCGAATTTAATACAAAAGGCACAATGCCGACTTAAGTACAAGAGGATTGACTCTCTCACTTTCTATGATTTGAACCACTCCGGTGATTCCAGTTTTAGATTCTGATGCTTCATTTCAGGTTTAGTGTATCCCTTGGACCTTCTTATTGACGATGAAACACAGAAATTGCATCCGAATTTAATACAAAAGGCACAATGCTGACTTAAGTAAAAGAGGACTGACACTCTCGTTTTCTATGATTTGAACCTCTCCTGTAAGTCCAGTTTTAGATTCCGATGCTTCACTTCAGGTTTACTGTATACCTTGCACCTTCTTATTGATGATGAAACACAGAAATTGCATTCTAATTTAATACCAAAGGCACAATGCCCACTTATGTAAAAGAGGGCTTTCACTCTCCCTTTCTATGATTTGAACCTCTCCTGTGAGTCCAGTTTTAGATTCCGATACTTCACTTCAGTTTTACAGTATTCCTTGCACCTTCTTATTGACGATGAAACACAGAAATTGCATCCGAATTTAATACAAAAGGCAAAATGCCGACTTAAGTAAAAGAGGACTGTCACTCTCTCTTTCTATGATTTGAACCTCTCCTGTGAGTCCAATTTTAGATTCCGATGCTTCACTTCAGGTTTACTGTATACCTTGCACCTTCTTATTGACGATGAAACACAGAAACAGCATCGGAATTAAATTCAAACGACACAATGTCGACTTAAGTATTAGAGGACTGACACTCTAACTATCTATGATTTGAAACCCTCCTGTGGGTCCAGGTTTAGATTCCGATGCTTTACTTCAGGCTTACTGTATCCCTCGAACCTTCTTATTGACGATGAAACACAGAAATTGCATCCGAATTTAATACAAAATGCACAATGCCCCCTTAAGTACAAGAGGATTGACACTCTCATTTTCTATGATTTGAACCTCTCGTGTGAGTCCAGTTTTAGATTCCGATGCTTCACTTCAGGTTTACTGTATACCTTGGACCTTCTTATTGACGATGAAACACTAAAATTGCATCCGAATTTAATGCAAATGGCACAATGCCGACTTAAGTAAAAGAGGACTGTCACTCTCTCTTTCTATGATTTGAACCTCTCCTGTGAGTCCAGTTTTAGATTCCGATGCTTCACTTCAGGTATACTGTATGCCTTGGACATTCTAATTGACGATGAAACACAGAAATAGCAATCGATATTAATACAAAAGGCACAATGCCGACTTAAGTACAAGAGGATTGACTCTCTCACTTTCTATGATTTGAACCGCTCCGGTGAGTCCAGTTTTAGATTCCGATGCTTCATTTCCGGTTTACTGTATCCCTTGGACCTTCTTATTGACGATGAAACACAGAAATTGCATCCGAATTTAATACAAAAGGCACAATGCTGACTTAAGTAAAAGAGGACTGACACTCTCGTTTTCTATGATTTGAACCTCTCCTGTAAGTCCAGTTTTAGATTCCGATGCATCACTTCAGGTTTACTGTATACCTTGCACTTTCTTATTGACGATGAAATACAGAAATTGCATCCGAATTTAATACCAAAGGCACAATGCCGACTTAAGTGAAAGAGGACTGACACTCTCTCTTTCTACGATTTGAACCTCTCCTGTGAGTCCAGTTTTAGATTCCGATGCTTCACTTCAGGTTTACTGTATGCCTTGCACCTTCTTATTGACGATGAAACACAGAAACTGCATCGGAATTAAATTCAAACGCCACAATGTCGACTTAAGTAAAAGAGGACTGACACTCTAACTATCTATGATTTGAAACCCTCCTGTGGGTCCAGGTTTAGTTTCCGATGCTTCACTTCAGGCTTACTGTATCCCTCGAACCTTCTTATTGACGATGAAACACAGAAATTGCATCCGAATTTAATACAAAAGACACAATGCCCCCTTAAGTACAAGAGGATTGACACTCTCACTTTCTATGATTTGAACCTCTCGTGTGAGTCCAGTTTTAGATTCCGATGCTTCACTTCAGGTTTACTGTATACCTTGCACCTTCTTATTGACGATGAAACACAGAAATTGCATCGGAATTTAACACAAAAGGCACAATTCCGACTTAAGTAAAAGAGGACTGTCACTCTCTCTTTCTATGATTTGAACCTCTCCTGTGAGTCCAGTTTTAGATTACGATGCTTCACCTCAGGTTTACTGTATCCCTCGAACCTTCTTATTGACGATGAAACACAGAAATTGAATCCGAATTTAATACAAAAGGCACACTGCCGACTTAAGTACAAGATGACTGACACTCTAACTTACTATGATTTGAACCTCTCCTGTGATTCCAGTTTTAGATTCCGATGCTTCACTTCAGGTTTACTGTATCCCTTGGACCTTCTTATTGACCATGACACACAAAAATTGCCGCCGACTTTAATACAAAAGGCATAATGCCGACTTAAGTACAAGAGGACTGACACTCTCCCTTTCTATGATTTGAACCTCTCCTGTGAGTCCAGTTTTAGATTCCGATGCCTCACTTCGGGTTTACTATATACCATGCACCTTCTTATTGACGATGAAACACAGAAATTGCATCCGAATTTAATACAAATGTCATAATGTCGACTTAAGTACAAGAGGACTGACACTCTCCCTTTCTATGATTTGAAACTCTCCTGTGAGTCCAGTTTTAGATTTCGATGCTTCACATCATTTTTACTGTATCCCTTGGACCTTCTTATTGACGATGAAATACAGAAACTGCATTCGAATATAATACAAAAGGCACAATTCCGACTTAAGTACATGAGGACTGACACTCTCACCTTCTATGATTTGAACCTCTCTGAGAGTCCAGTTTTAAATTCCGATGCTTCACATCAGGATTACTGTATCCCTTGGACCTTCTTATTGACGATGAAACACAGAAATTGCATCCGAATTTAATACAAAAGGCACTATGTCGACTTAAGTACGAGAGGATTGACACTCTCACTTTCTATGATTTGAACCTCTCCTGTGAGTCCAGTTTTAGATTCCGATGCTTCACTTCAGGCTTAGAGTATCCCTTGGACCGTCTTGTTGACGATGAAACACAGAAATTGCATCCGAATTTAATACAAAAGGCACAATGCAGACTTAAGTACAAGAGGACTGACACTCTCCCTTTCTATGATTTGATTCTCTCCTGTGAGTCCAGGTTTAGATTCCGATGCTTCACTTCAGGTTTACTGTATCCCTAGGACATTCTTATTGACGATGAAACACAGAAATTGCATCCGAATTTAATACAAAAGGCACAATGTCGACTTAAGTACGAGAGGATTGACACTCTCACTTTCAATGATTTGAACCTCTCCTGTGAGTCCAGTTTTAGATTCCGATGCTTCACTTCAGGTTTAGAGTATCCCTTGGACCGTCTTGTTGACGATGAAACACAGAAATTGCATCCGAATTTAATACAAAAGGCACACTGCCGACTTAAGTACAAGATGACTGACACTCTAACTTACTATGATTTGAACCTCTCCTGTGATTCCAGTTTTAGATTCCGATGCTTCACTTCAGGTTTACTGTATCCCTTGGACCTTGTTATTGACCATGACACACAAAAATTGCAGCCGACTTTAATACAAAAGGCATAATGCCGACTTAAGTATAAGAGGACTGACACTCTCCCTTTCTATGATTTGAACCTCTCCTGTGAGTCCAGTTTTAGATTCCGATGCTTCACTTCGGGTTTACTATATACCATGCACCTTCTTATTGACGATGAAACACAGAAATTGCATCCGAATTAAATACAAATGTCATAATGTCGACTTAAGTACAAGAGGACTGACACTCTCCCTTTCTATGATTTGAAACTCTCCTGTGAGTCCAGTTTTAGATTTCGATGCTTCACATCATTTTTACTGTATCCCTTGGACCTTCTTATTGACGATGAAATACAGAAACTGCATTCGAATTTAATACAAACGGCACAATTCCGACTTAAGTACATGAGGACTGACACTCTCACCTTCTATGATTTGAACCTCTCCTGAGAGTCCAGTTTTAAATTCCGATGCTTCACATCAGGATTACTGTATCCCTTGGACCTTCTTATTGACGATGAAACACAGAAATTGCATCCGAATTTTATACAAAAGGCACTATGTCGACTTAAGTGCGAGAGGATTGACACTCTCATTTTCTATGATTTGAACCTCTCCTGTGAGTCCAGTTTTAGATTCCGATGCTTCACTTCAGGTTTAGAGTATCCCTTGGACCGTCTTGTTGATGATGAAACACAGAAATTGCATCCGAATTTAATACAAAAGGCACAATGCAGACTTAAGTACAAGAGGACTGACGCTCTCCCTTTCTATGATTTGAATCTCTCCTGTGAGTCCAGGTTTAGATTCCGATGCTTCACTTCAGGTTTACTGTATCCCTAGGACATTCTTATTGACGATGAAACACAGAAATTGCATCCGAATTTAATACAAAAGGCACAATGTCGACTTAAGTACGAGAGGATTGACACTCTCACTTTCAATGATTTGAACCTCTCCTGTGAGTCCAGTTTTAGATTCCGATGCTTCACTTCAGGTTTAGAGTATCCCTTGGACCGTCTTGTTGACGATGAAACACAGAAATTGCATCCGAATTTAATACAAAAGGCACACTGCCGACTTAAATACAAGATGACTGACACTCTAACTTACTATGATTTGAACCTCTCCTGTGATTCCAGTTTTAGATTCCGATGCTTCACTTCAGGTTTACTGTATCCCTTGGACCTTCTTATTGACCATGACACACAAAAATTGCAGCCGACTTTAATACAAAAGGCATAATGCCGACTTAAGTACAAGTGGACTGACACTCTCCCTTTCTATGATTTGAACCTCTCCTGTGAGTCCAGTTTTAGATTCCGATGCTTCACTTCGGGTTTACTATATACCATGCACCTTCTTATTGACGATGAAACACAGAAATTGCATCCGAATTTAATACAAATGTCATAATGTCGACTTAAGTACAAGAGGACTGACACTCTCCCTTTCTATGATTTGAAACTCTCCTGTGAGTCCAGTTTTAGATTTCGATGCTTCACATCATTTTTACTGTATCCCTTGGACCTTCTTATTGACGATGAAACAGAGAAATTGCATCCGAATTTAATACAAAAGGCACAATTCCGACTTAAGTACATGAGGACAGTCACTCTCTCTTTCTATAATTTGAACCACTCGTGTGAGACCTTGTTTAGATTCCGATGCTTCACTTCAGGTTTACTGTATACCTTGCACCTTCTTATTGACGATGAAACACAGGAATTGCATCGGAATTTATTACAAAAGGCACAATGCCGACTTAAGTACAAGAGGACTGACACTCTAACTTTCTATGATTTGAACTTCTCCTGTGATTCCAGTTTTAGATTACGATGCTTCACTTCAGGTTTACTGTATACCTTGCACAGTCTTATTGACGATGAAACACAAATATTGCATCGGAATTAAATGCAAAAGGCACAATGCCGACTTAAGTACAAGATGACTGACACTCTAATTTTTAAATGATTTGAACCTCTCCTGTGAGTCCAGTTTTAGATTGCAATGCTTCACTTCAGGTTTACTGTATCCCTTGGACCTTCTTATTGACGATGAAACACAGAAATTGCATCCGAATTTAATACAAGGAGCACAATGCCGACTTAAGTAAAAGAGGACTGTCTCTCTCTCTTTCTATGATTTGAACCTCTGCTGTGAGTCCAGTTTTAGATTCAGATGCTTCAGTTCAGGTTTACTGTATACCATGGACCTTCTTATTGACGATGAAACACAGAAATTGCATCCGAATTTAATACAAAAGGCACAATGCCGACTTAAGTACAAGAGGACTGACACTCTCGTTTTCTATGATTTGAACCTCTCCTGTGAGTCCAGTTTTTGATTCCGATGCTTCACTTCAGGTTTACTGTATACCTTGCAACTTCTTATTGAGGATGAAACATAGAAATTGCATCCGAATTTAATACAAAAGGTAGAATGCCGACTTAAGTACAAGAGGACTAACACTCTCCATTTCTATGATTTGAACCTCTCCTGTGAGTCCAGTTTTAGATTCCGATGCTTCACGTCAGGTTTACTGTATCCCTTGGACCTTCTTATTGACGATGAAACACAGAAATTGCATCGAATTTAATACAAAAGGCACAATGCCGACCTCAGTACAAGAGGACTGACACTCTCGTTTTCTATGATTTGAACCTCTCCTGTGAGTCCAGTTTTAGATTCCGATGCTTCACTTCAGGTTTACTGTTTACCTTGCCCTTCTTATTGACGATGAAACACAGAAATTGCATCGGAATTTAATACAAAAGGCACAATGCCGACTTAAGTAAAAGAGGTCTGTCTCTCTCTCTTTCTATGATTTGAACCTCTTCTGTGAGTCCAGTTTTAGATTCCGATGCTTCACTTCAGGTTTACTCTATCCCTTGGACCTTCTTATTGACGATGAAACACAGAGATTGCATCCGAATTTTATACAAAGGGCACAATGCCGACTTAAGTACAAGAGGACTGACACTCTCCCTTTCTATGATTTGAACCTCTCCTGTGAGTCCAGTTTTAGATTCCGATGCTTCACTTCAGGTTTACTGTATCCCTTGGACCTTCTTATTGACGATGAAACACAGAAATCTTATCGGAATTTAATACAAAAGGCACAATGCCGACTTAAGTAAAAGAGGACTTTCACTCTCCCTTTCTATGATTTGAACCTCTCCTGTGAGTCCAGTTTTAGATTCCGATGCTTCACTTCAGGTTTACTGTATAACTTGCTCCTTCTTATTGACGATGAAACACAGGAATTGCTTTGGAATTTAATACAAAAGGCACAATGCCGACTTAAGTACAAGAGGACTGTCACTCTAACTTTCTATGATTTGAACCTCTCCTGTGAATCCAGTTTTAGATTACGATGCTTCACCTCAGGTTTACTGTATCCCTCGAACTTTTTTATTGACGATGAAAGACAGAAATTGCATCCGAATTTAATACAAAAGGCATAATGCCGACTTAAGTACTAGAGGACTGTCACTCTCTCTTTCTATGATTTGAACCACTCCTGTGAGTCGATGTTTAGGTTCCGATGCTTCACTTCAGGTTTACTGTATACCTTGCACCTTCTTATTGACGATGAAACACAGGAATTGCATCGGAATTTATTACAAAAGGCACAATGCCGACTTAAGTACAAGAGGACTGACACTCTAACTTTCTATGTTTTGAACCTCTGCTGTGATTCTGGTTTTAGATTCCGATGCTTCACTTCAGGTTTACTGTATACCTTGCACCGTCTTTTTGACGATGAAACACAAAAATTGCATCGGAATTAAATTCAAAAGGCACAATGCCGACTTAAGTACAAGATGACTGACACTCTAACTTTAAATGATTTGAACCTCTCCTTTGAGTCCAGTTTTAGATTGCAATGCTTCACTTCAGGTTTACTGTATCCCTTGGACCTTCTTATTGACGATGAAACACAGAAATTGCATCCGAATTTAATACAAGGAGCACAATGCCGACTTAAGTAAAAGAGGACTGTCTCTCTCTCTTTCTATGATTTGAACCTCTCCTGTGAGTCCAGTTATAGATTCCGATGCTTCACTTCAGGTTTGCTGTATACCATGGACCTTCTTATTGACGATGAAACACAGAAATTGCATCCGAATTTAATACAAAAGGCACAATGCCAACATAAGTGCAAGAGGACTGACACTCTCGTTTTCTATGATTTGAACCTCTCCTGTGAGTCCAGTTTTTGATTCCGATGCTTCACTTCAAGTTTACTGTATACCTTGCACCTTCTTATTGACGATGAAACATAGAAATTGCATCCGAATTTAATACAAAAGGCACAATGCCGACTTAAGTACAAGAGGACTGACACTCTCCATTTCTATGATTTGAACCTCTCCTGTGGGTCCAGTTTTAGATTCCGATGCTTCACGTCAGGTTTACTGTATCCCTTGGACCTTCTTATTGACGATGAAACACAGAAATTGCATCCGAATTTTATACAAAAGGCACAATGCCGACCTCAGTACAAGAGGACTGACACTCTCGTTTTCTATGATTTGAACCTTTCCTGTGAGTCGTTTTAGATTCCGATGCTTCACTTCAGGTTTACTGTATACCTTGCACCTTCTTATTGACGATGAAACAAAGAAATTGCATCCGAATTTAATACAAAAGGCACAATGCTGACTTAAGTAAAAGAGGACTGTCAGTCTCTCTTTCTATGATTTGAACCTCTCCTGTGAGTCCAGTTTTAGATTCCGATGCTTCACTTCAGGTTTACTGTATGCCTTGGACATTCTTATTGACGATGAAACACAGAAATAGCAATCGAATTTAATACAAAAGGCACAATGCCGACTTAAGTACAAGAGGATTGACTCTCTCACTTTCTATGATTTGAACCACTCCGGTGATTCCAGTTTTAGATTCTGATGCTTCATTTCAGGTTTAGTGTATCCCTTGGACCTTCTTATTGACGATGAAACACAGAAATTGCATCCGAATTTAATACAAAAGGCACAATGCTGACTTAAGTAAAAGAGGACTGACACTCTCGTTTTCTATGATTTGAACCTCTCCTGTAAGTCCAGTTTTAGATTCCGATGCTTCACTTCAGGTTTACTGTATACCTTGCACCTTCTTATTGATGATGAAACACAGAAATTGCATTCTAATTTAATACCAAAGGCACAATGCCCACTTATGTAAAAGAGGGCTTTCACTCTCCCTTTCTATGATTTGAACCTCTCCTGTGAGTCCAGTTTTAGATTCCGATACTTCACTTCAGTTTTACAGTATTCCTTGCACCTTCTTATTGACGATGAAACACAGAAATTGCATCCGAATTTAATACAAAAGGCAAAATGCCGACTTAAGTAAAAGAGGACTGTCACTCTCTCTTTCTATGATTTGAACCTCTCCTGTGAGTCCAATTTTAGATTCCGATGCTTCACTTCAGGTTTACTGTATACCTTGCACCTTCTTATTGACGATGAAACACAGAAACAGCATCGGAATTAAATTCAAACGACACAATGTCGACTTAAGTATTAGAGGACTGACACTCTAACTATCTATGATTTGAAACCCTCCTGTGGGTCCAGGTTTAGATTCCGATGCTTTACTTCAGGCTTACTGTATCCCTCGAACCTTCTTATTGACGATGAAACACAGAAATTGCATCCGAATTTAATACAAAAGGCACAATGCCCCCTTAAGTACAAGAGGATTGACACTCTCATTTTCTATGATTTGAACCTCTCGTGTGAGTCCAGTTTTAGATTCCGATGCTTCACTTCAGGTTTACTGTATACCTTGGACCTTCTTATTGACGATGAAACACTAAAATTGCATCCGAATTTAATGCAAAAGGCACAATGCCGACTTAAGTAAAAGAGGACTGTCACTCTCTCTTTCTATGATTTGAACCTCTCCTGTGAGTCCAGTTTTAGATTCCGATGCTTCACTTCAGGTATACTGTATGCCTTGGACATTCTAATTGACGATGAAACACAGAAATAGCAATCGATATTAATACAAAAGGCACAATGCCGACTTAAGTACAAGAGGATTGACTCTCTCACTTTCTATGATTTGAACCGCTCCGGTGAGTCCAGTTTTAGATTCCGATGCTTCATTTCCGGTTTACTGTATCCCTTGGACC
Organism: Schistocerca serialis cubense; assembly: GCF_023864345.2. Lineage (NCBI taxonomy): Eukaryota > Metazoa > Arthropoda > Insecta > Orthoptera > Acrididae > Schistocerca > Schistocerca serialis. Next base: position 463,829 of record NW_026047544.1, read on the forward strand.
TTCTTATTGACGATGAAACACAGAAATTGCATCCGAATTTAATACAAAAGGCACAATGCTGACTTAAGTAAAAGAGGACTGACACTCTCGTTTTCTATGATTTGAACCTCTCCTGTAAGTCCAGTTTTAGATTCCGATGCATCACTTCAGGTTTACTGTATACCTTGCACTTTCTTATTGACGATGAAATACAGAAATTGCATCCGAATTTAATACCAAAGGCACAATGCCGACTTAAGTGAAAGAGGACTGACACTCTCTCTTTCTACGATTTGAACCTCTCCTGTGAGTCCAGTTTTAGATTCCGATGCTTCACTTCAGGTTTACTGTATACCTTGCACCTTCTTATTGACGATGAAACACAGAAACTGCATCGGAATTAAATTCAAACGCCACAATGTCGACTTAAGTAAAAGAGGACTGACACTCTAACTATCTATGATTTGAAACCCTCCTGTGGGTCCAGGTTTAGTTTCCGATGCTTCACTTCAGGCTTACTGTATCCCTCGAACCTTCTTATTGACGATGAAACACAGAAATTGCATCCGAATTAAATACAAAAGACACAATGCCCCCTTAAGTACAAGAGGATTGACACTCTCACTTTCTATGATTTGAACCTCTCGTGTGAGTCCAGTTTTAGATTCCGATGCTTCACTTCAGGTTTACTGTATACCTTGCACCTTCTTATTGACGATGAAACACAGAAATTGCATCGGAATTTAACACAAAAGGCACAATTCCGACTTAAGTAAAAGAGGACTGACACTCTCTCTTTCTATGATTTGAACCTCTCCTGTGAGTCCAGTTTTAGATTACGATGCTTCACCTCAGGTTTACTGTATCCCTCGAACCTTCTTATTGACGATGAAACACAGAAATTGAATCCGAATTTAATACAAAAGGCACAACGCCGACTTAAGTAAAAGAGGACTGACACTCTCTCTTTCTATGATTTGAACCTCTCCTGTGAGTCCAGTTTTAGATTACGATGCTTCATCTCAGGTTTACTGTATCCCTCGAACCTTCTTATTGACGATGAAACACAGATATTGCATCCGAATTTAATACACGGAGCACAATGCCGACTTTAGTACAAGAGGACTGACACTCACCCTTTCTATGATTTGAACCTCTCCTGTGAGACCAGTTTTAGATTCCGATGCTTCACTTCAGGTTTACTGAATACCTTGCACCGTCTTATTGACGATGAAACACAGAAATTGCATCTGAATTAAATTCAAAAGGCACAATGCCGACTTAACTACAAGAGGACTGACTCTCTAACCCTCTGTGATTTGAACCTCTCCTGTAAGTCCAGTTTTAGATTCCGATGCTTCACTTCAGGTTTACTGTATACCGTGCACATTCATATTGACGATGAAACACAGAAATTGCATCCGAATTTAATACAAAAGGCACAATGCCGACATAAGTAAAAGTGGACTGTCACTCCCTCTTTCTACGATTTCAACCCCTCCTGTGAGTCCAGTTTTAGATTCCCATGCTTCACTTCAGGTTTACTGTATACCTTGGACCTTCTTATTGACGATGTAACACAAAAATTGCATCCGAATTTAATACAAAAGGCACAATGCCTACTTATGTACAAGAGGATTGACACTCTCACCTTCTATGATTTGAAACTCTCCTGTGAGTCCAGTTTTAGATTCCGATCCTTCACTTCAGGATTACTGTATACCTTGCACCTTCTTATTGACGATGAAACACAGAGATTGCATCCGAAATTTATACAAAGGGCACAATGCCGACTTATGTACAAGAGGACTGACACTCTCCCTTTCTATGATTTCAACCTCTCCTGTGAGTCCAGTTTTAGATTCCGATGCTTCGCTTCAGGTTTACTGTATCCCTAGGACCTTCTGATTGACGATGAAACACAGAAATCTTATCGGAATTTAATACAAAAGGCACAATGCCGACTTAAGTACATGAGGACTGACACTCTCCATTTCTAAGATTTGAACCTCTCCTGTGAGTCCAGTTTTAGATTCCGATGCTTCACTTCAGGTTTACTGTATACCTTGGACCTTCTTATTGACGATGAAACACTGAAATTGCATCCGAATTTAATACAAAAGGCACAATGCTGACTTAAGTAAAAGAGGACTGTCAGTCTCTCTTTCTATGATTTGAACCTCTCCTGTAAGTCCAGTTTTAGATTCCGATGCTTCACTTCAGGTTTACTGTATACCTTGCACTTTCTTATTGACGATGAAATAAGGAAATTGCATCCGAATTTAACACAAAAGGCACAATGCCGACTTAAGTAAAAGAGGACTGTCACTCTCTCTTTCTATGATTTGAACCTCTCCTGTGAGTCCAGTTTTAGATTACGATGCTTCACCTCAAGTTTACTGTATCCCTCGAACCTTCTTATTGACGATGAAACACAGAAATTGCATCCGAATTTAATACACGGAGCACAATGCCGACTTAAGTACAAGAGGACTGACACTCACCCTTTCTATGATTTGAACCTCTCCTGTGAGTCCAGTTTTAGATTCCGATGCTTCACTTCAGGTTTACTGTATCCCTTGGACCTTCTTATTGACGATGAAACACAGAAATTTCATCGGAATTTAATACAAAAAGCACAATGCTGACTTAAGTAAAAGATTACAGTCACTCTCTCTTTCTATGATTTGAACCTCTCCTGTGAGTCCAGTTTTAGATTCCGATGCTTCACTTCAGATTTACTGTATAACTTTAACCTTCTTGTTGACGATAATACACAGGAATTGCATCGGAATATAGTACAAAAGACACAATGCCGACTTAAGTACAAGAGGACTGACACTCTAACTTTCTATGATTTGAACCTCTCCTGTGAGACCAGTTTTAGATTCCGATGCTTCACTTCAGGTTTACTGCATACCTTGCACCGTCTTATTGACGATGAAACACAAAAATTGCATCGGAATTAAATTCAAAAGGCACAATGCCGACTTAATTACAAGAGGACTGGCACTCTAAATGATTTGAACCTCTCCTGTGAGTCCAGTTTTAGATTCCGACGCTTCACTTCAGGATTACTGTATACCTTGCACCTTCTTATCGACGATGAAACACAGAAATTGCATCTGAATTAAATTCAAAAGGCACAATGCCTACTTAAGCAAAAGAGGACTGTCACTCTCTCTTTCTATGATTTGAACCTCTCCTGTGAGTCCAGTTTTAGATTCCGATGCTTCACTTCAGGTTTACTGTATACCTTGCACCTTGTTATTGTCGATGAAACACAGAAACTGCATCGGAATTAAATTCAAACGCCACAATGTCGACTTAAGTAAAACAGGACTGACACTCTAACTATCTATGATTTGAAACCCTCCTGTGGGTCCAGGTTTAGATTCCGATGCTTCACTTCAGGCTTACTGTATCCGTCGAACCTTCTTATTGACGATGAAACACAGAAATTGCATCCGAATTTAATACAAAAGGCACAATGCCCCCTTAAGTACAAGAGGATTGACACTCTCACTTTCTATGATTTGAACCTCTCGTGTGAGTCCAGTTTTAGATTCCGATGCTTCACTTCAGGTTTACTGTATACCTTGCACCTTCTTATTGACGATGAAACACAGAAATTGCATCGGAATTTAACACAAAAGGCACAATGCCGACTTAAGTAAAAGAGGACTGTCACTCTCTCTTTCTATGATTTGAACCTCTCCTGTGAGTCAAGTTTTAGATTACGATGCTTCACCTCAGGTTTACTGTATCCCTCGAACCTTCTTATTGACGATGAAACACAGAAATTGCATCCGAATTTAATACAAAAGGCACAAAGCCGACTTAAGTAAAAGAGGACTGTCACTCTCTCTTTCTAAGATTTGAACCTCTCCTGTGAGTCCAGTTTTAGATTACGATGCTTCACCTCAGGTTTACTGTATCCCTCGAAACTTCTTATTGACGATGAAACACAGATATTGCAACCGAATTTAACACACGGAGCACAATGCCGACTTAAGTACAAGAGGACTGACACTCACCCTTTCTATGATTTGAACCTCTCCTGTGAGTCCAGTTTTAGATTCCGATGCTTCACTTCAGGTTTACTGTATCCCTTGGACCTTCTTATTGACGATGATACACAGAAATTTCATCGGAATTTAATACAAAAGGCACAATGCTGACTTAAGTAAAAGATTACTGTCACTCTCTCTTTCTATGATTTGAACCTCTCCTGTGAGTCCAGTTTTAGATTCCGATGCTTCACTTCAGGTTTACTGTATAACTTTAACCTTCTTGTTGACGATAATACACAGGAATTGCATCGGAATATAGTACAAAAGACACAATGCCGACTTAAGTACAAGAGGATTGACACTCTAACTTTCTATGATTTGAACCTCTCCTGTAAGACCAGTTTTAGATTCCGATGCTTCACTTCAGGTTTACTGAATACCTTGCACCGTCTTATTGACGATGAAACACAAAAATTGCATCGGAATTAAATTCAAAAGGCACAATGCCAACATAAGTAAAAGTGGACTGTCACTCCCTCTTTCTACGATTTCAACCTCTCCTGTGAGTCCAGTTTTAGATTCCAATGCTTCACTTCATGTTTACTGTATAACTTGGACCTTCTTATTGACGATGTAACACAGAAATTGCATCCGAATTTAATACAAAAGGCACAATGCCTACTTATGTACAAGAGGATTGACACTCTCCCTTTCTATGATTTGAACCTCTCCTGTGAGTCCAGTTTTAGATTACGATGCTTCACTTCAGGTTTACTGTATCCCTTAGACCTTCTTATTGACGATGAAGCACAGAAATTGCATCCGAATTTAATACAAAAGGTACAATGCCGACAAAAGTACAAGATGATTGACACTCTCACTTTCTATGATTTGAACCCCTCCTGTGAGTCCAGTTTTAGATTCTGATGTTTCACTTCAGGTTTACTGTGTACCTTGCACCTTCTTATTGACGATGAAACACAAAAATTGCATCCGAATTTAATACAAGGGGCACAATGCCGACTTAAGTACAAGAGGACTGACACTCTCCCTTTCAATGATCTGAACCTCTCCTGTGAGTCCAGTTTTAGATTCCGATGCTTCACTTCAGGTTTACTGTATCCCTTGGACCTTCTTATTGACGATGAAACACTGAAATTTCATCGGAATTTAATACAAAAAGCTCAATGCCCACTTAAGTAAAAGAGGACTGTCACTCTCTCTTTCTATGATTTGAACCTCTCCTGTGAGTCCAGTTTTAGATTCCGATGCTTCACTTCAGGTTTACTGTATAACTTGCACCTTCTTATTGACGATGGAACACAGGAATTGCATCGGAATTTAACACAAAAGGCAATATGCCGACGTAAGTACAAGAGGACTGACACTCTAACTTTCTATGATTTGAACCTCTCCGGTGAGTCGAGTCTTAGATTCCGATGATTCACTTCAGGTTTACTGTATACCTTGCACCGTCTAATTGACGATGAAACACAAAAATTGCATCGGAATTAAATTGAAAAGGCACAATGCCGACTTAACTACAAGAGGACTGACAATCTAATGTTAAATGATATGAACCTCTCCTGTGAGTCAAGTTTTAGATTCCGACGCTTCACTTCAGGTTTACTGTATACCTTGCACCTTCTTATTGACGATGAAACACAGAAATTGCATCGGAATTAAATTCAAAAGGCACAATACCGACTTAACTACAAGAGGACTGACTCTCTAACTATCTATGATTTTTAACCCCTCCTGTGACTCCAGTTTTAGATTCCAATGTTTCACTTCGGGTTTACTGTATCCCTTGGACCTTCTTATTGACGATGAAACACAGAAATTGCATCCGAATTTAATACAAAAGGCACAATGCCGACTGAAGTACAAGAGGACTGACACTCTCGTCTTCTATGATTTCAACCTCTGCTGTGAGTCCAGTTTTAGATTCCGATGCTCCACTTCATGTTTACTGTATACCTTGCACCTTCTTATTGACGATGAAACACAGAAATTGCATCCGAATTTAATACAAAAGGCATAATGCCGACTTAAGTACAAGAGGACTGACAGTCAAACTTCCTATAATTTGAACATCTCCTGTGAGTCCAGTTTTAGATTCCGATGCTTCACTTCATTGTTACTGTATCCCTTGGACCTTCTTATTGACGATGAAACACCGAAATAGCATCCGAATTTAATACAAAATGCACAACGCCGACTTAAGTACAAGATGATTGACACTCTCACTTTCTATGATTTGAACCTCTCCTGTGAGTCCAGTTTTAGATTCTGATACTTGACTTCAGGTTTACTGTGTACCTTGCACCTTCTTATTGACGATGAAACACAAAAATTGCATCCGAATTTAATACACGGGGCACAATGCGACTTAAGTACAAGAGGACTGACACTCTCCCTTTCAATGATCTGAACCTCTCCTGTGAGTCCAGTTTTAGATTCCGATGATTCACTTCAGGTTTACTGTATCCCTTGGACCTTCTTATTGACGATGAAACACTGAAATTTCATCGGAATTTAATACAAAAAGCTCAATGCCGACTTAAGTAAAAGAGGACTGTCACTCTCTCTTTCTATGATTTGAACCTCTCCTGTGAGTCCAGTTTTAGATTCCGATGCTTTACTTCAGATTTACTGTATAACTTGCACCTTCATATTGACGATGGAACACAGGAATTGCATCGGAATTTAACACAAAAGGCAATATGCCGACTTAAGTACAAAAGGACTGACACTCTAACTTTCTATGATTTGAACCTCTCCGGTGAGTCGAGTCTTAGATTCCGATGATTCACTTAAGGTTTACTGTATACCTTGCACCGTCTAATTGACGATGAAACACAAAAATTGCATCGGAATTAAATTCAAAAGGCACAATGCCGAAATAACTACAAGAGGACTGAGAAATTAATTTTTAATGATTTGAACCTCTCCTGTGAGTCCAGTTTTAGATTCCGACGCTTCACTTCAGGTTTACTGTATTCCTCGGACCTCCTTATTGACGATGAAACACAGAAATTGCATCCGAATTTAATACAAAAGGCACAATGCCGACTTAAGTACAAGAGGATTGACACTCTCCCTTACTATGATTTGAACCTCTCCTGTGAGTCCAGTTTTAGATTCCGATGCTTCACTTCAGGTTTACTGTATAACTTGCACCTACTTATTGACGATGGAACACAGGAATTGCATCGGAATTTAACACAAAAGGCAATATGCCGACTTAAGTACAAGAGGACTGACACTCTAACTTTCTATGATTTGAACCTCTCCGGTGAGTCGAGTCTTAGATTCCGATGATTCACTTCAGGTTTACTGTATACCTTGCACCGTCTAATTGACGATGAAACACAAAAATTGCATCGGAATTAAATTGAAAAGGCACAATGCCGACTTAACTACAAGAGGACTGACAATCTAATGTTAAATGATATGAACCTCTCCTGTGAGTCAAGTTTTAGATTCCGACGCTTCACTTCAGGTTTACTGTATACCTTGCACCTTCTTATTGACGATGAAACACAGAAATTGCATCGGAATTAAATTCAAAAGGCACAATACCGACTTAACTACAAGAGGACTGACTCTCTAACTATCTATGATTTTTAACACCTCCTGTGAGTCCAGTTTTAGATTCCGATGCTTCACTTCAGGTTTACTGTATCCCTTGGACCTTCTTATTGAAGATGAAACACAGAAATTGCATCCGAATTTAATACAAATGGCACAATGCCGACTTCAGTACAAGAGGACTGACACCCTCCCTTTCTATGATTTGAACCTTCCCTGTGAGTCCAGTTTTAGATTCCGATGCTTCACCTCAGGTTTACTGTATCCCTTGGACCTTCTTATTGACGATGAAACACAGAAATTGCATCCGAATTTAATACAAAAGGCACAATGCCGACTGAGGTACAAGAGGGCTGACGCTCTCGTTTTCTATGATTTGAACCTCTCCCGTGAGTCCTGTTTTAGATTCCGATGCTTCACTTCAGGTTTACTGTATACCTTGCACCTTCTTATTGACGATGAAACACAGAAATTGCATCGGAATTTAATACAAAAGGCACAATGCCGACTTAAGTAAAAGTGGACTGTCACTCTCTCTTTCTATGATATGAACCTCTCCTGTGAGTCCAGTTTTAGATTCCGATGCTTCACTTATGATTTACTGTATGCCTTGGACCTTCTTATTGACGATGAAACACAGAAATTGCATCCGAATTTAATACAAAAGGCACAATGCCGACTTAAGTACGAGATGATTGACACTCTCACTTTCTATGATTTGAACCTCTCCTGTGAGACCAGTTTTAGATTCTGATGCTTCACTTCAGGTTTACTGTATACCTTGCACCTTCTTATTGACGATGAAACACAGAAATTGCATCCAAATTTAATACAAAAGGCACAATGCCGTCTTAAGTACAAGAGGACTGACACTCTCCCTTTCTATGATTTGAACCTCTCCTGTGAGTTCAGTTTTAGATTCCGATGCTTCACCTCAGGTTTACTGTATCCCTTGGACCTTCTTATTGACGATGAAACACAGATATTGCATCCGAATTTAATACAAAAGTCACAATGCCGACTTAAGTAAAAGGGGACTTTCACTCCCTCTTTCTATGATTTGAACCTCTCCTGCGAGTCCAGTTTTAGATTCCGATGCTTCACTTCAGGTTTACTGTATCCCTTGGACCTTCTTATTGACGATGAAATACAGAAATCTCATCGGAATTTAATACAAAAGACACAATGCCGACTTAAGTAAATAAGGACTGACACTCTTTCTATGATTTGAACCTCTCCTGTGAGTTCAGTTTTAGATTCCGATGCTTCACTTCAGGTTCACTGTATACCTTGCACCTTCTTATTGACGATGAAACATAGAAATTGCATCCGAATTTAATACAAAGGGCACAATGCCGACTTAAATACAAGAGGACTGACACTCTAACTTTCTATGATTTGAACCTCTCCTGTGAGTCCAGTTTTGGATTGCGATGTTTCACTTCAGGTTTACTGTATACCTTGCACCTTCTTATTGACGATGAAACACAAAAATTGCATCGGAATTAAATTCAAAATGCAATATGCCGACTTAAGTACAAGAGGACTGACACTCTAACTTTAAATGATTTGAACCTCTCCTGTGATTCCAGTTTTAGATTCCGATGCTTCACTTCAGGTTTACTGTATACCTTGCACCTTCTTATTGACGATGAAACACTGAAACTGCATGGGAATTAAATTCAAAAGGCGCAATGCCGACTTAATTACAAGAGGACTGACACTCTAACTCTCTATGATTTGAACCTCTCCTGTGGGTCCAGTTTAGATTCCGTTGCTTCACTTCAGGTTTACTGTATATCTTGCACCTTCATGTTGACGATGAAACACAGAAATTGCATCCGAATTTAATATAAAAGGCACAATGCCGACTTAAGTACAAGAGGACTGACACTCTCCCTTTCTACGATTTGAACCTCTCCTGTGAGTCCAGTTTTAGATTCCGATGCTTCACCTCAGGTTTACTGTATCCCTTAGACCTTCTAATTGACGATGAAACACAGATATTGCAGCCGAATTTAATACAAAAGTCACAATGCCGACTTAAGTAAAAGGGGACTTTCACTCTCTCTTTCTATGATTTGAACCTCTCCTGTGAGGTCAGTTTTAGATTCCGATGCTTCACTTCAGGTTTACTGTATCCCTTGGTCCTTCTTATTGACGATAAAAACAGAAATTTCATCGGAATTTAATACAAAAGGCACAATGCCGACTGAAGTAAAAAAGGACTGTCACTCTTTCTATGATTTGAACCTCTCCTGTGAGTCCAGTTTTAGATTCCGATGCTTCACTTCAGGTTTAGTGTATACCTTGCACCTTCTTATTGACGATGAAACATAGAAATTGCATCCGAATTTAATACAAAGGGCGCAATGCCGACTTAAGTACAAGAGGACTGACACTCTAACTTTCTATGATTTTAACCTCTCCTGTGACTCCAGTTTTAGATTACAATGCTTCACATCAGGTTTACTGTATACCTTGCACCTTCTTATTGACGATGAAACACAGAAATAGCATCGGAATTAAATTCAAAACCCACAATGCCGACTTAAGTACAAGTGGACTGACACTTAACTCTCAATGATTTGAACCTCTCCTGTGAGTCCAGTTTTGGATTCCGATGCTTCACTTCAGGTTTCCTGTATACCTTGCGCCTTCTTATTGACGTAGAAACACAGAAATTGCATCTCAATTAAATTCAAAAGACACAATGCCGACATAATTACAAGAGGACTGACACGCTAACTATCTATGATGGGAACCTCTACTGTGAGTCCAGTTTTAGATTCCGATGCTTCACTTCAGATTTACTGTATCCCCTGGAGCTTCTTATTGACGATGAAATACAGAAATTGCATCCGAATTTAATACAAAAGGCACAATGCCGACTTAAGTACAAGATGATTGACACTCTCACTTTCTATGATTTGAACCCCTCTTGTGAATCCAGTTTTAGATTCTGATGCTTCACTTCAGGTTTACTGTATACCTTGCACCTTCATATTGCCGATGAAACGCAGAAATTGCATCCAAATTTAATACAAAAGGCACAATGCCGACTTAAGTACAAGAGGACTGACACTCTCCCTTTCTATGATTTGAACCTCTCCTGTGAGTCCAGTTTTAGATTACGATGCTTCACCTCAGGTTTACTGTATCCCTTAGACCTTCTTATTGACGATGAAGCACAGATATTGCATCCGAATTTAATACAAAAGGCACAATGCCGACTAAAGTACAAGATGATTGACACTCTCACTTTCTATGATTTGAACCTCTCCTGTGAGTCCAGTTTTAGATTCCGATGCTTCACTTCAGGTTTACTGTATACCTTGCACCGTCTTATTAACGATGAAACACAGAAATTGCATCCGAATTTAATACAAAGGGCACAATGCCGACTTAAGTACTAGAGGACTGACACTCTCCCTTTCAATGATCTGAACCTCTCCTGTGAGTCCAGTTTTAGATTCCGATGCTTCACTTCGGGTTTACTGTATCCCTTGGACCTTCTTATTGACGATGAAACACTGAAATTTCATCGGAATTTCATACAAAAAGCTCAATGCCAACTTAAGTAAAAGAGGACTGTCACTCTCTCTTTCTATGATTTGAACCTCTCCTGTGAGTCCAGTTTTAGTTTCCGATGCTTCACTTCAGGTTTACTGTATAACTTGCACCTTCTTATTGACGATGGAACACAGGAATTGCATCGGAATTTCACACAAAAGGCAATATGCCGACTTAAGTACAAGAGGACTGACACTCTAACTTTCTATGATTTGAACCTCTCCGGTGAGTCGAGTCTTAGATTCCGATGATTCACTTAAGGTTTACTGTATACCTTGCACCGTCTAATTGACGATGAAACACAAAAATTGCATCGGAATTAAATTCAAAAGGCACAATGCCGATATAACTACAAGAGGACTGAGAATTTAATTTTCAATGATGTGAACCTCTCCTGTGAGTCCAGTTTTAGATTCCGACGCTTCACTTCAGGTTTACTGTATTCCGTGGACCTCCTTATTGACGATGAAACACAGAAATTGCATCCGAATTTAATACAAAAGGCACAATGCCGACTTAAGTACAAGAGGATTGACACTCTCCCTTTCTATGATTTGAACCTCTCCTGTGAGTCCAGTTTTAGATTCCAGTGCTTAACTTCAGGTTTACTGTATCCCTTGGACCTTCTTATTGACGATGAAACATAGAAATTGCATCCGAATTTAATACCAAAGGCACAATGCAGCCTTAAGTACAAGATGATTGACACTCTCAGTTTTTATGATTTGAACCTCTCCTGAGAGTCCAGTTTTAGATTCCGATGCTTCACTTCAGGTCTAATGTATACCTTGCACCTTCTTATTGACGATGAAACACAGAAACTGCATCGGAATTAAATTCAAACGACACAATGCCGACTTAAGTATAAGAGGACTGACACTCTAACTATCTATGATTTTTAACACCTCCTGTGAGTCCAGTTTTAGATTCCGATGCTTCACTTCAGGTTTACTGTATCCCTTGGACCTTCTTATTGACGATGAAACACAGAAATTGCATCCGAATTTAATACAAATGGCACAATGCCGACTGAAGTACAAGAGGACTGACACTCTCGTTTTCCATGATTTGAACCACTCCTGTGAGTCCGGTTTTAGATTCCGATGCTCCACTTCAGGTTTACTGTATACCATGCACCTTCTTATTGACGATGAAACACAGAATTTGCATCCGAATTTAATACAAAAGGCATAATGCCGACTTAAGTACAAGGGGACTGACACTCAACCTTCCTATGATTTGAACATCTCCTGTGAGTCCAGTTTTAGATTCCGATGCTTCACTTCATTTTTACTGTATCCCTTCGACCTTCTTATTGACGATGAAACACAAAAATTTAATCGGAATTAAATTTAAAAAGGCACAATGCCGACTTAACTACAAGAGGACTGACTCTCTGACCCTCTATGATTTGAACCTCTCCTGTGAGTCCAGTTTTAGATTCCGATGCTTCACTTCAGGTTTACGGTATACCTTGCACCTTCAAATTGCCGATGAAACACAGAAATTGCATCCGAATTTAATACAAATGGCACAATGCCGACTTAAGTACAAGAGGACTGACACTCTCCCTTTCTATGATTTGAACCTCTCCTGTGAGTCCAGTTTTAGATTACGATGCTTCACCTCAGGTTTACTGTATCCCTTGGACGTTCTTATTGACGATGAATCACAGATATTGCATCCGAATTTAATACAAAAGTCACATTGCCGACATAAGTAAAAGGGGACTGTCACTCCCTCTTTCTATTATTTCAACCTCTCCTGTGAGTCCAGTTTTAGATTCTAATGCTTCACTTCAGGTTTACTGTATTCCTTGGACCTTCTTATTGACGATGAAACACAGAACTTGCATTTGAATTTAATACAAAGGGCACAATGCCGACTTCAGTACAAGAGCACTGACACCCTCCCTTTCAATGATTTGAACCTTCCCTGTGAGTCCAGTTTTAGATTCCGATGCTTCACCTCAGGTTTACTGTATCCCTTGGACCTTCTTATTGACGATGAAACACAGAAATTGCATCCGAATTTAATACAAAAGGCACAATGCCGACTGAGGTACAAGAGGGCTGACGCTCTCGTTTTCTATGATTTGAACCTCTCCCGTGAGTCCTGTTTTAGATTCCGATGCTTCACTTCAGGTTTACTGTATACCTTGCACCTTCTTATTGACGATGAAACACAGAAATTGCATCCGAATTTAATACAAAAGGCACAATGCCGACTTAAGTAAAAGTGGACTGTCACTCTCTCTTTCTATGATATGAACCTCTCCTGTGAGTCCAGTTTTAGATTCCGATGCTTCACTTCAGATTTACTGTATCCCTTGGACCTTCTCATTGACGATGAAACACAGAAATTGCATCCGAATTTAATACAAAAGGCACAATGCCGACTTAAGTACAAGATGATTGACACTCTCACTTTCTATGATTTGAACCTCTCCTGTGAGTCCAGTTTTAGATTCTGATGCTTCACTTCAGGTTTACTGTATACCTTGCACCTTCTTATTGACGATGAAACACAGAAATTGCATCCAAATTTAATACAAGGGGCACAATGCCGTCTTAAGTACAAGAGGACTGACACTCTCCCTTTCTATTATCTGAACCTCTCCTGTGAGTCCAGTTTTAGATTCCGATGTTTCACTTCAGGTTTACTGTTTCCCTTGGACCTTCTTATTAACGATGAAACACAGAAATTTCATCGGAATTTAATACAAAAGGCACAATGCCGACTTAAGTAAAAGAGGACTGTCTCTCTCTCTTTCTATGATTTGAACCTCTCCTGTGAGTCCAGTTTTAGATTCCGATGCTTCACTTCAGGTTTACTGTATCCCTTGGACCTTCTTATTGACGATGAAACACAGAAATTGCATCCAAATTTAGTACAAAAGGCACAATGCCGACTTAAGTACAAGAGGATTGAGACTCTCACTTTCTATGATTTGAACCTCTCCTGTGAGTCCAGTTTAGATTCCGATGCTTCACTTCAGGTTTACTGTATATCTTGCACCTTCATGTTGACGATGAAACACAGAAATTGCATCCGAATTTAATACAAAAGGCACAATGCCGACTTAAGTACAAGAGGACTGACACTCTCCCTTTCTATGATTTGAACCTCTCCTGTGAGTTCAGTTTTAGATTCCGATGCTTCACCTCAGGTTTACTGTATCCCTTGGACCTTCTTATTGACGATGAAACACAGATATTGCATCCGAATTTAATACAAAAGTCACAATGCCGACTTAAGTAAGAAAGGACTGACACTCTTTCTATGATTTGAACCTCTCCTGTGAGTTCAGTTTTAGATTCCGATGCTTCACTTCAGGTTTACTGTATACCTTGCACCTTCTTATTGACGATGAAACATAGAAATTGCATCCGAATTTAATACAAAGGGCACAATGCCGACCTAAGTACAAGAGGACTGACACTCTCACTTTCTATGATTTGAACCTTTCCTGTGAGTCCATCCTTAGATTCCGATGCTTCACTTCAGGTTTACTGTATACCTTGCACCGTCTTATTGACGATGAAACACAAAAATTGCATCGGAATTAAATTCAAAAGGCACAATGCCGACTTAAGTACAAGAGGACTGACACTCTAACTTTAAATGATTTGAACCTCTCCTGTGATTCCAGTTTTAGATTCCGATGCTTCACTTCAGGTTTACTGTATACCTTGCACCTTCTTATTGACGATGAAACACAGAAACTGCATGGGAATTAAATTCAAAAGGCGCAATGCCGACTTAAGTACAAGAGGACTGACACTCTAACTCTCTATGATTTGAACCTCTCCTGTAGGTCCAGTTTAGATTCCGATGCTTCACTTCAGGTTTTCTGTATATCTTGCACCTTCATGTTGACGATGTAACACAGAAATTGCATCCGAATTTAATATAAAAGGCACAATGCCGACTTAAGTACAAGAGGACTGACACTCTCCCTTTCTATGATTTGAACCTCTCCTGTGAGTCCAGTTTTAGATTCCGATGCTTCACCTCAGGTTTACTGTATCCCTTGGACCTTCTTATTGACGATGAATCACAGATATTGCAGCCGAATTTAATACAAAAGTCACATTGCCGACTTAAGTAAAAGGGGACTTTCACTCTCTCTTTCTATGATTTGAACCTCTCCTGTGAGTCCAGTTTTAGATTCCGATGCTTCACTTCAGGTTAAGTGTATCCCTTGGACCTTCTTAATGACGATAAAAACAGAAATTTCATCGGAATTTAATACAAAAGGCACAATGCCGACTGAAGTAAAAAAGGACTGTCACTCTTTCTATGATTTGAACCTCTCCTGTGAGTCCAGTTTTAGATTCCGATGCTTCACTTCAGGTTTACTGTACACCTTGCACCTTCTTATTGACGATGAAACATAGAAATTGCATCCGAATTTAATACAAAGGGCACAATGCCGACTTAAGTACAAGAGGACTGACACTCTAATTTTCTATGATTTGAACCTCTCCTGTGAGTCCAGTTTTAGATTACAATGCTTAACATCAGGTTTACTGTATACCTTGCACCTTCTTATTGACGATGAAACACAGAAATAGCATCGGAATTAAATTCAAAACCCACAATGCCGACTTAAGTACAAGAGGACTGACACTTAACTCTCTATGATTTGAACCTCTCCTGTGAGTCCAGTTTTAGATTCCGATGCTTCACTTCAGGTTTACTGTATACCTTACACCTTCTTATTGACGATGAAACACAGATATTGCATCCGAATTTAATATAAAAGGCACAAAGCCGACTTATGTACAAGAGGACTGACACTCTCCCTTTCTATGATTTGAACCTCTCCTGTGAGTCCAGTTTTAGATTCCGTTGCTTCACTTCAGGTTTACTGTTTTCCTTGGACCTTCTTATTGACGATGAAACACAGAAATTGCATCCGAATTTAATACAAAAGTCACAATGATGACTCAAGTAAAAGAGGACTGTCACTCTCTCTTTCTATGATTTGAACCTCTCCTGTGAGTCCAGTTTTAGATTCCGATGCTTCACTTCAGTTTTACTGTATCTTTTGGACCTTCTTATTGACGATGAAACACAGAAATTGCAACCGAATTTAATACAAAAGGCACATTGCCGACAAGTACAAGAGGATTAACACTCTCACTTTCTATGATTTGAACCTATCCTGTGAGTCCAGTTTTAGAATCCGATGCTTCATTTCAGGTTTACTGTATACCTTGCAACTTCTAATTGACGATGAAACACAGAAATTGCATCCGAATTTAATACCAAAGGCACAATGCCGACTTAAGTACAAGAGGACTGACACTCTCGTTTTCTATGAGTTGAACCTCTCCTGTGAGTCCAGTTTTAGATTCCGATGCTTTACCTCAGGTTTACTGTATACCATGCACCTTCTTATTGACGATAAGGCACAGAAATTGCATCAGAATTTAATACTAAAGGTACAATGCCGACTTAAGTACAAGAGGACTACAATTTGAACCTCTCCTGTGAGTCCAGTTTTAGGTTCCGATGCTTGACTTCTGTTTTACTGGATACCTTGCACCTTCGTATTTACGATTAAACACAGAAATTGCATCGGAATTAAATTCAAAATACACAATGCCGACTTAAGTACAAGAGGACTGACTATCTATGATTTGAACCTCTCCTATGAGTCCAGTTTTAGATTCCGATGCTTCACTTCAGGTTTACTGTATCGCTTGGACCTTCTTATTGACGATGAAACACAGAAATTGCATCCGAATTTAATACAAAAGCCACAATGCCGACTTAAGTACAAGAGGATTGACACTCTCACTTTCTATGATTTGAACGTCTCCTGTGAGTCCACTTTTAGATTCCGATGCTTCACTACTGGTTTACTGTATAACTTGCACCTTCTTATTGACGATGAAACACAGGAATTGCAGCGGAATTTAATACAAAAGGCACAATGCCGACTTAAGTAAGAGGACTGACACTCTAACTTTCTATGATTTGAACCTCTCCTGTGAGTTCAGTTTTAGATTCCGATGCTTCACTTCAGGTTTACTGTATACCTTGCACCGTCTTATTGACGAAGAAACACAAAAATTGCATCGGAATTGAATTCAAAAGACACAATGCCGACTTAAGTACAAGAGGACTGACACTCTAACTTTAAATGATTGAACCTCTCCTGTGATTCCAGTTTTAGATTCCGATGCTTCACTTCAGGTTTACTGTATACCTTGCACCTTCATATTGACGATGAAACACAGAAATTGCATCCGAATTTAATACAAAATGCACAATGCCGACTTAAGTACAAGAGGACTGACAATCTCCCTTTCTATGATTTGAACCTCTCCTGTGAGTCGAGTTTTAGATTCCGATGCTTCACTTCAGGTTTACTGTATCCCTTGGACCTTCTTATTGACGATGAAACACAGAAATTTCATCGGAATTTAATGCAAAAGGCACAATGCCGACTTAAGTAAAAGAGGACTGACACTCTCTCTTTCTATGATTTGAACCTCTCCTGTGAGTCCAGTTTTAGATTCCGATGCTTCACTTCAGGTTTACTGTATACCTTGCACCTTCTTATTGACGATGAAACATAGAAATTGCATCCGAATTTAATACAAAGGGCACAATGCCGACTTAAGTACAAGAGGACTGACACTCTAACTTTCTATGATTTGAACCTCTCCTGTGAGTCCAGTTTTAGATTCCGATGCTTCACTTCAGGTTTACTGTATACCTTGCACCTTCTTATTGACGATGAAACACAGATATTGCATCCGAATTTAATACAAAAGGCACAATGCCGACTTATGTACAAGAGGTCTGACACTCTCCCTTTGTATGATTTGAACCTCTCCTGTGAGTCCAGTTTTAGATTCCAATGCTTCACTTCAGGTTTACTGTATCCCTAGGACCTTCTTATTGATGATGAAACACAGAAATTGCATCCGAATTTAATACAAAAGTCACAATGCCGACTTAAGTAAAAGAGGACTGTCACTCTCTCTTTCAATGATTTGAACCTCTCCTGTGAGTCCAGTTTTAGATTCCGATGCTTCACTTCAGTTTTACTGTATCGCTTGGACCTTCTTATTGACAATGAAACACAGAAATGGCATCCGAATTTAATACAAAAGGCACATTGCCGACAAGTACAAGAGGATTGAAACTCTCACTTTCTATGATTTGATCCTCTCCTGTGAGTCCAGTTTTAGAATCCGATGCTTCATTTCAGGTTTACTGTATACCTTGCACCTTCTTATTGACGATGAAACACAGAAATTGCATCCGAATTCAATACCAAAGGCACAATGCCGACTTAAGTACAAGAGGACAGACACTCTCGTTTTCTATGTGTTGAACCTCTCCTGTGAGTCCAGTTTTAGATTCCGATGCTTCACCTCAGGTTTACTGTATACCTTGCGCCTTCTTATTGACGATGAAGCACAGAAATTGCATCTGAATTTAATACTAAAGGTACAATGCCGACTTAAGTACAAGAGGACTACAATTGGAACCTCTCCTTTGAGTCCAGTTTTAGATTCCGATGCTTCACTTCAGGTTTACTGTATACCTTGCACCTTCTTATTTACGATGAAACATAGAAATTGCATCCGAATTTAATACAAAGGGCACAATGCCGACTTAAGTACAAGAGGACTGACACTCTCGTTTTCTATGTGTTGAACCTCTCCTGTGAGTCCAGTTTTAGATTCCGATGCTTCACCGCAGGTTTACTGTATACCTTGCACCTTCTTATTGACGATGAAGCACAGAAATTGCATCTGAATTTAATACTAAAGGTACATTGCCGACTTAAGTACAAGAGGACTACAATTGGAACCTCTCCTGTGAGTCCAGTTTTAGATTCCGATGCGTCACTTCAGCTTAACTGTATGCCTTGCACCTTCTTATTGACGATGAAACACAGAAATTGCATCCGAATTTAATACAAAAGCCACAATGCCGACTTAAGCACATGAGGATTGACACCCTCACTTTCTATGATTTGAACCTCTCCTGTGAGTCCAGTTATAGATTCCGATGCTTCACTTCAGCTTAACTGTATGCCTTGCACCTTCTTATTGACGATGAAACACAGAAATTGCATCCGAATTTAATACAAAAGGCACAATGCCGACTTAAGTACAAGAGGACTGACACTCTCTCTTTCTATGATTTGAACCTCTCCTGTGAATCCAGTTTTAGATTCCGATGCTTCACTACAGGTTTACTGTATAACTTGCGCCTTCTTATTGACGATGAAGCACAGAAATTGCATCTGAATTTAATACTAAAGGTACAATGCCGACTTAAGTACAAGAGGACTACAATTGGAACCTCTCCTGTGAGTCCAGTTTTAGATTCCGATGCCTCACTTCAGGTTTACTGTATACTTTGCACCTTCTTATTGACGATGAAACACAGAAATAGCATCGGAATTAAATTCAAAACCCACAATGCAGACTTAAGTACAAGAGGACTGACACTTTAACTCTCTATGATTTGAACCTCTCCTGTGAGTCCTGTTTTAGATTCCGATGCTTCACTTCAGGTTTCCTGTATACCTTGCACCTTCTTATTGACATAGAAACATAGAAATTGCATCTCAATTAAATTCAAAAGACACAATGCCGACATAAGTACAAGAGGACTGACACCTGTAATATTAGTAATTTTCGCCTCACAAACATTAATATACGCTCAATAGTAAACGCCTGATGGCCTAAAGTTATCGAAAAATTGTAAAGTAAAAGAAATGAATCATCGCATAGCAGCGACAGAATCTATTATTCTTTATCTTTGCCCTTCTTGCGCGGTGCCAGTAAATCTCTATGTACATGTATCGATTAATGGTATAAAAAAAAGAATTCTGTTGTTTCAAGACAAATGAGGCTTTTGGCGCCTCACCTTTTACTGATTGTATTCCATGAGAGGCGGACGCGGACTTGCTGCGTTCCGCAACTGTATTTTATATTTTATGTGAAAATATTTAGTGAATATGCTAATTGTTATTTTTTCCAATCAGAAAACATGTAGTTTCTTGTAACTGATATCGAACAGACAGCGTCAAGAGGACATTTTGACTGTTATGTATAAAGTATTTAACCACAATGGTCATCTATTGTAATTTAATATGAAAAGGTACGTAGCATTAAAAAAAAAACGTGTGTTAAAGATAAGTGTGCTTATTTTCGTAAATTAACCTTGATGATTCCATCTCCTTATTTAACTTAATGATAATTATTTTTGTGTTACTTCATCAGAAATTACGATCACGCTGATGGGCCGAACGCAGCATGAGGCAGAAGGAACATTATCGTTTTCCTATTATTTCTGAACCAACTCTTTTTTAATTGTGTAGTGTTGCATTTCTTTTAAAGTCTATAAATCTTCTGGTCCCTTAGTGTTGATCCGGGTATGACTACATCACGACTATAAAAATGCACAGAAATGATAATGTTTCTTCCGAGCAATCTCAAATATATATATATATATATATATCAATATGCTGCTCTTATTCAGGTATTTAATGGTCAACATATGTTACTATAATAGCGTAATAAATCCCTGATTCTGTTGCCAAGTGGCCCCCCAAAATATTCACTTTTTCGACATTAAAAAACAAAGTAACAGTTCTTTTTATTTTTTGTCCCCCAAGAGCAACGCTACACTTGGCGCCCGAACAGGGACTTGATCAAAAAATCATTTCATGTATGTGTTTAAAAAATTTTCTTTGCTTGTTCTAATAACTGTTTCATTTTTTCATGTGGATGCAATTCAACCGAGAAAGAGAAGTGGGAAAATCTTTTAATTAATTCAGAAGAACGATTGATGAAATTACCAAAAAAACGCGAGTATCCAGCTGTATCATTATCAAGACAGCCATAGTAAGTCAAATTTTTATACGCAGTAGCCAAGCTTTCGTAGTGACGTAGCATCTTTCGAGTTGATCAGAACGTAAACCTGTCTTTCCTTGCCTTGAAACAGCTTTATTTCAATTTGTCCATAGTCCATTCTTACGTAGTTAAATTCAGTGAAAGTGTAACATTGTTGTCAGTGCATAAAAAAAATTACGATATGGCGGATAACTACGCTCAAAACCGGTAAAACGTGTGATATTTCATTTGTTTGTAATTAGTAGGAACCATCTTGTCTTCTTGGCGTAAATGAACGTCAGTTGTTACACAGAGATAAAATTTTATCTTAGGTCCCAGTAAGCCATAGCACTACGTCACAGACAAACGACTGACGGCAGTGACAAACAATATCTGTAGCATTTTGACGTTTGACAAATAATTCATGAACATGGCTGACGGTAAACAGCGGACACAAACAAAACCAGACGACAGCGGTGATGCGAATGGACCTCACTATCCATTACGATCACGCGCGATAGGTACACGAGCGGAGGCAGAAGCAGCCTCGACCGAAGTTTTAGAAGCTGGTCCTAGTGTGCAAACTATTCCCGCTTTTGAAAAAAATGACTTGGCTGCAATGATAGAAGCAATAATGGAACGCAAGTTCGAAAGTCAAAGACAGAGAGAGGCGCAAAGACAGGAACGTGAAAAGCAGGAAAAATTAGATGAAAAGGCCCGCGAAGAAAAAGAGAAGGCCGAAAGACGGCATAATAAAAATCAGGTCCTTACAAATCTGTGCAACTCAGTAAAAGAAGACATAAATTCAGTAAAAACAGAAATAAATTCGGTAAAAACAGACATAAATTCAGTAAAAACAGATCTGCAAACGGAGATAAATGACCTAAATACACGGTTAAATTCGGTAAAGGCCGAACTAAAGGCAGACATAACAGCTGATTTAAATACCCTGTTGGGTAATGTCCAAAGCCAAATCAGCAGTCAGATCACGATCATGAGGCTAGAAATTGACACACAAGTAGAGTCAAAAATAGAGGATATTTCAAAACAGTTAGATGAAAAAATCGAAGCAGCCAAGGGGGAGATAAATTCAAAAGTGATAGAATATCAAAAACAAGCTGCGACCTTAAAAGAAGATTATACTGCAATCTCTGATGAGGTCAAAGGAGTTAAAACCGCAGTAGACACGATCGAGAATGTTGTTGATGATCTTTCGAAACAGATTGAGACTCTTAATGTAGAGGACCAAATAAAGAATACTGTTAAGGCACATGCTGAAGCATTGTCTGATCACTACCAAGAGTGGATTAAAAACAAAGACGGATTCATAGAAAACAAGGTCAAGAACGAACTCAGGGAAACTGTCAAAAACATGACCTTTGAAATATTGGCAGCCCCTGGAAAAACAGGAGACACGGTGATGTCAGAATTAGGCCAGATAAGACGAACGTTAGCTCAAGATTTACCTGAATGGCGTCAACAGATAGTTGATGAAGTTCGTACACTAAAATGTCAAGTTGAAAATTCCCCACCTCCCGTGTCAGGAAACTGGAATAATTCACCACGAAGTAATGAACAACAGCAGGTACATTACCGTTCACCATTTGTTAACGCTCAAACTCATAGTTCTATAGAAGCACAAGTTAACCAGAGTACCAGCCCACCCACTTTTGTCAATTTGATGCAGGAGGAAAGCGTGATCAAACATCGTATTTTTCCGACCTTTCACCCACAGAAAAGAGAAATTCATCCTATAGTGTTCCTCCGAAATTTTTCAGGAATTTTCCCGAGTAGCTGGAGTGACCGCCAGCGAATTCAATTTGTTAGTGGATTTATCGTAGGCGATGCTGCCTTATGGGGAACCGAAATGGTCGACTCTTGTAAAAGTTACAAAGAGTTTGAACAGATGTTTTTAGCTAAATTCTGGAGTTCTGGTGTGCAGCAGCGCCTGAGAAAAGAGGTTTACAACGCCGAAGTGTTTAACAGTAAGCGCGGTAGTTTGAGAAGATATTTTGAAAAGTATTTAGCGAAAATCAAGTTCTGGGATTCGCCGATCACCGCCAAAGACGTTATTATGATTCTAAAAACTAAGCTCCCGATTGCGATCAGAGAAAAGTTAGTAAACGTGTCTGAGGACGATACGGACACTTTCCTATCTGTGTTAGACTCGTTAGATCTGATTTACGAGGACGCTAGAGTTGATGTTGGCAACGCCCACTTCAGTGCAGGCGGCCAGCACAATACAGAATACGCAGGCAACAATGGTGGCCGAGCGAAAGCGCGTCACAGCGACAGCCAGTACCAACCCCACAACGGTTTCAAAAATAAACACACTACGTACTCCAACAGCAAATACAAAAATAAGTACAATAACGGCCAGAGATACAATCCAATATATAATTCGTCACCACCTCAGTACGAAAATGCACATTATAACACACAGCCCCAGCAATATGGAAACACGCAACCGATCAACGGTAATTATCAAAACGATCAGTCTTACGATTCAAATCGTCAGTGGAAAAGAAATAAATGGCATAATCAAGGTAGAGACCAATGTACACCTTTCACTAACGGTTACAATCAACACAAGCCACAAAATATACACTTCACGCAACAAGCGAACGGACCTTCGGGAACTCTGAAGCCTAAACGCCCGCATAATACGCAAATTTATTATGCGCAAGCGAATACGCCAGGACAACAAGATCCGTTTCCAACCGAGTTCGTACCACAAAACCAACACCAGTTCCAGACGGAAGAAACATTAAGAAATATAAATCAGCAGGAAAGTAAGCGTCGAGCGGAAAATTAAAAGCAGCACCTTTGAGCCTCCTAGAGGATGCTGCAGGTTAGAATGGGGGCACCCTGTCCTTTAGTCCACACGAAATTAAAGCAATTAGGTATGACAAAGAGGCAAACTTACGGGATGATCTAGTAGCAGACACTGAGACGAAAGACAATGATGACGTATGGGACGAACAAGTTCAAGCTTCCATAAGGGTATCAATTGCCAACATACCTGTAACAGCTATTGTAGATACAGGAGCTAATATAAATGTCTTATCTTTATGTTTATTAAGCAAATATCCTCTGTATGCAAAGTTTTATCACTTCCAATTCAAGGTTGCACCATATCGGGAGCAATTGGTCCACTAACACAACGTGTAAATCTTCAGACTCAGCTTCAAATCCAGATAGAGTCTATTTCAGTAACGTGCATTTTTCTTATTGTTAAAAACCTATCAGTGACATGTATCCTGAGTATGGAATTCTTGAGGCAGACGAAAGCTAAAATTGACATCGAGTGTGGAATCTGTACTCTAGTAGCGAGCCAGCAACAAGTAACTGTAAATTTGTTAAGAAGTAAGGTGAAGACAAACTTTGGGGTGCTTCAAACAGCAGTACGGCCATGGACTAAAAGACAACAGTACAGTCAGACAGAAGACATGACAGATCTTGAAAGTGTTAATGACGATGAGTATAAAGACCTAATTCCCGGTCAGAATGAATTATACGGTAAAGCTAGTGAGTCCATTGAATTATCCAAACAACAGAAGAATGAGCTTTACAATTTGTTAACAGATTACGTTCAAGTATTTTCTAAGAAACCTGGACTAATAAAAGGCTTTGAATATCGAATGGATGTCCTGCCCCTTCAACCTACTGTAGAACAAGCTATTCCATTCCATATGCGAGACGCGAAGCTGTCAAGTGCGAGATCAGGAAAATGTTACGCTGGAATGTGATAGAAGTATCTCATTCACCTTATTCGAGTCCTTTATTGTCTGTGCTAAAATCAGATGGTAGCGTAAGGCTAGTCTTAGATTATTTCATATCATTGACAACGTATGCTAACCTCCGAAAAAAGGCATTTGATAAGAAGGTAAACAAAGTTATAGATTTCAAAGAAGGAGAAAAGGTATTAGTCAGGACTCACTTTAAACCATCCCTGTTGTTAAAGAAGAATCGTAAGTGGCAACACATTTATGAAGGTCCCTTTGTGATAATGAGGAAACCACACATTGGTAGCTATTTGTTATCTGACCCTGCCACGAATAAAATCAAAGGATTGTTCCACCATCAAGATTTAAGAAAATTTTATAACGCCAGGAATTAAGTTAATTTAAGCTGTAAGAAAATTCTAAGGTATTGGAGATCAGGATTAACCAATGAGTAACAAGAACGGAACTGAACTGACTACGGACGTTAACCGGTGCTGAAAGGAAACCTTGTGTATTAAAACAACGCGTCTGGAAAATAAAATACAGAATAAGTTGCAGACAAGTATTTACATGAATAATCTTTATGTAAACAGGAGGACATGTCCTAGAGGCGATTTTCAATTTTAGTTATAAGTTAGTATGTAAGGAAAATGATGTACTCGAGAGGTATTAATTAGCCCCGAGGTACTAAAATGAGGAAAGAGGAAGGAGCGAATAATGCACTTCTCTCGCTAAATAGTAATTTGAGAATGAGCAGGAAGGAGCGAATAATGCACTTCTCTCACTAAATAGTAATATGAAAATGATGATTATATGTGCTTAGTATTAGTAAGTGAAATTTAATCGAGGACAAATTAATGACCTGTTTTAAAAGGAAATACTTAAACGTCCAGACAAAATAGGAAAGTTGTAAGAAAAGATTCGATTCCATGAGGTTATTCCCTATTTTCAAAGGTGACGTAAATAAGGCACCACCTGTTAGCGCAAAACAGTCGGTAGATTTAACTTGTAAATTCCAGCACAGTGCTGTGCCAGCGATGAAATAACATCTCTTTGAAGTGAACAGATACCTAGGATTAAGCATGAACAGATTGATAATGCAGTGCAATTGTTCTAAAAAGGCCTGACGTTAACCTTAAGTAAAAGCGTGACGGAATAAAAAGGAAGTTTATTATATAACGCAAAGTAAGATGAGTCCAGACTATAAACAAGCTGAGTAAAAGAAGATATGAGTAACATGGTTTATTATGGCAACTTCACGGTACTATTGAGCATTAGCGATACTGCAAATTCACAAGCTAGCAGCACATAGAATAAGGATCTCGCCCAAGCTTCACAGGTAGCGACAGCAGCAAACAACAACACTCTAGTGAGAGGCTTATATATACAAATGATAAGTAATACCCAAATGCGTAATGCATAAACTTGACTTAGTCTAAGAAATGAGCAAAGAGTAGTAAGCAAGCTGCAGCAAGATACATATTAGATATACATGCTTGAAGTGATAGATTTTATTTTAAGTGTGCACTGCAATATTTATTGTTTTCTCTGTGATTATGTGATTATTGAATCCCTTTCCTAAGTGCAAATCCTTTAAGATCCTTGATCCTATCCACTCCTCAGGATCAACTTGTAAAGATGCACGTGTGCTTAGGAAGTGAGGCACTACATATAAAAATGAGTAGGTTCGCGACGCGCATATTGCTTTTGTAATGCGCAAGGTAAATTAAATTTTCGACCTGGTTGAGGAGTAATTTAAATTCTGTCGACGATCAGCGAGTAGACCCGCTTTTCCCACCTTTCTTTTTTCGACTGTTTGTATTTCTACACGAAACTCAGAGGCGGAATTGCTATTTTCAAATCTGTCCTCGAACTTTCTTTAAAGACAAGCACATACGAGAAAAACTTTTGACACTAAACAAGACGAGCACTAAAAAAAAAAAGTATTGGTCCTACAAAATGAATAAGCAAGCGTGATAAAGATTACTATGAATGAAATTAATTTGTAAAGGAGATTGGAATGGATTTGGTCAAAGAAAAAGTACTTATAATAGCCTACCTGTGACTGTAGGCTTAAATAAAAAAAAAAGACTAATTAAGAAACAATTGTTTTGATTCAAAGTGGTCAATTAGATTATTTATCGATTTAAATGAACTCTTGTAAATATTAGTAAGTAAATCAACTTGTAAACACCGTGTGATGTTATGACGCGAGAATTTCTGTTAATACACCGTTCACGCAGACGCTCACCACAGTGCAAGTGAAGTTTTAAAGTTCGACGATTGTCAGTGGCAGTATTCTACTGCACCATATGTGTGAAAAATTTCGTTGATGTGTGCAGTGTGTAATAATCAGTGTCATTCCACACATGCAGTTGCAGCGGTAGCTACCACTTACCTGTGAATCCGTAACTGGATAGTGGACAGGAAGTGATGTGAGGCAGTTTCGGTGGCAGAAGCTCCCTCCAGCAATCTAAAAAGCACAAAGCCACGATCCGCCGAACAAAAGCGACGCACGGCACCTCAAGCGCGAAATCAACGCTCTGCAAGAAAGCTCCGGTCACGTGCGCGCGCACAGACTGAATTTCAAGATTGCTCGCAACAGTGGAGGCGGACAGCCACCACGTGACGAAATAATGTAAACGTTCAACCGACAACACAGTTGCTGTGCGCTACATTCTGTAGCAAAAACATTCACACCCAGTACTGAAAACATTTAGTATGTATCATAAACCTTCCGAGAGACTCTAAAATAGAGAAGTTAACGTAATTATTATAATGACTGATTGTACACAGAGACAAGTCACAAGGTCACCTCTGAACACTGTTGAAATGTAAACTTTGACGAGAGGTCACGATACGAATGAAAATAAGCACACGAAAATACGTCAAAGGATCCGATCCTTCCTATATCCCATCCCAATTGTATATAAAATTAGTTTTGTAAGCTATTCTAATATAAGACATTTTATCTGTTTCATATGTGAAATAATTCGGAGAGCCACACTCGAACCCTGAAAGTGAAAGATATGGACTTCCTTGTCGAAGCCATCACCAGTGGCCGCTCTACAATCCAAGTCTATCATAAATAGTGTATGTGCGACGAAAATAAATGTATAATTAAATGCGACGACGGACAAGGCAATCAATCGACAAGACGATGACAATATAATGAATACTGTCAAAACTGAAAGTTGTGTACCAGTTGTGGTAGTCAAATTACTTTTGCAACGATGAAAAATGAAGTGTGACTCTATTTCCTTATAAATCTTGTAAATATGTGTACTTATAGCCTTAATTTTAAGAATCATCAAGATAGACTGAATCCATACAAACACTGATAGACATACAGAATAAATTCACAATGATCCACCGTCAGTAATTACAAATTGAAACGTTAATTCTTTTATTATGGAATGAATATAAAATGAAACTTTTAATAACCTGTATGTTACACTCGAAAATTACAAATATTCCAATGGGCATGAGGATGAAAGTAATACCTTCGGTATTCCTTCTCTCCTCATGGGAGGCAGTGTAATATTAGTAATTTTCGCCTCACAAACATTAATATACGCTCAATAGTAAACGCCTGATGGCCTAAAGTTATCGAAAAATTGTAAAGTAAAAGAAATGAATCATCGCATAGCAGCGACAGAATCTATTATTCTTTATCTTTGCCCTTCTTGCGCGGTGCCAGTAAATCTCTATGTACATGTATCGATTAATGGTATAAAAAAAAGAATTCTGTTGTTTCAAGACAAATGAGGCTTTTGGCGCCTCACCTTTTACTGATTGTATTCCATGAGAGGCGGACGCGGACTTGCTGCGTTCCGCAACTGTATTTTATATTTTATGTGAAAATATTTAGTGAATATGCTAATTGTTATTTTTTCCAATCAGAAAACATGTAGTTTCTTGTAACTGATATCGAACAGACAGCGTCAAGAGGACATTTTGACTGTTATGTATAAAGTATTTAACCACAATGGTCATCTATTGTAATTTAATATGAAAAGGTACGTAGCATTAAAAAAAAAACGTGTGTTAAAGATAAGTGTGCTTATTTTCGTAAATTAACCTTGATGATTCCATCTCCTTATTTAACTTAATGATAATTATTTTTGTGTTACTTCATCAGAAATTACGATCACGCTGATGGGCCGAACGCAGCATGAGGCAGAAGGAACATTATCGTTTTCCTATTATTTCTGAACCAACTCTTTTTTAATTGTGTAGTGTTGCATTTCTTTTAAAGTCTATAAATCTTCTGGTCCCTTAGTGTTGATCCGGGTATGACTACATCACGACTATAAAAATGCACAGAAATGATAATGTTTCTTCCGAGCAATCTCAAATATATATATATATATATATCAATATGCTGCTCTTATTCAGGTATTTAATGGTCAACATATGTTACTATAATAGCGTAATAAATCCCTGATTCTGTTGCCAAGTGGCCCCCCAAAATATTCACTTTTTCGACATTAAAAAACAAAGTAACAGTTCTTTTTATTTTTTGTCCCCCAAGAGCAACGCTACACACCCTAATTATCTATGATGTGAACCTCTCCTGTGAGTCCAGTTTTAGATTCCGATGCTTCACTTCAGATTTACTGTATTCCCTGGAGCTTCTTATTGACGATGAAATACAGAAATTACATCCGAATTTAATACAAAAGGCACAAAGACGACTTAAGTAAAAGAGGACTGACACTCTCTCTTTCTATGATTTGAACCTCTCCTGTAAGTCCAGTTTTAGATTCCGATGCTTCACTTCAGGTTTACTGTATACTTTGCACCTTCTTATTGACGATGAAACACAGAAATAGCATCGGAATTAAATTCAAAACCCACAATGCAGACTTAAGTACAAGAGGACTGACACTTTAAGTCTCTATGATTTGAACCGTTCCTGTGAGTCCTGTTTTGGATTCCGATGCTTCACTTCAGGTTTACTGTATACCTTGCACCTTCTTATTGATGATGAAACACAGAAATTGCATCCGAATTTAATACAAAAGACACAATGCCGACTTATGTACAAGAGGACTGACACTCTCCCTTTCTATGATTTGAACCTCTCCTGTGAGTCCAGTTTTAGATTCCGATGCTTCACTTCAGGTTTACTGTATCCCTTGGACCTTCTTATTGACGATGAAACACAGAAATTGCATCCGAATTTAACACAAAAGTCACAATGCCGAGTCAAGTAAAAGAGGACTGTCACTCTCTCTTTCTATGATTTGAACCTCTCCTGTGAGTCCAGTTTTAGATTCCGATGCTTCACTTCAGTTTTACTGTATCCCTTGGACCTTCTTATTGACGATGAAACACAGAAATTGCATCCAAATTTAATACAAAAGGCACATTGCCGATAAGTACAAGAGGATTGGCAGTCTCACTTTCTATGATTTGAACCTCTCCTGTGAGTCCAGTTTTAGAATCCGATGCTTCATTTCAGGTTTACTGTATACATTGCACTTTCTTATTGACGATGAAACACAGAAATTGCATCCGAATTTAATACCGAAGGCACAATGCCGACTTAAGTACAAGAGGACTGACACTCTCGTTTTCTATGAGTTGAACCTCTCCGGTGAGTCCAGTTTTAGATTCTGATGCTTCACTTCAGGTTTAATGTATCCCTTGGACCTTCTTATTGACGATGAAACACAGAAATTGCATCCGAATTTAATACAAAAGCCACAATGCCGACTTAAGCACAAGAGGATTGACACTCTCACTTTCCATGATTTGAACCTCTCCTGTGAGTCCAGTTTTAGATTCCGATGCTTCACTTCAGCTTAACTGTATGCCTTGCACCTTCTTATTGACGATGAAACACAGAAATTGCATCCGAATTTAATACAAAAGTCCCAATGCCGACTTAAGTACAAGAGGACTGACACTCTCTCTTTCTATGATTTGAACCTCTCCTGTGAGTCCAGTTTTAGATTCCGATGCTTCACTACAGGTTTACTGTATAACTTGCACCTTCTTATTGACGATGAAACACAGGAATTGCAGCGGAATTTAATACAAAAGGCACAATGCCGACTTAAGTAAGAGGACTGACACTCTAACTTTCTATGATTTGAACCTCTCTTGTGAGTCCAGTTTTAGATTCCGATGCTTCACTTCAGGTTTACTGTATACCTTGCACCGTCTTATTGACGATGAAACACAAAAATTGCATCGGAATTAAATTCAAAAGGCACAATGCCGACTTAAGTACAAGAGGACTGACACTCTAACTTTAAATGATTTGAACCTCTCCTGTGACTCCAGTTTTAGATTCCGATGCTTCACTTCAGGTTTACTGTATACCTTGCACCTTCATATTGACGATGAAACACAGAAATTGCATCCGAATTTAATACAAAATGCACAATGCCGACTTAAGTACAAGAGGACTGACACTCTCCCTTTCTATGATTTGAACCTCTGCTGTGAGTCCAGTTTTAGATTCCGATGCTTCACCTCAGGTTTACTGTATCCCTTGGACCTTCTTATTGACGATGAAACACAGAAATTGCATCCGAATTTAATACAAAAGTCACAATGCTGACTTAAGTAAAAGGGGACTTTCACTCCCTCTTTCTATGATTTGAACCTCTCCTGTGAGTCCAGTTTTAGATTCCGATGCTTCACTTCAGGTTTACTGTATTCCTTGGACCTTCTTATTGACGATGAAACACAGAAATTTCATCGGAATTTCATACAAAAGGCACAATGCCGACTTAAGTAAAAGAGGACTGACACTCTCTCTTTCTATGATTTGAACCTCTCCTGTGAGTCCAGTTTTAGATTTCGATGCTTCACTTCAGGATTACTGTATACCTTGCACCTTCTTATTGACGATGAAACATTGAAATTGCATCCGAATTTAATACAAAGGGCACAATGCCGACTTAAGTACAAGAGGACTGACACTCTAACTTTCTAAGATTTGAATCTCTCCTGTGAGTCCAGTTTTAGATTCCGATGCTTCACTTCAGGTTTACTGTACACCTTGCACCATCTTAATTAAAGATGAAACACAGAAATAGCATCGGAATTAAATTCAAAACCCACAATGCAGACTTAAGTACAAGAGGACTGACACAATAACTCCCTATGATTTGAACCTCTCCTGTGAGTCCTGTTTTGGATTCCGATGCTTCACTTCACGTTTTGTGTATACCTTGCACCTTCTTATTGACGATGAAACACAGAAATTGCATCCGAATTTAATACAAAAGGCACAAAGACGACTTAAGTAAAAGAGGACTGACACTCTCTCTTTCTATGATTTGAACCTCTCCTGTGAGTCCAGTTTTAGATTCCGATGCTTCACTTCAGGTTTACTGTATACTTTGCACCTTCTTATTGACGATGAAGCACAGAAATAGCATCGGAATTAAATTCAAAAGGTCCAATGCCGACTTAAGTACAAGAGGACTGACAATCTAACTTTCTATGATTTGAACCTCTCCTGTGAGTCCAGTTTTAGATTCCGATGCTTCACTTCAGGTTTACTGTATACCTTGCACATTCTTATTGACGATGAAACACAGAAATTGCATCCGAATTTAATACAAAAGTCACAATGCCGACTTAAGTAAAAGAGGACTGTCACTCTCTCTTTCTATGATTGGAACCTCTCCTGTGAGTCCAGTTTTAGATTCCGATGCTTCACTACAGGTTTACTGTATAACTTGCACCTTCTTATTGACGATGAAACACAGGAATTGCAGCGGAATTTAATACAAAAGGCACAATGCCGACTTAAGTAAGAGGACTGACACTCTAACTTTCTATGATTTGAACCTCTATTGTGAGTCCAGTTTTAGATTCCGATGCCTCACTTCAGGTTTACTGTATGCCTTGCACCGTCTTATTGACGATGAAACACAAAAATTGCATCGGAATTAAATTCAAAAGGCACAATGCCGACTTAAGTACAAGAGGACTGACACTCTAACTTTAAATGACTTGAACCTCTCCTGTGACTCCAGTTTTAGATTCCGATGCTTCACTTCAGGTTTACTGTATACCTTGCACCTTCATATTGACGATGAAGCACAGAAATTGCATCCGAATTTAATACAAAATGCACAATGCCGACTTCAGTACAAGAGGACTGACACTCTCCCTTTCTATGATTTGAACCTCTGCTGTGAGTCCAGTTTTAGATTCCGATGCTTCACCTCAGGTTTACTGTATCCCTTGGACCTTCTTATTGACGATGAAACACAGAAATTGCATCCGAATTTAATACAAAAGTCACAATGCCGACTTAAGTAAAAGGGGACTTTCACTCCCTCTTTCTATGATTTGAACCTCTCCTGTGAGTCCAGTTTTAGATTCCGATGCTTCACTTCAGGTTTACTGTATCCCTTGGAACTTCTTATTGACGATGAAACACAGAAATTTCATCGGAATTTAATACAAAAGGCACAATGCCGACTTAAGTAAAAGAGGACTGACACTCTCTCTTTCTATGATTTGAACCTCTCCTGTGAGTCCAGTTTTAGATTTCGATGCTTCACTTCAGGATTACTGTATACCTTGCACCTTCTTATTGACGATGAAACATAGAAATTGCATCCGAATTTAATACAAAGGGCACAATGCCGACTTAAGTACAAGAGGACTGACACTCTAACTTTCTAAGATTTGAATCTCTCCTGTGAGTCCAGTTTTAGATTCCGATGCTTCACTTCAGGTTTACTGTACACCTTGCACCATCTTAATTGACGATGAAACACAGAAATAGCATCGGAATTAAATTCAAAACCCACAATGCAGACTTAAGTACAAGAGGACTGACACAATAACTCTCTATGATTTGAACTTCTCCTGTGAGTACTGTTTTGGATTCCGATGCTTCACTTCACGGTTTGTGTATACCTTGCACCTTCTTATTGACGATGAAACACAGAAATTGCATCCGAATTTAATACAAAATGCACAAAGACGACTTAAGTAAAAGAGGACTGACACTCTCTCTTTCTATGATTTGAACCTCTCCTGTGAGTCCAGTTTTAGATTCCGATGCTTCACTTCAGGTTTACTGTATACTTTGTACCTTCTTATTGACGATGAAACACAGAAATAGCATCGGAATTAAATTCAAAAGGTACAATGCCGACTTAAGTACAAGAGGACTGAGAATCTAACTTTCTATGATTTGAACCTCTCCTGTGACTCCAGTTTTAGATTCCGATGCTTCACTTCAGGTTTACTGTATACCTTGCACCTTCTTATTGACGATGAAACACAGAAATTGCATCCGAATTTAATACAAAAGTCACAATGCCGACTTAAGTAAAAGAGGACTGTCACTCTCTCTTTCTATGATTGGAACCTCTCCTGTGAGTCCAGTTTTAGATTCCGATGCTTCACTACAGGTTTACTGTATAACTTGCACCTTCTTATTGACGATGAAACACAGGAATTGCAGCGGAATTTAATACAAAAGGCACAATGCCGACTTAAGTAAGAGGACTGACACTCTAACTTTCTATGATTTGAACCTCTCTTGTGAGTCCAGTTTTAGATTCCGTTGCTTCACTTCAGGTTTACTGTATGCCTTGCACCGTCTTATTGACGATGAAACACAAAAATTGCATCGGAATTAAATTCAAAAGGCACAATGCCGACTTAAGTAAAAGAGGACTGACACTCTCTCTTTCTATGATTTGAACCTCTCCTGTGAGTCCAGTTTTAGATTTCGATGCTTCACTTCAGGATTACTGTATACCTTGCACCTTCTTATTGACGATGAAACATAGAAATGGCATCCGAATTTAATACAAAGGGCACAATGCCGACTTAAGTACAAGAGGACTGACACTCTAACTTTCTAAGATTTGAATCTCTCCTGTGAGTCCAGTTTTAGATTCCGATGCTTCACTTCAGGTTTACTGTACACCTTGCACCATCTTAATTGACGATGAAACACAGAAATAGCATCGGAATTAAATTCAAAACCCACAATGCAGACTTAAGTACAAGAGGACTGACACAATAACTCTCTATGATTTGATCTTCTCCTGTGAGTACTGTTTTGGATTCCGATGCTTCACTTCACGTTTTGTGTATACCTTGCACCTTCTTATTGACGATGAAACACAGAAATTGCATCCGAATTTAATACAAAAGGCACAAAGACGACTTAAGTAAAAGAGGACTGACACTCTCTCTTTCTATGATTTGAACCTCTCCTGTGAGTCTAGTTTTAGATTCCGATGCTTCACTTCAGGTTTACTGTATACTTTGCACCTTCTTATTGACGATGAAACACAGAAATTGCATCGGAATTAAATTCAAAAGGTACAATGCCGACTTAAGTACAAGAGGACTGAGAATCTAACTTTCTATGATTTGAACCTCTCCTGTGAGTCCAGTTTTAGATTCCGATGCTTCACTTCAGGTTATGCTGTATACCTTGCACCTTCTTATTGACGATGAAACACAGAAATTGCATCCGAATTTAATACCAAAGGCACAATGCCGACTTAAGTACAAGAGGACTGACACTCTCGTTTTCTATGTGTTGAACCTCTCCAGTGAGTCCAGTTTTAGATTCCGATGCTTCACCTCAGGTTTACTGTATACCTTGCACCTTCTTATTGACGATGAAGCACAGAAATTGCATCTGAATTTAATACTAAAGGTACAATGCCGACTTAAGTACAAGAGGACTACAATTGGAACCTCTCCTGTGAGTCCAGTTTTAGATTCCGATGCTTCACTTCAGGTTTACTGTATACCTTGCACCTTCTTATTTACGATGAAACATAGAAATTGCATCCGAATTTAATACAAAGGGCACAATGCCGACTTAAGTACAAGAGGACTGACACTCTAACTTTCTCTGATTTGAACCTCTCCTGTGAGTCCAGTTTTAGATTCCGATGCCTCACTTCAGGTTAACTGTATACCTTGCACCTTCTTATTGACTATGAAACTCAGAAATAGCATCGGAATTAAATTCAAAACCCACAATGCAGACTTAAGTACAAGAGGACTGACACTTTAACTCTCTATGATTTGAACCTCTCCTGTGAGTCCTGTTTTGGATTCCGATGCTTCACTTCAGGTTTCCTGTATACCTTGCACCTTCTTATTGACGTAGAAACACAGAAATTGCATCTCAATTAAATTCAAAAGACACAATGCCGACATAAGTACAAGAGGACTGACACGCTAATTATCTATGATGTGAACCTCTCCTGTGAGTCCAGTTTTAGATTCCGATGCTTCACTTCAGATTCACTGTATTCCCTGGAGCTTCTTATTGACGATGAAATACAGAAATTACATCCGAATTTAATACAAAAGGCACAAAGACGACTTAAGTAAAAGAGGACTGACACTCTCTCTTTCAATGATTTGAACCTCTCCTGTAAGTCCAGTTTTAGATTCCGATGCTTCACTTCAGGTTTACTGTATACTTTGCACCTTCTTATTGACGATGAAACACAGAAATAGCATCGGAATTAAATTCAAAACCCACAATGCAGACTTAAGTACAAGAGGATTGATACTTTAACTCTCTATGATTTGAACCTCTCCTGTGAGTCCTGTTTTGGATTCCGATGCTTCACTTCACTTTTACTGTATACCTTGCACCTTCTTATTGATGATGAAACACAGAAATTGCATCCGAATTTAATACAAAAGGCACAATGCCGACTTATGTACAAGAGGACTGACACACTCCTTTTCTATGATTTGAACCTCTCCTGTGAGTCCAGTCTTAGATTCCGATGCTTCACTTCAGGTTTACTGTATCCCTTGGACCTTCTTATTGACGATGAAACACAGAAATTGCATCCGAATTTAACACAAAAGTCACAATGCCAAGTCAAGTAAAAGAGGACTGTCACTCCCTCTTTCTATGATTTGAACCTCTCCTGTGAGTCCAGTTTTAGATTCCGATGCTTCACTTCAGTTTTACTGTGTCCCTTGGACCTTCTTATTGACGATGAAACACAAAAATTGCATCCGAATTTAATACAAAAGGCACATTGCCGATAAGTACAAGAGGATTGACAGTCTCACTTTCTATGATTTGAACCTCACCTGTGAGTCCAGTTTTAGAATCCGATGCTTCATTTCAGGTTTACTGTATACCTTGCACTTTCTTATTGACGATGAAACACAGAAATTGCATCCGAATTTAATACCGAAGGCACAATGCCGACTTAAGTACAAGAGGACTGACACTCTCGTTTTCTATGAGTTGAACCTCTCCGGTGAGTCCAGTTTTAGATTCCGATGCTTCACTTCAGGTTTACTGTATCTCTTGGACCTTCTTATTGACGATGAAACACAGAAATTGCATCCGAATTTAATACAAAAGCCACAAAGCCGACTTAAGCACAAGAGGATTGACACTCTCACTTTCTATGATTTGAACCTCTCCTGTGAGTCCAGTTTTAGATTCCGATTCTTCACTTTAGCTTAACTGTATGCCTTGCACCTTCTTATTGACGATGAAACACAGAAATTGCATCCGAATTTAATACAAAAGGCCCAATGCCGACTTAAGTACAAGAGGACTGACACTCTCTCTTTCTATGATTTGAACCTCTCCTGTGAGTCCAGTTTTAGATTCCGATGCTTCACTACAGGTTTACTGTATAACTTGCACCTTCTTATTGACGATGAAACACAGGAATTGCAGCGGAATTTAATACAAAAGGCACAATGCCGACTTAAGTAAGAGGACTGACACTCTAACTTTCTATGATTTGAACCTCTCTTGTGTGTCCAGTTTTAGATTCCGATGCTTCACTTCAGGTTTACTGTATACCTTGCACCGTCTTATTGACGATGAAACACAAAAATTGCATCGGAATTAAATTCAAAAGGCACAATGCCGACTTAAGTACAAGAGGACTGACACTCTAACTTTAAATGATTTGAACCTCACCTGTGACTCCAGTTTTAGATTCCGATGCTTCACTTCAGGTTTACTGTATACCTTGCACCTTCATATTGACGATGAAACACAGAAATTGCATCCGAATTTAATACAAAATGCACAATGCCGACTTAAGTACAAGAGGACTGACACTCGCCCTTTCTATGATTTGAACCTCTGCTGTGAGTCCAGTTTTAGATTCCGATGCTTCACCTCAGGTTTACTGTATCCCTTGGACCTTCTTATTGACGATGAAACACAGAAATTGCATCCGAATTTAATACAAAAGTCACAATGCCGACTTAAGTAAAAGGGGACTTTCACTCCCTCTTTCTATGATTTGAACCTCTCCTGTGAGTCCAGTTTTAGAATCCGATGCTTCACTTCAGGTTTACTGTATCCCTTGGACCTTCTTATTGACGATGAAACACAGAAATTTCATCGGAATTTAATACAAAAGGCACAATGCCGACTTAAGTAAAAGAGGACTGACACTCTCTCTTTCTATGATTTGAACCTCTCTTGTGAGTCCAGTTTTAGATTTCGATGCTTCACTTCAGGATTACTGTATACCTTGCACCTTCTTATTGACGATGAAACATAGAAATTGCATCCGAATTTAATACAAAGGGCACAATGCCGACTTAAGTACAAGAGGACTGACACTCTAACTTTCTAAGATTTGAATCTCTCCTGTGAGTCCAGTTTTAGATTCCGATGCTTCACTTCAGGTTTACTGTACACCTTGCACCATCTTAATTGACGATGAAACACAGAAATAGCATCGGAATTAAATTCAAAGCCCACAATGCAGACTTAAGTACAAGAGGACTGACACTTTAACTCTCTATGATTTGAACCTCTCCTGTGAGTCCTGTTTTGGATTCCGATGCTTCACTTCACGTTTTGTGTATACCTTGCACCTTCTTATTGTCGTAGAAACACAGAAATTGCATCTCAATTAAATTCAAAGACACAATGCCGACATAAGTACAAGAGGACTGACACGCTAACTATCTATGATGTGAACCTCTCCTGTGAGTCCAGTTTCAGATTCCGATGCTTCACTTCAGATTTACTGTATTCCCTGGAGCTTCTTATTGACGATGAAATACAGAAATTGCATCCGAATTTAATACAAAAGGCACCAAGACGACTTAAGTAAAAGAGGACTGACACTCTCTCTTTCTATGATTTGAACCTCTCCTGTGAGTCCAGTTTTAGATTCCGATGCTTCACTTCAGGTTTACTGTATACTTTGCACCTTCTTATTGACGATGAAACACAGAAATTGCATCGGAATTAAATTCAAAAGGTACAATGCCGACTTAAGTACAAGAGGACTGACAATCTAACTCTCTATGATTTGAACCTCTCCTGTGAGTCCAGTTTTAGATTCCGATGCTTCACTTCAGGTTTACTGTATACCTTGCACCTTCTTATTGACGATGAAACACAGAAAATGCATCCGAATTTAATACAAAAGGCACAATGCCGACTTATGTACAAGAGGACTGACACTCTTCCTTTCTATGATTTGAGCCTCTCCTGTGAATCCAGTTTTAGATTCCGGTGCTTCACTTCAGGTTTACTGTATCCCTTGGACCTTCTTATTGACGATGAAACACAGAAATTGCATCCGAATTTAATACAAAAGTCACAATGCCGACTCAAGTAAAAGAGGACTGTCACTCTCTCTTTCTATGATTTGAACCTCTATTGTGAGTCCAGTTTTAGAATCCGATGCTTCACTTCAGTTTTACTGTATCCCTTGGACCTTCCTATTCACAATGAAACAAAGATATTGGATACGAATTTAATACAAAAGGCACAATGCCGACTTAAGTACAAGAGAACTGACACTCCCGTTTTCTATGAGTTGAACCTCTCCTGTGAGTCCAGTTTTAGATTCCGATGCTTCACTTCAGGTTTACTGTATACCTTGCACCGTCTTATTGACGATGAAACACAGAAATTGCATCTGAATTTAATACTAAAGGTACAATGCCGACTTAAGTACAAGAGGACTACAATTTGTACCTCTCCTGTGAGTCCAGTTTTAGGTTCCGATGCTTCACTTCTGGTTTACTGTATACCTTGCACCTTATTATTTACGATTAAACACAGAAAATGCATCGGAATTAAATTCAAAAGACACAATGCCGACTTAAGTACAAGAGGACTGACACTCTAACTATCTATGATTTGAACCTCTCCTGTGAGTCCAGTTTTACATTCCGATGCTTCTTTTCAGGTTTACTGTATCCCTTGGACCTTCTCATTGACGATGAAACACAGAAATTTCATCGGAATTTAATACAAAAGGCACAACGCCGACATAAGTAAAAGAGGACTGACACACTCACTTTCTATGATTTAATCCTCTCCTGTGATTATAATTTAGATTCCGATGCTTATCATCAGGTTTACTGTCTACCTTGTACCTTCTTATTGACGATGAAACACAGAAATTGCATCGGAATTAAATTCAAACATCTCAATGCCGACTTAAGTATAAGAGGACTGACAATCTAACTATCAATGACTTGAACCCCTACTGTGAGTCCAGTTTTAAATTCCGATGCTTCACTTCAGGTTTACTGTATCCCTTGGACCTTCTTATTGACGATGAAAAACAGAAATTGCATCCGAATTTAATACAAAAGGCACAATGCAGACCTAAGTACAAAAGGACTGACACTCTCCCTTTCTATGATTTGAACCTCTCTTGTGAGTCCAGTTTTAGATTCCGATGCTTCTTTTCAGGTTTACTGTATCCCTTGGACCTTCTCATTGACGATGAAACACAAAAATTGCATCGGAATTAAATTCAAAAGGCACAATGCCGACTTAAGTACAAGAGGACTGAAACTCTAACTTTAAATGATTTGAACCTCACCTGTGACTCCAGTTTTAGATTCCGATGCTTCACTTCAGGTTTACTGTATACCTTGCACCTTCTTATTGACGATGAAACACAGAAATTGCATCTGAATTTAATACTAAAGGTACAATGCCGACTTAAGTACAAGAGGACTACAATTTGAACCACTCCTGTGAGTCCAGTTTTAGGTTCCGATGCTTCACTTCTGGTTTACTGTATACCTTGCACCTTCTTATTTACGATTAAACACAGAAATTGCATCGGAATTAAATTCAAAAGACACAATGCCGACTTAAGTTCAAGAGGACTGACACTCTAACTATCTATGATTTGAACCTCTCCTGTGAGTCCAGTTTTACATTCCGATGCTTCACTTCAGGTTTACTGTATCCCTTGGACCTTCTTATTGACGATGAAAAACAGAAATTGCATCCGAATTTAATACAAAAGGCACAATGCAGACCTAAGTACAAGAAGACTGACACTCTCGTTTTCTATCATTTGAACCTCTCCTGTGACTCCAGTTTTAGATTCCGATGCTTCACTTCAGGTTTACTATATACCTTGCACCTTCTTATTGACGATGAAACACAGAAATTGCATCCGAATTTAATACAAAAGGCACAATGCCGACTTAAGTACAAGAGGACTGACAATCTAACTCTCTATGATTTGAACCTCTCCTGTGAGCCCAGTTTTAGATTCCGATGCTTCACTTCAGGTTTACTGTATACGTTGCACCTTCTTATTGACGATGAAACACAGAAATTGCATCGGAATTAATTTCAAAAGGCACAATGCCGACTTAAGTACAAGAGGACTGACACTCTAACTCTCTATGATTTGAACCTCTCCTATGAGTCCAGTTTTAGATTCCGATGCTTCACTTAAGGTTTTCTGTATACCTTGCACCATCTTCTTGACGATGAAACACAGAAATTGCATCGGAATTAAATTCAAAAGACACAATGCCGACTTAAGTACAAGAGGACTGACACTCTAACTATCTATGATTTGAACCTCTCCTGTGAGTCCAGTTTTAGATTACGATGCTTCACTTCAGGTTTACTGTATACCTTGCACCGTCATATTGACGATGAAACAAAGAAATTGAATCGGAATTAAATTCAAAAGGCACAATGCCGACTTAAGTACAAGAGGACTGACACTCTATCTTTCTATGACTTGAATCTCTCCTGTGAGTCCAGTTTTAGATTCCGATGCTTCATATCAGGTTTACTGTATACCTTGCACCTTCTTATTGACGATGAAACACAGAAATCTTATCGGAAATTAATACAAAAGGCACAATGCCGACTTAAGTACAAAAGGACTGACACTCTCCCTTTCTATGATTTGAACCTCTCTTGTGAGTCCAGTTTTAGATTCCGATGCTTCTTTTCAGGTTTACTGTATCCCTTGGACCTTCTCATTGACGATGAAACACAGAAATTTCATCGGAATTTAATACAAAAGGCACAACGCCGACATAAGTAAAAGAGGACTGACACTCTCACTTTCTATGATTTAAACCTCTCCTGTGATTATAATTTAGATTCCGATGCTTATCTTCAGGTTTACTGTCTACCTTGTACCTTCTTATTGACGATGAAACACAGAAATTGCATCGGAATTAAATTCAAACATCTCAAAGTCGACTTAAGTATAAGAGGACTGACAATCTAACTATCAATGACTTGAACCCCTACTGTGAGTCCAGTTTTAAATTCCGATGCTTCACTTCAGGTTTACTGTATCCCTTGGACCTTCTTATTGACGATGAAAAACAGAAATTGCATCCGAATTTAATACAAAAGGCACAATGCAGACCTAAGTACAAAAGGACTGACACTCTCCTTTCTATGATTTGAACCTCTCTTGTGAGTCCAGTTTTAGATTCCGATGCTTCTTTTCAGGTTTACTGTATCCCTTGGACCTTCTCATTGACGATGAAACACAGAAATTTCATCGGAATTTAATACAAAAGGCACAACGCCGACATAAGTAAAAGAGGACAGACACTCTCACTTTCTATGATTTAAACCTCTCCTGTGATTATAATTTAGATTCCGATGCTTATCTTCTGGTTTACTGTCTACCTTGTACCTTCTTATTGACGATGAAACACAGAAATTGCATCGGAATTAAATTCAAACATCTCAATGCCGACTTAAGTATAAGAGGACTGACAATCTAACTATCAATGACTTGAACCCCTACTGTGAGTCCAGTTTTAAATTCCGATGCTTCACTTCAGGTTTACTGTATCCCTTGGACCTTCTTATTGACGATGAAAAACAGAAATTGCATCCGAATTTAATACAAAAGGCACAATGCAGACCTAAGTACAAAAGGACTGACACTCTCGTTTTCTATGATTTGAACCTCTCCTGTGACTCCAGTTTTAGATTCCGATGCTTCACTTCAGGTTTACTGTATACCTTGCACCTTCTTATTGACGATGAAATACAGAAATTGCATCCGAATTTAATACAAAAGGCACAATGCCAACTTAAGTAAAAGAGGACGGACACTCTCTCTTCCTATGATTTGAACCTCTCCTGTGAGTCCAGTTTTAGATTCCGATGC
The DNA here is from genome assembly GCF_023864345.2 of Schistocerca serialis cubense. NCBI lineage: Eukaryota > Metazoa > Arthropoda > Insecta > Orthoptera > Acrididae > Schistocerca > Schistocerca serialis. The sequence continues at coordinate 506,983 of NW_026047544.1, forward strand.
TTCACTTAAGGTTTTCTGTATACCTTGCACCATCTTCTTGACGATGAAACACAGAAATTGCATCGGAATTAAATTCAAAAGACACAATGCCGACTTAAGTACAAGAGGACTGACACTCTAACTATCTATGATTTGAACCTACCTGTGAGTCCAGTTTTAGATTACGATGCTTCACTTCAGGTTTACTGTATACCTTGCACCGTCATATTGACGATGAAACAAAGAAATTGAATCGGAATTAAATTCAAAAGTCACAATGCCGACTTAAGTACAAGAGGACTGACACTCTATCTTTCTATGACTTGAAACTCTCCTGTGAGTCCAGTTTTAGATTCCGATGCTTCATTTCAGGTTTACTGTATACCCTGCACCTTCTTATTGACGATGAAACACAGAAACTTCATGGGGATTTAATACAAAAGGCACAACGCCGACATAAGTAAAAGAAGACTGACACTCTAACTGTCTATGATTTGAACCTCTCCTGTGATTCCAATTTAGATTCCGATGCTTCACTTCAGGTTTACTGTATACCTTGCACCTTCTTATTGACGATGAAACACAGAAATTGCATCGGAATTAAATTCAAAAGGTACATTGCCGACTTAAGTACAAGAGGACTGACACTCTCTCTTCCTATGATTTGAACCTCTCCTGTGAGTCCAGTTTTAGATTCCGATGCTTCATTTCAGGTTTACTGTATACCTTGCACCTTCTTATTGACAGTGAAACACAGAAATAGCATCGGAATTATATTCAAAAGGCACAATGCCGACTTAAGTATAAGAGGACTGACAATCCAACTATCTGTGATTTGAACGCCTTCTGTGAGTCCAGTTTTAGATTCCGATGCTTCACTTCAGGTTTACTGCATCCCTTGGACCTTCTAATTGACGATGAAACACAGAAATTGCATCCGATTTTGATACAAAAGTCACAATGCCGACTCAAGTAAAAGACGACTGTCACTTTCTCGTTCTATGATTTGAACCTCTCCTGAGAGTCCACTTTTAGATTCCGATGCTTCACTTCAGTTTTACTGTATCCCTTGGACCTTCTTATTGACGATGAAACACAGAGATTGCATCCGAATTTAATACAAAAGGCACATTGCCGACTTAAGTACTAGAGGATTGACACTCTCACTTTCTATGATTTGAACCTCTCCTGTGAGTCCAGTTTTAGATTCCGATGCTTCACTTAACGTTTGCTGTATACCTTGCACCTTCTTATTGACGATGAAACACAGAAATTGCATCCGAATATAATACAAAAGGCAGAATGCCGACTTAAGTACAAGAGGACTGACACTCTCCCTTTCTATGATTTGAACCTCTCCTGTGAGTCCAGTTTTAGATTCCGATGCTTCCCTTTAGGTTTACTGTATCCCTTGGACCTTCTTATTGAAACACAGAAATTGCATCCGAATTTAATAACAAAGGCACAATGCCGACTTAAGTACAAGCGGACTGACACTCTCGTTTTCTATGATTTGAACCTCTCCTGTGAGTCCGGTTTTAGATTCTGATGCTTCACTTCGGGTTTACTGTATACCTTGAACCATCTTATTCACGATGAATCACAGAAATTGCATCTGAATTTAAAACAAAAGGCACAATGCCGACTTAAGTACAAGAGGACTGACATTCTAACTCTCTACAATTTGAACCTCTCCTGTGAGTCCAGTTTTAGATTCCGATGTTTCACTTCAGGTTTACTGTATACGTTGCACCTTCTTATTGACGATGAAACACAGAAATAGCATCGGAATTTAATACATAAGGCACAATGCCGACTTAAGTACAAGAGGACTGACACTCTCACTTTCTATGATTTGAACCTCTTCTGTGGTTCTGTGAGTCCAGTTTTAGATTCTGATGCTTCACTTCAGGTTTACTGTATCCCTTGGACCTTCTTATTGACGATGAAAAACAGAAATTGCATCCGAATTTAATACAAAAGGCACAATGCAGACCTAAGTACAAGAGGACTGACACTCTCGTTTTCTATGATTTGAACCTCTCCTGTGACTCCAGATTTAGATTCCGATGCTTCACTTCAGGTTTACTATATACCTTGCACCTTCTTATTGACTATGAAACACAGAAATTGCATCCGAATTTAATACAAAAGGCACAATGCCGACTTAAGTACAAGAGGACTGACACTCTCCCTTTCTATGATTTGAACCTCTCCTGTGAGTCCAGTTTTGGTTTCCGATGCATCACTTCAGGTTTACTGTATCCCTTGGACCTTCTTATTGACGATGAAATACAGAAATTGCATCCGAATTTAATACAAAAGGCACAATGCCGACTTAAGTAAAAGAGGACGGACACTCTTTCTTCCTATGATTTGAACCTCTCCTGTGAGTCCAGTTTTAGATTCCGATGTTTCACTTCAGGTTTACTGTATACGTTGCACCTTCTTATTGACGATGAAACACAGAAATTGCATTGGAATTAATTTCAAAAGGCACAATGCCGACTTAAGTACAAGAGGACTGACACTCTAACTCTCTATGATTTGAACCTCTCCTGTGAGTCCAGTTTTAGATTCCGATGTTTCACTTAAGGTTTTCTGTATACCTTGCACCATCTTCTTGACGATGAAACACAGAAATTGCATCGGAATTAAATTCAAAAGACACAATGCCAACTTAAGTACAAGAGGACTGACACTCTAACTATCTATGATTTGAAACTCTCCTGTGAGTCCACTTTTAGATTCCGATGCTTCTCTTCAGTAATACTGTATCCTTGGACCTTCTTATTGACGATGATACACAGAAATTGCATCGGAATTAAATTGAAAAGACACAAAGCCGAGTTAGGTACAAGATGACTGACACTCTAACTATCTACGATTTGAACCTCTCCTGTGAGTCCAGTTTTAGATTCCGATGCTTCACTTCAGGTTAACTGTATCCCTTAGACCTTCTTATTGACGATGAAACACAGATATTGCATCCGAATTTAATTCAAAAAGCACAATGCAGACTTAAGTACAAGAGGATTGAAACTCTCACTTTCTATGATTTGAACCTCTCCTGTGAGTCCAGATTTAGATTCCGATGCTTCACTTGAGGTTCACTGTATACCTTGCACCTTCTTATTGACGATGAAACACAGAAATTGAATCCGAATTTAAAACAAAAGGCACAATGCCGACTTAAGTACAAGAGGACTGACACTCTCCCTTTCTATGATTTGAACCTCTCCTGTGAGTCCAGTTTTAGATTCTGATGTTTCTCGTCAGGTTTACTGTATCCCTTGGACCTTCTCATTGACGATGAAACACAGAAATTTCATCGGAATTTAATACAAAAGGCACAATGCCGACTTAAGTACAAGAGGACTGACACTCTATCTTTCTATGACTTGAATCTCTCCTGTGCGTCCAGTTTTAGATTCCGATGCTTCATTTCAGGTTTACTGTATCCCTTGGACCTTCTTATTGACGATGAAACACAGAAATTGCATCCGAATTTAATACAAAAGGGACAATGCCGATTTAAGTACTAGAGGACTGACACTCTTACTTTCTATGATTTGAACCTCTCCTGTGAGTCCAGTTTTAGTTTACGATGCTTCACTTCAGGTTTACTGTATACCTTGCACCGTCATATTGACGATGAAACAAAGAAATTGAATCGGAATTAAATTCAAAAGGCACAATGCCGACTTAAGTACAAGAGGACTGACACTCTATCTTTCTATGACTTGAATCTCTCCTGTGCGTCCAGTTTTAGATTCCGATGCTTCATTTCAGGTTTACTGTATACCTTGCACCTTCTAATTGACGATGAAACACAGAATTTGCATCCGATTTTAATACAAAAGTCACAATGCCGACTCAAGTAAAAGAGGACTGTCACTCTCTCTTTCTATGATTTGAACCTCTCCTGAGAGTCCACTTTAAGATTCCGATGCTTCACTTCAGTTTTACTGTATCCCTTGGACCTTCTTATTGACGATGAAACACAGAGATTGCATCCGAATTTAATACAACAGGCACATTGCCGACTTATGTACTAGAGGATTCACACTCTCACTTTCTATGATTTGAACCTCTCCTGTGAGTCCAGTTTTAGATTCCGATGCTTCACTTCACGTTTGCTGTATACCTTGCACCTTCTTATTGACTATGAAACACAGAAATTGCATCCGAATATAATACAAAAGGCAGCATGCCGACTTAAGTACAAGAGGACTGACACTCTCCCTTTCTATGATTTGAACCTCTCCTGTGAGTCCAGTTTTAGATTCCGATGCTTCACTTCAGGTTTACTGTATCCCTTGGACCTTCTTATTGACGATGAAACACAGAAATTGCATCCGAATTTAATACCAAAGGCACAATGCCGAATTAAGTACAAGCGGACTGACACTCTCGTTTTCTATGATTTGAACCTCTCCTGTGAGTCCGGTTTTAGATTCCGATGCTTCACTTCGGGTTTACTGTATACCTTGAACCTTCTTATTGACGATGAATCACAGATATTGCATCTGAATTTAAAACAAAAGGCACAATGCCGACTTAAGTACAAGAGGACTGACACTCTAACTCTCTACAATTTGAACCTCTCCTGTGAGTCCAGTTTTAGATTCCGATGCTTCACTTCTGGTTTACTGTATACCTTGCACCTTCTTATTGACGATGATACACAGAAATTGCATCGGAATTAGACTCAAAAGACACAATGCCGACTTAAGTCCAAGCGGACTGACACTCTCGTTTTCTATGATTTGAACCTCTCCTGTGAGTCCAGTTTTAGATTCCGATGCCTCACTTCAGGTTAACTGTATCCCTTAGACCTTCTTATTGACGATGAAACACAGATATTGCATCCGAATTTAATTCAAAAAGCACAATGCAGACTTAAGTACAAGAGGATTGAAACTCTCACTTTCTATGATTTGAACCTCTCCTGTGAGTCCAGATTTAGATTCCGATGCTTCACTTGAGGTTCACTGTATACCTTGCACCTTCTTATTGACGATGAAACACAGAAATTGAATCCGAATTTAAAACAAAAGGCACAATGCCGACTTAAGTACAAGAGGACTGACACTCTCCCTTTCTATGATTTGAACCTCTCCTGTGAGTCCAGTTTTAGATTCTGATGTTTCTCGTCAGGTTTACTGTATCCCTTGGACCTTCTCATTGACGATGAAACACAGAAATTTCATCGGAATTTAATACAAAAGGCACAACGCCTACATAAGTAAAAGAGGACTGACACTCTCACTTTCTATGATTTAAACCTCTCCTGTGATTATAATTTAGATTCCGATGCTTATCTTCAGGTTTACTGTCTACCTTGTACCTTCTTATTGACGATGAAACACAGAAATTGCATCGGAATTAAATTCAAACATCACAATGCCGACTTAAGTATAAGAGGACTGACAATCTAACTATCTATGAGTTGAACCCCTCCTGTGAGACCAGTTTTAGATTACGATGCTTCACTTCAGGTTTACTGTATACCTTGCACAGTCATATTGACGATGAAACACAGAAATTGAATCGGAATTATATTCAAAAGGCACAATGCCGACTTAAGTACAAGAGGACCGACACTGTATCTTTCTATGACTTCAACCTCTCCTGTGACTCCAATTTTAGATTCCGATGCTTCACTACAGGTTTACTGTTTCCATTGGACCTTCTTATTGACGATGAAATACAGAAGTTGCATCCGAATTTAATACAAAAGGCACAATGCCGACTTAAGTAAAAGAGGACTGACACTCTCTCTTCCTATGATATGAACCTCTCCTGTGAGTCCAGTTTTAGATTCCGATGCTTCACTTCAGGTTTACTGTATACCTTGCACATTCTAATTGTCGATGAAATACAGAAATTGCATCGGAATTAATTTCAAAAGGCACAATGCCGACTTAAGTACAAGAGGACTGACACTCTAACTATCTATGATTTGAAACTCTCCTGTGAGTCCACTTTTAGATTCCGATGCTTCTCTTCAGGTTTACTGTATCCCTTGGACCTTCTTATTGACGATGAAACACAGAAATTGCATCGGAATTAAATTCAAAAGACGCAAACCCGACTTAGGTACAAGATGACTGACACTCAAACTATCTATGATTTGAACCTCTCCTGTGAGTCCAGTTTTAGTTTCCTATGCTTCACTTCAGGTTTACTGTATCCCTTGGACCTGCTTATTGACGATGAAACACAGAAATTGCATCCGAATTTAATAGAAAAGGGACAATGCCGACTTAAGTACTAGAGGACTGACACTCTTACTTTCTATGATTTGAACCTCTCCTGTGAGTCCAGTTTTAGATTACGATGCTTCACTTCAGGTTTACTGTATACCTTGCACCGTCATCTTGACGATGAAACACAGAAATTGAATCGGAATTAATTCAAAAGGCACAATGCCGACTTAAGTACAAGAGGACTGACACTCTATCTTTCTATGACTTGAACCTCTCCTGTGAGTCCAGTTTTAGATTCCGATGCTTCTCCTCAGGTTTACTGTCTTCCTTGGACCATATTATTGACGATGAAACACAGAAATTGCATCGGAATTAAATTCAAAAGACACAATGCCGACTTAAGTACAAGATGACTGACACTCTAACTATCTATGATTTGAACCTCTCCTGTAGGTCCAGTTTTGGATTCCGATGCTTCTCTTCAGGTTTACTGTATCCCTTGGACCTTCTTATTGACGATGAAATACAGAAATTGCATCCGAATTTAATACAAAAATCACTATGCCGACTTAAGTAAAAGAGGACTGACACTCTCTCTTCCTATGATTTGAACCTCTCCTGTGAGTCCAGTTTGAGATTCCGATGCTTCACTTCAGGTTTACAGTACACCTTGCAGCTTCTTCTTGACGATGAAACACAGAAATTGCATCGGAATTAAATTCAAAAGACACAATGCCGACTTAAGTACAAGAGGACTGACACTCTAACTTTCCATGATTTGAACCGCTCCTGTGAGTCCAGTTTTAGATTCCGATGCTTCACTTCAGGTTTACTGTATCCCTCGGACCTTCTTATTGACGATGAAATACAGAAATTACATCCGAATTTAATACAAAAGGCACAATGCCGACTTAAGTAAAAGAGGACGGACACTCTCTCTTTTTATGATTTGAACCTCTCCTGTGAGTCCAGTTTTAGATTACGATGCTTCACTTTAGGTTTACTGTATACCTTGCACCGTCATATTGACGATGAAACACAGAGATTTAATCGGAATTAAATACAAAAGGCACAATGCCGACTTAAGTACAAGAGGACTGACACTTTAAATTTCTATGATTTGAACCTCTCCTGTGATTCCAGTTTTACATTCCGATGCTTCTCTTCAGGTTTACTGTATCCCTTGGACCATCTTATAGACGATGAAACTTAGAAATTGCATCGGCATTAAATTCAAAAGACACTATGCCGGCTTAAGTACAAGAGGACTGACACTCTAACTCTCTATGATTTGAACCTCTCCTGTGAGTCCAGTTTTAGATTCGGATGCTTCACTTCAGGTTTTCTTTATACCTTGCACCTTCTTCTTGACGATGAAACACAGAAATTGCATCGGAATTAAATTCAAAAGACACAATGCCGACTTAAGTACAACAGGACTGACACTCTAACTATCTATGATTTGAACTTCTCCTGTAGGTCCAGTTTTAGGTTCCGATGCTTCACTTCGGGTTTACTGTATCCCTTGGACCTTCTTATTGACGATGAAATACAGAAATTGCATCCGAATATAGTACAAAAGGCACAATGCCGACTTAAGTAAAAGAATACTGACATTCTCTCTTTCTATGATTTGAACCTCTCCTGCGAGTCCAGTTTTAGATCCCGTTGCTTCACTTTAGGTTTACAGTATACCTTGCACATTCTTATTGATAATGAAACACAGAAATTGCATCGGAATTAAATCGAAAAGTCACAATGCCGACTTAAGTACAAGAGGACTAACACGCTAACTATCTATGATTTGAACCTCTCCTGTGAGTCCAGTTTTAGATTCCGATGCTTAACTTCAGGTTTACTGTATACCTTGCAGCTTCTTATTGACGATGAAACATAGAAATTGCAACAGAATTAAATTCAAACGACACAATGCCGACTTAAGTATAAGAGGACTGACACTCAATATATCTATGATTTGAACCCTTCCTGTGAGTCCAGTTCTAGATTCCGATGCTTCACTTCAGGTTTACTGTATCCCTTGGATCTTCTTATTGACGATGAAACACAGAAATTGCATCCGAACTTAATACAAAAGGCACAATGCCGACTTAAGTACAAGCGGACTGACACTCTGGTTTTCTATGATTTGACCTTTCCTGTGACTCCAGTTTTAGATTCCGATGCTTCACTTCAGGTTTACTGTATCCCTTGGAACATATTATTGACGATGAAACACAGAAATTGCATCGGAATTAAATTCAAAAGGCACAATGCCGGCTTAAGTACAAGAGGACTGACACTCTAACTATCTATGATTTGAACCTCTCCTGTGAGTCCAGTTTTAGATTCCGATGCTTCACGTCAGGTTTACTGTATCCCTTGGACCTTTTTATTGACGATGAAGTACAGAAAATGCATCCGAATTTAATATAAAAGGCACAATGCCGACTTAAGTAAAAGAGAACGGACACTCTCTCTTCCTTTGATTTGAACCTCTCCTGTGAGTCCAGTTTTAGATTCCGATGCTTCACTTCAGGTTTACTGTTACGTTGCTCCTTCTTATTGACGATGACACACAGAAATTGCATCGGAATTAAATTCAAAAGGCACAACGCCGACTTAAGTACAAGAGGACTGACACTCTAACTCTCAATGATTTCAACATCTCCTGTGATTCCAGTTTTAGAGTCCGATGCTTCACTCCAGGTTTACTGTATACCTTGCACCGTCATATTGCGATGAAACACAGAAATTGAATCGGAATTAAATTCAAAAGGCACAATGCCGACTTAAGTACAAGAGGACTGACACTCTATCTTTCTATGACTTGAACCTCTCCTGTGAGTCCAATTTTAGATTCCGATGCTTCTCTTCAGGTTTACTGTATCCCTTGGACCTTCTTATTGACGATGAAACACAGAAATTGAAACAGAATTAAATTCAAACGACACAATGCCGACTTAAGTATAAGAGGACTGACACTCTAACTATCTATGATTTGAACCCCTCCTGTGAGTCCAGTTCTAGATTCCGATGCTTCACTTCAGGTTTACTGTATCCCTTGGACATTCTTATTGACGATGAAACACAGAAATTGCATCCGAACCTAATACAAAAGGCACAATGCCGACTTAAGTACAAGAGGACTGACACTCTCGTTTTCTATGATTTGAACCTCTCCTGTGACTCCAGTTTTAGATTCCGATGCTTCACTTCAGGTTTTCTGTATCCATTGGACCTTCTTATTGTCGATGAAACACAGAAATTGCATCAGAATTTAATACAAAAGGGACAATGCCGACTTAAGTACTAGAGGACTGACACTCTCACTTTCTATGATTTGAACCTCTCCTGTGAGTCCAGTTTTAGATTACGATGCTTCACTTCAGGTTTACTGTATACCTTGCACAGTCATATTGACGATGAAACACAGAAATTGAATCGGAATTATATTCAAAAGGCACAATGCCGACTTAAGTACAAGAGGACCGACACTGTATCTTTCTATGACTTGAACCTCTCCTGTGACTCCAATTTTAGATTCCGATGCTTCTCTTCAGGTTTACTGTATCCCTTGGACCTTCTTATTGACGATGAAACACAGAAATTGCATCGGAATTAAATTCAAAAGACACAATGCCGACTTAAGTACAAGAGGACTGACACACTAACTATCTATGATTTGAACCTCTCCTGTGATTCCAGTTTTAGATTCCGATGCTTCACTACTGGTTTACTGTTTCCCTTGGACCTTCTTATTGACGATGAAATACAGAAGATGCATCCGAATTTAATACAAAAGGCACAATGCCGACTTAAGTAAAAGAGGACTGACATTCTCTCTTCCTATGATATGAACCTCTCCTGTGAGTCCAGTTTTAGATTCCGATGCTTCACTTCAGGTTTACTGTATACCTTGCACCTTCTAATTGTCGATGAAATACAGAAATTGCATCGGAATTAATTTCAAAAGGCACAATGCCGACTTAAGTACAAGAGGACTGACACTCTAACTATCTATGATTTGAAACTCTCCTGTGAGTCCACTTTTAGATTCCGATGCTTTTTTTCAGGATTACTGTATCCCTTGGACCTTCTTATTGACGATAAAACACAGAAATTGCATCGGAATTAAATTCAAAAGACACAAACCCGACTTAGGTACAAGATGACTGACACTCAAACTATCTATGATTTGAACCTCTCCTGTGAGTCAAGTTTTAGTTTCCTATGCTTTACTTCAGGTTTACTGTATCCCTTGGACCTTCTTATTGACGATGAAACACAGAAATTGCATCCGAATTTAATGGAAAAGGGACAATGCCGACTTAAGTACTAGAAGACTGACACTCTTACTTTCTATGATTTGAACCTCTCCTGTGAGTCCAGTTTTAGATTCCGATGCTTCTCTTCAGGTTTACTGTATCCCTTGGACCTTCTTATTGACGATGAAATACAGAAATTGCATCCGAATTTAATACAAAAAGCACTATGCCGACTTAAGTAAAAGAGGACTGACACTCTCTCTTCCTATGATTTGAACCTCTCCTGTGAGTCCAGTTTGAGATTCCGATGCTTCACTTCAGGTTTACTGTATACCTTGCTGCTTCTTCTTGACGATGAAACACAGAAATTGCATCCGAATTAAATTCAATAGACACAATGCCGACTTAAGTACAAGAGGACTGACACTCTAACTTTCTATGATTTGAACCGCTCCTGTGAGTCCAGTTTTAGGTTCCGATGCTTCACTTCAGGTTTACTGTATCCCTCGGACCTTCTTATTGACGATGAAATACAGAAATTGCATGCGAATTTAATACAAAAGGCACAATGCCGACTTAAGTAAAAGAGGACGGACACTCTCTCTTTTTATGATTTGAACCTCTCCTGTGAGTCCAGTTTTAGATTACGATGCTTCACTTCAGGTTTACTGTATACCTTGCACCGTCATATTGACGATGAAACACAGAGATTGAATCGGAATTAAATTCAAAAGGCACAATGCCGACTTAAGTACAAGAGGACTGACACTTTAACTTTCTATGATTTGAACCTCTCGTGTGATTCCAGTTTTACATTCCGATGCTTCTCTTCAGGTTTACTGTATCCCTTGGACCATCTTATAGACGATGAAACTTAGAAATTGCATCGGCATTAAATTCAAAAGACACTATGCCGGCTTAAGTACAAGAGGACTGACACTCTAACTATCTATGATTTGAACCTCTCCTGTGAGTCCAGTTTTAGATTCCGATGCTTCACTTCAGGTTTACTGAATCCCTTGGACCTTCTTATTGACGATGAAATACAGAAATGCATCCGAATTTAATACAAAAAGCACTATGCCGACTTAAGTAAAAGAGGACTGACACTCTCTCTTCCTATGATTTGAACCTCTCCTGTGAGTCCAGTTTGAGATTCCGATGCTTCACTTCAGGTTTACTGTATACCTTGCAGCTTCTTCTTGACGATGAAACACAGAAATTGCATCCGAATTAAATTCAAAAGACACAATGCCGACTTAAGTACAAGAGGACTGACACTCTAACTTTCTATGATTTGAACCTCTCCTGTGAGTCCAGTTTTAGATTCCGATGCTTCACTTCAGGTTTACTGTATCCCTCGGACCTTCTTATTGACGATGAAATACAGAAATTGCATCCGAATTTAATACAAAAGGCACAATGCCGACTTAAGTACAAGAGGACTGACACTCTCACTTTCTATGATTTGAACCTCTCCTGTGAGACCAGTTTTAGATTACGATGCTTCACTTCAGGTTTACTGTATACCTTGCACAGTCATATTGACGATGAAACACAGAAATTGAATCGGAATTATATTCAAAAGGCACAATGCCGACTTAAGTACAAGAGGACCGACACTGTATCTTTCTATGACTTGAACCTCTCCTGTGACTCCAATTTTAGATTCCGATGCTTCTCTTCAGGTTTACTGTATCCCTTGGACCTTCTTATTGACGATGAAACACAGAAATGGCATCGGAATTAAATTCAAAAGACACAATGCCGACTTAAGTACAAGAGGACTGACACTCTAACTATCTATGATTTGAACCTCTCCTGTGATTCCAGTTTTAGATTCCGATGCTTCACTACTGGTTTACTGTTTCCCTTGGACCTTCTTATTGACGATGAAATACAGAAGATGCATCCGAATTTAATACAAAAGGCACAATGCCGACTTAAGTAACAGAGGACTGACATTTTCTCTTCCTATGATATGAACCTCTCCTGTGAGTCCTGTTTTTGATTCCGATGCTTCACTTCAGGTTTACTGTATACCTTGCACCTTCTAATTGTCGATGAAATACAGAAATTGCATCGGAATTAATTTCAAAAGGCACAATGCCGACTTAAGTACAAGAGGACTGACACTCTAACTATCTATGATTTGAAACTCTCCTGTGAGTCCACTTTTAGATTCCGATGCTTCTCTTCAGGTTTACTGTATCCCTTGGACCTTCTTATTGACGATAAAACACAGAAATTGCATCGGAATTAAATTCAAAAGACACAAACCCGACTTAGGTACAAGATGACTGACACTCAAACTATCTATGATTTGAACCTCTCCTGTGAGTCCAGTTTTAGTTTCCTATGCTTTACTTCAGGTTTACTGTATCCCTTGGACCTTCTTATTGACGATGAAACACAGAAATTGCATCAGAATTTAATACAAAAGGGACAATGCCGACTTAAGTACTAGAGGACTGACACTCTCACTTTCTATGATTTGAACCTCTACTGTGAGTCAAGTTTTAGATTACGATGCTTCACTTCAGGTTTACTGTATACCTTGCACAGTCATATTGACGAAGAAACACAGAAATTGAATCGGAATTAAATTCAAAAGGCACAATGCCGACTTAAGTACAAGAGGACTGACACTCTATCTTTCTATGACTTGATCTTCTCCTGTGAGTCCAGCTTTAGATTCCGATGCTTCTCTTCAGGTTTACTGTCTTCCTTGGACCTTCTTATTGACGATGAAACTTAGAAATTGCATCGCAATTACATTCAAAAGACACAATGCCGACTTAAGTACAAGAGGACTGACACTCTAAGTATCTATGATTTGAACCTCTCCTGTAGGTCCAGTTTTAGATTCCGATGCTTAACTTCAGGTTTACTGTATCCCTTGGAGCTTCTTATTGACGATGAAACACAGAAATTGCATACGAATGTAATACAAAAGGCACAATGCCGACTTAAGTAAAAGAGGACTGACACTCTCTCCTCCTATGATTTGAGCCTCTCCTGTGAGTCCAGTTTGAGATTCCGATGCTTCACTTCAGGTTTACTGTATACCTTGCACCGTCATATTGCGAAGAAACACAGAATTTGAATCGGAATTAAATTCAAAAGGCACAATGCCGACTTAAGTAGAAGAGGACTTACACTCTCGTTTTCTATGATTTGAACCTATCCTGTGACACCAGTTTTAGATTCCGATGCTTCACTTCAGGTTTACTGTATACCTTGCACCTTCTAATTGTCGATGAAATACAGAAATTGCATCGGAATTAATTTCAAAAGGCACAATACCGACTTAAGTACAAGAGGACTGACACTCTAACTATCTATGATTTGAAACTCACCTGTGAGTCCACTTTTAGATTCCGATGCATCTCTTCAGGTTTACTGTTTCCCTTGGACCTTCTTATTGACGATGAAACACAGAAATTGCATCGGAATTAAATTCAAAAGACACAAACCCGACATAGGTACAAGATGACTGACACTCAAACTCTCTATGATTTGAACCTCTCCTGTGAGTCCAGTTTTAGATTCGGATGCTTCACTTCAGGTTTTCTTTATACCTTGCACCTTCTTCTTGACGATGAAACACAGAAATTGCATCGGAATTAATTTCAAATGGCACAATGCCGACTTAAGTACAAGAGGACTGACACTCTAACTATCTATGATTTGAACCTCTCCTGTGATTCCAGTTTTAGATTCCGATGCTTCACTACAGGTTTACTGTTTCCCTTGGACCTTCTTATTGACGATGAAATACAGAGGTTGCATCCGAATTTAATACAAAAGGCACAATGCCGACTTAAGTAAAAGAGGACTGACACTCTCTCTTCCTATGATATGAACCTCTCCTGTGAGTCCAGTTTTAGAATCCGATGCTTCACTTCAGGTTTACTGTATACCTTGCACCTTCTAATTGTCGATGAAATACAGAAATTGCATCGGAATTAATTTCAACAGGCACAATGCCGACTTAAGTACAAGAGGACTGACACTCTAACTATCTATGATTTGAAACTCTCCTGTGAGTCCACTTTTAGATTCCGATGCATCTCTTCAGGTTTACTGTATCCCTTGGACCTTCTTATTGACGATGAAACACAGAAATTGCATCGGAATTAAATTCAAAAGACACAAACCCGACTTAGGTACAAGATGACTGACACTCAAACTATCTATGATTTGAACCTCTCCTGTGAGTCCAGTTTTAGATTCCTATGCTTCACTTCAGGTTTACTGTATCCCTTGGACCTTCTTATTGACGATGAAACACAGAAATTGCATCCGAATTTAATAGAAAAGGGACAATGCCGACTTAAGTACTAGAGGACTGACACTCTTACTTTCTATGATTTGTACTTCTCCTGTGAGTCCAGTTTTAGATTACGATGCTTCACTTCAGGATTACTGTATACCTTGCACCGTCATCTTGACGATGAAACACAGAAATTTAATCGGAATTAAATTCAAAAGGCACAATGCCGACTTAAGTACAAGAGGACTGACACTCTATCTTTCTATGACTTGAACCTCTCCTGTGAGTCCAGTTTTAGATTCCGATGCTTCTCCTCAGGTTTACTGTCTTCCTTGGACCATCTTATTGACGATGAAACACAGAAATTGCATCGGAATTAAATTCAAAAGACACAATGCCGACTTAAGTACAAGAAGACTGACACTCTAACTATCTATGATTTGAACCTCTCCTGTAGGTCCAGTTTTGGATTCCGATGCTTCTCTTCAGGTTTACTGTATCCCTTGGACCTTCTTATTGACGATGAAATACAGAAATTGCATCCGAATTTAATACAAAAAGCACTATGCCGACTTAAGTAAAAGAGGACTGACACTCTCACTTCCTATGATTTGAACCTCTCCTGTGAGTCCAGTTTGAGATTCCTATGCTTCACTTCGGGTTTACTGTATACCTTGCAGCTTCTTCTTGACGATGAAACACAGAAATTGCATCGGAATTAAATTCAAAAGACACAATGCCGACTTAAGTACAAGAGGACTGACACTCTAAATTTCTATGATTTGAACCTCTCCTGTGGGTCCACTTTTAGATTCCGATGCTTCACTTCAGGTTTACTGTATCCCTCGAACCTTCTTATTGACGATGAAATACAGAAATTGCATCCGAATTTAATACAAAAGGCACAACGCCGACTTAAGTAAAAGAGGACGGACACTCTCTCTTTTTATGATTTGAACCTCTCCTGTGAGTCCAGTTTTAAATTACGATGCTTCACTTCAGGTTTACTGTATACCTTGCACCGTCATATTGACGATGAAACACAGAGATTGAATCGGAATTAAATTCAAAAGGCACAATGCCGACTTAAGTACAAGAGGACTGACACTTTAACTTTCTATGATTTGAACCTCTCCTGTGATTCCAGTTTTACATTCCGATGCTTCTCTTCAGGTTTACTGTATCCCTTGGACCTTCTTATAGACGATGAAACTTAGAAATTGCATGGGCATTAAATTCAAAAGACACTATGCCGGCTTAAGTACAAGAGGACTGACACTCTAACTATCTATGGTTTGAACCTCTCCTGTGAGTCCAGTTTTAGATTCCGATGCTTCACTTCAGGTTTACTGAATCCCTTGGACCTTCTTATTGACGATGAAATACAGAAATGCATCCGAATTTAATACAAAAGGCACAATGCCGACTTAAGTAAAAGAGGACGGACACTCTCTCTTCCTATGATTTGAGCCTCTCCTGTGAGTCCAGTTTTAGATTCCGATGCATCACTTCAGGTTTACTGTATACGTTGAACCATCTTATTGACGATGAAACACAGAAATTGCATCGGAATTAATTTCAAAAGGCACAATGCCGACTTAAGTACAAGAGGACTGACACTCTAACTCTCTATGATTTGAACCTCTCCTGTGAGTCCAGCTTTAGATTCGGATGCTTCACTTCAGGTTTTCTTTATACCTTGCACTTTCTTCTTGACGATGAAACACAGAAATTGCATCGGAATTAAATTCAAAAGACACAATGCCGACTTAAGTACAACAGGACTGACACTCTAACTATCTATGATTTGAACCTTTCCTGTAGGTCCAGTTTCAGGTTCCGATGCTTCACTTCGGGTTTACTGTATCCCTTGGACCTTCTTATTGACGATGAAATACAGAAATTGCATCCGAATATAATACAAAAGGCACAATGCCGACTTAAGTAAAAGAATACTGACACTCTCTCTTTCTATGATTTGAACATCTCCTGTGAGTCCAGTTTTAGATCCCGTTGCTTCACTTTAGGTTTACTGTATACCTTGCACATTCTTATTGATAATGAAACACAGAAATTGCATCGGAATTAAATTGAAAAGTCACAATGCCGACTTAAGTACAAGAGGACTGACACGCTAACTATCTATGATTTGAACCTCTCCTGTGAGTCCAGTTTTAGATTCCGATGCTTAACTTCAGGTTTACTGTATACCTTGCAGCTTCTTATTGACGATGAAACACAGAAATTGCAACAGAATTAAATTCAAACGACACAATGCCGACATAAGTATAAGAGGACTGACACTCTAACTATCTATGATTTGAACCCCTCCTGTCAGTCCAGTTCTAGATTCCGATGCTTCACTTCAGGTTTACTGTATCCCTTGGATCTTCTTATTGATGATGAAACACAGAATTTGCATCAGAATTTAATACAAAAGGGACAATGTCGACTTAAGTACTAGAGGACTGACACTCTCACTTTCTATGATTTGAACCTCTACTGTGAGTCCAGTTTTAGATTACGATGCTTCACTTCAGGTTTACTGTATACCTTGCACAGTCATATTGACGAAGAAACACAGAAATTGAATCGGAATTAAATTCAAAAGGCACAATGCCGACTTAAGTACAAGAGGACCGACACTGTATCTTTCTATGACTTGAACCTCTCCTGTGACTCCAATTTGAGATTCCGATGCTTCTCTTCAGGTTTACTGTATCCCTTGGACCTTCTTATTGACGATGAAACACAGAAATTGCATTGGAATTAAATTCAAAAGACACAATGCCGACTTAAGTACAAGAGGACAGACACTCTAACTATCTATGATTTGAACCTCACCTGTGAGTCCAGTTTTAGATTCCAATGCTTCACTACAGGTTTTACTGTATCCCTTGGACCTTCTTATTAATGATGAAATACAGAAGTTGCATCCGAATTTAATACAAAAGGCACAATGCCGACCTGAGTAAAAGAGGACGGGCACTCTCTCTTCCTATGATATGAACCTCTCCTGTGAGTCCAGTTTTAGATTCCGATGCTTCACTTCAGGTTTACTGTATTCCTTGCAGCTCCTAATTGACGATGAAACACAGAAATTGCATCGGAATTAAATTCAAAAGGCACAATGCCGACTTAAGTACAAGAGGACTGACACACTAACTCTCTATGATTTGAAACTCTCCTCTGAGTCGAGTTTGAGATTCCGATGCTTCACTTCAGGTTTACTGTATACCTTGCACCTTCTTAATGACAATGAAACACAGAAATTGCATCAGAATTAAATTCAAACGTCACAATGCAGACTTAAGTATAAGAGGACTGCCACTCTAACAATCAATGATTTGAACCCCTCTTGTGAGTCCAGTTTTAGATTCCTATGCTTCACTTCCGGTTTAATGTATCCCTTGGACCTTCTTATTGACGATGAAACACAAAAATTGCATTCGAATATAATACAAAAGGGACAATGCCGATTTAAGTACTAGAGGACTGAAACTCTTACTTTCTATGATTTGAAAATCTCCTGTGAGTCCAGTGTTAGATTACGATGCTTCACTTCAGGTTTACTGTATACCCTGGACCGTCATATTGACGATGAAACACAGAAATTGAATCGGAATTAAATTCAAAAGGCACAATGCCGACTTAAGTACAAGAGGACTGACACTCTATATTTCTATGACTTGAACCTCTCCTGTGAGTCCAGTTTTAGATTCCGATGCTTCTCTTCAGGTTTACTGTCATCCTTGGACGTTCTTATTGACGATGAAACACAGAAATTGCATCGGAATTAAATTGAAAAGTCACAATGCCGACTTAAGTACAAGAGGACTGACACGCTAACTATCTATGATTTGAACCTCTCCTGTGAGTCCAGTTTTAGATTCCGATGCTTAACTTCAGGTTTACTGTATACCTTGCAGCTTCTTATTGACGATGAAACACAGAAATTGCAACAGAATTAAATTCAAACGACACAATGCCGACTTAAGTATAAGAGGACTGACACCCTAACTATCAATGATTTGAACCCCACCTGTGAGTCCAGTTTTACATTCCGATGCTTCTCTTCAGGTTTACTGTATCCCTTGGACCTTATTATTGACGATGAAACACAGAAATTGCATCGGAATTAAATTCAAAAGACACAATGCCAGGCTAAGTACAAGAGGACTGACACTCTAACTAACTATGATTTGAACCTCTCCTGTGAGTCCAGTTTTAGATTCCGATGCTTCACTTCAGGTTTACTGTATCCCTTGGACATTTTTATTGACGATGAAATTCAGAAAATGCCTCCGAATTTAATACAAAAGGCACAATGCCGACTCAAGTAAAAGAGGACGGACACTCTCTCTTCCTATGATTTGAACCTCTTCTGTGAGTCCAGTTTTAGATTCCGATGGTTCACTTCAGGTTTACTGTATACGTTGCACCTTCTTATTGACGACGAAACACAGAAATTGCATCGGAATTAAATTCAAAAGGCACAACGCCGACTTAAGTACAAGAGGACTGAAACTCTAACTCTCAATGAATTCAACCTCTCCTGTGAGTCCAGTTTTAGATTCCGATGCTTCACTTCAGGTTTACTGTATACCTTGCACCGTCATATTGACGATCAAACACAGAAATTGAATCGGAATTAAATTCAAAAGGCTTAATGCCGACTTAAGTACAAGAGGACTGACACTCTATCTTTCTATGACTTGATCCGCTCCTGTGAGTCCAATTATAGATTCCGATGCTTCTCTTCAGGTTTACTGTATCCCTTGGACCTTCTCATTGACGAAGAAACACAGAAATTGCAACAGCATTAAATTCAAACGACACAATGCCGACTTAGGTATAAGAGGACTGATACTCTAAGTATCTATGATTTGAACCCCTCCTGTGGGTCCAGTTCTAGATTCCGATGCTTCACTTCAGGTTTACTGTATACCTTGGACCTTCTTATTGACGATGAAACACAGAAATTGCATACGAACTTAATACAAAAGGCACAATGCCGACTTAAGTACAAGCGGACTGACACTCTCGTTTGCTATGATTTCAACCTCTCCTGTGACTCCAGTTTTAGATTCCGATGCTTCACTTAAGGTTTACTGTATCCCTTGGACCTTCTTATTGTCGATGAAACACACAAATTGCATCAGAATTTAATACAAAAGGGACAATGCCGACTTAAGTACTAGAGGACTGACACTCTCACTTTCTATGATTTGAACCTCTCCTGTGAGGCCAGTTTTAGATTACGATGCTTCACTTCAGGTTTACTGTATACCTTGCACCGTCATATTGACGATGAAACACAGAAATTGAATCGGAATTAAATTCAAAAGGCACAATGCCGACTTAAGTAAAAGAGGACTGACACTCTATCTTTCTATGACTTGAACCTCTTCTGTCAGTCAAGTTTTAGATTCCGATTCTTCTCTTCAGGTTTACTGTCTTCCTTGGACCTTCTTATTGACGATGAAACACAGAAATTGAATCGGAATTAAATTCAAAAGACACAATGCCGACTTAAGTACAAGAGGACTGACACTCTAAATTTCTATGATTTGAACCTCTCCTGTGGGTCCACTTTTAGATTCCGATGCTTCACTTCAGGTTTACTGTATCCCTCGAACCTTCTTATTGACGATGAAATACAGAAATTGCATCCGAATTTAATACAAAAGGCACAACGCCGACTTAAGTAAAAGAGGACGGACACTCTCTCTTTTTATGATTTGAACCTCTCCTGTGAGTCCAGTTTTAAATTACGATGCTTCACTTCAGGTTTACTGTATACCTTGCACCGTCATATTGACGATGAAACACAGAGATTGAATCGGAATTAAATTCAAAAGGCACAATGCCGACTTAAGTACAAGAGGACTGACACTTTAACTTTCTATGATTTGAACCTCTCCTGTGATTCCAGTTTTACATTCCGATGCTTCTCTTCAGGTTTACTGTATCCCTTGGACCTTCTTATAGACGATGAAACTTAGAAATTGCATGGGCATTAAATTCAAAAGACACTATGCCGGCTTAAGTACAAGAGGACTGACACTCTAACTATCTATGGTTTGAACCTCTCCTGTGAGTCCAGTTTTAGATTCCGATGCTTCACTTCAGGTTTACTGAATCCCTTGGACCTTCTTATTGACGATGAAATACAGAAATGCATCCGAATTTAATACAAAAGGCACAATGCCGACTTAAGTAAAAGAGGACGGACACTCTCTCTTCCTATGATTTGAGCCTCTCCTGTGAGTCCAGTTTTAGATTCCGATGCATCACTTCAGGTTTACTGTATACGTTGAACCATCTTATTGACGATGAAACACAGAAATTGCATCGGAATTAATTTCAAAAGGCACAATGCCGACTTAAGTACAAGAGGACTGACACTCTAACTCTCTATGATTTGAACCTCTCCTGTGAGTCCAGCTTTAGATTCGGATGCTTCACTTCAGGTTTTCTTTATACCTTGCACCTTCTTCTTGACGATGAAACACAGAAATTGCATCGGAATTAAATTCAAAAGACACAATGCCGACTTAAGTACAACAGGACTGACACTCTAACTATCTATGATTTGAACCTTTCCTGTAGGTCCAGTTTCAGGTTCCGATGCTTCACTTCGGGTTTACTGTATCCCTTGGACCTTCTTATTGACGATGAAATACAGAAATTGCATCCGAATATAATACAAAAGGCACAATGCCGACTTAAGTAAAAGAATACTGACACTCTCTCTTTCTATGATTTGAACATCTCCTGTGAGTCCAGTTTTAGATCCCGTTGCTTCACTTTAGGTTTACTGTATACCTTGCACATTCTTATTGATAATGAAACACAGAAATTGCATCGGAATTAAATTGAAAAGTCACAATGCCGACTTAAGTACAAGAGGACTGACACGCTAACTATCTATGATTTGAACCTCTCCTGTGAGTCCAGTTTTAGATTCCGATGCTTAACTTCAGGTTTACTGTATACCTTGCAGCTTCTTATTGACGATGAAACACAGAAATTGCAACAGAATTAAATTCAAACGACACAATGCCGACATAAGTATAAGAGGACTGACACTCTAACTATCTATGATTTGAACCCCTCCTGTCAGTCCAGTTCTAGATTCCGATGCTTCACTTCAGGTTTACTGTATCCCTTGGATCTTCTTATTGATGATGAAACACAGAATTTGCATCAGAATTTAATACAAAAGGGACAATGTCGACTTAAGTACTAGAGGACTGACACTCTCACTTTCTATGATTTGAACCTCTACTGTGAGTCCAGTTTTAGATTACGATGCTTCACTTCAGGTTTACTGTATACCTTGCACAGTCATATTGACGAAGAAACACAGAAATTGAATCGGAATTAAATTCAAAAGGCACAATGCCGACTTAAGTACAAGAGGACCGACACTGTATCTTTCTATGACTTGAACCTCTCCTGTGACTCCAATTTGAGATTCCGATGCTTCTCTTCAGGTTTACTGTATCCCTTGGACCTTCTTATTGACGATGAAACACAGAAATTGCATTGGAATTAAATTCAAAAGACACAATGCCGACTTAAGTACAAGAGGACAGACACTCTAACTATCTATGATTTGAACCTCACCTGTGAGTCCAGTTTTAGATTCCAATGCTTCACTACAGGTTTTACTGTATCCCTTGGACCTTCTTATTAATGATGAAATACAGAAGTTGCATCCGAATTTAATACAAAAGGCACAATGCCGACCTGAGTAAAAGAGGACGGGCACTCTCTCTTCCTATGATATGAACCTCTCCTGTGAGTCCAGTTTTAGATTCCGATGCTTCACTTCAGGTTTACTGTATTCCTTGCAGCTCCTAATTGACGATGAAACACAGAAATTGCATCGGAATTAAATTCAAAAGGCACAATGCCGACTTAAGTACAAGAGGACTGACACACTAACTCTCTATGATTTGAAACTCTCCTCTGAGTCGAGTTTGAGATTCCGATGCTTCACTTCAGGTTTACTGTATACCTTGCACCTTCTTAATGACAATGAAACACAGAAATTGCATCAGAATTAAATTCAAACGTCACAATGCAGACTTAAGTATAAGAGGACTGCCACTCTAACAATCAATGATTTGAACCCCTCTTGTGAGTCCAGTTTTAGATTCCTATGCTTCACTTCCGGTTTAATGTATCCCTTGGACCTTCTTATTGACGATGAAACACAAAAATTGCATTCGAATATAATACAAAAGGGACAATGCCGATTTAAGTACTAGAGGACTGAAACTCTTACTTTCTATGATTTGAAAATCTCCTGTGAGTCCAGTGTTAGATTACGATGCTTCACTTCAGGTTTACTGTATACCCTGGACCGTCATATTGACGATGAAACACAGAAATTGAATCGGAATTAAATTCAAAAGGCACAATGCCGACTTAAGTACAAGAGGACTGACACTCTATATTTCTATGACTTGAACCTCTCCTGTGAGTCCAGTTTTAGATTCCGATGCTTCTCTTCAGGTTTACTGTCATCCTTGGACGTTCTTATTGACGATGAAACACAGAAATTGCATCGGAATTAAATTGAAAAGTCACAATGCTGACTTAAGTACAAGAGGACTGACACGCTAACTATCTATGATTTGAACCTCTCCTGTGAGTCCAGTTTTAGATTCCGATGCTTAACTTCAGGTTTACTGTATACCTTGCAGCTTCTTATTGACGATGAAACACAGAAATTTGCAACAGAATTAAATTCAAACGACACAATGCCGACTTAAGTATAAGAGGACTGACACCCTAACTATCAATGATTTGAACCCCACCTGTGAGTCCAGTTTTACATTCCGATGCTTCTCTTCAGGTTTACTGTATCCCTTGGACCTTATTATTGACGATGAAACACAGAAATTGCATCGGAATTAAATTCAAAAGACACAATGCCAGGCTAAGTACAAGAGGACTGACACTCTAACTAACTATGATTTGAACCTCTCCTGTGAGTCCAGTTTTAGATTCCGATGCTTCACTTCAGGTTTACTGTATCCCTTGGACATTTTTATTGACGATGAAATTCAGAAAATGCCTCCGAATTTAATACAAAAGGCACAATGCCGACTTAAGTAAAAGAGGACGGACACTCTCTCTTCCTATGATTTGAACCTCTTCTGTGAGTCCAGTTTTAGATTCCGATGGTTCACTTCAGGTTTACTGTATACGTTGCACCTTCTTATTGACGACGAAACACAGAAATTGCATCGGAATTAAATTCAAAAGGCACAACGCCGACTTAAGTACAAGAGGACTGAAACTCTAACTCTCAATGAATTCAACCTCTCCTGTGAGTCCAGTTTTAGATTCCGATGCTTCACTTCAGGTTTACTGTATACCTTGCACCGTCATATTGACGATCAAACACAGAAATTGAATCGGAATTAAATTCAAAAGGCTTAATGCCGACTTAAGTACAAGAGGACTGACACTCTATCTTTCTATGACTTGATCCGCTCCTGTGAGTCCAATTATAGATTCCGATGCTTCTCTTCAGGTTTACTGTATCCCTTGGACCTTCTCATTGACGAAGAAACACAGAAATTGCAACAGCATTAAATTCAAACGACACAATGCCGACTTAGGTATAAGAGGACTGATACTCTAAGTATCTATGATTTGAACCCCTCCTGTGGGTCCAGTTCTAGATTCCGATGCTTCACTTCAGGTTTACTGTATACCTTGGACCTTCTTATTGACGATGAAACACAGAAATTGCATACGAACTTAATACAAAAGGCACAATGCCGACTTAAGTACAAGCGGACTGACACTCTCGTTTGCTATGATTTCAACCTCTCCTGTGACTCCAGTTTTAGATTCCGATGCTTCACTTAAGGTTTACTGTATCCCTTGGACCTTCTTATTGTCGATGAAACACACAAATTGCATCAGAATTTAATACAAAAGGGACAATGCCGACTTAAGTACTAGAGGACTGACACTCTCACTTTCTATGATTTGAACCTCTCCTGTGAGGCCAGTTTTAGATTACGATGCTTCACTTCAGGTTTACTGTATACCTTGCACCGTCATATTGACGATGAAACACAGAAATTGAATCGGAATTAAATTCAAAAGGCACAATGCCGACTTAAGTAAAAGAGGACTGACACTCTATCTTTCTATGACTTGAACCTCTTCTGTCAGTCAAGTTTTAGATTCCGATTCTTCTCTTCAGGTTTACTGTCTTCCTTGGACCTTCTTATTGACGATGAAACACAGAAATTGCATCGCAATTAAATTCAAAAGACACAATGCCGGCTTAAGTGCAAGAGGACTGACACTCTAAGTATCTATGATTTGAACCTCTCCTGTAGGTCCAGTTTTAGATTCCGATGCTTAACTTCAGGTTTACTGTATCCCTTGGACCTTCTTATTGACGATGAAACACAGAAATTGCATCCGAATGTAATACAAAAGGCACAATGCCGACTTAAGTAAAAGAGGACTGACACTCTCTCTTCCTATGATTTGAACCTCTCCTGTGAGTCCAGTTTTAGATTACGATGCTTCACTTCAGGTTTACTGTATACCTTGCACCTTCTAATTGTCGATGAAATACAGAAATTGCATCGGAATTAATTTCAAAAGGCACAATGCCGACTTAAGTACGAGAGGACTGACACTCTAACTATCTATGATTTGAAACTCTCCTGTGAGTCCACTTTTAGATTCCGATGCTTCTCTTCAGGTTTACTGTATCCCTTGGACCTTCTTATTGACGATGAAACACAGAAATTGCATCGGAATTAAATTCAAAAGACACAAACCCGACTTAGGTACAAGATGACTGACACTCAAACTATCTATGATTTGAACCTCTCCTGTGAGTCCAGTTTTAGATTCCTATGCTTCACTTCAGGTTTACTGTATACCTTGCACCCTCATCTTGACGATGAAACACAGAAATTTAATCGGAATTAAATTCAAAAGGCACAATGCCGACTTAAGTACAAGAGGACTGACACTCTATCTTTCTATGACTTGAACCTCTCCTGTGAGTCCAGTTTTAGATTCCGATGCTTCTCCTCAGGTTTACTGTCTTCCTTGGACCATCCTATTGACGATGAAACACAGAAATTGCATCGGAATTAAATTCAAAAGACACAATGCTGACTTAAGTACAAGAAGACTGACACTCTAACTATCTATGATTTGAACCTCTCCTGTAGGTCCAGTTTTGGATTCCGATGCTTCTCTTCAGGTTTACTGTATCCCTTGGACCTTCTTATTGACGATGAAATACAGAAATTGCATCCGAATTTAATACAAAAAGCACTATGCCGACTTAAGTAAAAGAGGACTGACACTCTCTCTTCCTATGATTTGAACCTCTCCTGTGAGTCCAGTTTGAGATTCCGATGCTTCACTTCAGGTTTACTGTATACCTTGCCGCTTCTTCTTGACGATGAAACACAGAAATTGCATCGGAATTAAATTCAAAAGACACAATGCCGACTTAAGTACAAGAGGACTGACACTCTAACTTTCTATGATTTGAACCTCTCCTGTGAGTCCACTTTTAGATTCCGATGCTTCACTTCAGGTTTACTGTATCCCTCGGACCTTCTTATTCACGATGAAATACAGAAATTGCATCCGAATTTAATACAAAAGGCACAATGCCGACTTAAGTAAAAGAGGACGGACACTCTCTCTTTTTATGATTTGAACCTCTCCTGTGAGTCCAATTTTAGATTACGATGCTTCACTTCAGGTTTACTGTATACCTTGCACCGTCATATTGACGATGAAACACAGAGATTGAATAGGAATTAAATTCAAAAGGCACAATGCCGACTTAAGTACAAGAGGACTGACACTTTAACTTTCTATGATTTGAACCTCTCCTGTGATTCCAGTTTTACATTCCGATGCTTCTCTTCAGGTTTACTGTATCCCTTGGACCTTCTTATAGACGATGAAACTTAGAAATTGCATGGGCATTAAATTCAAAAGACACTATGCCGGCTTAAGTACAAGAGGACTGACACTCTAACTATCTAAGGTTTGAACCTCTCCTGTGAGTCCAGTTTTAGATTCCGATGCTTCACTTCAGGTTTACTAAATCCCTTGGACCTTCTTATTGACGATGAAATACAGAAATGCATCCGAATTTAATACAAATGGCACAATGCCGACTTAAGTAAAAGAGGACGGACACTCTCTCTTCCTATGATTTGAGCCTCTCCTGTGAGTCCAGTTTTAGATTCCGATGCATCACTTCAGGTTTACTGTATACGTTGCACCATCTTATTGACGATGAAACACAGAAATTGCATCGGAATTAATTTCAAAAGGCACAATGCCGACTTAAGTACTAGAGGACTGACACTCTAACTCTCTATGATTTGTACCTCTCCTGTGAGTCCAGTTTTAGATTCGGATGCTTCACTTCAGGTTTTCTTTATACCTTGCACCTTCTTCTTGACGATGAAACACAGAAATTGCATCGGAATTAAATTCAAAAGACACAATGCCGACTTAAGTACAACAGGACTGACACTCTAACTATCTATGATTTGAACCTTTCCTGTAGGTCCAGTTTCAGGTTCCGATGCTTCACTTCGGGTTTACTGTATCCCTTGGACCTTCTTATTGACGATGAAATACAGAAATTGCATCCGAATATAATACAAAAGGCACAATGCCGACTTAAGTAAAAGAATACTGACACTCTCTCTTTCTATGATTTGAACATCTCCTGTGAGTCCAGTTTTAGATCCTGTTGCTTCACTTTAGGTTTACTGTATACCTTGCACATTCTTATTGATAATGAAACACAGAAATTGCATCGGAATTAAATTGAAAAGTCACAATGCCGACTTAAGTACAAGAGGACTGACACGCTAACTATCTATGATTTGAATCTCTCCTGTGAGTCCAGTTTTAGATTCCGATGCTCAACTTCAGGTTTACTGTATACCTTGCAGCTTCTTATTGACGATGAAACACAGAAATTGCAACAGAATTAAATTCAAACGACACAATGCCGACATAAGTATAAGAGGACTGACACTCTAACTATCTATGATTTGAACCCCTCCTGTGAGTCCAGTTCTAGATTCCGATGCTTCACTTCAGGTTTACTGTATCCCTTGGACCTTCTTATTGACGATGAAACACAGAAATTGCATCAGAATTTAATACAAAAGGGACAATGCCGACTTAAGTACTAGAGGACTGACACTCTCACTTTCTATGATTTGAACCTCTACTGTGAGTCCAGTTTTAGATTACGATGCTTCACTTCAGGTTTCCTGTATACCTTGCACACTCATATTGACGAAGAAACACAGAAATTGAATCGGAATTAAATTCAAAAGGCACAATGCCGACTTAAGTACAAGAGGACCGACACTGTATCTTTCTATGACTTGAACCTCTCCTGTGACTCCAATTTTAGATTCCGATGCTTCTCTTCAGGTTTACTGTATCCCTTGGACCTTCTTATTGACGATGAAACACAGAAATTGCATTGGAATTAAATTCAAAAGACACAATGCCGACTTAAGTACAAGAGGACAGACACTCTAACTATCTATGATTTGAACCTCTCCTGTGAGTCCAGTTTTAGATTCCAATGCTTCACTACAGGTTTACTGTATCCCTTGGACCTTCTTATTAATGATGAAATACAGAAGTTGCATCCGAATTTAATACAAAAGGCACAATGCCGACCTGAGTAAAAGAGGACTGGCACTCTCTCTTCCTATGATATGAACCTCTCCTGTGAGTCCAGTTTTAGATTCCGATGCTTCTCTTCAGGTTTACTGTATTCCTTGCTCCTCCTAATTGACGATGAAACACAGAAATTGCATCGGAATTAAATTCAAAAGGCACAATGCCGACTTAAGTACAAGAGGACTGACACACTAACTCTCTATGATTTGAAACTCTCCTCTGAGTCGAGTTTGAGATTCCGATGCTTCACTTCAGGTTTACTGTATACCTTGCACCTTCTTAATGACAATGAAACACAGAAATTGCATCAGAATTAAATTCAAACGTCACAATGCCGACTTAAGTATAAGAGGACTGCCACTCTAACAATCAATGATTTGAACCCCTCTTGTGAGTCCGGTTTTAGATTCCTATGCTTCACTTCCGGTTTAATGTATCCCTTGGACCTTCTTATTGACGATGAAACACAGAAATTGCATTCGAATATAATACAAAAGGGACAATGCCGATTTAAGTACTAGAGGACTGAAACTCTTACTTTCTATGATTTGAAAATCTCCTGTGAGTCCAGTTTTAGATTACGATGCTTCACTTCAGGTTTACTGTATACCCTGGACCGTCATATTGACGATTAAACACAGAAATTAAATCGGAATTAAATTCAAAAGGCACAATGCCGACTTAAGTACAAGAGGACTGACACTCTATATTTCTATGACTTGAACCTCTCCTGTGAGTCCAGTTTTAGATTCCGATGCTTCTCTTCAGGTTTACTGTCTTCCTTGGACGTTCTTATTGACGATGAAACTCAAAAATTGCATCGCAATTACATTCAAAAGACACAATGCCGACTTAAGTACAAGAGGACTGACACTCTAAGTATCTATGATTTGAACCTCTCCTGTAGGTCCAGTTTTAGATTCCGATGCTTAACTTCAGGTTTACTGTATCCCTTGGACCTTCTTATTGACGATGAAACACAGAAAATGCATCCGAATGTAATACAAAAGGCACAATGCCGACTTAAGTAAAAGAGGACTGACACTCTCTCTTCCTATGATTTGAACCTCTCCTGTGAGTCCAGTTTGAGATTCCGATGCTTCACTTCAGGTTTACTGTATACCTTGCACCTTCTTATTGACGTTGAAACACAGAAATTGCATCAGAATTAAATTCAAACGACACAATGCCGACTTAAGTATAAGAGGACTGACACTCTAACTATCAATGATTTGAACCCCACCTGTGAGTCCAGTTTTACATTCCGATGCTTCTCTTCAGGTTTACTGTATCCCTTGGACCTTATTATTGACGATGAAACACAGAAATTGCATCGGAATTAAATTCAAAAGACACAATGCCAGGTTAAGTACAAGACTACTGACACTCTAACTAACTATGATTTGAACCTCTCCTGTGAGTCCAGTTTTAGATTCCGATGCTTCACTTCAGGTTTACTGTATCCCTTGGACATTTTTATTGACGATGAAATACAGAAAATGCATCCGAATTTAATACAAAAGGCACAATGCCGACTTAAGTAAAAGAGGACGGACACTCTCTCTTCCTATGATTTGAACCTCTTCTGTGAGTCCAGTTTTAGATTCCGATGGTTCACTTCAGGTTTACTGTATACGTTGCACCTTCTTATTGACGACGAAACACAGAAATTGCATCGGAATTAAATTCAAAAGGCACAACGCCGACTTAAGTACAAGGGGACTGAAACTCTAACTCTCAATGATTTCAACCTCTCCTGTGAGTCCAGTTTTAGATTCCGATGCTTGACTTCAGGTTTACTGTATACCTTGCACCGTCATATTGACGATCAAACACAGAAATTGAATCGGAATTAAATTCAAAAGGCACAATGCCGACTTAAGTACAAGAGGACTGACACTCTATCTTTCTATGACTTGAACCGCTCCTGTGAGTCCAATTATAGATTCCGATGCTTCTCTTCAGGTTTACTGTATCCCTTGGACCTTCTCATTGACGATGAAACACAGAAATTGCAACAGAATTAAATTCAAACGACACAATGCCGACTTAAGTATAAGAGGACTGATACTCTAAGTATCTATGATTTGAACCCCTCCTGTGAGTCCAGTTCTAGATTCCGATGCTTCACTTCAGGTTTACTGTATACCTTGGACCTTCTTATTGACGAGGAAACACAGAAATTGCATACGAACTTAATACAAAAGGCACAATGCCGACTTAAGTACATGCGGACTGACACTCTCGTTTGCTATGATTTGAACCTCTCCTGTGACTCCAGTTTTAGATTCCGATGCTTCACTTAAGGTTTACTGTATCCCTTGGACCTTCTTATTGTCGATGAAACACAATAATTGCATCAGAATTTAATACAAAAGGGACAATGCCGACTTAAGTACTAGAGGACTGACACTCTCACTTTCTATGATTTGAACCTCTCCTGTGAGGCCAGTTTTAGATTACGATGCTTCACTTCAGGTTTACTGTATACCTTGCACCGTCATATTGACGATGAAACACAGAAATTGAATCGGAATTAAATTCAAAAGGCACGATGCCGACTTAAGTACAAGAGGACTGACACTCTATCTTTCTATGACTTGAACCTCTTCTGTGAGTCAAGTTTTAGATTCCGATTCTTCTCTTCAGGTTTACTGTCTTCCTTGGACCTTCTTATTGACGATGAAACACAGAAATTGCATCGCAATAAAATTCAAAAGACACAATGCCGGCTTAAGTACAAGAGGACTGACACTCTAAGTATCTATGATTTGAACCTCTCCTGTAGGTCCAGTTTTAGATTCCGATGCTTAACTTCAGGTTTACTGTATCCCTTGGACCTTCTTATTGACGATGAAACACAGAAATTGCATCCGAATGTAATACAAAAGGCACAATGCCGACTTAGGTAAAAGAGGACTGACACTCTCTCTTCCTATGATTTGAACCTCTCCTGTGAGTCCAGTTTGAGATTCCGATGCTTCACTTCAGGTTAACTGTATACCTTGCACCTTCTTATTGACGTTGAAACACAGAAATTGCATCAGAATTAAATTCAAACGACACAATGCCGACTTAAGTATAAGAGGACTGACACTCTAACTATCAATGATTTGAACCCCACCTGTGAGTCCAGTTTTACATTCCGATGCTTCTCTTCAGGTTTACTGTATCCCTTGGACCTTATTATTGACGATGAAACACAGAAATTGCATCGGAATTAAATTCAAAAGACACAATGCCAGGTTATGTACAAGAGGACTGACACTCTATCTTTCTATGACTTGAACCTCTCCTGTGAGTCCAATTTTAGATTCCGATGCTTCTCTTCAGGTTTACTGTATCCCTTGGACCTTTTTATTGACGATGAAACACAGAAATTGCAACAGAATTAAATTCAAACGACACAATGCCGACTTAAGTATAAGAGGACTGACACTCTAATTATCTATGATTTGAATACCTCCTGTGAGTCCAGTTCTAGATTCCGATGCTTCACTTCAGGTTTACTGTATCCCTTGGACCTTCTTATTGACGATGAAACACAGAAATTGCATCTGAACTTAATACAAAAGGCACAATGCCGACTTAAGTACAAGAGGACTGACACTCTCGTTTTCTATGATTTGAACCTCTCCTGTGACTCCAGTTTTAGATTCCGATGCTTCACTTCAGGTTTTCTGTATCCCTTGGACCTTCTTATTGTCGATGAAACAAAGAAATTGCATCAGAATTTAATACAAAAGATACAATGCCGACTTAAGTACTAGAGGACTGACACTCTCACTTTCTATGATTTGAACCTCTCCTGTGAGTCCAGTTTTAGATTACGATGCTTCACTTCAAGTTTACTGTATACCTTGCAAAGTCATATTGACGATGAAACACAGAAATTGAATCGGAATTAAATTCAAAAGCCACAATGCCGACTTAAGTACAAGAGGACCGACACTGTATCTTTCTATGACTTGAACCTCTTCTGTGACTCCAATTTTAGATTCCGGTGCTTCTCTTCAGGTTTACTGTATCCCTTGGACCTTCTTATTGACGATGAAACACAGAAATTGCATCGGAATTAAATTCAAAAGACACAATGCCGACTTAAGTACAAGAGGACTGACACTCTAACTATCTATGATTTGAACCTCTCCTGTGAGTCGAGTTTTAGATTCCGATGCTTCACTACAGGTTTACTGTATCCCTTGGACCTTCTTATTGACGATGAAATACAGAAGATGCATCCGAATTTAATACAAAAGGCACAATGCCGACTTAAGTATAAGAGGACTGCCACTCTAACAATCAATGATTTGAACCCCTCTTGTGAGTCCAGTTTTAGATTCCTATGCTTCACTTCCGGTTTACTGTATCCCTTGGACCTTCTTATTGTCGATGAAACACAATAATTGCATCAGAATTTAATACAAAAGGGACAATGCCGACTTAAGTACAAGAGGACCGACACTGTATCTTTCTATGACTTGAACCTCTTCTGTGACTCCAATTTTAGATTCCGGTGCTTCTCTTCAGGTTTACTGTATCCCTTGCACCTTCTTATTGACGTTGAAACACAGATATTGCATCAGAATTAAATTCAAACGACACAATGCCGACTTAAGTATAAGAGGACGGACACTCTTACTATCAATGATTTGAACCCCACCTGTGAGTCCAGTTTTAGATTCCGATGCTTCACTTCAGGTTTACTGTATCCCTTGGTCCTTCTTATTGACGATGAAACACAGAAATTGCATCCGAATTTAATACAAAAGGCACAATGCCGACTTAAGTACAAGAGGACTGACAGTTTAACTTTCTATGATTTGAACCCTACTGTGAGTCCAGTTTTACATTCCGATGCTTCTCTTCAGGTTTACTGTATCCCTTGGACTTTATTATTGACGATGAAACACAGAAATTGCATCGGAATTAAATTCAAACGACACAATGCCGGCTTAAGTACAAGAGGACTGACACTCTAACTATCTATGATTTGAACCTCTCCTGTGAGTCCAGTTTTAGATTCCGATGCTTCACTTCAGGTTTACTGTATCCCTTGGACATTTTTATTGACGATGAAATACAGAAAATGCATCCGAATTTAATACAAAAGGCACAACGCCGACTTAAGTACAAGAGGACTGACTAACTCTCAATGATTTCAACCTCTCCTGTGAGTCCAGTTTTAGATTCCGATGCTTCACTTCAGGTTTACTGTATCCCTTGGACCTTCTTATTGTCGATGAAACACAGAAATCGCATCAGAATTTAAAACAAAAGGAACAATGCCGACTTAAGTACTAGAGGACTGACACTCTCACTTTCTATGATTTGAACCTCTCCTGTGAGTCCAGTTTTAGATTACGATGCTTCACTTCAGGTTTACTGTATACCTTGCACCGTCACATTGACGATGAAACACAGAAATTGAATCGGAATTAAATTCAAAAGGCACAATGCCGACTTAAGTACAAGAGGACTGACACTCTATCTTTCTATGACTTGAACCTCTCCTGTGAGTCCAGTTTTAGATTCCGATGCTTCTCTTCAGGTTTACTGTCTTCCTTGGACCTTCTTATTGACGATGAAACATAGAAATTGCATCGCAATTAAAATTCAAAAGACACAATGCCGACTTAAGTACAAGAGGACTGACACTCTAAGTATCTATGATTTGAACCTCTCCTGTAAGTAAAGTTTTAGATTCCGATGCTTAACTTCAGGTTTACTGTATCCCTTGGACCTTCTTATTGACGATGAAATACAGAAATTGCATCCGAATTTAATACAAAAGGCACAATGCCGACTTAAGTAAAAGTGGACTGACACTCTCTCTTCCTATGATTTGAACCTCTCCAGTGAGTCCAGTTTGAGTTTCCGATGCTTCATTTCAGGTTTACTGTATACCTTGCACCTTCTTATTGACGTTGAAACACAGAAATTGATCAGAATTAAATTCAAACGACACAATGCCGACTTATGTACAAGAGGACTGACACTTTAACTTTCTATGATTTGAACCTCTACTGTGAGTCCAGTTTTACATTCCGATGCTTCTCTTTGGGTTTACTGTATCCCTTGGACCTTATTATTGACGATGAAACACAGAAATTGCATCGGAATTAAATTCAAAAGACACAATGCCGGCTTAAGTACAAGAGGACTGACACTCTAACTATCTATGATTTGAACCTCTCCTGTGAGTCCAGTTTTAGATTCCGATGCTTCACTTCAGGTTTACTGTATCCCTTGGACCTTTTTATTGACGATGAAATACAGAAAATGCATCCGAATTTAATACAAAAGGCACAATGCCGACTTAAGTAAAAGAGGACGGACACTCTCTCTTCCTATGATTTGAACCTCTCCTGTGAGTCCAGTTTTAGATTCCGATTCTTCACTTCAGGTTTACTGTATACCTTGCACCGTCATATTGACGATGAAACACAGAAATTGAATCGGAATTAAATTCAAAAGGCACAATGCCGACTTAAGTACAAGAGGACTGACACTCTATCTTTCTATGACTTGAACCTCTCCTGTGAGTCCAATTTTTTTATTCCGATGCCTCTCTTCAGGTTTACTGTATCCCTTGGACCTTCTTATTGACGATGAAACACAGAAATTGCAACAGTATTAAATTCAAACGACACCTAGCCGACTTAAGTGTAAGGGGACTGACACTCTAACTATCTATGATTTGAACCCCTCCTGTGAGTCCAGTACTAGATTCCGATGCTTCACTTCAGGTTTACTGTATCCCTTGGACCTTCTTATTAACGATGAAACACAGACATTGCATCCGAACTTAATACAAAAGGCACAATGCCGACTTAAGTACAAGAGGACTGACACTCTCGTTTTCTATGATTTGAACCTCTCCTGTGACTCCAGTTTTAGATTCCGATGCTTCACTTCAGGTTTTCTGTATCCCTTGGACCTTCTTATTGTCGATGAAACACAGAAATTGCATCAGAATTTAATACAAAAGGGACAATGCCGACTTAAGTACTAGAGGACTGACACTCTCACTTTCTATGATTTGAACCTCTCCTGTGAGTCCAGTTTTAGATTACGATGCTTCACTTCAGGTTTACTGTATACCTTGCACAGTCATATTGACGATGAAACACAGAAATTGAATCGGAATTAAATTCAAAAGGCACAATGCCGACTTAAGTACAAGAGGACCGACACTGTATCTTTCTATGACTTGAACCTCTCCTGTGACTCCAATTTTAGATTCCGATGCATCTCTTCAGGTTTACTGTATCCCTTGGACCTTCTTATTGACGACGAAACACAGAAATTGCATCGGAATTAAATTCAAAAGACACAATGCCGACTTAAGTACAAGAGGACTGACACTCTAACTATCTATGACTTGAACCTCTCCTGTGAGTCCAGTTTTAGATTCCGATGCTTCACTACAGGTTTACTGTATCCCTTGGAAATTCTTATTCACGATGAAATACAGAAGTTGCATCCCAATTTAATACAAAAGGCACAATGCCGACTTAAGTAAAAGAGGACTGACACTCTCTCTTCCTATGATATGAACCTCTCCTGTGAGTCCAGTTTCAGATTCCGATTCTTCACTTCAGGTTTACTGTATACCTTGCACCGTCATATTGACGATGAAACACAGAAATTGAATCGGAATTAAATTCAAAAGGCACAATGCCGACTTAAGTACAAGAGGACTGACACTCTATCTTTCTATGACTTGAACCTCTCCTGTGAGTCCAGTTTTAGATTCCGATGCTTCTCTTCAGGTTTACTGTCTTCCTTGGACCTTCTTATTGACGATGAAACTCAGAAATTGCATCGCAATTACATTCAAAAGACACAATGCCGACTTAAGTACAAGAGGACTGACACTCTAAGTACCTATGATTTGAACCTCTCCTGTAGGTCCAGTTTTAGATTCCGATGCTTAACTTCAGGTTTACTGTATCCGTTGGACCTTCTTATTGACGATGAAACACAGAAATTGCATCCGAATGTAATACAAAAGGCACAATGCCGACTTAAGTAAAAGAGGACTGACACTCTCTCTTCCTATGATTTGAACCTCTCCTGTGAGTCCAGTTTGAGATTCCGATGCTTCACTTCAGGTTTACTGTATACCTTGCACCTTCTTATTGACGTTGAAACACAGATATTGCATCAGAATTAAATTCAAACGACACAATGCCGACTTAAGTATAAGAGGACGGACACTCTTACTATCAATGATTTGAACCCCACCTGTGAGTCCAGTTTTAGATTCCGATGCTTCACTTCAGGTTTACTGTATCCCTTGGTCCTTCTTATTGACGATGAAACACAGAAATTGCATCCGAATTTAATACAAAAGGCACAATGCCGACTTAAGTACAAGAGGACTGACACTTTAACTTTCTATGATTTGAACCCTACTGTGAGTCCAGTTTTACATTCCGATGCTTCTCTTCAGGTTTACTGTATCCCTTGGACTTTATTATTGACGATGAAACACAGAAATTGCATCGGAATTAAATTCAAACGACACAATGCCGGCTTAAGTACAAGAGGACTGACACTCTAACTATCTATGATTTGAACCTCTCCTGTGAGTCCAGTTTTAGATTCCGATGCTTCACTTCAGGTTTACTGTATCCCTTGGACATTTTTATTGACGATGAAATACAGAAAATGCATCCGAATTTAATACAAAAGGCACAACGCCGAATTAAGTACAAGAGGACTGACTAACTCTCAATGATTTCAACCTCTCCTGTGAGTCCAGTTTTAGATTCCGATGCTTCACTTCAGGTTTACTGTATACCTTGCACCGTCATATTGACGATAACACACAGAAATTGAATCGGAATTAAATTCAAAAGGCACAATGCCGACTTAAGTACAAGAGGACTGACACTCTATCTTTCTATGACTTGAAGCTCTCCTGTGAGTCCAATTTTAGATTCCGATGCTTCTCTTCAGGTTTACTGTATCCCTTGGACCTTCTTATTGACGATGAAACACAGAAATTGCAACAGAATTAAATTCAAACGACACAATGCCAACTTAAGTATAAGAGGACTGACACTCTAACTATCTATGATTTGAACCCCTCCTGTGAGTCCAGTTCTAGATTCCGATGCTTCACTTCAGGTTTACTGTAGCCCTTGGACCTTCTTATTGACGATGAAACACAGATATTGCATACGAACTTAATACAAAAGGCACAATGCCGACTTAAGTACAAGAGGACTGACACTCTCGTTTTCTATGATTTGAACCTCTTCTGTGACTCCAGTTTTAGATTCCGATGCTTCACTTAAGGTTTACTGTATCCCTTGGACCTTCTTATTGTCGATGAAACACATAAATCGCATCAGAATTTAAAACAAAAGGAACAATGCCGACTTAAGTACTAGAGGACTGACACTCTCACTTTCTATGATTTGAACCTCTCCTGTGAGTCCAGTTTTAGATTACGATGCTTCACTTCAGGTTTACTGTATACCTTGCACCGTCACATTGACGATGAAACACAGAAATTGAATCGGAATTAAATTCAAAAGGCACAATGCCGACTTAAGTACAAGAGGACTGACACTCTATCTTTCTATGACTTGAACCTCTCCTGTGAGTCCAGTTTTAGATTCCGATGCTTCTCTTCAGGTTTACTGTCTTCCTTGGACCTTCTTATTGACGATGAAACATAGAAATTGCATCGCAATTAAAATTCAAAAGACACAATGCCGACTTAAGTACAAGAGGACTGACACTCTAAGTATCTATGATTTGAACCTCTCCTGTAAGTAAAGTTTTAGATTCCGATGCTTAACTTCAGGTTTACTGTATCCCTTGGACCTTCTTATTGACGATGAAATACAGAAATTGCATCCGAATTTAATACAAAAGGCACAATGCCGACTTAAGTAAAAGAGGACTGACACTCTCTCTTCCTATGATTTGAATCTCTCCAGTGAGTCCAGTTTGAGTTTCCGATGCTTCATTTCAGGTTTACTGTATACCTTGCACCTTCTTATTGACGTTGAAACACAGAAATTGATCAGAATTAAATTCAAACGACACAATGCCGACTTATGTACAAGAGGACTGACACTTTAACTTTCTATGATTTGAACCTCTACTGTGAGTCCAGTTTTACATTCCGATGCTTCTCTTTGGGTTTACTGTATCCCTTGGACCTTATTATTGACGATGAAACACAGAAATTGCATCGGAATTAAATTCAAAAGACACAATGCCGGCTTAAGTACAAGAGGACTGACACTCTAACTATCTATGATTTGAACTCTCCTGTGAGTCCAGTTTTAGATTCCGATGCTTCACTTCAGGTTTACTGTATCCCTTGGACCTTTTTATTGACGATGAAATACAGAAAATGCATCCGAATTTAATACAAAAGGCACAATGCCGACTTAAGTAAAAGAGGACGGACACTCTCTCTTCCTATGATTTGAACCTCTCCTGTGAGTCCTGTTTTAGATTCCGATTCTTCACTTCAGGTTTACTGTATACCTTGCACCGTCATATTGACGATGAAACACAGAAATTGAATCGGAATTAAATTCAAAAGGCACAATGCCGACTTCAGTACAAGAGGACTGACACTCTATCTTTCTATGACTTGAACCTCTCCTGTGAGTCCAATTTTTTTATTCCGATGCCTCTCTTCAGGTTTACTGTATCCCTTGGACCTTCTTATTGACGATGAAACACAGAAATTGCAACAGTATTAAATTCAAACGACACCTAGCCGACTTAAGTGTAAGAGGACTGACACTCTAACTATCTATGATTTGAACCCCTCCTGTGAGTCCAGTTCTAGATTCCGATGCTTCACTTCAGGTTTACTGTATCCCTTGGACCTTCTTATTAACGATGAAACACAGACATTGCATCCGAACTTAATACAAAAGTCACAATGCCGACTTAAGTACAAGAGGACTGACACTCTCGTTTTCTATGATTTGAACCTCTCCTGTGACTCCAGTTTTAGATTCCGATGCTTCACTTCAGGTTTTCTGTATCCCTTGGACCTTCTTATTGTCGATGACACACAGAAATTGCATCAGAATTTAATACAAAAGGGACAATGCCGACTTAAGTACTAGAGGACTGACACTCTCACTTTCTATGATTTGAACCTCTCCTGTGAGTCCAGTTTTAGATTACGATGCTTCACTTCAGGTTTACTGTATACCTTGCACAGTCATATTGACGATGAAACACAGAAATTGAATCGGAATTAAATTCAAAAGGCACAATGCCGACTTAAGTACAAGAGGACCGACACTGTATCTTTCTATGACTTGAACCTCTCCTGTGACTCCAATTTTAGATTCCGATGCTTCTCTTCAGGTTTACTGTATCCCTTGGACGTTCTTATTGACGACGAAACACAGAAATTGCATCGGAATTAAATTCAAAAGACACAAAGCCGACTTAGGTACAAGATGACTGACAATCAAACTATCTATGATTTGAACCTCTCCTGTGAGTCCAGTTTTAGATTCCTATGCTTCACTTCAGGTTTACTGTATCCCTTGGACCTTTTTATTGACGATGAAATACAGAAAATGCATCCGAATTTAATACAAAAGGGACAATGCCGACTTAAGTACTAGAGGACTGACACTCTCACTTTCTATGATTTGAACCTCTCCTGTGAGTCCAGTTTTAGATTACGATGCTTCACTTCAGGTTTACTGTATACCTTGCACCGTCATATTGACGATGAAACACAGAAATTGAATCGGAATTAAATAAAAAGGCACAATGCCGACTTAAGTACAAGAGGACTGACACTCTATCTTTCTATAACTTGAACCTCTCCTGTGAGTCCAATTTTAGATTCCGATGCCTCTCTTCAGGTTTACTGTATCCCTTGGACCTTCTTATTGACGATGAAACACAGAAATTGCAACAGTATTAAATTCAAACGACACAATGCCGACTTAATGTAAGAGGACTGACACTCTAACTATCTATGATTTGAACCCCTCCTGTGAGTCCAGTTCTAGATTCCGATGCTTCACTTCAGGTTTACTGTATCCCTTGGACCTTCTTATTGACGATGAAACACAGGAATTGCATCGGAATTAAATTCAAAAGACACAAAGCCGACTTAGGTACAAGATGACTGACAATCAAACTATCTATGATTTGAACCTCTCCTGTGAGTCCAGTTTTAGATTCCTATGCTTCACTTCAGGTTTACTGTATCCCTTGGACCTTCTTATTGACGATCAAACACAGAAATTGCATCCGTATTTAATACAAAAGGGACAATGCCGACTTAAGTACTAGAGGACTGACACTCTTACTTTCTATGTTTTGAACTTCTCCTGTGCGTCCAGTTTCAGATTACGATGCTTCACTTAAGGTTTACTGTATACCTTGCACCGTCATATTGACGATGAAACACAGAAATTGAATCGCAATTAAATTCAAAAGGCACAATGCCGACTTAAGTGCAAGAGGACTGACGATCCATCTTTCTATGACTTGAACCTCTCCTGTGAGTCCAGTTTTAGATTCCGATGCTTCTCTTCAGGTTTACTGTCTGCCTTGGACCATCTTATTGACGATGAAACATAGGAATTGCATCGGAATTAAATTCAAAAGACACAATGCCGACTTAAGTACAAGAGGACTGACACTCTAACTATCTATGATTTGAACCTCTCCTGTAGGTCCAGTTTTGGATTCCGATGCTTCTCTTCAGGTTTACTGTATCCCTTGGACCTTCTTATTGACGATGAAATACAGAAATTGCATCCGAATTTAATACAAAAAGCACTATGCCGACTTAAGTAAAAGAGGACTGACACTCTCCCTTCCTATGATTTGAACCTCTCCTGTGAGTCCAGTTTGAGATTCCGATGCTTCACTTCAGGTTTACTGTATACCTTGCACTTTCTTATTGACGTTGAAACACAGAAATTGCATCAGAATTAAATTCAAACGACACAATGCCGACTTAAGTATAAGAGGTTGACACTCTAACTATCAATGATTTGAACCCCACCTGTGAGTCCAGTTTTAGATTCCGATGCTTCACTTCAGGTTTACTGTATCCCTTGGTCCTTCTTATTGACGATGAAGCACAGAAATTACATCCGAATTTAATACAAAAGGCACAATGCCGACTTAAGTACAAGAGGACTGACACTTTAACTTTCTATGATTTGAACCTCTACTGTAAGTCCAGTTTTACATTCCGATGCTTCTCTTCAGGTTTACTGTATCCCTTGGACGTTCTTATTGACGATGAAACACAGAAATTGCATCGGAATTAAATTCAAAAGACACAATGCCGGCTTAAGTACAAAAGGACTGACACTCTAACTATCTATGATTTGAACCTCTCCTGTGAGTCCAGTTTTACATTCGGATGCTTCACTTTAGGTTTACTGTATACCTTGCAGCTTCTTCTTGACGATGAAACACAGAAATTGCATCGGAATTAAATTCAAAAGACACAATGCTGACTTAAGTACAAGAGGACTGACACTCTAACTATCTGTGAATTCAACCTCTCCTGTGAGTCTAGTTTTAGATTCCGATGCTTCTCTTCAGGTTTACAGTACCCCTTGGACCTTCTTACTGACGATGAAACACAGATATTGCATCGGAATTAAATTCAATAGACATAATACCGACTTAAGTACAAGAGGACTGACACTCTAATTTTCTATGATTTGAACCTCTCCTGTGAGTCCAGTTTTAGATTCCGATGCTTCACTTCAGGTTTACTGTATACCTCGGACCTTCTTATTGACGATGAAATACAGAAATTGCATCCGAATTTAATACAAAAGGCACAATGCCGACTTAAGTAAAAGAGGACGGACACTCTCTCTTCCTATGATTTGAACCTCTCCTGTGAGTCCAGTTTTAGATTACGATGCTTCACTTCAGGTTTACTGTATACCTTGCCCCGTCATATGGACGATGAAACACAGAAATTGAATCGGAATTAAATTCAAAAGGCACAATGCCGACTTAAGTACAAGAGGACTGACACTTTAACTTTCTATGATTTGAACCTCTCCTGTGATTCCAGTTTTACATTCCGATACTTCTCTTCAGGTTTACTGTATCCCTTGGACCTTCTTATAGACGATGAAACTTAGAAATTGCATCGGTATTAAATTCAAAAGACACTATGCCGGTTTAAGTAAAAGAGGACTGACACTCTAACTATCTATGATTTGAACCTCTCCTGTGAGTCCAGTTTTAGATTCCGATGCTTCACTTCAGGTTTACTGTATCCCTTGGACCTTCTTATTGACGATGAAATACAGAAGTTGCATCCGAATTTAATACAAAAGGCACAATGCCGACTTAAGTAAAAGAGGACTGACACTCTCTCTTCCTATGATATGAACCTCTCCTGTGAGTCCAGTTTTAGATTCCGAAGCTTCACTTCAGGTTTACTGTATAGCTTGCACCTTCTAATTGTCGATGAAATACAGAAATTGCATTGGAATTAATTTCAAAAGGCACAATGCCGACTTAAGTACAAGAGGACTGACACTCTAACTATCTATGATTTGAAACTCTCCTGTGAGTCCTCTTTTAGATTCCGATGCTTCTCTTCAGGTTTTCTGTATCCCTTGGACCTCCTTATTGACGATGAAACACAGAAATTGCATCGGAATTAAATTCAAAAGACACAAAGCCGACTTAGGTACAAGATGACTGACACTCAAACTATCTATGATTTGAACCTCTCCTGTGAGTCCAGTTTTAGATTCCTATGCTTCACTTCAGGTTTACTGTATCCCTTGGACCTTCTTATTGACGATGAAACACAGATATTGCATCCGAATTTAATACAAAAGGGACAATGCCGACTTAAGTAAAAGAGGACTGACACTCTTACTTTCTATGATTTGAACCTCTCCTGTGAGTCCAGATTTAGATTACGATGCTTCACTTCAGGTTTACTGTATACCTTGCACCGTCATATTGATGATGAAACACAGAAATTGAATCGGAATTAAATTCAAAAGGCACAATGCCGACTTAAGTACAAGAGGACTGACACTCTATCTTTCTTTGACTTGAACCTCTCCTGTGAGTCCAGTTTTAGATTCCGATGCTTCTCTTCAGGTTTACTGTCTTCCTTGGACCAACTTATTGACGATGAAACACAGAAATTGCATCGGAATTAAATTCAAAATACACAATGCCGACTTAAGTACAAGAGGACTGACACTCTAACTATCTGTGATTTGAACCTCTCCTGTAGGTCCAGTTTTGGATTCCGATGCTTCTCTCCAGGTTTACTGTATCCCTTGGTCCTTCTTATTGACGATGAAGCACAGAAATTACATCCGAATTTAATACAAAAGGCACAATGCCGACTTAAGTACAAGAGGACTGACACTTTAACTTTCTATGATTTGAAACTCTACTGTAAGTCCAGTTTTACATTCCGATGCTTCTCTTCGGGTTCACTGTATCCCTTGGACGATCTTATTGACGATGAAACACAGAAATTGCATCGGAATTAAATTCAAAAGACACAATGCCGGCTTAAGTACAAGAGGACTGACACTCTAACTATCTATGATTTGAACCTCTCCTGTGAGTCCAGTTTTACATTCGGATGCTTCACTTCAGGTTTACTGTATACCTTGCAGCTTCTTCTTGACGATAAAACACAGAAATTGCATCGGAATTAAATTCAAAAGACACAATGCCGACTTAAGTACAAGAGGACTACCACTCTAACTATCTGTGATTTCAACCTCTCCTGTGAGTCTAGTTTTAGATTCCGATGCTTCTCTTCAGGTTTACTGTATCCCTTGGACCTTCTTACTGACGATGAAACACAGAAATTGCATCGGAATTAAATTCAATAGACATAATGCCGACTTAAGTACAAGAGGACTGACACTCTAATTTTCTATGATTTGAACCTCTCCTGTGAGTCCAGTTTTAGATTCCGATGCTTCACTTCAGGTTTACTGTATCCCTCGGACCTTCTTATTGACGATGAAATACAGAAATTGCATCCGAATTTAATACAAAAGGCACAATGCCGACTTAAGTAAAAGAGGACGGACACTCTCTCTTCCTATGATTTGAACCTCTCCTGTGAGTCCAGTTTTAGATTACGATGCTTCACTTCAGGTTTACTGTATACCTTGCACCGTCATATTGACGATGAAACACAGAAATTGAATCGGAATTAAATTCAAAAGGCACAATGCCGACTTAAGTACAAGAGGACTGACACTTTAACTTTCTATGATTTGAACCTCTCCTGTGATTCCAGTTTTACATTCCGATGCTTCTCTTCAGGTTTACTGTATCCCTTGGACCTTCTTATAGACGATGAAACTTAGAAATTGCATCGGTATTAAATTCAAAAGACACTATGCCGGTTTAAGTAAAAGA
Source organism: Schistocerca serialis cubense (assembly GCF_023864345.2). Taxonomy (NCBI): domain Eukaryota; kingdom Metazoa; phylum Arthropoda; class Insecta; order Orthoptera; family Acrididae; genus Schistocerca; species Schistocerca serialis. The sequence continues at coordinate 551,871 of NW_026047544.1, forward strand.
GGACTGACACTCTAACTATCTATGATTTGAACCTCTCCTGTGAGTCCAGTTTTAGATTCCGATGCTTCACTTCAGGTTTACTGTATCCCTTGGACCTTCTTATTGACGATGAAATACAGAAGTTGCATCCGAATTTAATACAAAAGGCACAATGCCGACTTAAGTAAAAGAGGATTGACACTCTCTCTTCCTATGATATGAACCTCTCCTGTGAGTCCAGTTTTAGATTCCGAAGCTTCACTTCAGGTTTACTGTATAGCTTGCACCTTCTAATTGTCGATGAAATACAGAAATTGCATTGGAATTAATTTCAAAAGGCACAATGCCGACTTAAGTACAAGAGGACTGACACTCTAACTATCTATGATTTGAAACTCTCCTGTGAGTCCTCTTTTAGATTCCGATGCTTCTCTTCAGGTTTTCTGTATCCCTTGGACCTCCTTATTGACGATGAAACACAGAAATTGCATCGGAATTAAATTCAAAAGACACAAAGCCGACTTAGGTACAAGATGACTGACACTCAAACTATCTATGATTTGAACCTCTCCTGTGAGTCCAGTTTTAGATTCCTATGCTTCACTTCAGGTTTACTGTATCCCTTGGACCTTCTTATTGACGATGAAACACAAAAATTGCATCCGAATTTAATACAAAAGGGACAATGCCGACTTAAGTAAAAGAGGACTGACACTCTTACTTTCTATGATTTGAACCTCTCCTGTGAGTCCAGATTTAGATTACGATGCTTCACTTCAGGTTTACTGTATACCTTGCACCGTCATATTGATGATGAAACACAGAAATTGAATCGGAATTAAATTCAAAAGGCACAATGCCGACTTAAGTACAAGAGGACTGACACTCTATCTTTCTTTGACTTGAACCTCTCCTGTGAGTCCAGTTTTAGATTCCGATGCTTCTCTTCAGGTTTACTGTCTTCCTTGGACCATCTTATTGACGATGAAACACAGAAATTGCATCGGAATTAAATTCAAAATACACAATGCCGACTTAAGTACAAGAGGACTGACACTCTAACTATCTGTGATTTGAACCTCTCCTGTAGGTCCAGTTTTGGATTCCGATGCTTCTCTCCAGGTTTACTGTATCCCTTGGACCTTCTTATTGACGATGAAATACAGAAATTGCATCCGAATTTAATACAAAAAGCACTATGCCGACTTAAGTAAAAGAGGACTGACACTCTCTCTTCCTATGATTTGAACCTCTCCTGTGAGTCCAGTTTGAGATTCCGATGCTTCACTTCAGGTATACTGTATACCTTGCACTTTCTTATTGACGTTGAAACACAGAAATTGCATCAGAATTAAATTCAAACGACACAATGCCGACATAAGTATAAGAGGACTGACACTCTAACTATCAATGATTTGAACCCCACCTGTGAGTCCAGTTTTAGATTCCGATGCTTCACTTCAGGTTTACTGTATCCCTTGGTCCTTCTTATTGACGATGAAGCACAGAAATTACATCCGAATTTAATACAAAAGGCACAATGCCGACTTAAGTACAAGAGGACTGACACTTTAACTTTCTATGATTTGAAACTCTACTGTAAGTCCAATTTTACATTCCGATGCTTCTCTTCGGGTTCACTGTATCCCTTGGACGATCTTATTGACGATGAAACACAGAAATTGCATCGGAATTAAATTCAAAAGACACAATGCCGGCTTAAGTACAAGAGGACTGACACTCTAACTATCTATGATTTGAACCTCTCCTGTGAGTCCAGTTTTACATTCGGATGCTTCACTTCAGGTTTACTGTATACCTTGCAGCTTCTTCTTGACGATGAAACACAGAAATTGCATCGGAATTAAATTCAAAAGACACAATGCCGACTTAAGTACAAGAGGACTACCACTCTAACTATCTGTGATTTCAACCTCTCCTGTGAGTCTAGTTTTAGATTCCGATGCTTCTCTTCAGGTTTACTGTATCCCTTGGACCTTCTTACTGACGATGAAACACAGAAATTGCATCGGAATTAAATTCAATAGACATAATGCCGACTTAAGTACAAGAGGACTGACACTCTAATTTTCTATGATTTGAACCTTTCCTGTGAGTCCAGTTTTAGATTCCGATGCTTCACTTCAGGTTTACTGTATCCCTCGGACCTTCTTATTGACGATGAAATACAGAAATTGCATCCGAATTTAATACAAAAGGCACAATGCCGACTTAAGTAAAAGAGGACGGACACTCTCTCTTCCTATGATTTGAACCTCTCCTGTGAGTCCAGTTTTAGATTACGATGCTTCACTTCAGGTTTACTGTATACCTTGCACCGTCATATTGACGATGAAAAACAGAAATTGAATCGGAATTAAATTCAAAAGGCACAATGCCGACTTAAGTTCAAGAGGACTGACACTTTAACTTTCTATGATTTGAACCTCTCCTGTGATTCCAGTTTTACATTCCGATGCTTCTCTTCAGGTTTACTGTATCCCTAGGACCTTCTTATAGACGATGAAACTTAGAAATTGCATCGGTATTAAATTCAAAAGACACTATGCCGGTTTAAGTACAAGAGGACTGACACTCTAACTATCTATGATTTGAACCTCTCGTGTGAGTCAATTTTAGATTCCGATGCTTCACTTCAGGTTTACTGTATCCCTTGGACCTTCTTATTGACGATGAAATACAGAAATTGCATCCGAATTTAATACAAAAGGCACAATGCCGACTTAAGTAAAAGAGAACGGGCACTCTCTCTTCCAATGATTTGAACCTCTCCTGTGAGTCCAGTTTTAGATCCCGATGCCTCACTTTAGGTTTACTGTATACCTTGCACATTCTTATTGATAATGAAACACAGAAATTGCATGGGAATTAAATTGAAAAGTCACAATGCCGACTTAAGTACAAGAGGACTGACACGCTAATTATCTATGATTTGAACCTCTCCTGTGAGTCCAGTTTTAGACTCCGATGCTTAACTTCAGGTTTACTGTATACCTTGCAGCTTCGTATTGACGATGAAACACAGAAATTGCAACAGAATTAAATTCAAACGACACAATGCCGACTTAAGTATAAGAGGACTGACACTCTAACTATCTATGATTTGAACCCCTCCTGTGAGTCCAGTTCTAGATTCCGATGCTTCACTTCAGGTTTACTGTATCCCTTGGATCTTCTTATTGACGAAGAAACACAGAAATTGCATCCGAACTTAATACAAAAGGTACAATGCCGACTTAAGTACAAGAGGACTGACACTCTCGTTGTCTATGATTTGAACCTCTCCAGTGACTCCAGTTTTAGATTCCGATGCTTCACTTCAGGTTTACTGTATCCCTTGGACCTTCTTATAGACGATGAAACACAGAAATTGCATCAGAATTTAATACAAAAGCGACAATGCCAACTTAAGTACTAGAGGACTGACACTCTCACTTTCTATGGTTTGAACCTCTCCTGTGAGTCCAGTCTTAGATTACGATGCTTCACTTCAGGTTTACTGTATACCTTGCACAGTCATATTGACGACAAAACACAGAAATTGAATCGGAATTAAATTCAAAAGGCACAATGCCGACTTAAGTACAAGAGGACCGACACTGTATCTTTCTGTGACTTGAACCTCTCCTGTGACTCCAATTTTAGATTCCGATGCTTCTCTTCAGGTTTACTGTATCCCTTGGACCTTCTTATTGACGATGAAACACAGAAATTGCATTGGAATTAAATTCAAAAGACACAATGCCGACTTAAGTACAAGAGGACTGCCACTCAAACAATCAATGATTTGAACCCCTCTTGTGAGTCCAGTTTTAGATTCCGATGCTTGACTTCAGGTTTACTGTATACCTAGCACCTTCTTATGGACGATGAAACACAGAAATTGCATCCGAATTTAATACAAAAGGCACAATGCCGACTTAAGTAAGAGGGGACTGACACTCTCTCTTCCTATGATTTGAACCTCTCCTGTGAGTCCAGTTTGAGATTCCGATGTTTCACTTCAGGTTTACTGTATACCTTGCACCTTCTAATTGACGTTGAAACACAGAAATTGCATCAGAATTAAATTCAAACGACACAATGCCGACTTAAGTATAAGAGGACTGACACTCTAACTATCAATAATTTGAACCCCACCTGTGAGTCCAGTTTTACATTCCGATGCTTCTATTCAGGTTTACTGTATCCCTTGGACCTTCTTATTGACGATGAAACACAGAAATTGCATCGGAATTAAATTCAAAAGACACAAAGCCGACTTAGATACAAGATGACTGACACTCTAACTATCTATGATTTGAACCTCTCCTGTGAGTCCAGTTTTAGATTCCTATGCTTCACTTCCGGTTTACTGTATCCCTTGGACCTTCTTATTGACGTTGAAACATAGAAATTGCATTCGAATATAATACAAAAGGGACAATGCTTATTTAAGTACTAGGGGACTGACACTTTTACTTTCTATGATATGAAACTCTCCTGTGAGTCCAGTTTTAGTTTACGATGCTTCACTTCAGGTTTACTGTATACCTTGCACCGTCATATTGACGATGAAACACAGAAATTGAATCGGAATTAAATTCAAAAGGCACAATGCCGACTTAAGTACAAGAGGACTGACACTCTATCTTTCTATGACTTGAACCTCTCCTGTGAGTCCAGTTTTAGATTCCGATGCTTCATTTCAGGTTTACTGTCTTCCTTGGACCTTCTTATTGACGATGAAACACAGAAATTGCATCGCAATTACATTCAAAAGACACAATGCCGACTTAAGTACAAGAGGACTGACACTCTAAGTATCTATGATTTGAACCTCTCCTGTGAGTCCAGTTTTAGATTCCGATGCTTAACTTCAGGTTTACTGTATCCCTTGGACCATCTTATTGACGATGAAACACAGAAATTGCATCCAAATGTATTACAAAAGGCACAATGCCGACTTATGTAAAAGAGGACTGACACCCTCTCTTCCTATGATTTGAACCTCTCCTGTGAGTCCAGTTTGAGATTCCGATGCTTCACTTCAGGTTTACTGTATACCTTGCTTCTTCTTATTGACGTTGAAACACAGAAATTGCATCAGAATTAAATTCAAACGACACAATGCCGACTTAAGTATAAGAGGACTGACACTCTATTTATCAATGATTTGAACACCACCTGTGATCCAGTTTTAGATTCCGATGCTTCACTTCAGGTTTACTGTATCCCTTGGTCCTTCTTATTGACGATGAAACACAGAAATTGCATCCGAATTTAATACAAAAGGCACAATGCCGACTTAAGTACAAGAGGACTGACACTTTAACTTACTATGATTTGAACCCTACTGTGAGTCCAGTTTTACATTCCGATGCTTCTCTTCAGGTTTACTGTATCCCTTGGACCTTATTATTGACGATGAAACACAGAAATTGCATCGGAATTAAATTCAAAAGACACAATTCCGGCTTAAGTACAAGAGGACTGACACTCTAACTATCTATAATTTGAACCCCTCCTGTGAGTCAAGTTCTAGATTCCGATGCTTCACTTCAGGTTTACTGTATCCCTTGGACCTTCTTATTGACGATGAAAAACAGAAATTGCATCCGAACTTAATACAAAAGGCACAATGCCGACTTAAGTACAAGAGGACTGACACTCTCGTTTTCTATGATTTGAACCTCTCCTGTGACTCCAGTTTTAGATTCCGATGCTTCACTTAAGGTTTACTGTTTCCCTGGGACCTTCTTATTGTCGATGAAACAGAGAAATTGCATCAGAATTTAATACAAAAGGGACAATGCCGACGTAGGTACTAGAGGACTGACACTCTCACTTTCTACGATTTGAACCCCTCCTGTGAGTCCAGTTTTATATTACGATGCTTCACTTCAGGTTTACTGTATACCTTGCACCGTCATATTGAGGATGAAACACAGAAATTGAATCGGAATTAAAATCAAAAGGCACAATGCCGACTTAAGTACATGAGGACTGACACTCTATCTTTCTATGACTTGAACCTCTCCTGTGAGTCCAGTTTTAGATTCCGATGCTTCTCTTCAGGTTTACTGTCTTCCTTGGACCTTCTTATTGACGATGAAACACAGAAATTGCATCGCAATTAAATTCAAAAGACACAATGCCGACTTAAGTACAAGAGGACTGACACTCTAAGTATCTATGATTTGAACCTCTCCTGTGGGTCCAGTTTTAGATTCCGATGCTTAACTTCAGGTTTACTGTATCCCTTGGACCTTCTTATTGACGATGAAATACAGAAATTGCATCCGAATTTAATACAAAAGGCACAATGCCGACTTAAGTAAAAGAGGACTGACACTCACTCTTCCTATGATTCGAACCTCTCCTGTGAGTCCAGTTTGAGATTCCGATGCTTCACTTCAGGTTTACTGTATATCTTGCACCTTCTTATTGACGTTGAAACACAGAAATTGCATCAGAATTAAATTCAAACGACACAATGCTGACTTAAGTGCAAGAGGACTGACACTTTAACTTTCTATGATTTGAACCTCTACAGTGAGTCCAGTTTTACATTCCGATCCTTCTCTTCAGGTTTACTGTATCCCTTGGACCTTATTATTGACGATGAAACACTGAAATTGCATCGGAATTAAATTCAAAAGACACAAAGCAGACTTATGGACAAGATGACTGACACTCAAACTATCTATGATTTGAACCTCTCCTGTGAGTCCAGTTTTAGATTCCGATGCTTCTCTTCAGGTTTACTGTATACCTTGCACCGTCATATTGACGATCAAACACAGAAATTGAATCGGAATTAAATTCAAAAGGCACAATGCCGACTTACGTACAAGAGGACTGACACTCTATCTTTCTATGACTTGAACCTCTCCTGTGAGTCCAATTTTAGATTCCGATGCTTCTCTTCAGGTTTACTGTATCCCTTGGACCTTCTTATTGACGATGAAACACAGAAATTGCAACAGAATTAAATTCAAACGACACAATGCCGACTTAAGTATAAGAGGACTGACACTCTAACCATCAATAATTTGAACCCCACCTGTGAGTCCAGTTTTACATTCCGATGCTTCTATTCAGGTTTACTGTAACCCTTGGACCTTCTTATTGACGATGAAACACAGAAATTGCATCGGAATTAAATTCTAAAGACACAAAGCCGACTTAGGTACAAGATGACTGACACTCTAACTATCTATGATTTGAACCTCTCCTGTGAGTCCAGTTTGAGATTCCGATGCTTCACTTCAGGTTTACTGTATACCTTGCTTCTTCTTATTGACGTTGAAACACAGAAATTGCATCAGAATTAAATTCAAACGACACAATGCCGACTTAAGTATAAGAGGACTGACACTCTATTTATCAATGATTTGAACACCACCTGTGAGTCCAGTTTTAGATTCCGATGCTTCACTTCAGGTTTACTGTATCCCTTGGTCCTTCTTATTGACGATGAAACACAGAAATTGCATCCGAATTTAATACAAAAGGCACAATGCCGACTTAAGTACAAGAGGACTGACACTTTAACTTACTATGATTTGAACCCTACTGTGAGTCCAGTTTTACATTCCGATGCTTCTCTTCAGGTTTACTGTATCCCTTGGACCTTATTATTGACGATGAAACACAGAAATTGCATCGGAATTAAATTCAAAAGACACAATTCCGGCTTAAGTACAAGAGGACTGACACTCTAACTATCTATAATTTGAACCCCTCCTGTGAGTCAAGTTCTAGATTCCGATGCTTCACTTCAGGTTTACTGTATCCCTTGGACCTTCTTATTGACGATGAAAAACAGAAATTGCATCCGAACTTAATACAAAAGGCACAATGCCGACTTAAGTACAAGAGGACTGACACTCTCGTTTTCTATGATTTGAACCTCTCCTGTGACTCCAGTTTTAGATTCCGATGCTTCACTTAAGGTTTACTGTATCCCTCGGACCTTCTTATTGTCGATGAAACAGAGAAATTGCATCAGAATTTAATACAAAAGGGACAATGCCGACGTAGGTACTAGAGGACTGACACTCTCACTTTCTATGATTTGAACCCCTCCTGTGAGTCCAGTTTTAGATTACGATGCTTCACTTCAGGTTTACTGTATACCTTGCACCGTCATATTGAGGATGAAACACAGAAATTGAATCGGAATTAAATTCAAAAGGCACAATGCCGACTTAAGTACATGAGGACTGACACTCTATCTTTCTATGACTTGAACCTCTCCTGTGAGTCCAGTTTTAGATTCCGATGCTTCTCTTCAGGTTTACTGTCTTCCTTGGACCTTCTTATTGACGATGAAACACAGAAATTGCATCGCAATTAAATTCAAAAGACACAATGCCGACTTAAGTACAAGAGGACTGACACTCTAAGTATCTATGATTTGAACCTCTCCTGTGGGTCCAGTTTTAGATTCCGATGCTTAACTTCAGGTTTACTGTATCCCTTGGACCTTCTTATTGACGATGAAATACAGAAATTGCATCCGAATTTAATACAAAAGGCACAATGCCGACTTAAGTAAAAGAGGACTGACACTCTCTCTTCCTATGATTCGAACCTCTCCTGTGAGTCCAGTTTGAGATTCCGATGCTTCACTTCAGGTTTACTGTATATCTTGCACCTTCTTATTGACGTTGAAACACAGAAATTGCATCAGAATTAAATTCAAACGACACAATGCTGACTTAAGTACAAGAGGACTGACACTTTAACTTTCTATGATTTGAACCTCTACTGTGAGTCCAGTTTTACATTCCGATCCTTCTCTTCAGGTTTACTGTATCCCTTGGACCTTATTATTGACGATGAAACACAGAAATTGCATCGGAATTAAATTCAAAAGACACAAAGCAGACTTATGGACAAGATGACTGACACTCAAACTATCTATGATTTGAACCTCTCCTGTGAGTCCAGTTTTAGATTCCGATGCTTCTCTTCAGGTTTACTGTATACCTTGCACCGTCATATTGACGATGAAACACAGAAATTGAATCGGAATTAAATTCAAAAGGCACAATGCCGACTTACGTACAAGAGGACTGACACTCTATCTTTCTATGACTTGAACCTCTCCTGTGAGTCCAATTTTAGATTCCGATGCTTCTCTTCAGGTTTACTGTATCCCTTGGACCTTCTTATTGACGATGAAACACAGAAATTGCAACAGAATTAAATTCAAACGACACAATGCCGACTTAAGTATAAGAGGACTGACACTCTAACTATCAATAATTTGAACCCCACCCGTGAGTCCAGTTTTACATTCCGATGCTTCTATTCAGGTTTACTGTATCCCTTGGACCTTCTTATTGACGATGAAACACAGAAATTGCATCGGAATTAAATTCAAAAGACACAAAGCCGACTTAGGTACAAGTTGACTGACACTCTAACTATCTATGATTTGAACCTCTCCTGTGAGTCCAGTTTTAGATTCCTATGCTTCACTTCCGGTTTACTGTATCCCTTGGACCTTCTTATTGACGATGAAACACAGAAATTGCATCCAAATGTATTACAAAAGGCACAATGCCGACTTATGTAAAAGAGGACTGACACTCTCTCTTCCTATGATTTGAACCTCTCCTGTGAGTCCAGTTTGAGATTCCGATGCTTCACTTCAGGTTTACTGTATACCTTGCTTCTTCTTATTGACGTTGAAACACAGAAATTGCATCAGAATTAAATTCAAACGACACAATGCCGACTTAAGTATAAGAGGACTGACACTCTAACTATCAATGATTTGAGCACCACCTGTGAGTCCAGTTTTAGATTCCGATGCTTCACTTCAGGTTTACTGTATCCCTTGGTCCTTCTTATTGACGATGAAACACAGAAATTGCATCCGAATTTAATACAAAAGGCACAATGCCGACTTAAGTACAAGAGGACTGACACTTTAACTTTCTATGATTTGAACCCTACTGTGAGTCCAGTTTTACATTCCGATGCTTCTCTTCAGGTTTACTGTATCCCTTGGACCTTATTATTGACGATGAAACACAGAAATTGCATCGGAATTAAATTCAAAAGACACAATGCCGGCTTAAGTACAAGAGGACTGACACTCTAACTATCTATAATTTGAACCCCTCCTGTGAGTCAAGTTCTAAATTCCGATGCTTCACTTCAGGTTTACTGTATCCCTTGGACCTTCTTATTGACGATGAAAAACAGAAATTGCATCCGAACTTAATACAAAAGGCACAATGCCGACTTAAGTACAAGAGGACTGACACTCTCGTTTTCTATGATTTGAACCTCTCCCGTGACTCCAGTTTTAGATTCCGATGCTTCACTTAAGGTTTACTGTATCCCTCGGACCTTCTTATTGTCGATGAAACAGAGAAATTGCATCAGAATTTAATACAAAAGGGACAATGCCGACGTAGGTACTAGAGGACTGACACTCTCACTTTCCATGATTTGAACCTCTCCTGTGAGTCCAGTTTTAGATTACGATGCTTCACTTCAGGTTTACTGTATACCTTGCACCGTCATATTGAGGATGAAACACAGAAATTGAATCGGAATTAAATTCAAAAGGCACAATGCCGACTTAAGTACAAGAGGACTGACACTCTCCCTTTCTATGACTTGAACCTCTCCTGTAGGTTCAGTTTTAGTTTCCGATGCTTAACTTCAGGTTTACTGTATCCCTTGGACCTTCTTATTGACGATGAAATACAGAAATTGCATCCGAATTTAATACAAAAGGCACAATGCCGACTTAAGTAAAAGAGGACTGACACTCTCTCTTCCTATGATTCGAACCTCTCCTGTGAGTCCAGTTTGAGATTCCGATGCTTCACTTCAGGTTTACTGTATATCTTGCACCTTCTTATTGACGTTGAAACACAGAAATTGCATCAGAATTAAATTCAAACGACACAATGCTGACTTAAGTACAAGAGGACTGACACTTTAACTTTCTATGATTTGGACCTCTACTGTGAGTCCAGTTTTACATTCCGATCCTTCTCTTCAGGTTTACTGTATCCCTTGGACCTTATTATTGACGATGAAACACAGAAATTGCATCGGAATTAAATTCAAAAGACACAAAGCCGACTTATGGACAAGATGACTGACACTCAAACTATCTATGATTTGAACCTCTCCTGTGAGTCCAGTTTCAGATTCCGATGCTTCTCTTCAGGTTTACTGTATACCTTGCACCGTCATATTGACGATGAAACACAGAAATTGAATCGGAATTAAATTCAAAAGGCACAATGCCGACTTACGTACAAGAGGACTGACACTCTATCTTTCTATGACTTGAACCTCTCCTGTGAGTCCAATTTTAGATTCCGATGCTTCTCTTCAGGTTTACTGTATCCCTTGGACCTTCTTATTGACGATGAAACACAGAAATTGCAACAGAATTAAATTCAAACGACACAATGCCGACTTAAGTATAAGAGGACTGACACTCTAACTAACTATGATTTGAACCCCTCCTGTGAGTCCAGTTCTAGATTGCGATGCTTCACTTCAGGTTTACTGTATCCCTTGGACCTTCTTATTGACGATGAAACACAGAAATTGCATCCGAACTTAATACAAAAGGCACAATGCCGACTTAAGTACAAGAGGACTGACACTCTAACTATCTATGATTTGAACCTCTACTGTGAGTCCAGTTTTAGATTCCGATGCTTCACTTCAGGTTTTCTGTATACCTTGCACAGTCATATTGACGATGAAACAGAGAAATTGAGTCGGAATTAAATTCAAAAGGCACAATGCCGACTTAAGTACAAGAGGACTGACACTCTATCTTTCTATGACTTGAACCTCTCCTGTGACTCCAATTTTAGATTCCGATGCTTCTCTTCAGGTATACTGTATCCCTTGGACCCTCTTGTTGACGATGAAACACAGAAATTGCATCGGAATTAAATTCAAAAGACACAATGCCGACTTAAGTAGAAGAGGACTGACACTCTAACTATCTATGATTTGAACCTCTCCTGTGAGTCCAGTTTTAGATTCCGATGCCTCACTACAGGTTTACTGTATCCCTTGGACCTTCTTATTGACGATGAAATACAGAAGTTGCATCCGAATTTAATACAAAAGGCACAATGCTGACTTAAGTAAAAGAGGACTGACACTCTCTCTTCCTATGATATGAACCTCTCCTGTGAGTCCAGTTTTAGATTACGATGCTTCACTTCAGGTTTACTGTATACCTTGCACCTTCTAATTGTCGATGAAATACAGAAATTGCATCGGAATTAATTTCAAAAGGCACAATGCCGACTTAAGTACAAGAGGACTGACACTCTAAATATCTATGATTTGAAACCCTCCTGTGAGTCCACTTTTAGATTCCGATGCTTCTCTTCAGGTTTACTGTATCCCTTGGACCTTCTTATTGACGATGAAACACAGAAATTGAATCGTAATTAAATTCAAAAGGCACAATGCCGACTTAAGTACAAGAGGACCGACACTGTATCTTTCTGTGACTTGAACCTCTCCTGTGACTCCAATTTTAGATTCCGATGCTTCTCTTCAGGTTTACTGTATCCCTTGGACCTTCTTATTGACGATGAAACACAGAAATTGCATTGGAATTAAATTCAAAAGACACAATGCCGACTTAAGTAAAAGAGGACTGACACTCTCTTTTCCCATGATTTGAACCTCTCCTGTGAGTCCAGTTCGAAATTCCGACGCTTCACTTCAGGTTTACTGTATACCTTGCTTCTTCTTATTGACGTTGAAACACAGAAATTGCATCAGAATTAAATTCAAACGACACAATGCCGACTTAAGTATAAGAGGACTGACACTCTAACTATCTATGATTTGAACCCCACCTGTGAGTCCACTTTTAGATTCCGATGCTTCACTTCAGGTTTACTGTATCCCTTGGTCCTTCTTATTGACGATGAAACACAGAAATTGCATCCGTATTTAATACCAAAGGCATAATGTCGACTTAAGTACAAGAGGACTGACACTTTAACTTTCTATGATTTGAACCCTACTGTGAGTCCAGTTTTACATTCTGATGCTTCTCTTCAGGTTTACTGCTTCCCTTGGACCTTATTATTGACGATGAAACACAGAAATTGCGTCGGAATTAAATTCAAAAGACATAATGCCGGCTTAAGTACAAGAGGACTGACACTCTAACTATCTGTGATTTGAACCTCTCCTGTGAGTCCAGTTTTAGATTCCGATGCTTCACTTCAGGTTTAGTGTATCCCTTGGACATTTTTATTGACGATGAAATACAGAAAATGCATCCGAATTTAATACAAAAGGCACAATGCCGACTTAAGTAAAAGAGGACGGACACTCTCTTATACTATGATTTGAACCTTTCCTGTGAGTCCAGTTTTAGATTCCGATGTTTCACTTCAGGTTTACTGTACACGTTGCACCATCTTATTGACGACGAAACATAGAAATTGCATCGGATTTAAATTCAAAAGGCACAACGCCGACTTAAGTACAAGAGAACTGACACTCTAACTCTCAATGATTTCAACCTCTCCTGTGAGTCCAGTTTTAGATTCCGATGCTTCACTTCAGGTTTACTGTATACCTTGCACCGTCATATTGACGATGAAGCACAGAAATTGAATCGGAATTAAATTCAAAATGCACAATGCCGACTTAAGTACAAGAGGACTGACACTCTATCTTTCTATGACTTGAAACTCTCCTGTGAGTCCTATTTTAGATTCTGATGCTTCTCTTCAGGTTTACTGTATCTCTTGCACCTTCTTATTGAGGATGAAACACAGAAACTGCATCCGAACTTAATACAAAAGGCACAATGCCGACTAAAGTACAAGAGGACTGACACTCTCGTTTTCTATGATTTGAACCTCTCCTGTGACTCCAGTTTTAAATTCCGATGCTTCACTTAAGGTTTACTGTATCCCTCGGACCTTCTTATTGTCGATGAAACAGAGAAATTGCATCAGAATTTAATACAAAAGGGACAATGCCGACTTAGGTACTAGAGGACTGACGCTCTCACTTTCTATGATTTGAACCTCACCTGTGAGTCCAGTTTTAGATTACGATGCTTCACTTCAGGTTTACTGTATACCTTGCACCGTCATATTGAGGATGAAACACAGAAATTGAATCGGAATTAAATTCAAAAGGCACAATGCCGACTTAAGTACAAGAGGACTGACACTCTATCTTTCTATGACTTGAACCTCTCCTGTGAGTCCAGTTTTAGATTCCGATGCTTCTCTTCAGGTTTACTGTCTTCCTTGGACCTTCTTATTGACGATGAAACACAGAAATTGCATCGCAATTAAATTCAAAAGACACAATGCCGACTTAAGTACAAGAGGACTGACACTCTAAGTATCTATGATTTGAACCTCTCCTGTAGGTCCAGTTTTAGATTCCGATGCTTAACTTCAGGTTTACTGTATCCCTTGGACCTTCTTATTGACGATGAAATACAGAAATTGCATCCGAATTTAATACAAATGGCACAATGCCGACTTAAGTAAAAGAGGACTGACACTCTCTCTTCCTATGATATGAACCTCTCCTGTGAGTCCAGTTTGAGATTCCGATGCTTCACTTCAGGTTTACTGTATCCCTTGGACCTTATTATTGACGATGAAACACAGAAATTGCATCGGAATTAAATTCAAGAGACACAAAGCCGACTTATGTACAAGATGACTGACACACAAACTAGTTATGATTTGAACCTCTCCTGTGAGTCCAGTTTTAGATTCCGATGCTTCACTTCAGGTTTACTGTATACGTTGCACCTTCTTATTGACGATGAAACACAGAAATTGCATCGGAATTAAAAACAAAAGGCACAACGCCGACTTAAGTACAAGAGGACTGACACACTAACTCTCAATGTTTTCAACCCCTCCTGTGAGTCCAGTTTTAGATTCCGATGCTTCACTTTAAGTTTACTGTATACCTTGCACCGTCATATTGACGATGAAACACAGAAATTGAATCGGAATTAAATTCAAAAGGCACAATGCCGACTTAAGTACAAGAGGACTGACACTCTATCTTTCTATGACTTGAACCCCTCCTGTGAGTCCAATTTTAGATTCCGATGCTTCTCTTCAGGTTTACTGTATCCCTTGGACCTTCTTATTGACGATGAAACACAGAAATTGCAACAGAATTAAATTCAAACGACACAATGCCGACTTAAGTATAAGAGGACTGACACTCTAACTATCTATGATTCGAACCCCTCCTGTGAGTCCAGTTCTAGATTGCGATGCTTCACTTCAGGTTTACTGTATCCCTTGGACCTTCTTATTGACGATGAAACACAGAAATCGCATCCGAACTTAATACAAAAGGCACAATGCCGACTTAAGTACAAGAGGACTGACACTCTCGTTTTCTATGATTTGAACCTCTCCTGTGAGTCCAGTTTTAGATTCCGATGCTTCACTTCAGGTTTTCTGTATCCCTTGGACCTTCTTATTGTCGATGAAACACAGAAATTGCATCAGAATTTAATACAAAAGGGACAATGCCGACTTAAGTACTAGAGGACTGACACTCTCACTTTCTATGATTTGAACCCCTCCTGTGAGTCCAGTTTTAGATTACGATGCTTCACTTCAGGTTTACTGTATACCTTGCACAGTCATATTGACGATGAAACACAGAAATTGAATCGGAATTAAATTCAAAAGGCACAATGCCGACTTAAGTACAAGAGGACCGACACTGTATCTTTCTGTGACTTGAACCTCTCCTGTGACTCCAATTTTAGATTCCGATGCTTCTCTTCAGGTTTACTGTATCCCTTGGACCTTCTTATTGACGATGAAACACAGAAATTGCATTGGAATTAAATTCAAAAGACACAATGCCGACTTAAGTAAAAGAGGACTGACACTCTCTTTTCCCATGATTTGAACCTCTCCTGTGAGTCCAGTTCGAAATTCCGACGCTTCACTTCAGGTTTACTGTATACCTTGCTTCTTCTTATTGACGTTGAAACACAGAAATTGCATCAGAATTAAATTCAAACGACACAATGCCGACTTAAGTATAAGAGGACTGACACTCTAACTATCTATGATTTGAACCCCACCTGTGAGTCCACTTTTAGATTCCGATGCTTCACTTCAGGTTTACTGTATCCCTTGGTCCTTCTTATTGACGATGAAACACAGAAATTGCATCCGTATTTAATACCAAAGGCATAATGTCGACTTAAGTACAAGAGGACTGACACTTTAACTTTCTATGATTTGAACCCTACTGTGAGTCCAGTTTTACATTCTGATGCTTCTCTTCAGGTTTACTGTTTCCCTTGGACCTTATTATTGACGATGAAACACAGAAATTGCGTCGGAATTAAATTCAAAAGACATAATGCCGGCTTAAGTACAAGAGGACTGACACTCTAACTATCTGTGATTTGAACCTCTCCTGTGAGTCCAGTTTTAGATTCCGATGCTTCACTTCAGGTTTAGTGTATCCCTTGGACCTTCTTACTGACGATGAAACACAGAAATTGCATCGGAATTAAATTCAATAGACATAATGCCGACTTAAGTACAAGAGGACTGACACTCTAATTTTCTATGATTTGAACCTCTCCTGTGAGTCCAGTTTTAGATTCCGATGTTTCACTTCAGGTTTACTGTACACGTTGCACCATCTTATTGACGACGAAACATAGAAATTGCATCGGAATTAAATTCAAAAGGCACAACGCCGACTTAAGTACAAGAGAACTGACACTCTAACTCTCAATGATTTCAACCTCTCCTGTGAGTCCAGTTTTAGATTCCGATGCTTCACTTCAGGTTTACTGTATACCTTGCACCGTCATATTGACGATGAAGCACAGAAATTGAATCGGAATTAAATTCAAAATGCACAATGCCGACTTAAGTACAAGAGGACTGACACTCTATCTTTCTATGACTTGAAACTCTCCTGTGAGTCCTATTTTAGATTCTGATGCTTCTCTTCAGGTTTACTGTATCTCTTGCACCTTCTTATTGAGGATGAAACACAGAAACTGCATCCGAACTTAATACAAAAGGCACAATGCCGACTAAAGTACAAGAGGACTGACACTCTTGTTTTCTATGATTTGAACCTCTCCTGTGACTCCAGTTTTAAATTCCGATGCTTCACTTAAGGTTTACTGTATCCCTCGGACCTTCTTATTGTCGATGAAACAGAGAAATTGCATCAGAATTTAATACAAAAGGGACAATGCCGACTTAGGTACTAGAGGACTGACGCTCTCACTTTCTATGATTTGAACCTCACCTGTGAGTCCAGTTTTAGATTACGATGCTTCACTTCAGGTTTACTGTATACCTTGCACCGTCATATTGAGGATGAAACACAGAAATTGAATCGGAATTAAATTCAAAAGGCACAATGCCGACTTAAGTACAAGAGGACTGACACTCTATCTTTCTATGACTTGAACCTCTCCTGTGAGTCCAGTTTTAGATTCCGATGCTTCTCTTCAGGTTTACTGTCTTCCTTGGACCTTCTTATTGACGATGAAACACAGAAATTGCATCGCAATTAAATTCAAAAGACACAATGCCGACTTAAGTACAAGAGGACTGACACTCTAAGTATCTATGATTTGAACCTCTCCTGTAGGTCCAGTTTTAGATTCCGATGCTTAACTTCAGGTTTACTGTATCCCTTGGACCTTCTTATTGACGATGAAATACAGAAATTGCATCCGAATTTAATACAAATGGCACAATGCCGACTTAAGTAAAAGAGGACTGACACTCTCTCTTCCTATGATATGAACCTCTCCTGTGAGTCCAGTTTGAGATTCCGATGCTTCACTTCAGGTTTACTGTATCCCTTGGACCTTATTATTGACGATGAAACACAGAAATTGCATCGGAATTAAATTCAAGAGACACAAAGCCGACTTATGTACAAGATGACTGACACACAAACTAGTTATGATTTGAACCTCTCCTGTGAGTCCAGTTTTAGATTCCGATGCTTCACTTCAGGTTTACTGTATACGTTGCACCTTCTTATTGACGATGAAACACAGAAATTGCATCGGAATTAAAAACAAAAGGCACAACGCCGACTTAAGTACAAGAGGACTGACACACTAACTCTCAATGTTTTCAACCCCTCCTGTGAGTCCAGTTTTAGATTCCGATGCTTCACTTTAAGTTTACTGTATACCTTGCACCGTCATATTGACGATGAAACACAGAAATTGAATCGGAATTAAATTCAAAAGGCACAATGCCGACTTAAGTACAAGAGGACTGACACTCTATCTTTCTATGACTTGAACCCCTCCTGTGAGTCCAATTTTAGATTCCGATGCTTCTCTTCAGGTTTACTGTATCCCTTGGACCTTCTTATTGACGATGAAACACAGAAATTGCAACAGAATTAAATTCAAACGACACAATGCCGACTTAAGTATAAGAGGACTGACACTCTAACTATCTATGATTCGAACCCCTCCTGTGAGTCCAGTTCTAGATTGCGATGCTTCACTTCAGGTTTACTGTATCCCTTGGACCTTCTTATTGACGATGAAACACAGAAATCGCATCCGAACTTAATACAAAAGGCACAATGCCGACTTAAGTACAAGAGGACTGACACTCTCGTTTTCTATGATTTGAACCTCTCCTGTGAGTCCAGTTTTAGATTCCGATGCTTCACTTCAGGTTTTCTGTATCCCTTGGACCTTCTTATTGTCGATGAAACACAGAAATTGCATCAGAATTTAATACAAAAGGGACAATGCCGACTTAAGTACTAGAGGACTGACACTCTCACTTTCTATGATTTGAACCCCTCCTGTGAGTCCAGTTTTAGATTACGATGCTTCACTTCAGGTTTACTGTATACCTTGCACAGTCATATTGACGATGAAACACAGAAATTGAATCGGAATTAAATTCAAAAGGCACAATGCCGACTTAAGTACAAGAGGACCGACACTGTATCTTTCTATGACTTGAACCTCTCCTGTGACTCCAATTTTAGATTCCGATGCTTCTCTTCAGGTTTACTGTATCCCTTGGACCTTCTTATTGACGATGAAACACAGAAATTGCATCGGAATTAAATTCAAAAGACACAATGCCGACTTAAGTAGAAGAGGACTGACACTCTAACTATCTATGATTTGAACCTCTCCTGTGAGTCCAGTTTTAGATTCCGATGCTTCACTACAAGTTTACTGTATCCCTTGGACCTTCTTATTGACGATGAAATACAGAAGTTGCATCCGAATTTAATACAAAAGGCACAATGCCGACTTAAGTAAAAGAGGACTGACACTCTCTCTTCCTATGATATGAACCTCTCCTATGAGTCCAGTTTTAGATTCCGATGCTTCACTTCAGGTTTACTGTATACCTTGCACCTTCTAATTGTCGATGAAATACAGATATTGCATCGGAATTAATTTCAAAAGGCACAATGCCGACTTAAGTACAAGAGGACAGAAACTCTAACTATCTATGATTTGAAACTCTCCTGTGGGTCCACTTTTAGATTCCGATGCTTCTCTTCAGGTTTACTGTATCCCTTGGACCTTCTTATTGACGATGAAACACAGAAATTGCATCGGAATTAAATTCAAAAGACACAAAGCCGACTTAGGTACAAGATGACTGACACTCAAACTATCTATGATTTGAACCTCTCCTGTGAGTCCAGTTTTAGATTCCTATGCTTCACTTCAGGTTTACTGTATCCCTTGGACCTTCTTATTGACGATGAAACACAGAAATTGCATCCGAATTTAATACAAATGGGACAATGCCGACTTAAGTACTAGAGGACTGACACTCTTACTTTCTATGATTTGAACCTCTCCTGTGAGTCCAGTTTTCGATTACGATGCTTAGCTTCAGGTTTACTGTATACCTTGCACCGTCATATTGACGATGAAACACAGAAATTGAATCGGAATTAAATTCAAAAGGCACAATGCCGACTTAAGTACAAGAGGACTGACACTCTATCTTTCTATGACTTGAACCTCTCCTGTGAGTCCAGTTTTAGATTCCGATGCTTCTCTTCATGTTTACTGTCTTCCTTGGGCCATCTTATTGACGATGAAACACAGAAATTGCATCGGATATAATTTCAAAAGACACAATGCCGACTTAAGTACAAGAGGACTGACACTCTAACTATCTATGATTTGAACCTCTCCTGTAGGTCCAGTTTTGGATTCCGATGCTTCTTTTCAGGTTTACTGGATCCCTTGGACCTTCTTATTGACGACGAAATACAGAAATTGCATCGGAATTTAATACAAAAAGCACTATGCCGACTTAAGTAAAAGAGGACTGATACTCTCTCTTCCTATGATTTGAACCTCTCCTGTGAGTCCAGTTTGAGATTCCGATGCTTCACTTCAGGTTTACTGTATACCTTGCACCTTCTTATTGACGTTGAAACACAGAAATTGCATCAGAATTAAATTCAAACGACACAATGCCGACTTAAGTATAAGAGGACTGACACTCTAACTATCATTGATTTGAACCCCACCTGTGAGTCCAGTTTTAGATTCCGATGCTTCACTTCAGGTTTACTGTATCCCTTGTTCCTTCTTATTGACGATGAAGCACAGAAATTACATCCGATTTTAATACAAAAGGCACAATGCCGACTTAAGTACAAGAGGACTGACACTTTAACTTTCTATGATTTGAACCTCTACTGTGAGTCCAGTTTTACATTCCGATGCTTCTCTTCAGGTTTACTGTATCCCTTGGACGTTCTTATTGACGATGAAACACAGAAATTGCATCGGAATTAAATTCAAAAGACACAATGCCGGCTTAAGTACAAGAGAACTGAGACTCTAACTATCTATGATTTGAACCTCTCCTGTGAGTCCAGTTTTACATTCCGATGCTTCACTTCAGGTTTACTGTATACCTTGCAGCTTCTTCTTGACGATGAAACACAGAAATTGCATCGGAATTAAATTCAAAGGACACAATGCCGACTTAAGTACAAGAGGACTGACACTCTAACTTTCTGTGATTTCAACCTCTCCTGTGAGTCTAGTTTTAGATTCCGATGCTTCTCTTCAGGTTTACTGTATCCCTTGGACCTTCTTACTGACGATGAAACACAGAAATTGCATCGGAATTAAATTCAATAGACATAATGCCGACCTAAGTACAAGAGGACTGACACTCTAACTTCCTGTGATTTGAACCTCTCCTGTGAGTCCAGTTTTAGATTCCGAAGCTTCACTTCAGGTTTACTGTATCCCTCGGACCTTCTTATTGACGATGAAATACAGAAATTGCATCCGAATTTAATACAAAAAGCACAATGCCGACTTAAGTAAAAGAGGACGGACACTCTCTCTTCCTATGATTTGAACCTCTCCTGTGAGTCCAGTTTTAGATTCTGATGCTTCACTTCAGGTTTACTGTATACGTTGCAGCATCTTATTGACGATGAAACACAGAAATAGCATCGGAATTAATTTCAAAAGGCACAATGAAGACTTAAGTACAAGAGGACTGACACTCTAACTCTCTATGATTTGAACCTCTCCTGTGAGTCCAGTTTTAGATTTGGATGCTTCACTTCAGGTTTTCTTTATACCTTGCACCTTCTTCATGACGATGAAACTTAGAAATTGCATCGAAATTAAATTCAAAAGACACAATGCCGACTTAAGTACAAGAGGACTGACACTCTAACTATCTATGATTTGAACCTCTCCTGTAGGTCCAGTTTTAGGTTCCGATGCTTCACTTCAGGTTTACTGTATCCCTTGGACCTTCTCATTGACGATGAAATACAGAAATTGCATCCGAATATAATACAAAAGGCACAATGCCGACTTAAGTAAAAGAATACTGACACTCTCTCTTTCTATGATTTGAACCTCACCTGTGAGTCCAGTTATTGATCCCGATGCTTCACTTTAGGTTTACAGTATACCTTGCACATTCTTATTGATAATAAAACACAGAAATTGCATCGGAATAAACTGAAAAGTCACAATGCCGACTTAAGTACAAGAGGACTGACACGCTAACTATCTATGATTTGAACCTCTCCTGTGAGTCCAGTTTTAGATTCCGATGCTTCACTTCAGGTTTACTGTATACCTTGCAGCTTCTTCTTGACGATGAAACACAGAAATTGCATCGGAATTAAATTCAAAAGACACAATGCCGACTTAAGTACAAGAGGACTGACACTCTCTCTTCCTATGATTTCAACCTCACCTGTGAGTCCAGGTTTAGATTCCGATGCTACACTTCAGGTTTACTGTATCCCTTGGATCTTCTTATTGACGATGAAACACAGAAATTGCTTCCGAATTTAATACAAAAGTCACAATTCCGACTTCAGTAAAAGAGGACTGTCACTCTCTCCTTCCATGATTTGAACCTCTCCTGTGAGTCCAGTTTTGGATTACGATGCTTCGCTTCAGGTTTACTGTATACCTTGCACCGTCATATTGACGATGAAACACAGAAATTGCATCGGAATTAAATTCAAGAGACACAAAGCCGACTTATGTACAAGATGACTGACACACAAACTAGTTATGATTTGAACCTCTCCTGTGAGTCCAGTTTTAGATTCCGATGCTTCACTTCAGGTTTACTGTATACGTTGCACCTTCTTATTGACGATGAAACACAGAAATTGCATCGGAATTAAAAACAAAAGGCACAACGCCGACTTAAGTACAAGAGGACTGACACACTAACTCTCAATGTTTTCAACCCCTCCTGTGAGTCCAGTTTTAGATTCCGATGCTTCACTTTAAGTTTACTGTATACCTTGCACCGTCATATTGACGATGAAACACAGAAATTGAATCGGAATTAAATTCAAAAGGCACAATGCCGACTTAAGTACAAGAGGACTGACACTCTATCTTTCTATGACTTGAACCCCTCCTGTGAGTCCAATTTTAGATTCCGATGCTTCTCTTCAGGTTTACTGTATCCCTTGGACCTTCTTATTGACGATGAAACACAGAAATTGCAACAGAATTAAATTCAAACGACACAATGCCGACTTAAGTATAAGAGGACTGACACTCTAACTATCTATGATTCGAACCCCTCCTGTGAGTCCAGTTCTAGATTGCGATGCTTCACTTCAGGTTTACTGTATCCCTTGGACCTTCTTATTGACGATGAAACACAGAAATCGCATCCGAACTTAATACAAAAGGCATAATGCCGACTTAAGTACAAGAGGACTGACACTCTCGTTTTCTATGATTTGAACCTCTCCTGTGAGTCCAGTTTTAGATTCCGATGCTTCACTTCAGGTTTTCTGTATCCCTTGGACCTTCTTATTGTCGATGAAACACAGAAATTGCATCAGAATTTAATACAAAAGGGACAATGCCGACTTAAGTACTAGAGGACTGACACTCTCACTTTCTATGATTTGAACCCCTCCTGTGAGTCCAGTTTTAGATTACGATGCTTCACTTCAGGTTTACTGTATACCTTGCACAGTCATATTGACGATGAAACACAGAAATTGAATCGGAATTAAATTCAAAAGGCACAATGCCGACTTAAGTACAAGAGGACCGACACTGTATCTTTCTATGACTTGAACCTCTCCTGTGACTCCAATTTTAGATTCCGATGCTTCTCTTCAGGTTTACTGTATCCCTTGGACCTTCTTATTGACGATGAAACACAGAAATTGCATCGGAATTAAATTCAAAAGACACAATGCCGACTTAAGTAGAAGAGGACTGACACTCTAACTATCTATGATTTGAACCTCTCCTGTGAGTCCAGTTTTAGATTCCGATGCTTCACTACAAGTTTACTGTATCCCTTGGACCTTCTTATTGACGATGAAATACAGAAGTTGCATCCGAATTTAATACAAAAGGCACAATGCCGACTTAAGTAAAAGAGGACTGACACTCTCTCTTCCTATGATATGAACCTCTCCTATGAGTCCAGTTTTAGATTCCGATGCTTCACTTCAGGTTTACTGTATACCTTGCACCTTCTAATTGTCGATGAAATACAGAAATTGCATCGGAATTAATTTCAAAAGGCACAATGCCGACTTAAGTACAAGAGGACAGAAACTCTATCTATCTATGATTTGAAACTCTCCTGTGGGTCCACTTTTAGATTCCGATGCTTCTCTTCAGGTTTACTGTATCCCTTGGACCTTCTTATTGACGATGAAACACAGAAATTGCATCGGAATTAAATTCAAAAGACACAAAGCCGACTTAGGTACAAGATGACTGACACTCAAACTATCTATGATTTGAACCTCTCCTGTGAGTCCAGTTTTAGATTCCTATGCTTCACTTCAGGTTTACTGTATCCCTTGGACCTTCTTATTGACGATGAAACACAGAAATTGCATCCGAATTTAATACAAATGGGACAATGCCGACTTAAGTACTAGAGGACTGACACTCTTACTTTCTATGATTTGAACCTCTCCTGTGAGTCCAGTTTTCGATTACGATGCTTAGCTTCAGGTTTACTGTATACCTTGCACCGTCATATTGACGATGAAACACAGAAATTGAATCGGAATTAAATTCAAAAGGCACAATGCCGACTTAAGTACAAGAGGACTGACACTCTATCTTTCTATGACTTGAACCTCTCCTGTGAGTCCAGTTTTAGATTCCGATGCTTCTCTTCATGTTTACTGTCTTCCTTGGGCCATCTTATTGACGATGAAACACAGAAATTGCATCGGATATAATTTCAAAAGACACAATGCCGACTTAAGTACAAGAGGACTGACACTCTAACTATCTATGATTTGAACCTCTCCTGTAGGTCCAGTTTTGGATTCCGATGCTTCTTTTCAGGTTTACTGGATCCCTTGGACCTTCTTATTGACGACGAAATACAGAAATTGCATCGGAATTTAATACAAAAAGCACTATGCCGACTTAAGTAAAAGAGGACTGATACTCTCTCTTCCTATGATTTGAACCTCTCCTGTGAGTCCAGTTTGAGATTCCGATGCTTCACTTCAGGTTTACTGTATACCTTGCACCTTCTTATTGACGTTGAAACACAGAAATTGCATCAGAATTAAATTCAAACGACACAATGCCGACTTAAGTATAAGAGGACTGACACTCTAACTATCATTGATTTGAACCCCACCTGTGAGTCCAGTTTTAGATTCCGATGCTTCACTTCAGGTTTACTGTATCCCTTGTTCCTTCTTATTGACGATGAAGCACAGAAATTACATCCGATTTTAATACAAAAGGCACAATGCCGACTTAAGTACAAGAGGACTGACACTTTAACTTTCTATGATTTGAACCTCTACTGTGAGTCCAGTTTTACATTCCGATGCTTCTCTTCAGGTTTACTGTATCCCTTGGACGTTCTTATTGACGATGAAACACAGAAATTGCATCGGAATTAAATTCAAAAGACACAATGCCGGCTTAAGTACAAGAGAACTGAGACTCTAACTATCTATGATTTGAACCTCTCCTGTGAGTCCAGTTTTACATTCCGATGCTTCACTTCAGGTTTACTGTATACCTTGCAGCTTCTTCTTGACGATGAAACACAGAAATTGCATCGGAATTAAATTCAAAGGACACAATGCCGACTTAAGTACAAGAGGACTGACACTCTAACTTTCTGTGATTTCAACCTCTCCTGTGAGTCTAGTTTTAGATTCCGATGCTTCTCTTCAGGTTTACTGTATCCCTTGGACCTTCTTACTGACGATGAAACACAGAAATTGCATCGGAATTAAATTCAATAGACATAATGCCGACCTAAGTACAAGAGGACTGACACTCTAACTTCCTGTGATTTGAACCTCTCCTGTGAGTCCAGTTTTAGATTCCGAAGCTTCACTTCAGGTTTACTGTATCCCTCGGACCTTCTTATTGACGATGAAATACAGAAATTGCATCCGAATTTAATACAAAAAGCACAATGCCGACTTAAGTAAAAGAGGACGGACACTCTCCCTTCCTATGATTTGAACCTCTCCTGTGAGTCCAGTTTTAGATTACGATGCTTCACTTCAGGTTTACTGTATACCTTGCACCGTCATATTGACGATGAAACACAGAAATTGAATCGGAATTAAATTCAAAAGGCACAATGCCGACTTAAGTACAAGAGGACTGACACTTTAACTTTCTATGATTTGAACCTCTCCTGTGATTCCAGTTTTTCATTCCGATGCTTCTCTTCAGGTTTACTGTATCCCTTGGACCTTCTTATAGACGATGAAACTTAGAAATTGCATCGGCATTAAATTCAAAAGACACTATGCCGGCTTAAGTACAAGACGACTGACACTCTAACTATCTATGATTTGAACCTCTCCTGTGAGTCCAGTTTTAGATTCCGATGCTTCACTTCAGGTTTACTGTATCCCTTGGACCTTCTTATTGACGCGAAATACAGAAATTGCATCCGATTTTAATACAAAAGGCACAATGCCGACTTAAGTAAAAGAGGACGGACACTCTCTCTTCCTATGATTTGAACCTCTCCTGTGAGTCCAGTTTTAGATTCTGATGCTTCACTTCAGGTTTACTGTATACGTTGCAGCATCTTATTGACGATGAAACACAGAAATAGCATCGGAATTAATTTCAAAAGGCACAATGAAGACTTAAGTACAAGAGGACTGACACTCTAACTCTCTATGATTTGAACCTCTCCTGTGAGTCCAGTTTTAGATTCGGATGCTTCACTTCAGGTTTTCTTTATACCTTGCACCTTCTTCTTGACGATGAAACTTAGAAATTGCATCGAAATTAAATTCAAAAGACACAATGCCGACTTAAGTACAAGAGGACTGACACTCTAACTATCTATGATTTGAACCTCTCCTGTAGGTCCAGTTTTAGGTTCCGATGCTTCACTTCAGGTTTACTGTATCCCTTGGACCTTCTCATTGACGATGAAATACAGAAATTGCATCCGAATATAATACAAAAGGCACAATGCCGACTTAAGTAAAAGAATACTGACACTCTCTCTTTCTATGATTTGAACCTCACCTGTGAGTCCAGTTATTGATCCCGATGCTTCACTTTAGGTTTACAGTATACCTTGCACATTCTTATTGATAATAAAACACAGAAATTGCATCGGAATAAACTGAAAAGTCACAATGCCGACTTAAGTACAAGAGGACTGACACGCTAACTATCTATGATTTGAACCTCTCCTGTGAGTCCAGTTTTAGATTCCGATGCTTCACTTCAGGTTTACTGTATACCTTGCAGCTTCTTCTTGACGATGAAACACAGAAATTGCATCGGAATTAAATTCAAAAGACACAATGCCGACTTAAGTACAAGAGGACTGACACTCTCTCTTCCTATGATTTCAACCTCACCTGTGAGTCCAGGTTTAGATTCCGATGCTACACTTCAGGTTTACTGTATCCCTTGGATCTTCTTATTGACGATGAAACACAGAAATTGCTTCCGAATTTAATACAAAAGTCACAATTCCGACTTCAGTAAAAGAGGACTGTCACTCTCTCCTTCCATGATTTGAACCTCTCCTGTGAGTCCAGTTTTGGATTACGATGCTTCGCTTCAGGTTTACTGTATACCTTGCACCGTCATATTGACGATGAAACACAGAAATTGCATCGGAATTAAATTCAAGAGACACAAAGCCGACTTATGTACAAGATGACTGACACACAAACTAGTTATGATTTGAACCTCTCCTGTGAGTCCAGTTTTAGATTCCGATGCTTCACTTCAGGTTTACTGTATACGTTGCACCTTCTTATTGACGATGAAACACAGAAATTGCATCGGAATTAAAAACAAAAGGCACAACGCCGACTTAAGTACAAGAGGACTGACACACTAACTCTCAATGTTTTCAACCCCTCCTGTGAGTCCAGTTTTAGATTCCGATGCTTCACTTTAAGTTTACTGTATACCTTGCACCGTCATATTGACGATGAAACACAGAAATTGAATCGGAATTAAATTCAAAAGGCACAATGCCGACTTAAGTACAAGAGGACTGACACTCTATCTTTCTATGACTTGAACCCCTCCTGTGAGTCCAATTTTAGATTCCGATGCTTCTCTTCAGGTTTACTGTATCCCTTGGACCTTCTTATTGACGATGAAACACAGAAATTGCAACAGAATTAAATTCAAACGACACAATGCCGACTTAAGTATAAGAGGACTGACACTCTAACTATCTATGATTCGAACCCCTCCTGTGAGTCCAGTTCTAGATTGCGATGCTTCACTTCAGGTTTACTGTATCCCTTGGACCTTCTTATTGACGATGAAACACAGAAATCGCATCCGAACTTAATACAAAAGGCATAATGCCGACTTAAGTACAAGAGGACTGACACTCTCGTTTTCTATGATTTGAACCTCTCCTGTGAGTCCAGTTTTAGATTCCGATGCTTCACTTCAGGTTTTCTGTATCCCTTGGACCTTCTTATTGTCGATGAAACACAGAAATTGCATCAGAATTTAATACAAAAGGGACAATGCCGACTTAAGTACTAGAGGACTGACACTCTCACTTTCTATGATTTGAACCCCTCCTGTGAGTCCAGTTTTAGATTACGATGCTTCACTTCAGGTTTACTGTATACCTTGCACAGTCATATTGACGATGAAACACAGAAATTGAATCGGAATTAAATTCAAAAGGCACAATGCCGACTTAAGTACAAGAGGACCGACACTGTATCTTTCTATGACTTGAACCTCTCCTGTGACTCCAATTTTAGATTCCGATGCTTCTCTTCAGGTTTACTGTATCCCTTGGACCTTCTTATTGACGATGAAACACAGAAATTGCATCGGAATTAAATTCAAAAGACACAATGCCGACTTAAGTAGAAGAGGACTGACACTCTAACTATCTATGATTTGAACCTCTCCTGTGAGTCCAGTTTTAGATTCCGATGCTTCACTACAAGTTTACTGTATCCCTTGGACCTTCTTATTGACGATGAAATACAGAAGTTGCATCCGAATTTAATACAAAAGGCACAATGCCGACTTAAGTAAAAGAGGACTGACACTCTCTCTTCCTATGATATGAACCTCTCCTATGAGTCCAGTTTTAGATTCCGATGCTTCACTTCAGGTTTACTGTATACCTTGCACCTTCTAATTGTCGATGAAATACAGAAATTGCATCGGAATTAATTTCAAAAGGCACAATGCCGACTTAAGTACAAGAGGACAGAAACTCTAACTATCTATGATTTGAAACTCTCCTGTGGGTCCACTTTTAGATTCCGATGCTTCTCTTCAGGTTTACTGTATCCCTTGGACCTTCTTATTGACGATGAAACACAGAAATTGCATCGGAATTAAATTCAAAAGACACAAAGCCGACTTAGGTACAAGATGACTGACACTCAAACTATCTATGATTTGAACCTCTCCTGTGAGTCCAGTTTTAGATTCCTATGCTTCACTTCAGGTTTACTGTATCCCTTGGACCTTCTTATTGACGATGAAACACAGAAATTGCATCCGAATTTAATACAAATGGGACAATGCCGACTTAAGTACTAGAGGACTGACACTCTTACTTTCTATGATTTGAACCTCTCCTGTGAGTCCAGTTTTCGATTACGATGCTTAGCTTCAGGTTTACTGTATACCTTGCACCGTCATATTGACGATGAAACACAGAAATTGAATCGGAATTAAATTCAAAAGGCACAATGCCGACTTAAGTACAAGAGGACTGACACTCTATCTTTCTATGACTTGAACCTCTCCTGTGAGTCCAGTTTTAGATTCCGATGCTTCTCTTCAGGTTTACTGTCTTCCTTGGGCCATCTTATTGACGATGAAACACAGAAATTGCATCGGATATAATTTCAAAAGACACAATGCCGACTTAAGTACAAGAGGACTGACACTCTAACTATCTATGATTTGAACCTCTCCTGTAGGTCCAGTTTTGGATTCCGATGCTTCTTTTCAGGTTTACTGGATCCCTTGGACCTTCTTATTGACGACGAAATACAGAAATTGCATCGGAATTTAATACAAAAAGCACTATGCCGACTTAAGTAAAAGAGGACTGATACTCTCTCTTCCTATGATTTGAACCTCTCCTGTGAGTCCAGTTTGAGATTCCGATGCTTCACTTCAGGTTTACTGTATACCTTGCACCTTCTTATTGACGTTGAAACACAGAAATTGCATCAGAATTAAATTCAAACGACACAATGCCGACTTAAGTATAAGAGGACTGACACTCTAACTATCATTGATTTGAACCCCACCTGTGAGTCCAGTTTTAGATTCCGATGCTTCACTTCAGGTTTACTGTATCCCTTGTTCCTTCTTATTGACGATGAAGCACAGAAATTACATCCGATTTTAATACAAAAGGCACAATGCCGACTTAAGTACAAGAGGACTGACACTTTAACTTTCTATGATTTGAACCTCTACTGTGAGTCCAGTTTTACATTCCGATGCTTCTCTTCAGGTTTACTGTATCCCTTGGACGTTCTTATTGACGATGAAACACAGAAATTGCATCGGAATTAAATTCAAAAGACACAATGCCGGCTTAAGTACAAGAGAACTGAGACTCTAACTATCTATGATTTGAACCTCTCCTGTGAGTCCAGTTTTACATTCCGATGCTTCACTTCAGGTTTACTGTATACCTTGCAGCTTCTTCTTGACGATGAAACACAGAAATTGCATCGGAATTAAATTCAAAGGACACAATGCCGACTTAAGTACAAGAGGACTGACACTCTAACTTTCTGTGATTTCAACCTCTCCTGTGAGTCTAGTTTTAGATTCCGATGCTTCTCTTCAGGTTTACTGTATCCCTTGGACCTTCTTACTGACGATGAAACACAGAAATTGCATCGGAATTAAATTCAATAGACATAATGCCGACCTAAGTACAAGAGGACTGACACTCTAACTTCCTGTGATTTGAACCTCTCCTGTGAGTCCAGTTTTAGATTCCGAAGCTTCACTTCAGGTTTACTGTATCCCTCGGACCTTCTTATTGACGATGAAATACAGAAATTGCATCCGAATTTAATACAAAAAGCACAATGCCGACTTAAGTAAAAGAGGACGGACACTCTCCCTTCCTATGATTTGAACCTCTCCTGTGAGTCCAGTTTTAGATTACGATGCTTCACTTCAGGTTTACTGTATACCTTGCACCGTCATATTGACGATGAAACACAGAAATTGAATCGGAATTAAATTCAAAAGGCACAATGCCGACTTAAGTACAAGAGGACTGACACTTTAACTTTCTATGATTTGAACCTCTCCTGTGATTCCAGTTTTTCATTCCGATGCTTCTCTTCAGGTTTACTGTATCCCTTGGACCTTCTTATAGACGATGAAACTTAGAAATTGCATCGGCATTAAATTCAAAAGACACTATGCCGGCTTAAGTACAAGAGGACTGACACTCTAACTATCTATGATTTGAACCTCTCCTGTGAGTCCAGTTTTAGATTCCGATGCTTCACTTCAGGTTTACTGTATCCCTTGGACCTTCTTATTGACGCGAAATACAGAAATTGCATCCGATTTTAATACAAAAGGCACAATGCCGACTTAAGTAAAAGAGGACGGACACTCTCTCTTCCTATGATTTGAACCTCTCCTGTGAGTCCAGTTTTAGATTCTGATGCTTCACTTCAGGTTTACTGTATACGTTGCAGCATCTTATTGACGATGAAACACAGAAATAGCATCGGAATTAATTTCAAAAGGCACAATGCCGACTTAAGTACAAGAGGACTGACACTCTAACTCTCTATGATTTGAACCTCTCCTGTGAGTCCAGTTTTAGATTCGGATGCTTCACTTCAGGTTTTCTTTATACCTTGCACCTTCTTCTTGACGATGAAACTTAGAAATTGCATCGAAATTAAATTCAAAAGACACAATGCCGACTTAAGTACAAGAGGACTGACACTCTAACTATCTATGATTTGAACCTCTCCTGTAGGTCCAGTTTTAGGTTCCGATGCTTCACTTCAGGTTTACTGTATCCCTTGGACCTTCTCATTGACGATGAAATACAGAAATTGCATCCGAATATAATACAAAAGGCACAATGCCGACTTAAGTAAAAGAATACTGACACTCTCTCTTTCTATGATTTGAACCTCACCTGTGAGTCCAGTTATTGATCCCGATGCTTCACTTTAGGTTTACAGTATACCTTGCACATTCATATTGATAATGAAACACAGAAATTGCATCGGAATTAAACTGAAAAGTCACAATGCCGACTTAAGTACAAGAGGACTGACACGCTAACTATCTATGATTTGAACCTCTCCTGTGAGTCCAGTTTTAGATTCCGATGCTTCACTTCAGGTTTACTGTATACCTTGCAGCTTCTTCTTGACGATGAAACACAGAAATTGCATCGGAATTAAATTCAAAAGACACAATGCCGACTTAAGTACAACAGGACTGACACTCTCTCTTCCTATGATTTCAACCTCACCTGTGAGTCCAGGTTTAGATTCCGATGCTACACTTCAGGTTTACTGTATCCCTTGGATCTTCTTATTGACGATGAAACACAGAAATTGCTTCCGAATTTAATACAAAAGTCACAATGCCGACTTAAGTAAAAGAGGACTGTCACTCTCTCCTTCCATGATTTGAACCTCTCCTGTGAGTCCAGTTTTGGATTACGATGCTTCGCTTCAGGTTTATTGTATACATTGCACCGTCATATTGACGATGAAACACAGAAATTGCATCGCAATTAAATTCAAAAGGCACAATGCCGACATAAGTACAAGAGGACTGACACTCTTACTTTCTATGATTTGAACCTCTCCTGTGAGTCCAGTGTTAGATGCCGATGCTTCTTTTCAGGTTTACTGTATCCCTTGGACCTTCTTATTGACAATGAAACACAGAAATTGCATCGGAATTACATTCAAAATATACAATGCCAACTTAAGTACAAGAGGACTGACACTGTAAATATCTATGATTTGTACCTCTCCTGTGAGTCCAGTTTTAGATTCCGATGCATTACTTTGGGTTTACTGTATCCCTTGGACCTTCTTATTGACGATGAAATACAGAAAGTGCATCCGAATATAATACAAAAGGCACAATGCCGATTTAAGTAAAAGAGGACTGACACTCTAACTATCTATGATTTGAACCTCTCGTGTAGGTCCAGTTTTAGATTCCGATGCTCCACTTCGGGTTTACTGTATCCCTTGGACCTTCTTATTGACGATGAAATACAGAAATTGCATCCGAATATAATACAAAAGGCACAATGCCGACTTAAGTAAAAGAGGACTGACACTCTCTCTTCCTACGATTTGAACCTCTCCAGTGACTCCAGTTGGAGATGTCGATGCTTCACTTCAGGTTTACTGTATACGTTGCACATTCTTATCGTCGATGAAACACAGAAATTGAATCGGAATTAAATTCAAAAGGCACAATGCCGACTTAAGTACAAGAGGACTGACACTCTAACTCTCAATGAAATCAACCTCTCCTGTGAGTCCAGTTTTAGATTCCGATGCTTCACTTTAGGTTTCCTGTATACCTTGCACAGTCTTACTGATAATAAAACACAGAAATTGCATCGGAATTAAATTGAAAAGACACAATGCCGACTTAAGTACAATTGGACTGACACTCTAACTATCTATGATTTAAACCTCTCCAGTGAGTCCAGTTTTAGATTCCGATGCTTCACTTCAGGTTTACTGTATACCTTGCACCTTCTTATTGACGATGAAATACAGAAATTGCATCGGAATTAAATTCAATAGACACAATGCCGACTGAAGTACAAGAGGACTGACACTCTAACTATCTGTGATTTGAACCTCTCCTGTGAGTCCAGTTTTAGATTTCGAAGCTTCACTTCAGGTTTACTGTATCCCTTGGATCTTCTTATTGACGATGAAATACATAAAATGCATCCGAATTTAATACAAAAGGCACAATGACGACTTAAGTACAAGAGGACTGACACTCTCTCTACCTATGATTTCAACCTCTCCTGTGAGTCCAGTTTTAGATTCCGATGCTTCACGTCAGGTTTACTGTATCCCTTGGATCTTCTTATTGACGATGAAACACAGAAATTGCTTCGGAATTTAATACAAAAGTCACAATGCCGACTTAAGTAAAAGAGGGCTGTCACTCTCTCCTTCCATGATTTGAACCTCTCCTGTGAGTCCAGTTTGGGTTTACGATGCTTCACTTCAGGTTTATTGTATACCTTGCACCGTCATATTGACGATGAAACACAGAAATTGCATCGGAATTAAATTCAAAATATACAATGCCAACTTAAGTACAAGAGGACTGACACGGTAACTATCTATGATTTGTACCTCTCCTGTGAGTCCAGTTTTAGATTCCGATGCTTTACTTCGGGTTTACTGTATCCCTTGGACCTACTTATTGACGATGAAATAAAGAAAGTGCATCCGAATATAATACAAAAGGCACAATGCCGACTTAAGTAAAAGAGGACTGACACTCTAACTATCTATGATTTGAACCTCTCGTGTAGGTCCAGTTTTAGATTCCGATGCTCCACTTCGGGTTTACTGTATCCCTTGGACCTTCTTATTGACGATGAAATACAGAAATTGCATCCGAATATAATACAAAAGGCACAATGCCGACTTAAGGAAAAGAGGACTGACACTCTCTCTTCCTACGATGTGAACCTCTCCTGTGACTCCAGTTGGAGATGTCGATGCTTCACTTCAGGTTTACTGTATACGTTGCACATTCTTATCGTCGATGAAACACAGAAATTGAATCGGAATTAAATTCAAAAGGCACAATGCCGACTTAAGTACAAGAGGACTGACACTCTAACTCTCAATGAAATCAACCTCTCCTGTGAGTCCAGTTTTAGATTCCGATGCTTCACTTTAGGTTTCCTGTATACCTTGCACAGCATTACTGATAATAAAACACAGATATTGCATCGGAATTAAATTGAAAAGACACAATGCCGACTTAAGTACAATTGGACTGACACTCTAACTATCTATGATTTAAACCTCTCCAGTGAGTCCAGTTTTAGATTCCGATGCTTCCCTTCAGGTTTACTGTATACCTTGCACCTTCTTATTGACGATGAAATACAGAAATTGCATCGGAATTAAATTCAATAGACACAATGCCGACTGAAGTACAAGAGGACTGACACTCTAACTATCTGTGATTTGAACCTCTCCTGTGAGTCCAGTTTTAGATTTCGAAGCTTCACTTCAGGTTTACTGTATCCCTTGGATCTTCTTATTGACGATGAAATACATAAAATGCATCCGAATTTAATACAAAAGGCACAATGACGACTTAAGTACAAGAGGACTGACACTCTCTCTTCCTATGATTTCAACCTCTCCTGTGAGTCCAGTTTTAGATTCCGATGCTTCACGTCAGGTTTACTGTATCCCTTGCATCTTCTTATTGACGATGAAACACAGAAATTGCATCGGAATTAAATTCAAAATATACAATGCCAACTTAAGTACAAGAGGACTGACACTCTAACTATCTATGATTTGTAGCTCTCCTGTGATTCCAGTTTTAGATTCCGATGCTTCACTTCAGGTTTACTGTATCCCTTGGACCTTCTTATTGACGATGAAATACAGAAAGTGTATCCGAATTTAATACAAAA
The DNA here is from genome assembly GCF_023864345.2 of Schistocerca serialis cubense. Taxonomy (NCBI): domain Eukaryota; kingdom Metazoa; phylum Arthropoda; class Insecta; order Orthoptera; family Acrididae; genus Schistocerca; species Schistocerca serialis. Next base: position 587,573 of record NW_026047544.1, read on the forward strand.
GGCACAATGCCGACCTAAGTAAAGGAGGACTGACACTCTCTCTTCCTATGATTTCAACCTCTCCTTTGAGTCCAGTTTTAGATTCCGATGCTTCACTTCAGGTTTACTGGATACTTTGCACGTTCTTATTGACGATGTAACACAGAAATTGCATCGGGATTAAATTCAAAAGGCACAATGCCGACTTAAGTACTAGAGGACTCACACTCTAACTCTCTATGATTTGAACCTCTCCTGTGAGTCCAGTGTTAGACTCCGATGCTTCACTTCAGGTTTACTGTAAACCTTGCACCTTCTTATTGACGATGAAACACAGAAATTGCATCGGAATTAATTTCAAAAGACACAATAACGACTTAAGTACAAGAGGACTGACAGTCTAGCTATCTATGATTTGAACCTCTCCTGTGAATCCAGTTTTAGATTCCGATGCTGCACTTCAGGTTTACTGTATCCCTTGGACCTTCTTTTTGACGATGAAATACAGAAATTGCATCCGAATTTAATACAAAAGACATAATGCCAACTCAAGTAAAATTGGACGGACTCGCTCTCTTCCTATGGTTTGAACCTCTCCTGTGAGTCCAGTTTTAGATTACGACGCTTCACTTCAGGTTTACTGTATACCTTGCACCGTCATATTGACGATGAAACACAGAAATTGAATCGGAATTAAATTCAAAATTCACAATGCCGACTTAAGTACAAGAGGACTGACACTCTATCTTTCTATGACTTGAACCTCTCCTTTGGGTCCAATTTTAGATTCCGATGCTTCTCTTCGGGTTTACTGTATCCCTTGGACCTTCTTATTGACGATGAAACACAGAAATTGCATCAGAATTAAATTCAAACAACACAATGCCGACTTAAGTATAAGAGGACTGACACTCTAACTATCAATAATTTGAACCCCTCCTGTGAGTCCAGTTTTTGATTCGGATGCTTCACTTGAGGGGTTTTCTTTATACCTTGCACCTTCTTCTTGACGATGAAACACAGAAATTGCATCCGAATATAATACAAAAGGCACAATGCCGACTGAAGTAAAAGAGGACCGACACTCTCTCTTCCTATGATTTGAACCTCTCCTGTGAGTCCAGTTTGAGATATCGATGCCTCACTTCAGGCTTACTGTATACCTTGCACCTTCTTATTGACGTTGAAACACAGAAATTGCATCAGAATTAAATTCAAACGACACAATGCCGACTTAATTATAAGAGGACTGACACTCTAACTATCAATGATTTGAACCCCTCCTGTGAGTCCAGTTTTTAGATTCCGATCCTTCACTTCAGGTTGACTGTATCCCTTGGACCTTCTTATTGACGATGAAACACAGAAATTGCATTCGAATTTAATACAAAAGGCACAATGCCGACTTAAGTACAAGAGGACTGACACTTTAACTTTCTATGATTTGAACCTCTCCTGTGAGTCCAGTTTTTCATTCCGATGTTTCTCTTCAGCTTTACTGTATCCCTTGGACCTTCTTATTGACGATGAAACACAGAAATTCCATCGGAATTAAATTCAAAATACACAATGCCGGCTTAAGTACAAGAGGACTGACACTCTAACTATCTATGATTTGAACTTCTCCTGTGAGTCCAGTTTTAGATTACGATGCTTCACTTCAGGTTTACTGCATCCCTTGGACCTTTTTATTGACGATCAAATACAGAAATTGCATCCGAATTTAATGCAAAAGGAACAATGCCGACTTAAGTAAAAGAGGACGGACATTCTCTCTTCCTATGATTTGAACCTCTCCTGTGAGTCCAGTTTTAGATCCCGATGCTTCACTTCTGGTTAACTGTATACGTTGCACCTTCTTATTGTCGATGAAGCACAGAAATTGAATCGGAATTAAATTCAAAAGGCACAATGCCGACTTAAGTACAAGAGGACTGACACTCTAACTCTCAATCATTTCAACCTCTCCTGTGAGTCCAGTTTTAGATTCCGATGCTTCACTTTAGGTTTACTGTATACCTTACACATTCTTATTGATAATGAAACACAGAAATTGCATCGCAATTAAATTGAAAAGACACAATGCCGACTTAAGTACAAGAGGACTGACACTCTAACTATCTATGATTTGAACCACTCCTGTGAGCCCAGTTTCAGATTCCGATGCTTCACTTCAGGTTTACTGTATACCTTGCAGTTTCTTCTTAACGATAAAACACAGAAATTGCATCGGAATTAAATTCAAAAGACACAATGCCGACTTATGTACAAGAGGACTGACACTCAACTATCTATGATTTAAACCTCTCCTGTGGGTCCAGTTTTAGATTCCGATGCTTCTCTTTAGGTTTACTGTATCCCTTGGACCTTCTCATTGACGATGAAACACAGAAATTGCATCCGAATTTAATACAAAAGGCACAATGCCGACATAAGTACAAGAGGACTGACACTCTCCCTTTCTATGATTTGAATCTCTCCTGTGAGTCCAGTTTTAGATTCCGATGCTTCACTTCAGGTGTACTGTATCACTTGGACCTTCTTATTGACGATGAAATACAGAAATTGCATCCGAATTTAATACAAAACGCACAATGCCGACTTTAGTAAAAGAGGACTGACACTCTCTCTTCCTATGATTTGATCCTCTCCTGTGAGTCCAGTTTTAGATTCCGAAGCTTAACTTCAGGTTTACTGTATACCTTGCACCTTCTTATTCACGATGAAATACAGAAATTGCATCGGAATTAAATTCAATTGACACAATGCCGACTGAAGTACAAGAGGGCTGACACTCTAACTATCTGTGATTTGAACCTCTCCTGTGAGTCCAGTTTGAGATTTCGAAGCTTCACTTCAGGTTTACTGTATCCCTTGGACCTTCTTATTGACGATGACATACATAAACTGCATCCGAATTTAATACAAATGGCACAATGCCGACTTAAGTACAAGAGGACTGATACTCTCTCTTCCTGTGATTTCAACCTCTCCTGTGAGTCCAGTTTTAGATTCCGATGCTTCACTTCAGGTTTACTGTATCCCTTGGATCTTCTTATTGACGATGAAACACAGAAATTGCTTCCGAATTTAATACAAAAGTCACAATGCCGACTTAAGTAAAAGAGGACTGTCACTCTCTCCTTCTATGATTTGAACCTCTCCTGTGAGTCCAGTTTTGGATTACGATGCTTCACTTCAGATTTATTTTATACCTTGCACGGCATATTGACGATGAAACACAGAAATTGCATCGCAATTAAATTCAAGAGGCACAATGCTGACATAATTACAAGAGGACTGACACTCTTACTTTCTATGATTTGAACCTCTCCTGTGAGTCCAGTTTTAGATTTCGATGCTTCTCTTCAGGTTTACTGTATCCCTTGGACCTTCTTATTGACGATGAAACACAGAAATTGCATCGGAATTAAATTCAAAATATACAATGCCAACTTAAGTACAAGAGGACTGACACTCTAACTATCTATGATTTGTACCTCTCCTGTGAGTCCAGTTTTAGATTCCGATGCTTCACTTCAGGTTTACTGTATCCCTTGGACCTTCTTATGGACGATGAAATACAGAAATTGTATCCGAATTTAATACAAAAGGCACAATGCCAACTTAAGTAAAGGAGGACTCACACTCTCTCTTCCTATGATTTCAACCTCTCCTGTGAGTCCAGTTTTAGATTCCGATGCTTCACTTCAGGTTTACTGTATACTTTGCACCTTCTTATTGACGATGAAACACAGAAATTGCATCGGAATTAAATTCAAAAGGCACAATGCCGACTTAAGTACTAGAGGACTCACACTCTAACTCTCTATGATTTGAACCTCTCCTGTGAGTCCAGTGTTAGACTCCGTTGCTTCACTTCAGGTTTACTGTATACCTTGCACCTTCTTATTGACGATGAAACACAGACATTGCATCGGAATAAAATTCAAAAGACACAAGGCCGAGTTAACTACAAGAGGACTGACACTCTAACTTACTATGATTTGAACCTCTCCTGTGAGTCCAGTTTTAGATTCCGATGCTTCACTTCAGGTTTACTGTATCCATTGGACCTTCTTATTGACGATGAAACACAGAAATTGCATCCGAATTTAATACAAAAGGCACAATGCCGACATAATGACAACAGGACTGACAATCTAACTTTCTATGATTTGAACCTCTTCTGTGAGTCCAGTTTTGGATTCCGATGCTTCTGTTCAGGTTTACTGTATCCATTGGACCTTCTTATTGACGATGAAACACGGAAATTGCATCGGAATTAAAATACAAAAGGCACAAGACCGACTTAAGTACAAAAGGACTGACAATATAACTTTCAATGATTTGAACCTCTTCTGTGAGTCCAGCTTTAAATTCCGATGCTTCACTTCAGGTTTAATGTATCCATAGGACCTCCTTATTGACGATGAAACACAGATATTGCATCCGAATTTAATACAAATGGCCCAATGCCGACTTAACTACAAGAGGACTGACAATCTAACTTTCTATGATTTGTACCTCTCCAGTGAGTCCAGTTTTAGATTCCGATGCTTCACTTCAGGTTTACTGTATCCCTATGATCTTGTTATTGACGATGAAACACAGAAATTGCTTCCGAATTTAATACAAAAGACACAATGTCGACTTAAGTAAAAGAGGACTGTCACTCTCTCTATGATTTGAACCTCTCCTGTGAGTCCAGTTTTAGATTCCGATGGTTCACATCAGGTTTACTGTGTACCTTGCACCTTCTTATTGACGATGAAACACAGAAATTGCGTCGGAATTAAATTCAAAATATACAATGCCAACTTAAGTACAAGAGGACTGACCCTCTAACTATCTAAGATTTGTACCTCTCCTGTGAGTCCAGTTTTAGATTCCGATGCTTCACTTCAGGTTTACTGTATCCCTTGGACCTTCTTATTGACGATGAAACACAGAAATTGCATCCGAAATTAATACAAAAGGCACAATGCCGACTTAACTACAAGAGGACTGACAATCGAACTTTCTATGATTTGAACCTCTTCTGTGAGTCCAGTTTTGAATTCCGATGCTTCTCTTCAGGTTTACTGTATCCATTGGACCTTCTTATTGACGATGAAACACAGAAATTGCATCGGAATTAAATACAAAAGGCACAACGTCGACTTAAGTACAAAAGGACTGACAATCTAACATTCTATGATTTGAACCTATTCTGTGAGTCCAGTTTTAGATTCCGATGCTTCACTTCAGGTTTACTGTATCCATTGGAACTTCTTATTGACGATGAAACACAGATATTGCATCCGGATTTAAAACAAAAGGCACAATGCCGACTTAACTACAAGAGGACTGACAATCTATCTTTCTATGATTTGAACCTCTCCTGTGAGTCCAGTTTTAGATTCCGATGCTTCAGGTTTACTGTATCCCTTGGACCTTCATATTGACGATGTAACGCAAAAATTGCATCTGAATTAAATTCAAAAGGCACAATGCCGACTTAAGTACATGAGGACTGACACTCTAACTTTCTATAATTTGAACCTGTCCTATGAGTCCAGTTTTATATTCCGATGCTTCACTTCAGGTTTACTGTATCCATTGGATCTTCTTATTGACGATGAAACACAGATATTGCATCCGAATTTAATACAAACGGCTCAATGCCGACTTAACTACAAGAGGACTGACAATCTAACTTTCTATGATTTGCACCTCTCCTGTGAGTCCAGTTTTAGATTCCGATGCTTCACTTCAGGTTTACTGTATACCTTGCACCTTCTTATTGACGATGAAACACAGAAATTGCATCGGACTTAAATTCAATAGACACAATGCCGACTGAAGTACAAGAGAACTGACGCTGTAACTATCTATGATTTGAACCTCTCCTGTGAGTCCAGTTTTAGATTTCGAAGCTTCACATCAGGGTTACTGTATCCCTTGGACCTTCTTATTGACGATGAAATACAGAAATTGCATCCGAATTTAATACAAAAGGCAGAATGCCGACTTAATTACAAGAGGACTGACAGTCTCCCCTTCTATGATTTGAAACTCTCCTGTCAGTCCAGTTTTAGATTCCGATGCTTCACTTCAGGTTTACTGTATCCCTTGGATCTTCTTATTGACGATGAAACACAGAAATTGCTTCCGAATTTAATACAAAAGTCACAATGTCGACTGAAGTAAAAGAGGACTGTCACTCTCTCATTCTATGATTTGAACCTCTCCTGTGAGCCGAGTTTTGGATTACGATGCTTCAATTCAGGTTTACTGTATACCTTACACCGTCATATTGACGATGAAACACAGAAATTGCATCGCAATTAAATTCAAAAGGCACAACGCCGACATAAGTACAAGAGGACTGACACTCTTACTTTCTATGATTTGAACCTCTCCTGAGAGTCCAGTTTTAGATGCCGATGCTTCTCTTCAAGTTTACTTATCCCTTGGACTTTCTTATTGACGATGAAACACAGAAATTGCATCGGAATTAAATTCAAAATATACAATGCCAACTTAAGTACAAGAGGACTGACACTCTAACTATCTATGATTTGTACCTCTCCTGTGAGTCCAGTTTTAGATTCCGATGCTTCACTTCAGGTTTACTGTATCCTTTGGACCTTCTTATTGATGATGAAATACAGAAATTGTATCCGAATTTAATACAAAAGGCACAATGCCAAGTTAAGTAAAGGAGGACTGACACTATCTCTTCCTATGATTTCAACCTCTCCTGTGAGTCCAGTTTTAGATTCCGATGCTTCACTTCAGGTTTACTGTATACTTTGCACCTTCTTATTGACGATGAAACACAGAAATTGCATCGGAATTAAATTCAAAATTCACAATGCCGACTTAAGTACTAGAGGACGCACACTCTAACACTCTATGATTTGAATCTTTCCTGTGAGTCCAGTGTTAGACTCCGATGCTTCACTTCAGGTTTACTGTATACCTTGCACCTTCTTATTGACGATGAAACACAGAAATTGCATCGGAATTAAATTCAAAAGACACAAGGCCGACTTAAGTACAAGAGGACTGACACTCTAACTTACTATGATTTGAACCTCTCCTGTGAGTCCTGTTTTAGATTCCGATGCTTCACTTCAGGTATACTGTATCCATTGGACCTTCTTATTGACGATGAAACACAGCATTTGCATCCGAATTTAATACAAAAGGCACAATGCCGACTTAACTACAACAGCACTGACAATCTAACTTTCTATGATTTGAACCTATTCTGTGAGTCCAGTTTTAGATTCCGATGCTTCACTTCAGGTTTACTGTATCCATTGGAACTTCTTATTGATGATGAAACACAGATATTGCATCCGGATTTAAAACAAAAGGCACAATGCCGACTTAACTACAAGAGGACTGACAATCTATCTTTCTATGATTTGAACCTCTCCTGTGAGTCCAGTTTTAGATTCCGATGCTTCAGGTTTACTGTATCCCTTGGACCTTCATATTGACGATGTAACGCAAAAATTGCATCTGAATTAAATTCAAAAGGCACAATGCCGACTTAAGTACATGAGGACTGACACTCTAACTTTCTATAATTTGAACCTCTCCTATGAGTCCAGTTTTAGATTCCGATGCTTCACTTCAGTTTTACTGCATTCCTTGGACCTTCTTATTGGCGATGAAACACAGAAATTGCATCCAAATTTAATACAAAAGGCACAATGCCAACTTAAGTAAAAGAGGACTGACACTCTCTCATCCTAAGATTTCAACCTCTCCTGTGAGTCCAGTTTTAGATTCCGATGCCTCACTTCAGGTTTACTGTATACTTTGCACCTTCTTATTGACGATGAAACACAGAAATTGCATCGGAATTAAATTCAAAAGGCACAATGCCGACTTAAATACTAGAGGACTCACACTCTAACTCTCTATGATTTGAACCTCTCCTGTGAGTCCAGTGTTAGATTCCGATGCTTCACTTCAGGTTTACTGTATACCTTGCACATTCTTATTGACTATGTAACACAGAAATTGCATCCGAATTTAATACAAAAGGCACAATGCCGACTTAACTACAGGAGGACTGACAATCTAACTTTCTATGATTTGAACCTGTTCTGTGAGTCCAGTTTTGGATTCCGATGCTTCTCTTCAGGTTTACTGTATCCATTGGACCTTCTTATTGACGATGAAACACAGAAATTGCATAGGAATTAAATACAAAAGGCACAATGCCTACTTAAGTACAAAAGGACTGACAATCTAACTTTCTATGATTTGAACCTCTTCTGTGAGTCCAGTTTTAGATTCCGATGCTTCACTTCAGGTTTACTGTATCCATTGGATCTTCTTATTGACGATGAAACACAGATATTGCATCCGAATTTAATACAAACGGCTCAATGCCGACTTAACTACAAGAGGACTGACAATCTAACTTTCTATGATTTGCACCTCTCCTGTGAGTCCAGTTTTAGATTCCGATGCTTCACTTCAGGTTTACTGTATACCTTGCACCTTCTTATTGACGATGAAACACAGAAATTGCATCGGACTTAAATTCAATAGACACAATGCCGACTGAAGTACAAGAGAACTGACGCTGTAACTATCTATGATTTGAACCTCTCCTGTGAGTCCAGTTTTAGATTTCGAAGCTTCACATCAGGGTTACTGTATCCCTTGGACCTTCTTATTGACGATGAAATACAGAAATTGCATCCGAATTTAATACAAAAGGCAGAATGCCGACTTAATTACAAGAGGACTGACAGTCTCCCCTTCTATGATTTGAACCTCTCCTGTCAGTCCAGTTTTAGATTCCGATGCTTCACTTCAGGTTTACTGTATCCCTTGGATCTTCTTATTGACGATGAAACACAGAAATTGCTTCCGAATTTAATACAAAAGTCACAATGTCGACTGAAGTAAAAGAGGACTGTCACTCTCTCTTTCTATGATTTGAACCTCTCCTGTGAGCCGAGTTTTGGATTACGATGCTTCAATTCAGGTTTACTGTATACCTTACACCGTCATATTGACGATGAAACACAGAAATTGCATCGGAATTAAATTCAAAAGGCACAATGCCGACTTAAGTAAAAGAGGACTGTCACTCTCTCCTTCTATGATTTGAACCTCTCCTGTGAGTCCAGTTTTGGATTACGATGCTTCACTTCAGGTTCATTGTATACCTTACACCGTCATATTGACGATGAAACACAGAAATTGCATCGCAATTAAATTCAAAAGGCAAAACGCCGACATAAGTACAAGAGGACTGACACTCTTACTTTCTATGATTTGAACCTCTCCTGAGAGTCCAGTTTTAGATGCCGATGCTTCTCTTCAGGTTTACTGTATCCCTTGGACTTTCTTATTGACGATGAAACACAGAAATTGCATCGGAATTAAATTCAAAATATACAATGCCACCTTAAGTACAAGAGGACTGACACTCTAACTATCTATGATTTGTACCTCTCCTGTGAGTCCAGTTTTAGATTCCGATGCTTCACTTCAGGTTTACTGTATCCTTTGGACCTTCTTATTGATGATGAAATACAGAAATTGTATCCGAATTTAATACAAAAGGCACAATGCCAACTTAAGTAAAGGAGGACTGACACTATCTCTTCCTATGATTTCAACCTCTCCTGTGAGTCCAGTTTTAGATTCCGATGCTTCACTTCAGGTTTACTGTATACTTTGCACCTTCTTATTGACGATGAAACACAGAAATTGCATCGGAATTAAATTCAAAATTCACAATGCCGACTTAAGTACTAGAGGACGCACACTCTAACTCTCTATGATTTGAATCTTTCCTGTGAGTCCAGTGTTAGACTCCGATGCTTCACTTCAGGTTTACTGTATACCTTGCACCTTCTTATTGACGATGAAACACAGAAATTGCATCGGAATTAAATTCAAAAGACACAAGGCCGACTTAAGTACAAGAGGACTGACACTCTAACTTACTATGATTTGAACCTCTCCTGTGAGTCCTGTTTTAGATTCCGATGCTTCACTTCAGGTTTACTGTATCCATTGGACCTTCTTATTGACGATGAAACACAGCATTTGCATCCGAATTTAATACAAAAGGCACAATGCCGACTTAACTACAACAGCACTGACAATCTAACTTTCTATGATTTGAACCTATTCTGTGAGTCCAGTTTTAGATTCCGATGCTTCACTTCAGGTTTACTGTATCCATTGGAACTTCTTATTGACGATGAAACACAGATATTGCATCCGGATTTAAAACAAAAGGCACAATGCCGACTTAACTACAAGAGGACTGACAATCTATCTTTCTATGATTTGAACCTCTCCTGTGAGTCCAGTTTTAGATTCCGATGCTTCAGGTTTACTGTATCCCTTGGACCTTCATATTGACGATGTAACGCAAAAATTGCATCTGAATTAAATTCAAAAGGCACAATGCCGACTTAAGTACATGAGGACTGACACTCTAACTTTCTATAATTTGAACCTCTCCTATGAGTCCAGTTTTAGATTCCGATGCTTCACTTCAGTTTTACTGCATTCCTTGGACCTTCTTATTGGCGATGAAACACAGAAATTGCATCCAAATTTAATACAAAAGGCACAATGCCAACTTAAGTAAAAGAGGACTGACACTCTCTCATCCTAAGATTTCAACCTCTCCTGTGAGTCCAGTTTTAGATTCCGATGCCTCACTTCAGGTTTACTGTATACTTTGCACCTTCTTATTGACGATGAAACACAGAAATTGCATCGGAATTAAATTCAAAAGGCACAATGCCGACTTAAATACTAGAGGACTCACACTCTAACTCTCTATGATTTGAACCTCTCCTGTGAGTCCAGTGTTAGATTCCGATGCTTCACTTCAGGTTTACTGTATACCTTGCACATTCTTATTGACTATGTAACACAGAAATTGCATCCGAATTTAATACAAAAGGCACAATGCCGACTTAACTACAGGAGGACTGACAATCTAACTTTCTATGATTTGAACCTGTTCTGTGAGTCCAGTTTTGGATTCCGATGCTTCTCTTCAGGTTTACTGTATCCATTGGACCTTCTTATTGACGATGAAACACAGAAATTGCATAGGAATTAAATACAAAAGGCACAATGCCTACTTAAGTACAAAAGGACTGACAATCTAACTTTCTATGATTTGAACCTCTTCTGTGAGTCCAGTTTTAGATTCCGATGCTTCACTTCAGGTTTACTGTATCCATTGGATCTTCTTATTGACGATGAAACACAGATATTGCATCCGAATTTAATACAAACGGCTCAATGCCGACTTAACTACAAGAGGACTGACAATCTAACTTTCTATGATTTGCACCTCTCCTGTGAGTCCAATTTTAGATTCCGATGCTTCACTTCAGGTTTACTGTATACCTTGCACCTTCTTATTGACGATGAAACACAGAAATTGCATCGGACTTAAATTCAATAGACACAATGCCGACTGAAGTACAAGAGAACTGACGCTGTAACTATCTATGATTTGAACCTCTCCTGTGAGTCCAGTTTTAGATTTCGAAGCTTCACATCAGGGTTACTGTATCCCTTGGACCTTCTTATTGACGATGAAATACAGAAATTGCATCCGAATTTAATACAAAAGGCAGAATGCCGACTTAATTACAAGAGGACTGACAGTCTCCCCTTCTATGATTTGAACCTCTCCTGTCAGTCCAGTTTTAGATTCCGATGCTTCACTTCAGGTTTACTGTATCCCTTGGATCTTCTTATTGACGATGAAACACAGAAATTGCTTCCGAATTTAATACAAAAGTCACAATGTCGACTGAAGTAAAAGAGGACTGTCACTCTCTCTTTCTATGATTTGAACCTCTCCTGTGAGCCGAGTTTTGGATTACGATGCTTCAATTCAGGTTTACTGTATACCTTACACCGTCATATTGACGATGAAACACAGAAATTGCATCGGAATTAAATTCAAAAGGCACAATGCCGACTTAAGTAAAAGAGGACTGTCACTCTCTCCTTCTATGATTTGAACCTCTCCTGTGAGTCCAGTTTTGGATTACGATGCTTCACTTCAGGTTCATTGTATACCTTACACCGTCATATTGACGATGAAACACAGAAATTGCATCGCAATTAAATTCAAAAGGCAAAACGCCGACATAAGTACAAGAGGACTGACACTCTTACTTTCTATGATTTGAACCTCTCCTGAGAGTCCAGTTTTAGATGCCGATGCTTCTCTTCAGGTTTACTGTATCCCTTGGACTTTCTTATTGACGATGAAACACAGAAATTGCATCGGAATTAAATTCAAAATATACAATGCCACCTTAAGTACAAGAGGACTGACACTCTAACTATCTATGATTTGTACCTCTCCTGTGAGTCCAGTTTTAGATTCCGATGCTTCACTTCAGGTTTACTGTATCCTTTGGACCTTCTTATTGATGATGAAATACAGAAATTGTATCCGAATTTAATACAAAAGGCACAATGCCAACTTAAGTAAAGGAGGACTGACACTATCTCTTCCTATGATTTCAACCTCTCCTGTGAGTCCAGTTTTAGATTCCGATGCTTCACTTCAGGTTTACTGTATACTTTGCACCTTCTTATTGACGATGAAACACAGAAATTGCATCGGAATTAAATTCAAAATTCACAATGCCGACTTAAGTACTAGAGGACGCACACTCTAACTCTCTATGATTTGAATCTTTCCTGTGAGTCCAGTGTTAGACTCCGATGCTTCACTTCAGGTTTACTGTATACCTTGCACCTTCTTATTGACGATGAAACACAGAAATTGCATCGGAATTAAATTCAAAAGACACAAGGCCGACTTAAGTACAAGAGGACTGACACTCTAACTTACTATGATTTGAACCTCTCCTGTGAGTCCTGTTTTAGATTCCGATGCTTCACTTCAGGTTTACTGTATCCATTGGACCTTCTTATTGACGATGAAACACAGCATTTGCATCCAAATTTAATACAAAAGGCACAATGCCGACTTAACTACAACAGCACTGACAATCTAACTTTCTATGATTTGAACCTCTTCTGTGAGTCCATTTGGATTTCGATGCTTCTGTTCAGGTTTACTGTATCCATTGGACCTTTTTATTGACGATGAAACACAGATATTGCATCGGAATTAAATACAAAAGGCACAAGACCGAATTAAGTACAAAAGGACTGACAATATAACTTTCAATGATTTGAACCTCTTCTGTGAGTCCAGCTTGAGATTCCGATGCTTCACTTCAGGTTTACTGTATCCCTTGGATCTTCTTATTGACGATGAAACACAGAAATTGTTTCCGAATTTAATACAAAAGGCACAATGCCGACTTAAGTAAAAGAGGACTGACACTCTCTCTTCCTATGATTTCAACATCTCCTGTGAGTCCAGTTTTAGATTCCGATTCTTCACTTCAGGTTTACTGTATATCTTGCACCTTCTTATAGACGATAAAACACAGAAATTGCATCGGAATTAAATTCAAAAGGTACAATGCCGACTTAAGTACTAGAGGACTCACACTCTAACTGTCTATGATTTGAACCTCTCCTGTGAGACGAGTGTTAGATTCCGATGGTTCACTTCAGGTTTACTGTATACTTTGCACCTTCTGATTGACGATGAAACACAGAAATTGCATCGGAATTAAGATCAAAAGACACAATGCCGAGTTAAGTACAAGAGGACTGACACTCTAACTATCTATGATTTGAATCTCTCCTGTGAGTCCAGTTTTATATTCCGATGCTTCACTTCAGGTTTACTATATCCATTGGACCTTCTTATTGACGATGAAACACAGAAATTGCATCCGAATTTAATACAAAAGGCACAATGCCGACTTAACTACAAGAGGACTGACCATCTAACTTTCTATGATTTGAACCTCTCCTGTGAGTCCAGTTTTAGATTCCGATGCTTCAGGTTTACTCTATCCCTTGGACCTTCATATTGACGATGTAACGCAAAAATTGCATCGGAAATAAATTCAAAAGGCACAATGCCGACTTAAGTATAAGAGGACTGACACTCTAACTTTCTATAATTTGAACCTCTCCTATGAGTCCAGTTTTAGATTTCGATGCTTCACTTCAGTTTTACTGTATTCCTTGGACCTTCTTATTGCCGATGAAACACAGAAATTGCAACCACATTTAATACAAAAGGCACAATGCCGACTTAAGTACAAGAGGACTGACACTCTCATTTTCTATGATTTGAACCTCTCCTGTGAGTCCAGATTTAGATGCCGATGCGTCACTACAGGTTTAATGTATACCTTGCACCTTCTTATTGACGATGGAACACAGAAATTGCATCGGAATAAAATTCAAAAGACACAATGCCGACTTAAGTACAAGAGGACTGACACTCTTACTATCTATGATTTGAACCTCTCCTGTGGGTCCAGTTTTAGATTCCGATGCTTCACTTCAGGTTTACTGTATCCATGGATCTTCTTATTGACGATGAAACACAGATATTGCATCCGAATTTAATACAAAAGGCTCAATGCCGACTTAACTACAAGAGGACTGACAATCTAACATTCTATGATTTGAACCTCTCCTGTGAGTCCAGTTTTAGATTCCGATGCTTCACTTCAGGTTTACTGTATACCTTGCACCTTCTTATTGACGATGAAACACAGAAATTGCATCGGAATTAAATTCAATAGACTCAATGCCGACTGAAGTACAAGAGAACTGACACTCTAACTATCTATGATTTGAACCTCTCCTGTGAGTCCAGTTTTAGATTTCGAAGCTTCACTTCAGGGTTACTGTATCCCTTGGACATTCTTATTGACAATGAAATACAGAAATTGCATCCGAATTTAATACAAAAGGCAGAATGCCGACTTAATCACAAGAGGACTGACACCCCCCCTTTCTATGATTTGAACCTCTAATGTCAGTCCAGTTTTAGATTCCGATGCTTCACTTCAGGTTTACTGTGTCCCTTGGATCTTCTTATTGACGATGAAACCCAGAAATTGCTTCCGAATTTAATAAAAAAGTCACAATGACGACTTAAGTAAAAGAGGACTGTCACTCTCTCTTTCTATGATTTGAACCTCTCCTGTGAGCCGAGTTTTGGATTACGATGCTTCACTTCAGGTTTACTGTATACCTTACACCGTCATACTGACGATGAAACACAGAAATTGCATCGCAATTAAATTCAAAAGGCACAATGCCGACATAAGTACAAGAGGACTGACACTCTTACTTACTATGATTTGAAACTCTCCTGTGAGTCCAGTTTTAGATTCCGATGCTTCACTTCAGGCTTACTGTATCCATTGGATCTTCATATTGACGATGAAACACAGAAATTGCATCCAAATTTAATACAAAAGGCACAATGCTGACTTAACTACAACAGGACTGACAATCTAACTTTCTATGATTTGAACCTCTTCTGTGAGTCCAGTTTTGGATTCCGATGCTTCTGTTCAGGTTTACTGTATCCATTGGACCTTCTTATTGACGATGAAACACAGAAATTGCATCGGAATTAAATACAAAAGGCACAAGACCGACTTAAGTACAAAAGGACTGACAATATAACTTTCAATGATTTGAACCTCTTCTGTGAGTCCAGCTTTAAATTCCGATGCTTCACTTCAGGTTTAATGTATCCATTGGAGCTTCTTATTGACGATGAAACACAGATATTGCATCCGAATTATCACAAAAGGCTCAATGCCGACTTAACTACAAGAGGACTGACAATCTAACTTTCTATGATTTGAACCTCTCCAGTGAGTCCAGTTTTAGATTCCCATGCTTCACTTCAGGTTTACTGTATCCCTTGGATCTTCTTATTGGCGATGAAACGCAGAAATTGCTTCCGAATTTAATACAAAAGGCACAATGCCGACTTATGTAAAAGAGGACTGACACTCTCTCTTCCTATGATTTCAACCTCTCCTGTGAGTCCAGTTTTAGATTCCGATGCTTCACTTCAGATTTACTGTATACCTTGCACCTTCTTATTGACGATGAAACACAGAAATTGCATCGCAATTAAATTCAAAAGGCACAATGCCGACTTAAGTACAAGAGGACTGACACTCTAACTTTCTATGATATGAACCTCTCCTGTGAGTCCAGTTTTAGATTGCGATGCTTCTCTTCAGGTTTACTGTATCCCTTGGACCTTCTTATTGACGATGAAACACAGAAATTGCATCGGAATTAAATTCAAAAGATACAATGCCAACATAAGTACAAGAGGACTGACACTCTAACTATCTATGATTTGTACCTCTCCTGTGAGTCCAGTTTTAGATTCCGATGCTTCACTTCAGGTTAACTGTATCCCTTGGACCTTCTTATTGACGATGAAATACAGAAATTGTATCCGAATTTAATACAAAAGGCACAATGCCGACTTAAGTAAAAGAGGAATGACACTCTCTCTTCCTAAGATTTCAACCTCTCCTGTGAGTCCAGTTTTAGATTCCGATGCTTCACTTCAGGTTTACTGTATACTTTGCACCTTCTTATTGACGATGAAACACAGAAATTGCATCGGAATTAAATTCAAAAGGCACAATGCCGACTTAAGTACTAGAGGACTCACACTCTAACTCTCTATGATTTGAACCTCTCCTGTGAGTCCAGTGTTAGATTCCGATGCTTCACTTCAGGTTTACTGTATACCTTGCACCTTCCTATTGACGATGTAACACAGAAATTGCATCGGAATCGAATTCAAAAGACACAATGCCGACTTAAGTACAAGAGGACTGACACTCTAACTGGCTATGAAGTGAACCTCTCCTGTGAGTCCAGTTTTAGATTCCGATGCTTCACTTCAGGTTTACTGTATCCATTGGACCTTCTTATTGACGATGAAACACAGAAATTGCATCCGAATTTAATACCAAAGGCACAATGCCGATATAACTGCAAGAGGACTGACAATCTAACATTCTATGATTTGAACCTCTTCTGTGAGTCCAGTTTTGGATTCCGCTGCTTCTCTTCAGGTTTACTGTATCCATTGGACCTACATATTGACGATGAAACACAGAAATTGCATAGGAATTAAATACAAAAGGTACAATGCCGACTTAAGTACTAGAGGACTCACACTCTAACTCTCTATGAGTTGAACCTCTCCTGTGAGTCCAGTGTTAGATTCCGATGCTTCACTTCAGGTTTACTGTATACCTTGCACCTTCTTATTGACGATGTAACACAGAAATTGCATCGGAATTAAATTAAAAGGCACAATGCCGACTTAAGTACATGAGGACTGACACCCTAACTATCAATGATTTGAACCTCTCCTGTGAGTCCAGTTTTAGATTCCGATGCTTCACTTCAGGTTTACTGTATCCATTGGACCTTCTTATTGACGATGAAACACAGAAATTGCATCCGAATTTAATACAAAAAGCACAATGCCGACTTAACTACAAGAGGACTGACAATCTAACTTTCTATGATTTGAACCTCTTCTGTGAGTCCAGTTTTGGATTCCGTTGCTTCTCTTCAGGTTTACTGTATCCATTGGACACTCTTATTGACGATGAAACACAGAAAGTGTATAGGAATTAAATACAAAAGGCACAATGCCGACTTAAGTACAAAAGGACTGACAATCTAAATTTCTATGATTTGAACCTCTTCTGTGAGCCCAGTTTTAGATTCCGATGCTTCACTTCAGGTTTACTGTATCCATTGGATCTTCTTATTGACGATGAAACACAGATATTGCATCCGAATTTAATACAAAATGCTCAATGCCGACTTAACTACAAGAGGACTGACAATCTAACTTTCTATGATTTGAACCTCTCCTGTGAGTCCAGTTTTAGATTCCGATGCTTCACTTCAGGTTTACTGTATACCTTGCACCTTCTTATTGACGATGAAACACAGAAATTGCATCGGAATTAAATTCAATAGACACAATGCCGACTGAAGTACAAGAGAACTGACACTCTAACTATCTATGATTTGAACCTCTCCTGTGAGTCTAGTTTTAGATTTCGAAGCTTCACTTCAGGTTTACTGTATCCCTTGGACCTTCTTATTGACGATGAAACACAGAAATTCCTTCCGAATTTAATACAAAAGTCACAATGTCGACTTAAGTAAAAGAGGACTGTCACTCTCTCTTTCTATGATTTGAACCTCTCCTGTGAGCCCAGTTTTGGATTACGATGCTTCACTTCAGGTTTACTGTATACCTTACACCGTCATATTGACGATGAAACACAGAAATTGCATCGGAATTAAATTCAAAAGGCACAATGCCGACATAAGTAAAAGAGGACTGTCACTCTCTCCTTCTATGATTTGAACCTCTCCTGTGAGTCCAGTTTTGGATTACGATGCTTCACTTCAGGTTTATTGTATACCTTGCACCGTC
Organism: Schistocerca serialis cubense; assembly: GCF_023864345.2. Taxonomy (NCBI): domain Eukaryota; kingdom Metazoa; phylum Arthropoda; class Insecta; order Orthoptera; family Acrididae; genus Schistocerca; species Schistocerca serialis. Next base: position 605,967 of record NW_026047544.1, read on the forward strand.
ATATTGACGATGAAACACAGAAATTGCATCGGAATAAAATTCAAAAGACACAAGGCCGACTTAAGTACAAGAGGACTGACAATATAACTTTCAATGATTTGAACCTCTTCTGTGAGTCCAGCTTTAAATCCCGATGCTTCACTTCAGGTTTAATGTATCAATTGGACCTTCTTATTGACGATAAAACACAGATATTGCAACCGAATTTAATACAAAAGGCTCAATGCCGACTTAACTACAAGAGGACTGACAATCTAACTTTCTATGATTTGAACCTCTCCAGTGAGTCCAGTTTTAGATTCCGATGCTTCACTTCAGGTTTACTGCATCCCTTGGATCTTCTTATCGACGATGAAACACAGAAATTGCTTCCGAATTTAATACAAAAGTCACAATGTCGACTTAAGTAAAAGAGGACTGTCACTCTCTCTTTCTATGATTTGAACCTCTCCTGTGAGTCCAGTTTTAGATTCCGATGCTTCACTTCAGGTTTACTGTATACCTTGCACCTTCTTATTGACGATGAAACACAGAAATTGCATCGGATTTAAATTCAAAAGATACAATGCCGACTTAAGTATAAGAGGAGTGACCCTCTAACTATCTATGATTTGTACCTCTCCTGTGAGTCCAGTTTTAGATTCCGATGCTTCACTTCAGGTTTACTGAATCCCTTGGACCTTCTTATTGACGATGAAATAGAGAAATTGTATCCGAATTTAATACAAAAGGCACAATGCCGACTTAAGTAAAAGAGGACTGACACTCTCTCTTCCTATGATTTCAACCTCTCCTGTGAGTCCAGTTTTAGATTCCGATGCTTCACTTCAGGTTTACTGTATATCTTGCACCTTCTTATTGACGATGAAACACAGAAACTGCATCGGAATTAAATTCAAAAGGCAGAATGCCGACTTAAGTACTAGAGGACTCACACTCTAACTCTCTATGATTTTAACCTCTCCTGTGAGTCCAGTGTTAGATTCCGATGCTTCACTTCAGGTTTACTGTATACTTTGCACCTTCTGATTGACGATGAAACACAGAAATTGCATCAGAATTAAGATCAAAAGACACAATTCCGACTTAACTACAAGAGGACTGACAATCGAACTTTCTATGATTTGAACCTCATCTGTGACTCCAATTTTGGATTCCGATGCTTCTCCTCAGGTTAACTGTATCCATTGGACCTTCTTATTGACGATGAAATACAGAAATTGCATCGGAATTTAATACAAAAGGCACAATGCCGACTTAAGTACAAAAGGACTGACAATCTAACTTTCTATGATTTGAACCTCTTCTGTGAGTCCAGTTTTAGATTCCGATGCCTCACTTCAGGTTTAATGTTTCCATTGGACCTTCTTATTGACGATGAAAGACAGATATTGCATCCGAATTTAATACAAAAGGCACAATGCCGACTTAACTACAAGAGGACTGACAATCTAACTTTCTATGATTTGAACCTCTCCTGTGAGTCCAGTTTTAGAATCCTATGCTTCAGGTTTACTGTATCCCTCGGACCTTCTTATTGACGATGAAACACAGAAATTGCATCCGAATTTAATACAAAAGGCACAATGCCGACTTAAGTACAAAAGGACTGACAAACTAACTTTCTATGATTTGAACCTCTCCTGTGAGTCCAGTTTTAGATTCCGATGCTTCACTTCAGTTTTACTGTATTCCTTGGACCTTCTTATTGCCGATGAAACACAGAAATTGCATCCGAATTTAATACAAAAGGCACAATGGCGACTTAAGTAAAATAGGACTGACACTCTAATTTTCTATGATTTGAACCTCTCCTGTGAGTCCAGTTTTAGATTCCGATGCGTCATCTCAGGTTTCCTGTATACCTTGCACCTTCTTATTGACGATGAAATACAGTAATTGCACCGGTATTTAATACAAAAGGCTCATTGCCGACATAAGTACAAGAGGACTGACACTCTCAATTTCGATGATGTGAACCTCTCCTGTGAGTCCAGTATTAGATTCCCATGCTTCACTTCAGGTTTAATGTATCCATTGGACCTTCTTATTGACCATGAAATACAGAAATTGCATCAGAATTTAACACAAAAGGCACAATGCCGACTTAGGTAAAAGAGGATTGACACTCTCACTTTCTATGATTTGAATCTCTCCTGTGAGTCCAGTTTTAGATTCCGATACTTCTTTTTAGGTTTACTGTATACCTTGCACCTTCTTATTGACGATGAAACACAGAAATTGAATCGGAATTAAATTCAAAAATCACAATGCCGGCTTAAGTACAAGAGGACTGACACTCTAACTTTATATAATTTGAAACTCTCCTGTGAGTCCAGTTTTAGATTTCGATGCTTCACTTCAGGTTTACTGTATACCTTGCACCATCTTATTGACGATGAAACACAGATATTGCATGTGAATTTAATACAAAAGGCACAATGCCGGCTTAAGTACAAGAGGAGTGACACTCTAACTTTCTATGATTTGAAACTCTCCTGTGCGTCCAGTTTTAGATTTCGATGCTTCACTTCAGGTTTACTGTATACCTTGCACCGTCTTATTGACGATGAAACAAAAAAATTGCATCGGAATTAAATTCAAAAGGCACGATGCCGACTTAAGTACAAGAGGACTGACACTCTCCCTTTCTATGATTTGGACCTTTCCTGTGAGTCCACTATTATATTTCGATGCTTCACTTCAGGTTTACAGTATCCCTTGGACCTTCTTATTGACGATGAAACACAGAGTTGCGTCCGGATTTAATACAAAAGGCACAATGCCGACTTAAGTAAAAGAGGACTGATACTCTCTCTTTCTATGATTTGAACCTCTCCTGTGGACCAGTTTTAGATTCCGATGCTTCACTTCAGGTTTACTGTATACCTTGCACCTTCTTATTGACGATGAAACACAGAAATTGCATCCGAATTTCATACAAAAGGCACAATGCCGACTTAAGTACAAGAGGACTGACACTCTCACTTTCTATGACTTGAACCTCTCCTGTGAGTCCAGTTTTAGATTCCCATGCTTCACCTTAGGTTTACTGTATCCCTTGGACCTTCTTATTGACGATGAAACACAGAAATTGCATCCGAATTTAATACAAAAGGCACAATGCCGACTTAAGTACAAGAGGACTGACACTCTCACTTTCTATGATTTGAACCTCTCCTGTAAGTCCAGTTTTAGATTCCGATGCTTCACTTCAGGTTTACTGTATACCGTGGACCTTCTTATTGACGATGAAACACAGAAATTGCATCGGAATTAAATTCAAAGGCACAATGCCGACTTAAGTACAACAGGACTGACACTCTAACTATCTATGATTTGAACCTCTCCTGTGAGTCCAGTTTTAGATTCCGATGCTTCACTTCAGGTTTACTGTATACATTGCACCTTCTTATTGACGATGAAACACATAAATTGCATCCGAATTTAATACAAATGGCACAATGCCGACTTAACTACTAGAGGACTGACAATCTAACTTTCTATGATTCGAACCTCTTCTGTGAGTCTAGTTTTGGATTCCGATGCTTCTCTTCAGGGTTACTGTATCCATTGGACCTTCTTATTGACGATGAAACACAGAAAATGCATAGGAATTAAATACAAAAGGCACAATGCCGACTTAAGTACAAAAGGACTGACAATCTAACTTTCTATGATTTGAACCTCTTCTGTGAGTCCAGTTTTAGAATCCGATGCTTCACTTCAGGTTTACTGTACCCATTGGATCTTCTTATTGACGATGAAACACAGATATTGCATCCGAATTTAATACAAAAGGCTCAATGCCGACTTAATTACAAGAGGACTGACAATCTAACTTTCTATGATTTGAACCTCTCCTGTGAGTCCAGTTTTAGATTTCGAAGCTTCACTTCAGCTTTACTGTATCCCTTGGACCTTCTTATTGACGATGAAATACAGAAATTGCATCCGAATTTAATACAAAAGGCAGAATGCCGATTTAATTACAAGAGGACTGACACTCTCCCTTTCTATGATTTTAACCTCTCCTATCAGTCCAGTTTTAGATTCCGATGCTTCACTTCAGGTTTACTGTATCCCTTGGATCTTCTTATGACGATGAAACTCAGAAATTGCTTCCGAATTTAATACAAAAGTCACAATGTCGACTTAAGTAAAAGAGGACTGTCACTCTCTCTTTCTATGATTTCAACCTCTCCAGTGAGCCGAGTTTTGGATTACGATGCTTCACTTCAGGTTTACAGTATACCTTACACCGTCATATTGACGATGAAACACAGAAATTGCATCCGAATTTAATACAAAAGGCACAAAATTGCGACTTAACTACAAGAGGACTGACAATCGAACTTTCTATGATTTGAACCTCTTCTGTGAGTCCAATTTTGGATTCCGATGCTTCTCTTCAGGTTAACTGTATCCATTGGACCTTCTTATTGACGATAAAACACAGAAATTGCATCGGAATTTAATACAAAAGGCACAATGCTGACTTAAGTACAAGAGCACTGACAATCTAACTTTCTATGATTTGAACCTCTTCTGTGAGTCCAGTTTTTGATTCCGATGCTTCACTTCAGGTTTAATGTATCCATTGGACCTTCTTATTGACGATGAAACACAGATATTGCATCCGAATTTAATACAAAAGGCACAATGCCGACTTAACTACAAGAGGACTGACACTATCCCTTTCTATGATTTGAACCTCTCCTGTGAGTCCCGTTTTAGATTCCGATGCTTCACTTCAGGTTTACTGTATCCCTTGGATCTTCTTATTGACGATGAAACATAGAAATTGCATCCGAATTTAATACAAAAGTCACAATGCCGAATTAAGTATAAGAGGACTGTCACTCTGTCTTTCTATGATATGAACATCTCCTGTGAGTCCAGTTTTAGATTCCGATGCTTCACATCAGGTTTACTGTATACCTTGCACCCTCTTATTGACGATGAAACACAGAAATTGCATCGGAATTTAATACAAAAGGCGCAATGCCGACTTAAGTAAAAGAGGACTGACACTCTCACTTTCTATGATTTGAACCTCTCCTGTGAGAACGGTTTTAGATTCCGATGCTTCACTTCAGGTCTACTATATATCTTGCACCGTCTTATTGACGATGAAACAAAAAAATTGCATCGGAATTTAATTCAAAAGGCACGATGCCGACTTAAGTACAAGAGGACTGACACTCTAACTTTCTATAATTTGAACCTCTCCTATGAGTCCAGTTTCAGATTCCGATGCTTCACTTCAGTTTTACTGTATTCCTTGGACCTTCTTATTGCCGATGAAACACAGAAATTGCATCCGAATTTAATACAAAAGGCACAATGCCGACTTAAGTACAAGAGGACTGACACTCTCATTTTCTATGATTTGAACCTCTCCTGTGAGTCCAGTTTTAGATTCCGATGCGTCATCTCAGGTTTACTGTATACCTTGCACCTTCTTATTGACGATGAAATACAGTAATTGTATCGGTATTTAATACAAAAGGCTCAAAGCCGACATAAGTACAAGAGGACTGACACTCTCAATTTCGATGATGTGAACCTCTCCTGTGAGTCCAGTATTAGATTCCCATGCTTCACTTCAGCTTTAATGTATCCCTTGGACCTTCTTATTGACGATGAAATACAGAAATTGCATCAGAATTTAACACAAAAGGCACAATGCCGACTTAGGTAAAAGAGGATTGACACTCTCTCTTTCTATGATTTGAATCTCTCCTGTGAGTCCAGTTTTAGTTTTCGATGCTTCACTTCAGGTTTACTGTATACCTTGCACCTTCTTATTGACGATGAAACACAGAAATTGCATGTGAATTTAATACAAAAGGCACAATGCCGGCTTAAGTACAAGAGGACTGACACTCTAACTTTCTATGATTTGAAACTCTCCTGTGAGTCCAGTTTTAAATTTCGATGCTTCAGTTCAGGTTTACTGTATACCTTGCACCGTCTTATTGACGATGAAACAAAAAAATTGCATTGGAATTACATTCAAAAGGCACGATGCCGACTTAAGTACAAGAGGACTGACACTCTCCCTTTCTATGATTTGGACCTCTCCTGTGAGTCCAGTATTATATTCCGATGCTTCACTTCAGGTTTACTGTATCCCTTGGACCTCCTTATTGACGATGAAACACAGAGTTGCGTCCGGATTTAATACAAAAGGCACAATGCCGACTTAAGTATTAGAGGACTGATACTCTCTCTTTCTATGATTTGAACCTCTCCTGTGGTCCAGTTTTGGATTCCGATGCTTCACTTCGTGTTTACTGTATACCGTGGACCTTCTTATTGACGATGAAACACAGAAATTGCATCGGAATTAAATTCAAAAGGCACAATGCCGACTTAAGTACAACAGGACTGACACTCTAACTATCTATGATTTTAACCCCTCCTGTGAGTCCAGTTTTAGATTTCGAAGCTTCACTTCAGCTTTACTGTATCCCTTGGACCTTCTTATTGACGATGAAATACAGAAATTGCATCCGAATTTAATACAAAAGGCAGAATGCCGATTTAATTACAGGAGGACTGACACTCTCACTTTCTATGATTTGAACCTCTCCTGTCAGTCCAGTTTTAGATTCCGATGCTTCACTTCAGGTTTACTGTATCCCTTGGAGCTTCTTATGACGATGAAACACAGAAATTGCTTCCGAAGTTAATACAAAAGTTACAATGTCGACTTAAGTAAAAGAGGACTGTCACTCTCTCTTTCTATGATTTGAACCTCTCCAGTGAGCCGAGTTTTGGATTACGATGCTTCACTTCAAGTTTACTGTATACCTTACACCGTCATATTGACGATGAAACACAGAAATTGCATCCGAATTTAATACAAAAGGCACAATGCCGACTTAACTACAAGAGGACTGACAATCGAACTTTCTTTGATTTGAACCTCTTCTGTGATTCCAATTTTGGATTCCGATGCTTCTCTTCAGGTTAACTGTATCCAATGGAACTTCTTATTGACGATGAAACACAGATATTGCATCCGAATTTAATACAAAAGGCACAATGCCGACTTAACTACAAGAGGACTGACAATCTAACTTTCTATGATTTGAACCTCTCCTGTGAGTCCAGTTTTAGAATCCGATGCTTCAGGTTTACTGTATCCCTCGGACCATCTTATTGACGATGAAACACAGAAATTTCATCCGAATTTAATACAAAAGGCACAATGCCGACTTAAGTACAAAAGGACTGACAAACTAACTTTCTATGACTTGAACCTCTCCTGTGAGTCCAGTTTTACATTCCGATGCTTCACTTCAGGTCTACTGTATCCCTTGGACTTTCTTATTGATGATGAAACACAGAAATTGCATCCGAATTTAATACAAAAGGCACAATGCCGACTTAAGTATAAGAGGACTGACATTCTAACTAACAATGATTTGAACACCTCCTGTGAGTCAAGTTTTAGATTCCGATGCTTCACTTCAGGTTTAATGTATCCCTTGGACCTTCTTATTGACGATGAGACACAGATATTGCATCCGAATTTAATACAAAAGGCACAATGCCGACTTAACTACAAGTGGACTGACACTCTCCCTTTCTATGATTTGAACCTCGCCTGTGAGTCCCGTTTTAGATTCCGATGCTTCACATCAGGTTTACTGTATCCCTTGGATCTTCTTATTGACGATGGAACATAGAAATTGCATCCGAATTTAATACAAAAGTCACAATACCGAATTGAGTACAAGAGGACTGTCACTCTGTCTTTATATGATTTGAACATCTCCTGTGAGTCCAGTTTTAGATTCCGATGCTTCACTTCAGGTTTACTGTATACCTTGCACGTTCTTATTGACGATGAAACACAGAAATTTCATCGGAATTTAATACAAAAGGCGCAATGCCGACTTAAGTAAAAGAGGACTGACACTCTCATTTTCTATGATTTGAACCTCTCCTGTGAGTCCAGTTTTAGATTCCGATGCGTCATCTCAGGTTTACTGTATAACTTGCACCTTCTTATTGACGATGAAATACAGTAATTGCATCGGTATTTAATACAAAAGGCTCAATGCCGACATAAGTACAAGAGGACTGACACTCTCACTTTCGATGATGTGAACCTCTCCTGTGAGTCCAGTTTTAGATTCCGATGCTTCACTTCAGGTTTAATGTATCCCTTGGACCTTGTTATTGACGATGAAATACAGAAATTGCATCAGAATTTAACACAAAAGGCACAATGCCGACTTAGGTAAAAGAGGATTGACACTCTCTCTTTCTATGATTTGAATCTCCCCTGTGAGTCCAGTTTTAGATTCCGATACTTCACTTTGGGTTTACTGTATACCTTGCACCTTCTTATTGACGATGAAACACAGAAATTGCATCGGAATTAAATTCAAAAATCACAATGCCGGCTTAAGTACAAGAGGACTGACACTCTCCTTTTCTATGATTTGGACCTCTCCTGTGAGTCCAGTATTATATTCCGATGCTTCACTTCAGGTTTACTGTATCCCTTGGACCTTCTTATTGACGATGAAACGCAGAGTTGCATCCGGATTTAATACAAAAGGCACAAAGCCGACTTAAGTAAAAGAGAACTGACACTCTCTCATTCTATGATTTGAACCTCTCCTGTGGTCCAGTTTTAGATTCCGATGCTTCACTTCAGGTTTACTGTATACCTTGCACCTTCTTATTGACGATGAAACACAGAAACTGCATCCGAATTTCATACAAAAGGCACAATGCCGATTTAAGTACAAGAGGACTGACACTCTCACTTTCTATGACTTGAACCTCTCCTGTGAGTCCAGTTTTAGATTCCCATGCTTCACCTAAGGTTTACTGTATCCCTTGGGCCTTCTTATTGACGATGAAACACAGAAATTGCATCCGAATTTAATACAAAAGGCACAATGCCGACTTAAGTAAAACAGGACTGACACTCCCACTTTATGTTATTTGAACCTCTCCTGTCAGTCCAGTTTTAGATTCCGATGCTTCTCTTCAGGTTTACTGTATACCTTGGACCATCTCATTGACGATGAAACACAGAAATTGCATCCGAATTTAATACAAAAGGCACAATGCCGACTTAAGTATAAGAGGACTGACACTCTAACTTTCTATGATTTGAACCTCTCCTGTGAGTCCAGTTTTAGATTCCGATGCTTCACTTCAGGTTTAGTGTATCCCTTGGACCTTCTTATTGACGATGAAACGTAGAAATTGCATCCGAAATTGATACAAAAGGCACAATGCCAACTTAAGTACAAGAGGACTGACACTCTCATTTTCTGTGATTTTAACCTCTCCTGCCAGTCCAGTCTTAGATTCCGATGCTTCACTTCAGGTTTACTGTATACCTTGCACCTTCTTATTGACGATGAAACACAGAAATTGCATCGGAATTAAATTTCTAAAGGCACAATGCCGACTTAAGTACAAGAGGACTGACACTCTAACTTTCTTAGATTAAAACCTCTCCTGTGAGTCCAGTTTTAGATTCCGATGCCTCACTTCAGGTTTACTGTATACCATGGTCCTTCTCATTCACGATGAAACACAGAAATTGCATCCGAATTTAATACAAAATGCACAATGCCGACTTAAGTACAAGAGGACTGACACTCTAACTTTCTATGATTTGAACCACTCCTGTGAGTCCAGTTTTAGATTCCGATGCTTCAGTTCTGGTTTACTGTATCCCTTGGACCTTCTTATTGACGATGAAACATAGAAATTGCATCCATATTTAATACAAAAGGCACAATGCCGACGTAAGTACACGAGGACTGACACTCTCACTTTCTATGATTTGAAGCTCTCCTGTTAGTCCAGTTTTAGATTCCGATGCTTCACTTCAGGTTTACTGTATCCATTGGACCTTCTTATTGACGATGAAACACAGAAATTGCATCGGAATTTAATACAAAAGGCACAATGCCGATTTAAGTACAAGAGGATTGACACTCTACCTTTCTAAGATTTGAACCTCTCCTGTGAGTTAAGTTTTAGATTCCGATGCTTCACTTCAGGTTTAGTGTATCTCTTGGACCTTCTTATTGACGATGAAACGTAGAAATTGCATCCGAAATTGATACAAAAGGAACAATGCCGACTTAAGTACAAGAGGACTGACACTCTCAATTTCTGTGATTTGAACCTCTCCTGCCAGTCCAGTCTTAGATTCCGATGCTTCACTTCAGGTTTACTGTATACCTTGCACCTTCTTATTGACGATGAAACACAGTAATTGCATCGGAATTAAATTCAAAATGCAAAATGCCGACTTAAGTACAAGAGGACTGACACTCTAACTTTCTAAGATTAAAACCTCTCCTGTGAGTCCAGTTTTAGATTCCGATGCCTCACTTCAGGTTTACTGTATACCTTGGACCTTCTCATTGACGATGAAACACAGAAATTGCATTCGAATTTAATACAAAATGCACAATGCCGACTTAAGTACAATAGGACTGACACTCTAACTTTCTATGATTTGAACCACTCCTGTGAGTCCAGTTTTAGATTCCGATGCTACACTTCAGGTTTACTGTATCCCTTGGACCTTCTTATTGACGAAGAAACACAGAAATTGCATCTGAATTTAATACAAAAAGCACAATGCCAACTTAAGTAAAAGCGGACTGACTCTCTCACTTTCTGTGATTTTAACCTCTCCTGTCAGTCCAGTTTTAGATTCCGATGCTTCACTTCAAGTTTACTGTTTACCTAGCACCTTCTTATTGACGATGAAACACAGAAATTGCATCGGAATTAAATTCAAATGGCACAATGCCGACTTAAGTAAAAGATGACTGACACTCTCTCTTTCTATGATCTGAACCTCTCCTGTGAGTACAGTTTTAGATTCCGATGCTTCACTTCAGGTTTAGTGTATCCCCTGGACCTTCTTATTGACGTCGAAACATAGAAATTGCATCCGAATTTGATACAAAAGGCACAATGCCGACTTAAGTACAAGGGGACTGACACTCTCACTTTCTGTGATTTGAACCTCTCCTATCAGTCCAGTTTTAGATTCCGATGCTTCACTTCAGGTTTACCGTATACCTTGCACATTCTTATTGACGATGAAACACAGAAATTGCTTCGGAATTAAATTCAAAACGCACAATGACGACTTAAGTACAAGAGGACTGACACTCTAACTTTCTAAGATTTGAACCTCTCCTGTGAGTCCAGTTTTAGATTCTGATGCCTCACTTCAGGTTTACTGTATACCTTGGACCTTCTCTTTGACGATGAAACACAGAAATTGCACCCGAATTGAATACAAAATTCACAATGCCGACTTAAGTACAAGAGGACTGACACTCTAACTTTCTATGATTTGAACCTCTCCTGTGAGTCCAGTTTTAGATTCCGATGCTTCACTTCAGGTTTACTGTATACCTTGAACCTTCTTATTGACGATGAAACACAGATATTGCATCGGAATTAAATTCATAAGGCACAATGCCGACTTAAGTACAAGAGGACTGACACTCTAACTCTCTATGATTTGAACCTCTCCTGTCAGTCAAGTTTTAGATTCCGATGCATCACTTCTGGTTTACTGGTTACCTTGCACCTTCTTATTGACGATGAAACACAGAAATTGCATCGGAAGTAAATTCAAAAGACACAATGCCTACTTAAGTACAAGAGGACTGACACTCTAACTTTCTATTATTTGAACCTCTCCTATGAGTACAGTTTTAGATTCCGATGCTTCACTTCAGGTTTACTGTATGCCTTGGACCTTCTTATTGACGATGAAACATAGAAATTGCATTCCAATTTAATACAAAAGGCACAATGCCGACTTAAGTACAAGAGGACTGACACTCTAACCATCGATGATTCGAACCTCTCCAGTGAATCCAGATTTAGATTCCGATGATTCACTTCAGGTGTACTGTATCCCTTGGACCTTCTAATTGGCAAAGAAACACAGAAATTGAATCCGAATTTAATACAAAAGGCACAATGCCGACTTAAGTACAAGAGGACTGACACTCTCACATTCTATGATTTGAACCTCTCCTGTGAGTACAATTTTAGATTCCGATGCTTCACTTCAGGTTTACTGTATACCTTGCACCTTCTTATTGACGATGAAACACAGAAATTGCATCTGAATTTAATACAAAAGGCACAATGCCGACGTAAGTACAAGAGGACTGACTCACTCCCTTTCTATGATTTGGACCTCTCCTGTGAGTCCTGTTTTAGATTCCGTTGCTTTACTTCAGGTTTACTGCTTCCCTTAGACCTTCTCATTGACGATGAAACACAGAAATTGCATCCGAATGTAATACAAAAAGCACAATGCCGACTTAAGTACAAGAGGACTGACACTCTAACTTTCTATGATTTGAAGCTCTCCTGTGAGTCCAGTTTTAGATTCCGATGCTTCACTTCAGGTTTAGTGTATCCCTTAGACCTTCTTATTGACGATGAAACGTAGAAATTGCATCCGAAATTGATACAAAAGGCACAATGCCGACTTAAGTAAAAGAGGACTGGCACTTCACCTTCTGTGATTTGAACATCTCCTGCCAGTCCAGTCTTAGATTCCGATGCTTCACTTCAGGTTTACTGTATAACTTGCACCTTCTTACTGACGATGAAACACAGAAGTTGCATCGGAATTAAATTCAAAAGGCACAATGCCGACTTAAGTACAAGAGGACTTACACACTAACTTTCTTAGATTAAAACCTCTCCTGTGAGTCCAGTTTTAGATTCCGATGCATCACTTCAGGTTTACTGCCTCCCTTAGACCTTCTCATTGACGATGAAACACAGAAATTGCATCCCAATGTAATACAAAAGGCAGAATACCGACTTAAGTAAAAGACGACTGACACTGTCACTTTCTATGATTTGAACCTCTCCTGTGAGTCCAGTTTTAGATTCCGATGCTTCACTTCAGGTTTACTGTATGCCTTGGACCTTCTTATTGACGATGAAACACAGAAATTGCATCCGAATTTAATACAAAAGGCACAATGCCGACCTAAGTACACGAGAACTGACACTCTCACTTTCTATGATTTGAACCTCTCCTGAGAGTCCAGTTTTAGATTTGGCTGCTTCACTTCAGGTTTATTGTATCCCTTGGACCTTCTTATTGACGATGAAACACAGAAATTGCATCCGAATTTAATACAAAAGGCACAATGCCAACTTAAGCAAAAGAGGACTGACACTCTCATTTTCTATGAATTGAACCTCTCCTGTGAGTCCAGTTTTAGATTCGGATGCGTCACTTCATGTTTACTGTATACCTTGCACCTTCTTATTGACGATGAAACATAGAAATTGCATTCCAATGTAATACAAAAGGCACAATGCCGGCTTAAGTACAAGCGAACTGACACTCTAACTATCGATGATTTGAACCTCTCCAGTGAGTCCAGATTTAGATTCTGATGATTCACTTCAGGTGTACTATATCCCTTGGACCTTGTAATTGGCAATGAAACACAGAAATTGCATCCGAATTTAATACAAAAGGCACAATGCCGACTTAAGTACAAGAGGACTGACACTCTCACTTTCTATGATTTGAACCTCTCCTGTGAGTCCAGTTTTAGATTCCGCTGCTTCACTTCAGGTTTACTGTATACCTTGCACCTTCTTATTGACGATGAAACACAGAAATTGCATCTGAATTTAATACAAAAGGCACAATGCCGACGTAAGTACAAGAGGACTGACACCCTCCCTTTCTATGATTTGGACCTCTCCTGTGAGTCCAGTTTTAGATTCCAATGCTTCACTTCAGGTTTACTGCTTCCCTTAGACCTTCTCATTGACGATGAAACACAGAAATTGCATCCGAATGTAATACAAAAGGCAGAATACCGACTTAAGTAAAAGACGACTGACACTGTCTCTTTCTATGATTTGAACCTGTCCTGTGAGTCCAGTTTTAGATTCTGATGCTTCACTTCAGGTTTACTGTATCACTTGGACCTTCTTATTGACGATGAAATACAGAAATTTTATCCGAATTTAATACAAAAGGCACAATGCCGACTTAAGCAAAAGAGGACTGACACTCTCATTTTCTAGGAATTGAACCTCTCCTGTGAGTCCAGTTTTAGATTCGGATGCGTCACTTCAGGTTTACTGTATACCTTGCACCTTCTTATTGACGATGAAACATAGAAATTGCATTCCAATGTAATACAAAAGGCACAATGAAGGCTTAAGTACAAGCGGACTGACACTCTAACTATCGATGATTTGAACCTCTACAGTGAGTCCAGATTTAGATTCTGATGATTCACTTCTGGTGTACTATATCCCTTGGACCTTGTAATTGGCAATGAAACACAGAAATTGCATCCGAATTTAATACAAAAGGCACAATGCCGACTTAAGTACAAGAGGACTGACACTCTAACTTTCTTAGATTAAAACCTCTCCTGTGAGTCCAGTTTTAGATTCCGATGCCTCACTTCAGCTTCACTGTATACCATGACCTTCTCATTGACGATGAAACACAGAAATTGCATCCGAATTTAATACAAAATGCACAATGCCGACTTAAGTACAAGAGGACTGACACTCTAACTTTCTATGATTTGAACCACTCCTGTGAGTCCAGTTTTAGATTCCGATGCTTCACTTCTGGTTTACTGTATCCCTTGGACCTTCTTATTGACGATGAAACATAGAAATAGCATCCATATTTAATACAAAAGGCACAATGCCGACTTAAGTACACGAGGACTGACACTCTCACTTTCTATGATTTGAAGCTCTCCTGTTAGTCCAGTTTTAGATTCCGATGCTTCACTTCAGGTTTACTGTATCCATTGGACCTTCTTATTGACGATGAAACACAGAAATTGCATCGGAATTTAATACAAAAGGCACAATGCCGACTTAAGTACAAGAGGATTGACACTCTAACTTTCTAAGATTTGAACCTCTCCTGTGAGTTAAGTTTTAGATTCCGATGTTTCACTTCAGGTTTACTGTATACCTTGGACCATCTCATTGACGATGAAACACAGAAATTGCATCCGAATTTAATACAAAAGGCACAATGCCGACTTAAGTACATGAGGACTGACACTCTAACTTTCTATGATTGGAAAATCTCCTGTGAATCCAGTTTTAGATTCCGATGCTTCACTTCAGGTATAGTGTATCTCTTGGACCTTCTTATTGACGATGAAACGTAGAAATTGCATCCGAAATTGATACAAAAGGCACAATGCCGACTTAAGTACAAGAGGACTGACACTCTCAATTTCTGTGATTTGAACCTCTCCTGCCAGTCCAGTCTTAGATTCCGATGCTTCACTTCAGGTTTACTGTATACCTTGCACCTTCTTATTGACGATGAAACACAGTAATTGCATCGGAATTAAATTCAAAAGGTACAATGCCGACTTAAGTACAAGAGGACTGACACTCTAACTTTCTGAGATTAAAACCTCTCCAGTGAGTCCAGTTTTAGATTCCGATGCCTCACTTCAGGTTTACTGTATACCTTGGACCTTCTCATTGACGATGTAACACAGAAATTGCATCCGAATTTAATACAAAATGCACAATGCCGACTTAAGTACAAGAGGACTGACACACTAACTTTCTATGATTTGAACCACTCCTGTGAGTCCAGTTTTAGATTCCGACGCTTCACTTCTGGTTTACTGTATCCCTTGGACTTTCTTATTGACGATGAAACATAGAAAATGCATCCATATATAATACAAAACGCACAATGCCGACTTAAGTACACGAGGACTGACACTCTCACTTTCTATGATTTGAAGCTCTCCTGTGAGTCAAGTTTTAGATTCCGATGCTTCACTTCAGGTTTACTGTATCCCTTGGACCTTCTTATTGACGATGAAATACAGAAATTGCATCCGAATGTAATACAAAAGGCAAAATGCCGACTTAAGTAAAAGACTGATACTCTCATTTTCTATGATTTGAACCTCTCCTGTAAGTCCAGTTTTAGATTCCGATGCGTCACTTCAGGTTTACTGTATTCCTTGCACCTTCTTATTGACGATGAAACATAGAAATTGCATTCCAATTTAATACAAAAGGCACGATGCCGGTTTAAGTACGAGCGCACTGACACTCTAACTATCGATGATTTGAACCTCCCCTGTGAGTCCAGATTTAGATTCTGATGATTCACTTCAGGTGTACTATATCCCTTGGACCTTGTAATTGGCAATGAAACACAGAAATTGCATCCGAATTTAATACAAAAGGCACAATGCCGACTTAAGTACAAGAGGACTGACACTCTCACTTTCTATGATTTGAACCTCTCCTGTGAGTCCAGTTTTAGATTCCGACGCTTCACTTCTGGTTTACTGTATCCCTTGGACTTCCTTATTGACGATGAAACATAGAAAATGCATCCATATATAATACAAAACGCACAATGCCGACTTAAGTACACGAGGACTGACACTCTCACTTTCTATGATTTGAAGCTCTCCTGTGAGTCCAGTTTTAGATTCCGATGCTTCACTTCAGGTTTACTGTATCCCTTGGACCTTCTTATTGACGATGAAACACAGAAATTGCATCCGAATGTAATACAAAAGGCAAAATGCCGACTTAAGTAAAAGACTGATACTCTCATTTTCTATGATTTGAACCTCTCCTGTAAGTCCAGTTTTAGATTCCGATGCGTCACTTCAGGTTTACTGTATTCCTTGCAACTTCTTATTGACGATGAAACATAGAAATTGCATTCCAATTTAATACAAAAGGCACAATGCCGGCTTAAGTACAAGCGCACTGACACTCTAACTATCGATGATTTGAACCTCCCCTGTGAGTCCAGATTTAGATTCTGATGATTCACTTCAGGTGTACTATATCCCTTGGACCTTGTAATTGGCAATGAAACACAGAAATTGCATCCGAATTTAATACAAAATGCACAATGCCGACTTAAGTAAAACAGGACTGACACTCTCACTTTCTATGATTTGAACCTCTGCTGTGAGTCCAGTTTTAGATTCGAATCCCTCACTTCAGGTTTACTGTATCCCTTGGACCTTGTTATTGACGATGAAACACAGAGTTTGCATCCGAATTAAATTCAAAAGGAAAATGCCGACTTAAGTACAAGAGGACTGATACTCTCAGTTTCTATGATTTGAACCTCTACTGTGAGTCCAGTTTTAGATTCTGATGCTTCACTTCAGGTTTAGTGTATCCCTTGGACCTTCTTATTGACGATGAAGCACACAAATTGCATCGGAATTAAATTCCAAAGGCACAATGCCGACTTAACTACAAGAGGACTGACAATCGAAGTTTCTAAGATTTGAACCTCTCCTGTGAGTCCAGTTTTAGATTCCGATGCCTCACTTCGGGTTTACCGTATACCTTGGACCTTCTCATTGACGATGAAACACAGAAATTGCATCCGAATTTATTACAAAAGGCACAATGCCGACTGAAGTACATTAGGACTGACACTCTAACTTTCTATGATTTGAACCTCTCCTGTGAGTCCAGTATTAAATTCCGACGCTTCACATCAGGTTTACTGTATCCCTTGGACCTTCTTATTGACGATGAAACATAGAAATTGCATCCGAATTTAATACAAAAGGCACAATGCCAACTTAAGTACACGAGGACTGACACTCTCACTTTCTATGATTTGAGGCTTTCCTGTGAGTCCAGTCTCAGATTCCGATCCTTCACTTCAGGTTTACTGTATCCCTTGGACCTTCTAATTGGCGATAAAACAAAGAAATTGCATCGGAATTAAATTCTAAATGCACAATGCCGACTTAAGTACAAGAGGACTGACACTCAAACTTTCTATGAATTGAACCTCTCCTGTGAGTCCAGTTTTAGATTCCGATGGTTCACTTCAGGTTTACTGTATCCCTTGGACCTTCTTATTGACGACGAAACATAGAAATTGCATCCGAATTCGATACAAAAGGCACAATGCCGACTTAAGTACAAGACGACTGACACTCTCACTTTCTGTGATTTGAACCTCTCCTATCAGTCCAGTTTTAGATTCCGATGCTTCACTTCAGGTTTACCGTATACCTTGCACATTCTTATTGACGATGAAACACAGAAATTGCGTTGGAATTAAATTCAAACGGCACAATGCCGACTTAAGTACAAGAGGACTGACACTCTAACTTTCTAAGATTTGAACCTCTCCTGTGAGTCCAGTTTTAGATTCCGATGCCTCACGTCAGGTTTACTGTATACCTTGGACCTTCTCATTGACGATGAAACACAGAAATTGCATCTGAATTTAATACAAAATTCACAATGCCGACTTAAGTACAAGAGGACTGACACTCTAACTCTCTATGATTTGAACCTCTCCAGTGAGTCCAGATTAAGATTCCGATGTTTCACTTCAGGTGTACTGTATACCTTGGACCTTCTAATTGGCATTGAAACACAGAAATTGCATCGGAATTAAATTCTAAATGCACAATGCCGACTTAAGTACAAGAGGACTGACACTCTAACTTTCTATGATTTGAACGTCTCCTGTGAGTCCAGTTTCAGATTCCGATGCTTCACTTCAGGTTTACCGTATACCTTGCACATTCTTATTGACGATGAAACACAGAAATTGCATCTGAATTTTATACAAAAAGCACAATGCCAACTTAAGTAAAAGCGGACTGACACTCTCACTTTCTGTGATTTGAACCTCTCCTGTGAGTCCAGTTTTAGATTCCGATGCTTCACTTCAGGTTTACTGTATACCTTGCACCTTCTTATTGACGATGAAACACAGAAATTGCATCGGAATTAAATTCAAATGGCACAATGCCGACTTAAGTAAAAGAGGACTGACACTCTCCCTTTCTATGATTTGAACCTCTACTGTGAGTCCAGTTTTAGATTTCGATGCTTCACTTCAGGTTTAGTGTATCCCCTGGACCTTCTTATTGACGATGAAACACAGATATGGCATCGGAATTAAATTCAAAAGGCACAATGCCGACTTAAGTACAAGAGGACTGACACTCTAACTCTCTATGATTTGAACCTCTCCTGTTAGTCCAGTTTTAGATTCCGATGCATCACTTCAGGTTTACTGGTTACGTTGCACCTTCTTATTGACGATGAAACACAGAAATTGCATCGGAATTAAATTCAAAAGACACAATGCCGACTTAAGTACAAGAGGCCTGACACTCTATCTTTCTATTATTTGAACCTCTCCTGTGAGTCCACTTTTAGATTCCGATGCTTCACTTCAGGTTTACTGTATGCCTTGGACCTTCTTATTGACGATGAAACACAGAAATTGCATCCGAATTTGATAGAAAAGGCACAATGCCGACTTAAGTACACGAGAACTGACACGCTCACTTTCTATGATTTGAACCTCTCGTGTGAGTCCAGTTTTAGATTCCGCTGCTTCACTTCAGGTTTATTGTATCCCTTGGACCTAGTTATTGACGATGAAACACACAAATTGCATCGGTATTAAATTCCAAAGGCACAATGCCGCCTTAACTACAAGAGGACTGACAATCGTTGTTTCTAAGATTTGAACCTCTCCAGTGAGTCCAGTTTTAGATTCCGATGCCTCACTTCGGGTTTACCGTATACCTTGGACCTTCTCATTGACGATGAAACACAGAAATTGCATCGGAATTTAATACAAAAGGCACAATGCCGACTTAAGTACAAGAGGACTGACCCTCCCACTTTCTGTGTTTTGAACCTCTCCTGTCAGTCCAGATTTAGATTCCGATGCTTCTCTTCAGGTTTACTGTATACCTTTCACCTTCTTATTGACGATGAAACACAGAAATTGCATAGGAATTAAATTCAAAAAGTACAATGCCGATTTAAGTACAAGAGGACTGACATTCTAACTTTCTATGATTTGAACCCCTCCTGTGAGTCCAGTTAAAGATTCCGATGCTTCACTTCAGGTTAACTGTATACCTTGGACCTTCTCATTGACGATGAAACAGAGAAATTGCATCCGAATTTAATACAAAATGCACAATGCCGACTTAAGTACAAGAACACTGACCCTCTAACTTTCTATGATTTGAACCTCTCCTGTGAGTCCATTTTTAAATTCCGATGCTTCACTTCAGGTTTAGTGTATCCCTTTGACCTTCTTATTGACGATGAAACACACAAATTGCATCGGAATTAAATTCCAAAGGCACAATGCCGACTTAACTACAAGAGGACTGACAATCGAAGTTTCTAAGATTTGAACCTCTCCTGTGAGTCCAGTTTTAGATTCCGATGCCTCACTTCGGGTTTACCGTATACCTTGGACCCTCTCATTGACGATGAAACATAGAAATTGCATCCGAATTTAATACAAAAGGCACAATGCCGACTTAAGTACACGAGGACAGACACTCTCACTTTCTATGAATTGAACCTTTCCTGTGAGTCCAGTTTTAGATTCCGATTCCTCACTTCAGGTTTACTGTATCCCTTGGACCTTCTTATTGACGATGAAACACAGAAATTGCATCCGAATTTAATACAAAAGGCACAATGACGACTTAAGTAAAAGAGGACTGACACTCTCATTTTCTATGATTTGAACCTCTCCTGTGAGACCAGTTTTAGATTCCGTTGCCTCACTTCAGGTTTACTAGTTACCTTGCTCCTTTTTATTGACGATGAAACACAGAAATTGCATCGGAATTAAATTCAAAATAAACAATGCCAACTTAAGTACAAGATGACTGACACTCTAACTATCTATGATTTGAACCTCTCTAGTGAGTCCAGATTAAGATTCCGATGCTTCACTTCAGGTGTACTGTATACCTTGCACCCTCTAATTGGCGATGAAACACAGAAATTGCATCGGAATTTAATACAAGAGGCACAATGCCGACTAAAGTAAAAGAGGCCTGACACTCTCTCTTTCTATGATTTGAACATCTCCTGTGAGTCCAGTTTTAGATTCCGATGCTTAACTTCAGGTTTACTGTATACCTTGCACCTTCTTATTGACGATGAAACACAGAAATTGCATCGGAATTTAATACAAAAAAAAGCACAATGCCGACTTAAGTAAAAGAGGACCGACACTTTCACTTTCTATGATTTGAACCTCTGCTGTGAGTCCAGTTTTAGAATCCAATGCTTCACTTCAGGTTTAACGTATCCCTTGGACCTTCTTATTGACGAAGAAACTCAGAAATTGCATCGGAATTTAATACAAAAGGCACAATCCGACTAAAGTAAAAGAGGCCTGACACTCTCCCTTTCTATGATTTGAACCTCTCCTGTGATTCCAGTTTTAGATTCCGATGCTTAACTTCAGGTTTACTGTATACCTTGCACCTTCTTATTGAAGTTGAAACACAGAAATTGCATCGGAATTTAATACAAAAGGCACAATGCCGACTAAAGTAAAGAGGCCTGACACTCTCTCTTTCTATGATTTGAACCTCTCCTGTGAGTCCAGTTTTAGATTCCGATGCTTCACTTCAGGTTTAGTGTATCCCTTGGACCTCCTTATTGACGATGAAACACAGAAATTGCATCCGAATTTAATACATAAGGCACAATGCCGACTTAAGTAAAAGAGGACTGACACTCTCTCTTTCAATGATTTGAACCTCTCCTGTGAGTCCAGTTTTAGATTCCGATGCTTAACTTCAGGTTTACTGTATTCCTTGTACCTTCTTATTGACGTTGAAACACAGAAATTGCATCTGAATTTAATACAAAAGGCACAATGCCGACTAAAGTAAAGAGGCCTGAAACTCTCTCTTTCTATGGTTTGAACCTCTCCTGTGAGTCCAGTTTTAGATTCCGATGCTTCATTTCAGGTTTAGTGTATCCCTTGGACCTCCTTATTGACGATGAAACACAGAAATTGCATCCGAATTTAATACAAAAGGCACAATGCCGACTTAAGTACATTAGGACTGACACTCTAAATTTCTAAGATTTGAACCTCTCTTGTGAGTCCAGTTTTAGATTCCAATGCCTCACTTCGGGTTTACTGTATACCTTGGACCTTCTCATTGACGATGAAACACAGAAATTGCATCCGAATTTAATACAAAAGGCACAATGCCGACGTAAGTACAAGAGGACTGACACTATCCCTTTCTATGATTTGAACCTCTCCTGTGAGTCCAGTTTTAGATTCCGATGCGTCACTGCAGGTTTACTGTATCCCTTGGACCTTCTTATTGACGATGAAACACACAAATTGCATCCGAATTTAATACAAAAGCACAATGCCGACTTACGTACAAGAGGACAGACACTCTAATTTTCTCAGATTTGAACCTCTCCTGTGAGTCCAGTTTTAGATTCTGATGCTTCACTTCAGGTTTACTGTATCACTTGGACCTTCTTATTGACGATGAAACACAGAAATTGCATCGGAATATAATACAAAAGGCACAATGCCGACTAAAGTAAAAGAGCCCTGACACTCTCTCTTTCTATGATTTGAACCTCTCCTGTGAGTCCAGTTTTAGATTCCGATGCTTCACTTCAGGTTTACTGTATACCTTGCACCTTCTCATTGACGATGAAACACAGAAATTCCATCCGAATTTAATACAAAATGCACAATGCCGACTAAAGTAAAACAGGACTGACACTCTCACTTTCTATGATTTGAACCTCTGCTGTGAGTCCAGTTTTAGATTCTAATGCCTCACTTCAGGTTTACTGTATCCCTTGGACCTTGTTATTGACGATGAAACACAGAGTTTGCATCCGAATTAAATACAAAAGGACAATGCCGACTTAAGTACAAGAGGACTGACCCTCTTACTTTCTGTGTTTTGAACCTCTCCTGTCAGTCCAGATTTAGATTCCGAAGCTTCTCTTCAGGTTTACTGTATACCTTTCACCTTCTTATTGACGAAGAAACACAGAAATTGCATCGGAATTAAATTCAAAAAGTACAATGCCGATTTAAGTACAAGAGGACTGACTCTCTAACTTTCTATGATTTGAACCCCTCCTGTGAGTCCAGTTTTAGATTCCGATGCTTCACTTCAGGTTTACTGTATACCTTGGACCTTCTCATTGACGATGAAACAGAGAAATTGCATCCGAATTTAATACAAAATGCACAATGCCGACTTAAGTACAAGAGCACTGACGCTCTAACTTTCTATGATTTGAACCTCTCCTGTGAGTCCATTTTTATATTCCGATGCTTCACTTCAGGTTTAGTGTATCCATTTGACCTTCTTATTGACGATGAAACACACAAATTGCATCGGAATTAAATTCCAAAGGCACAATGCCGACTTAACTACAAGAGGACTGACAATCGAAGTTTCTAAGATTTGAACCTCTTCTGTGAGTCCAATTTAGATTCCGATGCCTCACTTCGGGTTTACCGTATACCTGGGACCTTCTCATTGACGATGAAACATAGAAATTGCATCCGAATTTAATACAAAAGGCACAATGCCGACTTAAGTACACGAGGACTGACACTCTCACTTTCTATGAATTGAACCTTTCCTGTGAGTCCAGTTTTAGATTCCGATGCTTCACTTCAGGTTTACTGTATCCCTTGGACTTCTTATTGACGATGAAACACAGAAATTGCATCCGAATTTAATACAAAAGGCACAATGCCGACTTAAGTAAAAGAGGACTGACACTCTCATTTTCTATGATTTGAACCTCTCCTGTGAGTCCAGTTTTAGATTCCGTTGCTTCATTTCAGGTTTACTAGTTACCTTGCTCCTTTTTATTGACGATGAAACACAGAAATTGCATCGGAATTAAATTCAAAATAAACAATGCCAACTTAAGTACAAGACGACTGACACTCTAACTATCTATGATTTGAACCTCTCCAGTGAGTCCAGATTAAGATTCCGATGCTTCACTTCAGGTGTACTGTATACCTTGCACCCTCTAATTGGCGATGAAACACAGAAATTGCATCGGAACTTAATACAAAATGCACAATGCCGACTAAAGTAAAAGAGGCCTGACACTCTCTCTTTCTATGATTTGAACCTCTCCTGTGAGTCCAGTTTTAGATTCCGATGCTTAACTTCAGGTTTACTGTATACCTTGCACCTTCTTATTAACGATGAAACACAGAAATTGCATCTTAATTTAATACAAAAGGCACAATGCCGACTTAAGTAAAAGAGGACCGACACTTTCACTTTCTATGATTTGAACCTCTGCTGTGAGTCCAGTTTTAGAATCCAATGCTTCACTTCAGGTTTACTGTATCCTTTGGACCTTCTTATTGACGATGAAACTCAGAAATTGCATCGGAATTTAATACAAAAGGCACAAGCCGACTAAAGTAAAAGAGGCCTGACACACTCCATTTCTATGATTTGAACCTCTCCTGTGAGTCCAGTTTTAGATTCCGATGCTTAACTTCAGGTTTACTGTATACCTTGCACCTTCTTATTGAAGTTGAAACACAGAAATTGCATCGGAATTTAATACAAAAGGCACAATGCCGACTAAAGTAAAGAGGCCTGACACTCTCTCTTTCTATGATTTGAACCTCTCCTGTGAGTCCAGTTTTAGATTCCGATGCTTCACTTCAGGTTTAGTGTATCCCTTGGACCTCCTTATTGACGATGAAACACAGAAATTGCATCCGAATTTAATACATAAGGCACAATGCCGACTTAAGTAAAAGAGGACTGACACTCTCTCTTTCTATGATTTGAACCTCTCCTGTGAGTCCAGTTTTAGATTCCGATGCTTAACTTCAGGTTTACTGTTTTCCTTGTACCTTCTTATTGACGTTGAAACACAGAAATTGCATCGGAATTTAATACAAAAGGCACAATGCCGACTAAAGTAAAGAGGCCTGACACTCTCTCTTTCTATGATTTGAACCTCTCCTGTGAGTCCAGTTTTAGATTCCGATGCTTCACTTCAGGTTTAGTGTATCCCTTGGACCTCCTTATTGACGATGAAACACAGAAATTGCATCCGAATTTAATACAAAAGGCACAATGCCGACTTAAGTACAAGAGGACTGACACTCTAACTTTCTAAGATTTGAACCTCTCTTGTGAGTCCAGTTTTAGATTCCAATGCCTCACTTCGGGTTTACTGTATACCTTGGACCTTCTCAATGACGATGAAACACAGAAATTGCATCCGAATTTAATACAAAAGGCACAATGCCGACGTAAGTACAAGAGGACTGACACTATCCCTTTCTATGTTTTGAACCTCTCCTGTGAGTCCAGTTTTAGATTCCGTGCGTCACTTCAGGTTTACTGTATACCTTGCACCTTCTTATTGACGATGAAACATAGAAATTGCATCCGAATTTAATACAAAAAGCATTTCGCCAACTTAAGTACAAGGGGACTGACACTCTAACTGTCTATGATTTGAACCTCTCCTGTGAGTCCAGTTTTAGATTCCGATGCTTCATTTCAGGTTTACTGTATCCCTTGGACCCTCTTATTGATGATGAAACACAAAAATTGCATCCGAATTTAATGCATAAGGCACAATGCCGACTTAAGTAAAAGAGGACTGACACTCTCATATTCTATGATTTGTACCTCTCCTGTGAGTCCAGTTTTAGATTCCGATGCGTCACTTCAGGTTTACTGTATACCTTCCTCCTTCTTATCGATGAAGAAAAACCGAAATTGCATCGGAATTAAATTCAAAAGGCACAATGCCGACTTCAGTACAAGAGGACTGACACTCTAACTCTCTATGATTTGAACCTCAC
Organism: Schistocerca serialis cubense; assembly: GCF_023864345.2. Classification (NCBI taxonomy): domain Eukaryota; kingdom Metazoa; phylum Arthropoda; class Insecta; order Orthoptera; family Acrididae; genus Schistocerca; species Schistocerca serialis. The sequence continues at coordinate 631,693 of NW_026047544.1, forward strand.
CTGTGAGTCCAGTTTTAGATTCCGATGCTTCACTTCAGGTTTACCGTATACCTTGCACCCTCATATTGACGGTGAAACACAGAAATTGCATCGGATTTAAATTCAAAAGGCACAATGTCGACGTAAGTACATGAGGACTGACACTCTAACTTTCTAAGATTTGAACATCTCCTGTGAGTCCAGTTTTAGATTCCGATGCTTCACTTCAGGTGTACTGTATCCCTTGGACCTTCTAATTGGCGATGAAACACAGAAATTGCATCCGAATTTAATACAAAAGGCACAATGCCGACATAAGTACAAGAGGACTCACACTCTAACTTTCTATGATTTGAACCTCTCCTGTGAGTCCAGTTTTAGATTCCGATGCTTCACTTCAGGTTTACTGTATCCCTTGGACCTTCTTATTGCCGATGAAACACAGAAATTCAATCGGAATTTAATACAAAAGGCACAATGCCGACTAAAGTAAAAGAGGCCTGACACTCTCTCTTTCTATGATTAGAACCTCTCCTGTGAGTCCACTTTTAGATTCCGATGATAACTTCAGGTTTACTGTATACCTTCCACCTTCTTATTGACGATGAAACACAGCAATTGCATCCGAATTAAATACAAAAAGCACAATGGCAACTTAAGGAAAACAGGACTAACACTCTCACTTTCTGTGATTTGAACCTCTCCTGTGAGTCCAGTTTTAGATTCCGATGATTCACATCAGGTTTAGTGTATCCCTTGGACTTTCTTATCGACGATGAAACATAGAAATTGCTTCCGAATTTAATACAAAAGGCACAAGAGGACTCACACTCTGACTTCCTGTGATTTGAACCTCTCCTGTCAGTCCAGTTTTAGATTCCGATGCTTCACTTCAGGTTTACTGTATACCTTGGACCTTCTTATTGATGATGAAACACAGAAATTGCATCGGAATTAAATCCAAAAGGCACAATGCCGACTTAAGTATAAGAGGACTGACACTCTAACATTCTGAGATTTGAACCTCTCCTGTGACTCCAGTTTTAGATTCCGATGCTTCACTTCAGGTTTACTGTATACCTTGGACCTTCTCATTGACGATAAAACACAGAAATTGCATACGAATTTAATACTAAAGGCACAATGCCGACTTAAGTACACGAGTTCTGCCACTCTCCTTTTCTATGTTTTGAACCTCTCCTGGGAGTCCAGTATTAGATTCCGATGCTTCACTGCAGGTTTACTGTATCCGTTGGACCTTCTTATTGACGATGAAACACAGAAATTGCATCCGAATTTAATACAAAAGCCACAATGCGGACTTAAGTAAAAGAGGACTAACACCCTCATTTTCTATGATTTGAACCTCTCGTGTGAGTCAAGTTTTAGCTTCCGGTGCGTCACTTCAGGTTTACTGTATACCTTGCACCTTCATATTGACGATGAAACACAGAAATTGCATCCGAATTTAATACAAAAGGCACAATGCCTACTTAAGTAAAAGAGGACTGACACTCTCACTTTCTATGAATTGAACCTCTCCTGTGAGTCCAGTTTTACATTCCGATGCTTCACTTCCAGTTTACTGTATCCCTTGGACCTTCTTATTGACGATGAAACACAGAGTTTGCATCCGAATTGGATGCAAAAGGCACAATGCCGACTTAAGTACAAGAGGACTGACACTCTAACTTTCTATGATTTGAACCTCTCCTGTGAGTCCAGTTTCAGATTCCGATGCTTCACTTCAGGTTTACTGTATCCCTTGCACCTTCTTATTGACGATGAAACAGAGAAATTCCATCCGAATTTAATACATAAGCACAATGCCAACTTAAGTAAAAGAGGACTGACACTCTCACTTTCTGTGATGTGAACCTCTCCTGTGAGTCCAGTTTTAGATTCCGATGCTTCACTTCAGGTTTACTGTATACCTTGCACCTTCTTATTGACGATGAAACACAGAAATTGCATCGGAATTAAATTCCAAAGACACAATGCCGACTTAAGTAAAAGAGGACTGACACTCTCTCTTTCTAATATTTGAACCTCTCCTGTGAGTCCAGTTTTAGATTCCGATGCTTCACTTCAGGTTTACTGATACCTTGCGCCTTCTTATTGACGATGAAACACAGAAATTGCATCGGAATTTAATACAAAAGGCACAATGCCGACATAAGTACAAGAGGACTGACACTCTTACTTTCGATGATGTGAACCTCTCCTGTGAGTCCAGTTTTAGATTCCGATGCTTCACTTCAGGTTTAATGTATCCCTTGGACCTTCTTACTGACGATGAAATACAGAAATTGCATCCGAATTTGACACAAAAGACACAATGCCGACTTAGGTAAAAGAGGATTGACACTCTCTCTTTCTATGATTTGAATCTCTCCTTTGAGTCCAGTTTTAGATTCCGATGCTTCACTTCAGGTTTACTGTATTCCTTGCACCTTCTTATTGACGATGAAACACAGAAATAGCATAGTAATTAAATTCAAAAATCACAATGCCGGCTTAAGTACAAGAGGACTGACACTCGAACTTTCTATAATTAGAACCTCTTCTGTGAGTCCAGTTTTAGATTCCGATGCTTCACTTCAGGTTTACTGTATACCTTGCACCTTCATATTGACGATGAAACACAGAAATTGCATCCGGATTTAATACAAAAGGCACAATGCCGACTTAAGTAAAAGAGGACTGACACTCTCTATGATTTGAACCTCTCCTGTGGTCCAGTTTTAGATTCCGATGCTTCACTTCAGGTTCACTGTATCTCTTGGACCTTCTTATTGGCGATGAAATACAGAAATTGCATCCGAATTTAATACAAAAGGCACAAAGCCGTCTTAAGTACAAGCCGACTGACACTCTCTTATTTCTATGATTTGAACCTCTCCTGTGAGTCCAGTTTTAGATTCCGATGCTTCACTTCAGGTCTACTGTATCCCTTGGACCTTCTTATTGACGATGAAACACAGAAATTGCATCCGAATTTAATACAAAAGGCACAATGCCGACTTAAGTAAAAGAGGACTGAAACTCTCACTTTCTGTGATTTGAACCTTACCTGTGAGTCCAGTTTTAGATTCCGATGCTTCACTCCAGGTTTACTGTATACCTTGAACCAACTTATTGACGAGGAGGCACAGAAATCGCATCCGAATTTAATACAAAAGCCACAATGCCTACTTAAGTAAAAGAGGACTAACACTCTCATTTTCTCTGATTTGAACCTCCCCTGTGAGTCAAGTTTTAGATTCCGATGCGTCACTTCAGGTTTACTGTATACCTTGCACATTCTTATTGACGATGAAACATAGAAATTGCATTTGAATTTAATACAAAAGGCACAATGCCGACATAAGTAAAAGAGGACTGACACTCTCTCTTTCAAATATTAGAACCTCTCCTGTGAGTCCAGTTTTAGATTCCGATGCTTCACTTCAGGTTTACTGGTTACCTTGCACCTTCTTATTGACGATGAAACACAGAAATTGCATCGGAATTTAATACAAAAGGCACAATGCCGACATAAGTACAAGAGGACTGACACTCTTACTTTCGATGATGTGAACCTCTCCTGTGAGTCCAGTTTTAGATTCCGATGCTTCACTTCAGGTTTAATGTATCCCTTGGACCTTCTTACTGACGATGAAATACAGAAATTGCATCCGAATTTGACACAAAAGACACAATGCCGACTTAGGTAAAAGAGGATTGACACTCTCTCTTTCTATGATTTGAATCTCTCCTTTGAGTCCAGTTTTAGATTCCGATGCTTCACTTCAGGTTTACTGTATTCCTTGCACCTTCTTATTGACGATGAAACACAGAAATAGCATAGTAATTAAATTCAAAAATCACAATGCCGGCTTAAGTACAAGAGGACTGACACTCGAACTTTCTATAATTAGAACCTCTTCTGTGAGTCCAGTTTTAGATTCCGATGCTTCACTTCAGGTTTACTGTATACCTTGCACCTTCATATTGACGATGAAACACAGAAATTGCATCCGGATTTAATACAAAAGGCACAATGCCGACTTAAGTAAAAGAGGACTGACACTCTCTATGATTTGAACCTCTCCTGTGGTCCAGTTTTAGATTCCGAGGCTTCACTTCAGGTTCACTGTATCTCTTGGACCTTCTTATTGGCGATGAAATACAGAAATTGCATCCGAATTTAATACAAAAGGCACAAAGCCGTCTTAAGTACAAGCCGACTGACACTCTCTTATTTCTATGATTTGAACCTCTCCTGTGAGTCCAGTTTTAGATTCCGATGCTTCACTTCAGGTCTACTGTATCCCTTGGACCTTCTTATTGACGATGAAACACAGAAATTGCATCCGAATTTAATACAAAAGGCACAATGCCGACTTAAGTAAAAGAGGACTGAAACTCTCACTTTCTGTGATTTGAACCTTACCTGTGAGTCCAGTTTTAGATTCCGATGCTTCACTCCAGGTTTACTGTATACCTTGAACCAACTTATTGACGAGGAGGCACAGAAATCGCATCCGAATTTAATACAAAAGCCACAATGCCTACTTAAGTAAAAGAGGACTAACACTCTCATTTTCTCTTATTTGAACCTCCCCTGTGAGTCAAGTTTTAGATTCCGATGCGTCACTTCAGGTTTACTGTATACCTTGCACATTCTTATTGACGATGAAACATAGAAATTGCATTTGAATTTAATACAAAAGGCACAATGCCGACATAAGTAAAAGAGGACTGACACTCTCTCTTTCAAATATTAGAACCTCTCCTGTGAGTCCAGTTTTAGATTCCGATGCTTCACTTCAGGTTTACTGGTTACCTTGCACCTTCTTATTGACGATGAAACACAGAAATTGCATCGGAATTAAATTCAAAAGTCACAATGCCGACTTGAGTACAAAAGGACTGACACTCTAACTATCTATGATTTGAACCTCTCCTGTGAGTCCAGTTTTAGATTCCGATGCTTCACTTCACGTGTACTGTATCAATTGGACCTTCTAATTGGCGATGAAACACAGAAATTGCATCCGAATTTAATACAAAAGGCAATATGCCGACTTAAATACAAGAGGACTGACACTCTCACTTTCTATGATTTGAACCTCTCCTGTGAGTCCAGTTTTAGATTCCGATGCTTCACTTCAGGTTTACTGTATCCCATGGACCTTCTTATTGACGATAAAACACAGAAATTCCATCCGAATTTAATACAAAATACACAATGCCAACTTAAGTAAAAGAGGACTGACACTCTCACTATCTGTGATTTGAACCTCTCCTGTGAGTCCAGTTTTAGATTCCGATGCTTCACTTCAGGTTTACTCTATACCTTGCACCTTCTTATTGACGATGAAACACAGAAATTGCATCGGAATTAAATTCAAAAGGCACAATGCCGACATAAGTAAAAGAGGACTGACACTCTCTCTTTCAAATATTAGAACCTCTCCTGTGAGTCCAGTTTTAGATTCCGATGCTTCACTTCAGGTTTACTGATACCTTGTGCCTTCTTACTGACGATGAAACACAGAAATTGCATCGGAATTTAATACAAAAGGCACAATACCGACATAAGTACAAGAGGACTGACTCTCTTACTTTCGATGATGTGAACCTCTCCTGTGAGTCCAGTTTTATATTCCGATGCTTCACTTCAGGTTTACTGTATTCCTTGCACCTTCTTATTGACGATGAAACACAGAAATAGCATAGTAATTAAATTCAAAAATCACAATACCGGCTTAAGTACAAGAGGACTGACACTCGAACTTTCTATAATTAGAACCTCTTCTGTGAGTCCAGTTTTAGATTCCGATGCTTCACTTCAGGTTTACTGTATACCTTGGACCTTCTTATTGACGATGAAACACAGAAAATGCATCGGAATTAAATTCAAAAGGCACAATGTCGACTGAAGTACAAGAGGACTGACACACTAAGTTTCTATGATTTGAACCTCTCCTGTGAGTCCAGTTATAGATTCCGATGCTTCACTTCAGGTTTACTGTATCCCTTTGACTTCTTATTGACGATGAAACACAGAAATTGCATCCGAATTTAATACAAAAGGCACAATGCCGACTTAAGTAAAAGAGGACTGAAACTCTCACTTTCTGTGATTTGAACCTCCCCTGTCAGTCCAGTTTCAGATTCCGATGCTTCACTTCAGGTTTACTGTATCCCTTGGACCTTCTTAATGACGATGAAACACAGAGTTTGCATCCGAATTTACTACAAAAGGCACAATGACGACATAAGTACAAGAGGACTGACACTCTCACTTTCTATGATTTGGACCTATCCTGTGAATCAAGTTATAGATTCCGATGCTTCACTTCAGGTTTATTGTATTCCTTGGACCTTCTTATTGACGATGAAACACAGAAATTGCATCCGGATTTAATACAAAAGGCACAATGCCGACTTAAGTAAAAGAGGACTGACACTCTCTATGATTTGAACCTCTCCTGTGGTCCACTTTTAGATTCCGATGCTTCACTTCAGGTTCACTGTATCCCTTGAACCTTCTTATTGACGATGAAATACAGACATTGCATCCGAATTTAATACAAAAGGCACAATGCCGACTTAAGTACAAGCGGACTGACACTCTCTTATTTCCATGATTTGAACCTCTCCTGTGAGTCCAGATTTAGATTCCGATACTTCAATTCAGGTTTACTGTATCTCTTGGACCTTCTTATTGACGATGAAACACAGAAATTGCATCTGAATTAAATTCAAAAGGCACAATGTCGACTTAAGTACAAGGGGACTGGCACACTAACTTTCTATGATTTCAACCTCTCCTGTGAGTCCAGTTATAGATTCCGATGCTTCACTTCAGGTTTACTGTATCCCTTTGACCTTCTTATTGACAATGAAATACAGAAATTGCATCCGAATTTAATACAAAAGGCACAATGCCGACTTAAGTATAAGAGGACTGAAACTCTCACTTTCTGTGATTTGAACCTTACCTGTGAGTCCAGTTTTAGATTCCGATGCTTCACTCCAGCTTGACTGTATACCTTGAACCAACTTATTGACGAGGAGACACAGAAATTGCTTCCGAATTTAATACAAAAGACACAATGCAGACTTAAGTACAAGGGGACTGACACTCTAACTGTCTATGATTTGAAACTCTCCTGTGAGTCCAGTTTTAGATTCCGATGCTTCACTTCAGGTTTACTGTATACCTTGCACCTTCATATTGACGATGAAACACAGAAATTGCATCCGAATTTTATACAAAAGGCACAATGCCTACTTAAGTAAAAGAGGACTGACACTCTCACTTTCTATTATTTGAACCTCTCCTGTGAGTCCAGTTTTAGATTCCGATGCTTCACTTCCAGTTTACTGTATCCCTTGGACCTTCTTATTGACGATGAAACACAGAGTTTGCATCCGAATTGAATGCAAAAGGCACAATGCCGACTTAAGTACAAGAGGACTGACACTCTAACTTTCTATGATTTGAACCTCTCCTGTGAGTCCAGTTTCAGATTCCGATGCTTCACTTCAGGTTTACTGTATCCCTTGGACCTTCTTATTGACGATGAAACAGAGAAGTTCCATCCGAATTTAATACAAAAAGCACAATGCCAACTTAAGTAAAAGAGGACTGACACTCTCACTTTCTGTGATGTGAACCTCTCCTGTGAGTCCAGTTTTGGATTCCGATGCTTCACTTCAGGTTTACTGTATACCTTGCACCTTCTTATTGACGATGAAACACAGAAATTGCATCGGAATTAAATTCCAAAGACACAATGCCGACTTAAGTAAAAGAGGACTGACACTCTCTCTTTCTAATATTTGAACCTCTCCTGTGAGTCCAGTTTTAGATTCCGATGCTTCACTTCAGGTTTACTGATACCTTGCGCCTTCTTATTGACGATGAAACACAGAAATTGCATCGGAGTTTAATACAAAAGGCACAATGCCGACATAAGTACAAGAGGACTGACACTCTTACTTTCGATGATGTGAACCTCTCCTGTGAGTCCAGTTTTAGATTCCGATGCTTCACTTCAGGTTTAATGTATCCCTTGGACCTTGTTACTGACGATGAAATACAGAAATTGCATCGGAGTTTAATACAAAAGGCACAATGCCGACGTAAGTATAAGAGGACTGACACTCTCCCTTTCTATGATTTGTACCTCTCCTGTGAGTCAAGTTATAGATTCCGATGCTTCACTTCAGGTTTTCTGTATTCCTTGGACCTTCTTATTGACGATGAAACACAGAAATTGCATCCGGATTTAATACAAATGGCACAATGCCGACTTAAGTAAAAGAGGACTGACACCCTCTATGATTTGAACCTCTCCTGTGGTCCAGTTTTAGATTCCGATGTTTCTCTTCAGGTTCACTGTATCTCTTGGACCTTCTTATTGGCGATGAAATACAGAAATTGCATCCGAATTTAATACAAAAGGCACAAAGCCGACTTAAGTATAAGCCGACTGACACTCTCTTATTTCTATGATTTGAACCTCTCCTGTGAGTCGAGTTTTAGATTCCGATGCTTCACTTCAGGTTTACTGTATCCCTTGGACCTTCTTATTGACGATGAAACACAGAAATTGCATCGGAATAAAATTCCAAAGGCACAATGTCGACTTAAGTACAAGTGGACTGACACACTAACTTTCTATGATTTGAACCTCTCCTGTGAGTCCAGTTGTAGATTCCGATGCTTCACTTCAGGTTTACTGTATCCCATTTACCTTCTTATTGACGATGAAACACAGAAATTGCATCCGAATTTAATACAAAAGGCACAATGGCGACTTAAGTAAAAGAGGACTGAAACTCTCACTTTCTGTGATTTGAACCTTACCTGTGAGTCCAGTTTTAGATTCCGATGCTTCACTCCAGGTTTACTGTATACCTTGAACCAACTTATTGACGAGGAGACACAGAAATTGCATCCGAATTTAATACAAAATGCACAATGCCGACTTAAGTACAAGAGGACTGACACTCTCACTTTCTATGATTTGAACCTCTCCTGTCAGTCCAGTTTTAGATTCCGATGCTTCACTTCAGGTTTACTGGTTACCTCGCACCTTCTAATTGGCGATGAAACACAGAAATTGCATCCGAATTTACTACAAAAGGCACAATGACGCCTTAAGTACAAGAGGACTGACACTCTAACTCTCTATGATTTGAACCTCGCCTGTGAGTCCAGTTTTAGATTCCCATGCTTCACTTCAGGTTTACTGTATCCCTTGGACCTTCTTATTGACTATGAAACACAGAAATTGCATCGGAATTAAATTCAAGAAGCACAATGCCGACTTAAGTACAAGAGGACTGACACTCTATCTTTCTAAGATTTGAACCTCTCCTGGGAGTCCAGTTTTAGATTCCGATGCTTCATCTCGGGTTTACTGTATACCTTGGACCTTCTCATTGACGATGAAACACAGATATTGCATCCGAATTTAATACAAAAGCAGAATGCCGACTTACGTACAAGAGGACTGACACTCTAACTTTCTATGATTTGAACCTCTCCTGTGAGTCCAGTTTTAGATTCCGATGCTTCACTTCAGGTTTACTGTATCCCTTGGACCTCATTATTGACGATGAAACATAGAAATTGCATCCGAATTTGCTACAAAAGGCACAATGCCGACTTAAGTACAAGAGGACTGACACGCTCACTTTCTGTGATTTGAACCTCTCCTGTCAGTCCAGTTTTAGATTCCGATGTTTCACTTCAGGTTTGCTGTATACCTTGCACCTTCTTATTGACGATGAAACACAGAAATTGCATCGGAATTAAATTCAAAAGGCACAATGTTGACCTAAGTACAAGAGGACTGACACCATTACTTTCTAAGATTTGAACATCTCCTGTGAGTCCAGTTTTAAATTCCGATGCTTCACTTCAGGTTTACTGTACCCCTTGGACCTCCTTTTTGACGATGAAACATAGAAATTGCATCCGAATTTGATACAAAAGGCACAATGCCGACTTAAGTAAAAGAGGACTGACACTCTCACTTTCTGTTATTTGAACCTTTCCTGTGAGTCCAGTTTTAGATTCCGATGCTTCACTCCAGGTTTACTGTATACCTTGGACCAACTCATTGACGAGGAGACACAGAAATTGCATCCGAATTTAATACATAAGGCACAATACCGACTTACGTACAAGGGGACTGACACTCTAACTGTCTATGTTTTGAACCTCTCCTGTGAGTCCAGTTTTAGATTCCGATGCTTCACTTCAGGTTTACTGTATCCCTTGGACCTCATTATTGACGATGAAACATAGAAATTGCATCCGAATTTGCTACAAAAGGCACAATGCCGACTTAAGTACAAGAGGACTGCCACTCTCACTTTCTGTGATTTGAACCTCTCCTGTCAGTCCAGTTTTAGATTCCGATGTTTCACTTCAGGTTTGCTGTATACCTTGCACCTTCTTATTGACGATGAAACACAGAAATTTCATCGGAATTAAATTCAAAAGGCACAATGTTGACTTAAGTACAAGAGGACTGACACCATTACTTTCTAAGATTTGAACATCTCCTGTGAGTCCAGTTTTAGATTCCGATGCTTCACATCAGGTTTACTGTACCCCTTGGACCTCCTTTTTGACGATGAAACATAGAAATTGCATCCGAATTTGATACAAAAGGCACAATGCCGACTTAAGTAAAAGAGGACTGACACTCTCACTTTCTGTTATTTGAACCTTTCCTGTGAGTCCAGTTTTAGATTCCGATGCTTCACTCCAGGTTTACTGTATACCTTGGACCAACTCATTGACGAGGAGACACAGAAATTGCATCCGAATTTAATACATAAGGCACAATACCGACTTACGTACAAGGGGACTGACACTCTAACTGTCTATGTTTTGAACCTCTCCTGTGAGTCCAGTTTTAGATTCCGATGCTTCACTTCAGGTTTACTGTATCCCTTGGACCTCATTATTGACGATGAAACATAGAAATTGCATCCGAATTTGCTACAAAAGGCACAATGCCGACTTAAGTACAAGAGGACTGCCACTCTCACTTTCTGTGATTTGAACCTCTCCTGTCAGTCCAGTTTTAGATTCCGATGTTTCACTTCAGGTTTGCTGTATACCTTGCACCTTCTTATTGACGATGAAACACAGAAATTTCATCGGAATTAAATTCAAAAATCACAATGCCGACTTAAGTACAAGAGGACTGACACTCTAACTTTCTATGATTTGAGCCTCTCTTGTGAGTCCAGTTTTAGACTCCGATGCTTCACTTCAGGTTTACTGTATCCCTTGGACCTTCTTATTGACGATGAAACACAGAAATTGCATCGGAATTAAATTCAAAACGCACAATGCCGACATAAGTAAAAGAGGACTGACACTCTCTCTTTCTATGATTTGAACCTCTCCTGTGAGTCCAGTTTTAGATTCCGATGCTTACCTTCCGGTTTACTGTATTTCTTGCACTTTCTTATTGACGCTGAAACACGGAAATTGCATCGGAATTAATCACAAAATGCACAATGCCGACTTAAGTAAAAGAGAACTGACACTCTCTCTTTCTATGATTTGAACCTCTCCTGTGAGTCCAGTTTTAGATTCCGATGCTTCACTTCAGGTTTATTGTATACCTTGCACCTTCTTATTGACGATGAAACACAGAAATTGCATCGGAATTTAATACAAAACGTACAATGCCGACATAAGTACAAGAGGACTGACACTCTCACATTCGACGATGTGAACCTCTCCTTTGAATCCAGTTTTAGATTACGATGCTTCACTTCAGGACTAATGTATCCCTTGGACCATCATAAAGACGATGAAATACAGAAATTGCATCCGAATTTAACACAAAAGGCACAATGCCGACTTAGGTAAAAGAGGATTGACACTCTCACTTTCTGTGATTTGAACCTTTCCTGAGAGTCCAGTTTTAGATTCCGATGCTTCACTTCAGGTTTACTGTATACCTTGGACCAACTCATTGACGAGGAGACACAGAAATTGCATCCGAATATAATACATAAGGCACAATGCCGACTTACGTACAAGAGGACTGACTCTCTAACTGTCTATGTTTTGAACCTCTCCTGTGAGTCCAGTTTTAGATTCCGATGCTTCACTTCAGGTTTACTGTATCCCTTGGACCTTCTTATTGATGATGAAACACATAGTTTGCATCCGAATTTACTACAAAAGGCTCAATGACGACTTAAGTACAAGAGGACTGACACTCTAACTTTCTATGATTTGAACCTCTCCTGTGAGTCCAGATTTAGATTCCCATTCTTCACTTTAGGTTTACTGTATCCCTTGGACCTTCTGATTGACGACGAAACACAGATATTGCATCCGAATTTAATACAAAAGGCACAATGCCGACTTAAGTTAAAGAGGACTGACACTGGCACTTTCTGTGATTTGAACCTTTCCTGTGAGTCCAGTTTTAGATTCCGATGCTTCACTCCAGGTTTACTGTATACCTTAGACCAACTCATTGACGAGGAGACACAGAAATTGCATCCGAATTTAATACATAAGGCACAATGCCGACTTACGTACAAGAGGACTGACACTCTAACTGTCTATGTTTTGAACGTCTCCTGTGAGTCCAGTTTTAGATTCCGATGCTTCAATTCAGGTTTACTGTATCCCTTGGACCTTCTTATTGATGATCAAACACAGAGTTTGCATCCGAATTTACTACAAAAGGCACAATGCCGACTTAAGTAAAAGAGGACTGACACTCGCACTTTCTGTGATTTGAACCTCTCCTGTCAGTCTAGTTTTAGATTCCGATGCTTCTCTTCAGGTTTACTGTATACCTTGCACCTTCTTATTGACGATGAAACACAGAAATTGCATCGGAATTAAATTCAAAAGGCACAATGCCAACTTAAGTAAAAGAGGACTGACACTCTCACTTTCTATAATTTGAACCTCTCCTGCAAGTCCAGTTTTAGATTCCGATGCTTCACTTCAGGTTTACTGTATACCTTGGACCTTCTTATTGACGATCAAACACAGAAACTGCATCCGAATTTAATACAAAAGGCACAATGCCGATTTAAGTAAAAGAGGACTGACACTCGCACTTTCTGTGATTTGAACCTCTCCTGTCAGTCCAGTTTTAGATTCCGATGCTTCACTTCCGGTTTACTGTATGCCTTGGACCTTCTTATTGACGATGAAACACAGAAATTGCATCGGGATTTAATTCAAAAGGCACAATGGCGACTTAAGTATAAGAGGACTGACACTCGAACTTTCTATGATTTGAACCTCTCCTGTGAGTCCAGTTTTAGATTCCGATGCTTCACTTCAGGTTTTCTGTATCCCTTGGACCTTCTTATTGACGATGAAACACAGAAATTGCATCCGAATTTAATACAAAAGCCACAATGCCGACTTAAGTAAAAGAGGACTGACACTCTAACTTTCCATGATTTGAACCTCTCCTGTGAGTCCAGTTTTAGATTCCGATGCTTCACTTCAGGTTTAGTGTATCCCTAGGACCCCCTTATGGACGATGAAACATAGAAATTGCATCCAAATTTGATACAAAAGGCACAATGCCGACTTAAGTACAAGAGGACTGACACTCTCACTTGCTGTGATTTGAACCTCTCCTGTCAGTCCAGTTTTAGATTCCGATGCTTCACTTCTGGTTTACAGTATACCTTGCACCTTCTTATTGACGATGAAACACAGAAATTGCATCGGAATTAAATTCCAAAGGCACAATGCCGACTTAAGTAAAAGAGGACTGACACTGTAACTTTCTATAATTTGAACCTCTCCTGTGACTACAGTTTTCGATTCCGATGCCTCACTTCAGGTTTACTGTATACCTTGGACATTCTCATTAACGATGAAACACAGAAATTGCATCCGAATTTAATACAAAAGGCACAATGCCGACTTAAGTACAAGAGGACTGACACTCGAACTTTCTATGATTTAAACCTCTCCTGTGAGTCCAGTTTTAGATTCCGATGCTTCATTTTAGGTTTACTGTATCCCTTGGACCTTCTTATTGACGATGAAACACAGAAATTGCATCCGAATTTAATACAAAAGGCACAATGCCGACTTAAGTAAAAGAGGACTGACAGTCTCACTTTCTGTGATTTGAACCTTTCCTGTGAGTCCAGTTTTAGATTCCGATGCTTCACTCCAGGTTTATTGTATACCTTGGACCAACTAATTGACAAGGAGACACAGAAATTGCATCCGAATTTAATACATAAGGCACAATGCTGGCTTACGTACAAGAGGACGCACACTCTAACTGTCTATGTTTTGAACCTCTCCTGTGAGTCCAGTTTTAGATTCCGATGCTTCACATCATGTTTACTGTATCCCTTGGACCTTCTTATTGATGATGAAACACAGAGTTTGCATCCGAATTTACTACAAAAGGCACAATGACGACTTACGTACAAGAGGACGGACACTCTAACTTTCTATGATTTGAACCTCTCCTGTGAGTCCAGTTTTAGATTCCCATGCTTCACTTTAGGTTTACTGTATCCCTTGGACCTTCTTATTGACGACGAAACACTGATATTGCATTTGAATTTAAACCAAAAGTCACAATGCCGACTTAAGTACAAGAGGAATGACACTCTAACTTTCTATGTTTTGAACCTCTCCTGTGAGTCCAGTTTTAGATTCCTATGCTTCACTTCAGGTTTACTGTATACCTTGGACCTTCTTATTGACGATGAAACACAGAAATTGCATCCGAATTTAATACAAAAGGCACAATGCCGACTTAAGTTAAAGAGGACTGACACTCGCACTTTCTGTGATTTGAACCTCTCCTGTCAGTCCAGTTTTAGATTCCGATGCTTCTCTTCAGGTTTACTGTATACCTTGCACCTTCATATTGACGATGAAACACACAAATTCCATCGGAATTAAATTCAAAAAGCAAAATGCCGACTTAAGTACAAGAGGACTGACACTCTAACTTTCTGAGATTTGAACCTCTCCTGTGAGTCCAGTTTTAGATTCCGATGCTTCACTTCAGGTTTACTGTATACCTTGGACCTTCTCATTGACGATGAAACACAGAAATTGCATCCGAATTTAATACAAAAGGCACAATGCCGACTTAAGTACAAGAGGACTGACACTCCAGCTTTCTATGATTTGAACCTCTCCTGTGAGTCCAGTTTTAGATTCCGATGCCTCACTTCAGGTTTACTGTATACCTTGGACATTCTCATTGACGATGAAACACAGAAATTGCATCCGAATTTAATACAAAAGGCACAATGCCGACTTAAGTACAAGAGGACTGACACTCTAACTTTCTATGATTTGAACCTCTCCTGTGAGTCCAGTTTTAGATTCCGATGCTTCACTTCAGGTTTACTGTATCCCTTGGACCTTCTTATTGACGAAGAAACACAGAAATTGCATCCGAATTTAATACAAAAGCACAATGCCAACTTAAGGAAAAGAGGAATGACACTCTCACTTTCTTTGATCTGAACCTCTCCTCTGAGTCCAGTTTTAGATTCCGATGCTTCACTTCCGGTTTACTGTATCCCTTGGACCTTCTTATTGACGATGAAACACAGAATTTGCATCGGGATTTAATTCAAAAGGCACAATGGCGACTTAAGTATAAGAGGACTGATACTCGAACATTCTATGATTTGAACCTCTCCTGTGAGTCCAGTTTTAGATTCCGATGCTTCACTTCAGGTTAACTGCATCCCTTGGACCTTCTTATTGACGATGAATTACAGAAATTGCATCCGGATTTAATACAAAAGGCACAATGGCGACTTAAGTAAAAGAGGACTGACAGTCTCACTTTCTGTGATTTGAACCTTTCCTGTGAGTCCACTTTTAGATTCCGATGCTTCACTCCATGTTTACTGTATACCTTGGACCAACTCATTGACAAGGAGACACAGAAATTGCATCCGAATTTAATACATAAGGCACAATGCCGACTTACGTACAAGAGGACTGACACTCTAACTTTCTGAGATTTGAACCTCTCCTGTGAGTCCAGTTTTAGATTCCGATGCTTCACTTCAGGTTTACAGTATACCTTGCACCTTGTTATTGACGATGAAACACAGTAATTGCATCGGAATTAAATTCAAAAGGCACAATGCCAACTTAAGTAAAAAAGGACTGACACTCTAACTTTCTAAGATTTGAACCTCTCCTGTGAGTCCAGTTTTAGATTCCGATGCCTCACTTCAGGTTTACTGTATACCTTGGACATTCTCATTGACGATGAAACACTGAAACTGCATCCGAATTTAATACAAAAGTCACAATGCCGACTTAAGTACAAGAGGACTGACACTCGAACTTTCTATGATTTGAACCTCTCCTGTGAGTCCAGTTTTAGATTCCGATGCTTCATTTTAGGTTTACTGTATCCCTTGGACCTTCTTATTGACGATGAAACACAGAAATTGCATCCGAATTTAATACAAAAGGCACAATGCCGACTTAAGTAAAAGAGGACTGACAGTCTCACTTTCTGTGATTTGAACCTTTTCTGTGAGTCCAGTTTTAGAATCCGATGCTTCACTCCAGGTTTACTGTATACCTTGGACCAACTAATTGACAAGGAGACACAGAAATGGCATCCGAATTTAATACATAAGGCACAATGCCGACTTACGTACAAGAGGACTCACACTCTAACTGTCTATGTTTTGAACCTCTCATGTGAGTCCACTTTTAGATTCCGATGCTTCACTTCACGTTTACTGTATCCCTTGGACCTTCTTATTGATGATGAAACACAGAGTTTGCATCCGAATTTACTACAAAAGGCACAATGACGACTTATGTACACGAGGACGGACACTCTAACTTTCTATGATATGAACCTCTCCTGTGAGTCCAGTTTTAGATTCCCATGCTTCACTTTAGGTTTACTGTATCCCTTGGACCTCCTTATTGACGACGAAACACAGATATTGCATTTGTATTTAAACCAAAAGTCACAATGCCGACTTAAGTACAAGAGGACTGACACTCTAACTTTCTATGTTTTGAACCTCTCCTGTGAGTCCAGTTTTAGATTCCGATGCTTCACTTCAGGTTTACTGTATCCTTTGGACCTTCTTATTGACGATGAGACACAGAAATTGTATCCGAATTTAATACAAAAGGCACAATGCCGACTTAAGTTAAAGAGGACTGACACTCGCACTTTCTGTGATTTGAACCTCTCTTGTCAGTCCAGTTTTAGATTCCGATGCTTCTCTTCAGGTTTACTGTATACCTTGCACCTTCTTATTGACGATGAAACACACAAATTAAATCGGAATTAAATTCAAAAAGCACAATGCCGACTTAAGTACAAGAGGACTGACACTCTAACTTTCTGAGATTTGAACCTCTCCTGTGAGTCCAGTTTTAGATTCCGATGCTTCACTTCAGGTTTAGTGTATCGCTTGAACCCCCTTATCGACGATGAAACATAGAAATTCATCCGAATTTGATACAAAAGGCAAAATGCCGACTTAAGTACAAGAGGACTGACACTCTCACTTTCTGTAATTTGAACCTCTCCTGTCAGTCCAGTTTTATATTCCGATGCTTCACTTCAGGTTTACAGTATACCTTGCACCTTCTTATTGACGATGAAACACAGAAATTGCATCAGAATTAAATTCAAAAGGCACAATGCCGACTTAAGTAAAAGAGGACTGACACTCTAACTTTCTCAGATTTGAACCTCTCCTGTGAGTCCAGTTTTAGATTCCGATGCCTCACTTCAGGTTTACAGTATACCTTGGACATTCTCATTGACGATGAAACACAGAAATTGCATCCGAATTTAATTAAAAAGTCACAATGCCGACTTAAGTACAAGAGGACTGACACTCTAACTTTCTATGATTTGAACCTCTCCTGTCAGTCCAGTTTTAGATTCCGATGCTTCACTTCAGGTTTACTGTATCCCTTGGACCTTCTTATTGACGATGAAACACAGAAATTGCATCCGAATTTAATACAAAAGCCCAATGCCAACTTCAAGAAAAGAGGTCTGACACTCTCACTTTCTGTGATCTGAACCTCTCCTCTGAGTCCAGTTTTAGATTCCGATGCTTCACTTCCGGTTTACTGTATCCCTTGGACCTTCTTATTGACGATGAAACACAGAATTTGCATCGGGATTTAATTCAAAAGGCACAATGGCGACTTAAGTATAAAAGGACTGACACTCGAACTTTCTATGATTTGAACCTCTCCTGTGAGTCCAGTTTTAGATTCCGATGCTTCACTTCAGGTTTACTGCATCCCTTGGACCTTCTTATTGACGACGAATTACAGAAATTGCATCCGAATTTAATACAAAAGGCACAATGCCGACTTAAGTAAAAGAGGACTGACAGTCTCACTGTCTGTGATTTGAACCTTTCCTGTGAGTCCAGTTTTAGATTCCGATGCTTCACTCCATGTTTACTGTATACCTTGGACCAACTCATTGACAAGGAGACACAGAAATTGCATCCGAATTTAATACATAAGGCACAATGCCGACTTACTTACAAGAGGACTGACACTATAACTTTCTGAGATTTGAACCTCTCCTGTGAGTCCAGTTTTAGATTCCGATGCTTCACTTCAGGTTTACAGTATACCTTGCACCTTCTTATTGACGATGAAACACAGAAATTGCATCGGAATTAAATTCAAAAGGCACAATGCCGACTTAAGTAAAAAAGGACTGACACTCTAACTTTCTAAGATTTGAACCTCTCCTGTGAGTCCAGTTTTAGATTCCGATGCCTCACTTCAGGTTTACTGCATACCTTGGACATTCTCATTGACGATGAAACACAGAAACTGCATCCGAATTTAATACAAAAGTCACAATGACGACTTAAGTACAAGAGGACTGACACTCTAACTTTCTATGATTTGAACCTCTCCTGTGAGTCCAGTTTTAGATTCCGATGCTTCACTTCAGGTTTACTGTATCCCTTGGACCTTCTTATTGACGATGAAACATAGAAATTGCATCCGAATTTAATACAAAAGGCACAATGCCGAATTAAATACAAGAGGACTGACACTCTCACTTTCGATGATATGAACCTCTCCTGTGAGTCCAGTTTTAGATTCCGATGCTTCACTTCAGGTTTACTGTATACCTTGCACCTTCTTAATGACGATGAAACACAGAAATTGCATCGGAATTAAATTCAAAAATCACAATGCCGACTTAAGTACAAGTGGACTGACACTCTAACTTTCTATGATTTGAACCTCTCCTGTGAGTCCAGTTTTAGATTCCGATGCTTCACATCAGGTTTACTGTATACCTTGCACCTTCTTATTGACGATGATACACAGAAATTACATCTGAATTTAATACAAAAGGCACAATGCCGACGTAAGTACAAGAGGACTGACACTCTCCCTTTCTATGATTTGGACCTCTCCTGTGAGTCCAGTTTTAGATTCCGATGCTTCACTTCAGGTTTACTGTATTACTTGGACCTTCTTATTGACGATGAAACAAAGAAATTGCATCCGGATTTAATACAAAAGCCACAATGCCGACTTAAGTAAAAGAGGACTGACACTCTCTCTTTCTATAATTTGAACCTCTCCTGTGGTCCAGTTTTAGATTCCAATGCTTCACTTCAGGTTTACTGTATACCTTGCACATTCTTATTGACGATGAAACACAGAAATTACATCCGAATTTAATACAAAAGGCACAATGCTGACTTAAATACAAGAGGACTGACACTCTCACTTTCTATGATTTGAACCTCTCCTGTGAGCCCAGTTTTAGATTTCGATGCTACACTTCAGGTTTACTGTGTCCCTTGGACCTTCTTATTGACAATGAAATACAGAAATTGCATCCGATTTTAATACAAAAGGCGTAATGCCGACTTAAGTACAAGCGGACTGACACTCTGTTATTTCTATGATTTGAACCTCTCCTGTGAGTCCATTTTTAGATTCCGATGCTTCACTTCTGGTTTACTGTATCCCTTGGACCTTCTTATTGACGATGAAACACAGAAATTGCATCGGAATTAAATTCAAAAGGCACAATGCCGACTTAAGCACAAGAGGACTGAAACTCAAACTTTCTATGATTTGAAACTCTCCTGTGAGTCCAGTTTTAAATTCCGATGTTTCACTTCGGGTTTCCTGTATCCCTTGGACCTTCTTATTGACGATGAATCACAGAAATTGCATCCGAATTTAATGCAAAAGGCACAATGCCGACTTAAGTAAAAGAGGACTGACACTCTCACTTTCTGTAATGTGAACCTTTCCTGAGAGTCCAGTTTTAGATGCCAATGCTACACTCCAGGTTTACTGTATAGCTTGGACCAACTTATTGACGAGGAGACACAGAAATTGCATCCGAATTTAATACAAAAGGCACAATGCCGACTTAAGTACAAGAGGACTGACGCTCTAACTTTCTATGATTTTAACCTCTCCTGTGAGTCCAGATTTAGATTCCGATGCTTCTCTTCAGGTTTACTGTACACCTTGCACCTTCTTATTGACGATGAAACACACAAATTCCATCGGAATTAAATTCAAAAAGCACAATGCCGACTTAAGTACAAGAGGACTGACACTCTAACTTTCTGAGATTTGAACCTCTCCTGTGAGTCCAGTTTTAGATTCCGATGCTTCACTTCAGGTTTACTGTATACCTTGGACCTTCTCAGTGACGATGAAACACAGAAATTGCATCCGAATTTAATACAAAAGGCACAATGCCGACTTAAGTACAAGAGGACTGACACTCCAACTTTCTATGATTTGAATCTCTCCTGTGAGTCCAGTTTTAGATTCCGATGCTTCACTTCAGGTTTAGTGTATCGCTTGAACCCCCTTATCGACGATGAAACATAGAAATTCATCCGAATTTGATACAAAAGGCAAAATGCCGACTTAAGTACAAGAGGACTGACAATCTCACTTTCTGTAATTTGAACCTCTCTTGTCAGTCCAGTTTTATATTCCAATGCTTCACTTCAGGTTTACAGTATACCTTGCACCTTCTTATTGACGATGAAACACAGAAATTGCATCGGAATTAAATTCAAAAGGCACGATGCCGACTTAAGTAAAAGAGGACTGACACTCTAATTTTCTAAGATTTGAACCTCTCCTGTGAGTCCAGTTTTAGATTCCGATGCTTCACTTCAGGTTTACTGTATCCCTTGGACCTTCTTATTGACGATGAAAGACAGAATTTGCATCGGGATTTAATTCAAAAGGCACAATGGCGACTTAAGTATAAAAGGACTGACACTCGAACTTTCTATGATTTGAACCTCTCCTGTGAGTCCAGTTTTAGATTCCGATGCTTCACTTCAGGTTTACTGCATCCCTTGGACCTTCTTATTGACGTGAATTACAGAAATTGCATCCGAATTTAATACAAAAGGCACAATGCCGACTTAAGTAAAAGAGAACTGACAGTCTCACTTTCTGTGATTTGAACCTTTCCTGTGAGTCCAGTTTTAAATTCCGATGCTTCACTCCATGTTTACTGTATACCTTGGACCAACTCATTGACAAGGAGACACAGAAATTGCATCCGAATTAAATACAAAAGGCACAATGCCGAATTAAAAACAAGAGGACTGACACTCTCACTTTCGATGATGTGAACCTCTCCTGTGAGTCCAGTTTTAGATTCCGATGCTTCACTTCAGGTTTACTGTATACCTTGCACCTTCTTAATGACGATGAAACACAGAAATTGCATCGGAATTAAATTCAAAAATCACAATGCCGACTTAAGTACAAGTGGACTGACCCTCTAACTTTCTATGATTTGAACCTCTCCTGTGAGTCCAGTTTTATATTCCGATGCTTCACATCAGGTTTACTGTATACCTTGCACCTTCTTATTGACGATGATACACAGAAATTACATCTGAATTTAATACAAAACGCACAATGCCGACGTAAGTACAAGAGGACTGACACTCTCCCTTTCTATGATTTGGACCTCTCCTGTGAGTCCAGTTTTAGATTCCGATGCTTCACTTCAGGTTTACTGTATCACTTGGACCTTCTTATTGACGATGAAACAAAGAAATTGCATCCGGATTTAATACAAAAGCCACAATGCCGATTTAAGTAAAAGAGGACTGACACTCTCTCTTTCTATAATTTGAACCTCTCCTGTGGTCCAGTTTTAGATTCCGATGCTTCACTTCAGGTTTACTGTATACCTTGCACATTCTTATTGACGATGAAACACAGAAATTACATCCGAATTTAATACAAAAGGCACAATGCTGACTTAAGTACAAGAGGACTGACACTCTCACTTTCTATGATTTGAACCTCTCCTGTGAGCCCAGTTTTAGATTTCGATGCTACACTTCAGGTTTACTGTGTCCCTTGGACCTTCTTATTGACAATGAAATACAGAAATAGCATCCGAATTTAATACAAAAGGCGTAATGCCGACTTAAGTACAAGCGGACTGACACTCTGTTATTTCTATGATTTGAACCTCTCCTGTGAGTCCAGTTTTAAATTCCGATGTTTCACTTCGGGTATCCTGTATCCCTTGGACCTTCTTATTGACGATGAATCACAGAAATTGTATCCGAATTTAATGCAAAAGGCACAATGCCGACTTAAGTAAAAGAGGACTGACACTCTCACTTTCTGTAATGTGAACCTTTCCTGAGAGTCCAGTTTTAGATGCCAATGCTACACTCCAGGTTTACTGTATAGCTTGGACCAACTTATTGACGAGGAGACACAGAAATTGCATCCGAATTTAATACAAAAGGCACAATGCCGACTTAAGTACAAGAGGACTGACACTCTAACTGTCTATGGTTTGAACCTCTCCTGTGAGTCCAGTTTTAGATTCCGATGCTTCACTTCAGGTTTACTGTATCCCTTGGACCTTCTTATTGACGATGAAACACAGAGTTTGCATCCGAATTTACTACAAAAGGCACAATGCCGACCTAAGTACAAGAGGACTGACACTCTTACTGTCTATGATTTGAACCTCTCCTGTGAGTCCAGTTTTAGATTCCGATGCTTCACTTTAGGTTTAGTGTATCGTTTGGACCTCCTTATTGAAGATGAAACATAGAAATTGCATCCGAATTCGATACAAAAGGCAGAATGCCGACCTCAGTACAAGAGGACTGACACTCTCACTTTCTGTGATTTGAACCTCTGCTGTCAGTCCACTTTTAGATTCCGATGCTTCACTTCCGGTTTACTGTATACCTTGCACCTTCTTATTGACGATGAAACACAGAAATTGCATCGGAATTAAATTCAAAAGGAAAAATGCCGACTAAAGTACAATAGGACTGACACTCTAATTTTCTAAGACTTGAATCTCTCCTGTGAGTCATGTTTTAGATTCCGATGCCTCACTTCAGGTTTACTGTATACCTTGGACCTTCTCATTGACGATGAAACACAGAAATTGCATCCGAATTTAGTACAAAAGGCACAATGCCGACTTAAGTACAAGAGGACTGACGCTCTAACTTTCTATGATTTGAACCTCTCCTGTGAGTCCAGTTTTAGATTCCGATGCTTCTCTTCAGGTTTACTGTATACCTTGCACCTTCTTATTGACGATGAAACACACAAATTCCATCGGAATTAAATTCAAAAAGCACAATGCCGACTTAAGTACAAGAGGACTGACACTCTAACTTTCTGAGATTTGAACCTCTCCTGTGAGTCCAGTTTTAGATTCCGATGCTTCACTTCAGGTTTACTGTATACCTTGGACCTTCTCATTGACGATGAAACACAGAAATTGCATCCGAATTTAATACAAAAGGCACAATGCCGACTTAAGTACAAGAGGACTGACACTCCAACTTTCTATGATTTGAACCTCTCCTGTCAGTCCAGTTTTAGATTCCGATGCTTCACTTCAGGTTTAGTGTATCGCTTGAACCCCCTTATCGACGATGAAACATAGAAATTCATCCGAATTTGATACAAAAGGCAAAATGCCGACTTAAGTACAAGAGGACTGACAATCTCACTTTCTGTAATTTGAACCTCTCCTGTCAGTCCAGTTTTATATTCCGATGCTTCACTTCAGGTTTACAGTATACCTTGCACCTTCTTATTGACGATGAAACACAGAAATTGCATCGGAATTAAATTCAAAAGGCACGATGCCGACTTAAGTAAAAGAGGACTGACACTCTAATTTTCTAAGATTTGAACCTCTCCTGTGAGTCCAGTTTTAGATTCCGATGCCTCACTTCAGGTTTACTGTATACCTTGGACATTCTCATTGACGATGAAACACAGAAATTGCATCCGAATTTAATTAAATAGGCACAATGCCGACTTAAGTACAAGAGGACTGACACTCTAACTTTCTATGATTTGAACCTCTCCTGTGAGTCCAGTTTTAGATTCCGATGCTTCACTTCAGGTTTACTGTATCCCTTGGACCTTCTTATTGACGATGAAACACAGAATTTGCATCGGGATTTAATTCAAAAGGCACAATGGCGACTTAAGTATAAGAGGACTGACACTCGAACTTTCTATGATTTGAACCTCTCCTGTGAGTCCAGTTTTAGATTCCGATGCTTCACTTCAGGTTTACTGCATCCCATGGACCTTCTTATTGACGTGAATTACAGAAATTGCATCCGAATTTAATACAAAAGGCACAATGCCGACTTAAGTAAAAGAGGACTGACAGTCTCACTTTCTGTGATTTGAACCTTTCCTGTGAGTCCAGTTTTAAATTCCGATGCTTCACTCCATGTTTACTGTATACCTTGGACCAACTCATTGACAAGGAGACAAATAAATTGCATCCGAATTTAATACGAAAGGCACAATGCCGAATTAAATACAAGAGGACTGACACTCTCATTTTCGATGATGTGAACCTCTCCTGTGAGTCCAGTTTTAGATTCCGATGCTTCACTTCAGGTTTACTGTATACCTTGCACCTTCCTAATGACGATGAATCACAGAAATTGCATCGGAATTAAATTCAAAAATCACAATGCCGACTTAAGTACAAGTGGACTGACACTCTAACTGTCTATGATATGAACCTCTCCTGTGAGTCCAGTTTTAGATTCCGATGCTTCACATCAGGTTTACTGTATAACTTGCACCTTCTTATTGACGATGATACACAGAAATTACATCTGAATTTAATACAAAAGGCACAATGCCGACGTAAGTACAAGAGGACTGACACTCTCCCTTTCTATGATTTGGACCTCTCCTGTGAGTCCAGTTTTAGATTCCGATGCTTCACTTCAGGTTTACTGTATCACTTGGACCTTCTTATTGACGATGAAACAAAGAAATTGCATCCGTATTTAATACAAAAGCCACAATGCCGACTTAAGTAAAAGAGGACTGACACTCTCTCTTTCTATGATTTGAACCTCTCCTGTGGTCCAGTTTTAGATTCCGATGCTTCACTTCAGGTTTACTGTATACCTTGCACATTCTTATTGACGATGAAACACAGAAATTGCATCCGAATTTAATACAAAAGGCACAATGCTGACTTAAGTACAAGAGGACTGACACTCTCACTTTCTATGATTTGAACCTCTCCTGTGAGCCCAGTTTTGGATTTCGATGCTACACTTCAGGTTTACTGTATCCCTTGGACCTTCTTATTGACAATGAAATACAGAAATTGCATCCGAATTTAATACAAAAGGCGTACTGCCGACTTAAGTACAAGCGGACTGACACTCTGTTATTTCTATGATTTGAACCTCTCCTGTGAGTCCAGTTTTAGATTCCGATTCTTCACTTCAGGTTTACTGTATCCCTTGGACCTACTTATTGACGATGAAACACATAAATTGCATCGGAATTAAATTCAAAAGGCACCATGCCGACTTAAGCACAAGAGGACTGAAACTCAAACTTTCTATTATTTGAACCTCTCCTGTGAGTCCAGTTTTAAATTCCGATGTTTCACTTCGGGTTTCCTGTATCCCTTGGACCTTCTTATTGACGATGAATCACAGAAATTGCATCCGAATTTAATGCAAAAGGCACAATGCCGACTTAAGTAAAGGAGGACTGACACTCTCACTTTCTGTAATGTGAACCTTTCCTGAGAGTCCAGTTTTAGATGCCAATGCTAAATTCCAGGTTTACTGTATAGCTTGGACCAACTTATTGACGAGGAGACACAGAAATTGCATCCGAATTTAATACAAAAGGCACAATGCCGACTTAAGTACAAGAGGACTGACACTGTAACTGTCTATGGTTTGAACCTCTCCTGTGAGTCCAGTTTTAGATTCCGATGCTTCACTTCAGGTTTACTGTATCCCATGGACCTTCTTATTGACGATGAAACACAGAGATTGCATCCGAATTTACTACAAAAGGCACAATGCCGACCTAAGTACAAGAGGACTGACACTCTTACTGTCTATGATTTGAACCTCTCCTGTGAGTCCAGTTTTAGATTCCGATGCTTCACTTTAGGTTTAGTGTATCGCTTGGACCTCCTTATTGAAGATGAAACATAGAAATTACATCCGAATTCGATACAAAAGGCAGAATGCCGACTTCAGTACAAGAGGACTGACACTCTCACTTTCTGTGATTTGAACCTCTCCTGTCAGTCCACTTTTAGATTCCGATGCTTCACTTCCGGTTTACTGTATACCTTGCACCTTCTTATTGACGATGAAACACAGAAATTGCATCGGAATTAAATTCAAAAGGCAAAATGCCGACTAAAGTACAATAGGACTGACACTCTAATCTTCTAAGACTTGAATCTCTCCTGTGAGTCATGTTTTAGATTCCGATGCCTCACTTAAGGTTTACTGTATACCTTGGACCTTCTCATTGACGACGAAACACAGAAATTGCATCCGAATTTAGTACAAAAGGCACAATGCCGACTTAAGTACAAGAGGACTGACGCTCTAACTTTCTATGATTTGAACCTCTCCTGTATGCCCAGTTTTAGATTCCGATGCTTCACTTCAGGTTTACTGTATCCCTTGGACCTTCTTATTGACGATGAAAAATAGAAATTGCATCCGAATTCGATACAAAAGGCAGAATGCCGACTTCAGTACAAGAGGACTGACACTCTCACTTTCTGTGATTTGAACCTCTCCTGTCAGTCCAGTTTCAGATTCCGATGCTTCACTTCCGGTTTACTGTATACCTTGCACCTTCTTATTGACGATGAAACACAGAAATTGCATCGGAATTAAATTCAAAAGGCAAAATGCCGACTAAAGTACAAGAGGACTGACACTCTAACTTTCTAAGACTTGAATCTCTCCTGTGAGTCAAGTTTTAGATTCCGATGCTTCACTTCAGGTTTACTGTATACCTTGCACATTCTTATTGACGATGAAACATAGAAATTGCATCCGAATTTAATACAAAAGGGCACAATGCCGACTTAAGTACAAGAGGATTGACACTCTGACTTTCGATAATGTGAACCTCTCCTGGGAGTCCAGTTTTAGATTCCGATGCTTCACTTCAGGTTTAATGTATCCCTTGGACTTTCGTATTGTCGATGAAATACAGAAATTGTATCCGAATTTAACACAAAAGGCACAATGCCGACTTAGGTAAAAGAGGATTGACACTCTCTTTTCTATGTTTTCAATCTCTTCTGTGAGTCCAGTTTTAGATTCCGATGCTTCACTTCAGGTTTACTGTATACCTTGCACCTTCTTATTGACGATGATACACAGAAATTACATCTGAATTTAATACAAATGGCACAATGGCGACGTAAGTACAAGAGGACTGACACTCTCACTTTCGATGATGTGAACCTCTCCTGTGAGTATAGTTTTAGATTCCGATGCTTCACTTCAGGTTTACTGTATCCCTTGGACCTTCTTATTGACGATGAAACACAGAAATTGCATCGGAATTAAATTCAAAATGCACAATGCCGACTTAAGCACAAGAGGACTGAAACTCTAACTTTCTATGATTTGAACCTCTCCTGTGAGTCCAGTTTTAGATTCCTATGCTTCACTTCAGGTTTACTGTATACCTTGGACCTTCTTATTGACGATGAAACACAGAAATTGCATCCGAATTTAATACAAAAGGCACAATGCCGACCTTAGTACAAGAGGACTGACACTCCAACTTTCTATGATTTGAACCTCTCCTGTGAGTCCAGTTTAAGATTCCGATGCTTCACTTCAGGTTTAGTGTATCGCTTGAACCCCCTTATCGACGATGAAACATAGAAATTGCATCCGAATTTGATATAAAAGGCAAAATGCCGACATAAGTACAAGAGGACTGACACCCTCACTTTCTGTGATTTGAACCTCTCCTGTCAGTCCAGTTTTAGATTCCGATGCTTCACTTCAGGTTTACAGTATACCTTGCACCTTCTTATTGACGATGAAACACAGAAATTGCATCGGAATTAAATTCAAAAGGCACAATGCCGACTTAAGTAAAAGAGGACTGACACTCTAAATTTCTAAGATTTGAACCTCTCCAGTGAGTCCAGTTTTAGATTCCGATGCCTCACTTCAGGTTTACTGTATACCTTGGACATTCTCATTGACGATGAAACACAGAAATTGCATCCGAATTTAATACAAAAGGCACAATGCCGACTTAAGTACAAGAGGACTGACACTCTAACTTTCTATGATTTGAACCTCTCCTGTGAGTCCAGTTTTAGATTCCGATGCTTCACTTCAGGTTTACTGTATCCCTTGGACCTTCTTATTGACGATGAAACACAGAAATTGCATCCGAATTTAATACAAAGGACAATGCCAACTTAAGGAAAAGAGGACTGACACTCCCACTTTCTGTGATCTGAACCTCTCCTCTGAGTCCAGTTTTAGATTCCGATGCTTCACTTCCGGTTTACTGTATCCCTTGGACCTTCTTATTGACGATGAAACACAGAATTTGCATCGGGATTTAATACAAAAGGCACAATGGCGACTTAAGTATAAGAGGACTGACACTCGAACTTTCTATGTTTTGAACCTCTCCTGTGATTCCAGTTTTAGATTCCGATGCTTCACTTCAGGTTTACTGCATCCCTTGGACCTTCTTATTGACGATGAATTACAGAAATTGCATCCGAATTTAATACAAAAGGCACAATGCCGACTTAAGTAAAAGAGGACTGACAGTCTCACTTTCTGTGATTTGAACCTTTCCTGTGAGTCCAGTTTTAGACTCCGATGCTTCACTCCATGTTTACTGTATACCTTGGACCAACTCATTGACAAGGAGACACAGAAATTGCATCCGAATTTAATACATAAGGCACAATGCCGACTTACGTACAAGAGATCTGACACTCTAACTTTCTGAGATTTGAACCTCTCCTGTGAGTCTAGTTTTAGATTCCGATGCTTCACTTCAGGTTTACAGTATCCCTTGCACCTTCTTATTGACGATGAAACACAGAAATTGCATCGGAATAAAATTTAAAAGGCACAATGCCGACTTAAGTAAAAAAGGACTGACACTCTAACTTTCTAAGATTTGAACCTCTCCTGTGAGTCCAGTTTTAGATTCCGATGCCTCACTTCAGGTTTACTGTATACCTTGGACATTCTCATTGACGATGAAACACAGAAACTGCATCCGAATTTAATACAAAAGTCACAATGCCGACTTAAGTACAAGAGGAATGACACTCAAAATTTCTATGATTTGAAACTCTCCTGTGAGTCCAGTTTTAGATTCCGATGCTTTACTTCAGGTTTACTGTATCCCTTGGACCTTCTTATTGACGATGAAACATAGAAATTGCATCCGAATTTAATACAAAAGGCACAATGCCGAATTAAATACAAGAGGACTGACACTCTCACTTTCGATGATGTGAACCTCTCCTGTGAGTCCAGTTTTAGATTCCGATGCTTCACTTCAGGTTTACTGTATACCTTGGAGCTTCTTAATGACGATGAAACACAGAAATTGCATCGGAATTAAATTCAAAAATCACAATGCCGACTTAAGTACAAGTGGACTGACACTCTAACTTTCTATGATTTGAACATCTCCTGTGAGTCCAGTTTTAGATTCCGATGCTTCACATCAGGTTTACTGTATACCTTGCACCTTCTTATTGACGATGATACACAGAAATTACATCTGAATTTAATACAAAAGGCACAATGCCGACGTAAGTACAAGAGGACTGACACTCTCCCTTTCTATGATTTGGAATTCAACTGTGAGTCCAGTTTTAGATTCCGATGCTTCACTTCAGGTTTACTGTTTCACTTGGACCTTCTTATTGACGATGAAACAAAGAAATTGCATCCGGATTTAATACAAAAGCCACAATGCCGACTTAAGTAAAAGAGGACTGACACTCTCACTTTCTATGATTTGAACCTCTCCTGTGGTCCAGTTTTAGATTCCGATACTTCACTACAGGTTTACTGTATACCTTGCACATTCTTATTGACGATGAAACACAGAAATTGCATCCGAATTTAATACAAAAGGCACAATGCTGACTTAAGTACAAGAGGACTGACACTCTCACTTTCTATGATTTGAACCTCTCCTGTGAGCCCAGTTTTAGATTTCGATGCTACACCTCAGGTTTACTGTATCCCTTGGACCTTCTTATTAACTATGAAATACAGAAATTGCATCCGAATTTAATACAAAAGGTGTAATGCCGACTTAAGTACAAGCGGACTGACACTATGTTATTTCTATGATTTGAACCTCTCCTGTGAGTCCAGTTTTAGATTCCGATGCTTCACTTCAGGTTTACTGTATCCCTTGGACCTTCTTATTGACGATGAAACACAGAAATTGCATCGGAATTAAATTCAAAAGGCACAATGCCGACTTAAGCACAAGAGGACTGAAACTCGAACTTTCTATGATTTGAACCTCTCCTGTGAGTCCAGTTTTAAATTCCGATGTTTCACTTCAGGTTTCCTGTATCCCTCGGACCTTCTTATTGACGATGAATCACAGAAATTGCATCCGAATTTAATGCAAAAAGCACAATGCCGACTTAAGTAAAAGAGGACTGACACTCTCACTTTCTGTAATGTGAACCTTTCCTGAGAGTCCAGTTTTAGATGCCGATGCTACACTCCAGGTTTACTGTATACCTTGGACCAACTTATTGACGAGAAGACACAGAAATTGCATCCGAATTTAATACAAAAGGCACAATGCCGACTTAAGTACAAGAGGACTGACACTCTAACTGTCTATGGTTTGAACCTCTCCTGTGAGTCCAGTTTTAGATTCCGATGCTTCACTTCAGGTTTATTGTATCCCTTGGACCTTCTTATTGACGATGAAACACAGAGTTTGCATCCGAATTTACTACAAAAGGCACAATGCCGACCTAAGTACGAGAGGACTGACACTCTTACTGTTTATGATTTGAACCTCTCCTGTGAGTCCAGTTTTAGATTCTGATGCTTCACTTTAGGTTTAGTGTATCGTTTGGACCTCCTTATTGAAGATGAAACATAGAAATTGCATCCGAATTCGATTCAAAAGGCAGAATGCCGACTTCAGTACAAGAGGACTGACACTCTCACTTTCTGTGATTTGAACCTCTCCTGTCAGTCCACTTTTAAATTCCGATGCTTCACTTCCGGTTTACTGTATACCTTGCACCTTCTTATTGACGATGAAACACAGAAATTGCATCGGACTTAAATTCAAAAGGCAAATTGCCGACTAAAGTACAAGAGGACTGACACTCTAACTTTCTAAGACTTGAAACTCTCCTGTGAGTCCAGTTTTAGATTCCGATGCTTCACTTCAGGTTTACTGTATCCCTTAGTCCTTCTTATTGACGATGAAACATAGAAATTGCATCGGAATTCGATACAAAAGGCAGAATGCCGACTTCAGTACAAGAGGACTGACACTCTCACTTTCTGTGATTTGAACCTCTCCTCTCAGTCCAGTTTTAGATTCCGATGCTTCACTTCCGGTTTACTGTATACCTTGCACCTTCTTATTGACGATGAAACACAGAAATTGCATCGGAATTAAATTCAAAAGGCAAAATGCCGACTAAAGTACAAGAGGACTGACACTCTAACTTTCTAAGACTTTAATCTCTCCTGTGAGTCAAGTTTTAGATTCCGATGCTTCACTTCAGGTTTACTGTATACCTTGCACCTTCTTATTCACGATGAAACACAGATATTGCATCGGAATTAAATTCAAAAATCACAATGCCGACTTAAGTACAAGTGGACTGACACTCTAACTTTCTGTGATTTGAACCTCTCCTGTGAGTCCAGTTTTAGATCCCGATGCGTCGCTTCTGGTTTACTGTATAAATTGCACCTTCTTATTGACGATGAAACACAGAAATTGCATCGGAATTAAATTCAAAAGGCAAAATGCCGACTAAAGTACAAGAGAACTGACACTCTAACTTTCAAAGACTTGAATCTCTCCTGTGAGTCAAGTTTTAGATTCCGATGCTTCACTTCAGGTTTACTGTATACCTTGCACCTTCTTATTGACGATGAAACACAGAAATTGCATCGGAATTAAATTCAAAAATCACAATGCCGACTTAAGTACAAGTGGACTGACACTCTAAGTTTCTATGATTTGAACCTCTCCTGTGAGTCCAGTTTTAGATTCCGATGCTTCACTTCAGGTTTAATGTATCCCTTGCACTTTCGTATTGACGATGAAATACAGAAATTGTATCCGAATTTAACACAAAAGGCACAATGCCGACTTAGGTAAAAGAGGATTGACACTCGCTCTTTCTATGATTTCAATCTCTCCTGTGAGTCCAGTTTTAGATTCCGATGCTTCACTTCAGGATTACTGTATCCCTTGGACCTTCTTATTGACGATGAAACACAGAAATTGCATCGGAATTAAATTCAAAATGCACAATGCCGACTTAAGCACAAGAGGACTGAAACTCTATATTTCTATGATTTGAACCTCTCCTGTGAGTCCAGTTTTAAATTCCGATGCTTCACTTCAGGTTTACTGTATCTCTTGGACCTTCTTATTGACGATGAAACACAGAAATTTCATCGGCATTTAATACAAAAGGCACAATGCCGACTTAAGTAAAAGAGGACTGACACTCTCACTTTCTGTAACGTGAACCTTTCCTGTGAGTCCAGTTTTAGATTCCGATGCCTCTCTCCAGGTTTACTGTATACCTTGGACCAACTTAATGACGAGGAGACACAGAAATTGCATCCGAATTTAATACAAAAGGCACAATGCCGACTTATGTACAAGAGGACTGACACTCTAACTGTCTATGGTTTGAACCTCTCCTGTGAGTCCAGTTTTAGATTCCGATGCTTCACTTCAGGTTTACTGTATCCCTTGGACCTTATTATTGACGATGAAACACAGAGTTAGCGTCCGAATTTACTACAAAAGGCACAATGCCGACTTAAGTACAAGAGGACTGACACTCTAACTATCTATGATTTGAACCTCTCCTGTGAGTCAAGTTTAGATTCCGATGCTTCACTTTAGGTTTACTGTATCCCTTGGACCTTCTTATTTACGATGAACCACAGAAATTACATCGGAATAAATTCAAAAATCACAATGCCGACTTAAGTACAAGAGGACTGACACTCTAACTTTCTATGATTTGAACCTCTCCAGTGAGTCCTGTTTTAGATTCCGATGCTTCACTTCAGGTTTACTGTATACCTCGCACCTTCTTATTGACGATCAAACACACAAATTGCATCGGAATTAAATTCATAAGGCAAAATGCCGACTTAAGTACAAGAGGACTGACACTCTAACTTTCTAAGACTTGAATCTCTCCTGTGAGTCAAGTTTTAGATTCCGATGCCTCACTTCAGGTTTACTGTATACCTTGGACCTTCTCCTTGACGATGAAACACAGAAATTGCATCCGAATTTAGTACAAAAGGCACAATGCCGACTTAAGTACAAGAGGACTGACGCTCTAACTTTCTATGATTTGAACCTCTCCTGTCAGTCCAGTATTAGATTCCGATGCTTCACTTCAGGTTTAATGTATCCCTTGGACTTTCTTATTGACGATGAAATACAGAGAGTGTATCCGAGTTTAACACAAGAGGCACAATGCCGACTTAGTTAAAAGAGGATTGACACTCTTTCTTTCTATGATTTGAATCTCTCCTGTGAGTCCAGTTTTAGATTCCGATGCTTCACTTCATGTTTACTGTATACCTTGCACCTTCTTATTGACGATGAAACACAGAGTTTGAATCCGAATTTACTACAAAAGGCACAATGCCGACTTAAGTACAAGAGGACTGACACTCTAACTTTCTATGATTTGAACTTCTCCTGTGAGTCAAGTTTTAGATTCCCATGCTTCACTTTAGGTTTACTGTATCCCTCGGACCTTTTTATTTACGATGAAACACAGAAATTGAATCCGAATTTAATACAAAAGGCACAATGCCGACTTAAGTACAAGAGCACTGACTCTCTCACTTTCTATGATTTGAACCTCTCCTGTGGGTCCAGTTTCAGATTCGATGCTTCACTTCAGGTTAACTGTATACCTTGGACCTTCTCATTGACGATGAAACACAGAAATTGCATCCGAATTTAATACAAGAGGCATAATGTCGACTTAAGTACAAGCGGACTGACACTCTGTTATTTATATGATTTGAACCTCTCCTGTGAGTCCAGTTTTAGATTCCAATGCTTCACTTCAGGATTACAGTATCCCTTGGACCTTCTTGTTGACGATGAAGCACAGAAATTGCATCGGAATTAAATTCAAAAGGCACAATGCCGACTTAAGCACAAGAGGACTGAAACTCTAACTTTCTATGATTTGAACCTCTCCTGTGAGTCCAGTTTTAAATTCCGATGCTTCACTTCAGGTTTACTGTATCCCTTGGACCTTCTTATTTACGATGAAACACAGAAATTGCATCCGAATTTGATACAAAAGGCAGAATGCCGACTTCAGTACAAGAGGAGTGACTCTCTCACTCTCTGTGATTTGAACCTCTCCTGTCAGTCCAGTTTTAGATTCCGAAGCTTCACTTCCGGTTTACTGTATACCTTGCACCTTCTTATTGACGATGAAACACAGAAATTGCATCGGAATTAAATTCAAAAGGCAAAATGCCGACTTAAGTACAAGAGGACTGACACTCTAACTTTCTAAGACTTGGATCTCTCCTGTGAGTCAAGTTTTAGATTCCGATGCCTCACTTCAGGTTTACCGTATACCTTGGACCTTCTCATTGACGATGAAACACTAGAATTGCGTCCGAATTTAGTACAAAAGGCACAAAGCCGACTTAAGTACACGAGGACTGACACTCCCACTTTCTATGATTTGAACCTCTCCTGTGAGTCCAGTTTTAGATTCCGATGCTTCACTTCAGGTTTACTGTATACCTTGCACCTTCTTATTGACGATGAAACTCAG